>NC_065443.1:727533-1455066 GCF_917563875.1 Diabrotica virgifera virgifera
GTACGTTCCAATTAAACTATTACTGCGATACCATTAGTTAAACACAGTGTTTTTAAAACTTTTTTGCCTCTTTGTATTTTTTCGATAAGGCACCTTTTATCGAGATGTGGCTTGTTTTTTAATATGGTTCAAAATATACCTAAAAATGTAAATCATAAATAAATTTTCCTATTATTATCAAGTCTCCATAATCATACTTAGCCATATACAAATATGTGGTGGATTTGAAAAATATGCAAAATATCTCGATAAATACTAACTTTTTGAAAAAGTACTAAGAGGCAAAGAAGTTTTTAACACATTGTGTTTAACTAATGGTACTACAATAATACTTAAATTGGAACGTACACAAAAGTTTGGGGGGGGGGGGTTAAAGGAACAAAAACCCCAAAATTTTTTTATGGAGTGTCTAAATTTTTTCTTAAGATACTACTGCCATAAGAATGCCACATTTTCATTTTCAATAAAAAATCTCCAATAGTTTTCGATATATTGGAAAAAATCGATTTTCATTTTGTAACTTCAAAGGGCTGTAACTTTTTTTATGCGCACATTTGTACTAAGGTAAGTTAGGTTCAATGGAACTATTTTTGGTTCCAAAATATGGGATTAAATTTATGACCTGTATTTTTGTTACATCCTGTATTATATAAGTTTATTCTATATCAAGTTTGACAGACGTGAGTATTTATGTACGAGTACGATAGATAGTGATTTATGTAGCGGGATGCAATCATCCACATATAAAATTATGGTAATGAATTAAATTTTAAACTTCATATGGGAAAGTACATCATGTGACACCTCATTTAAAAGCTTTTGAGATAGTGATTACAAAAATGTATAGGTAATACTTGTGCAAAATCTCGGTCCAATGCTTTTTAAATGCATTCATTTTTTTTTATTTAAACACAAAATGCAAGATTACATTATTACCGAAGGACCAAAGTCCCTGAAAACTTCTATAATGTTTATTTTAATAAGTTACAGGGGTGAAAAAGAAGAGAAAATTGAGTATGATTTTTAATTTCAAATACCTATATCATTCACAAGAAACCTTTTGTTTATTCTAATGGACTTTCGGCCCTCGGTAATAATGTAATATGTATTTTATTCTGCGTTTAAATTTTTCAAAAATTCTCGTATTACCTTTCTCAGGATTCGAAAAAAATGAATGTGTTTAAAAAGCATTTGACCAAAATTTTGCGCATGTCGGTATTATACATTTTTGTAATCAGTATTTCAAACGCTTTTAAATGAGGTGTTACATGACATGATGTACTTTCCCATTACGAAATAACATTAAAACTATTTCGACATGAATTTGTTTGCATTGAAAAAAGTAAAGTAGTTATTTTGATTTTTTGAAAATTACATTCGTTTAATTCATTATTACATTTCCGAAACTACTGTAAATTGTTATATGAACTAAACATAATTTCACTTTTTACGTTAATTGTTTACGTTATGCTTCATAAATAAACAAAAAAGTTTTGAATTTTTTGCCGATTCCGACTACTTTTCATGTTTGTACACCTGGTTCCAAAAAAAACTGATACGACTCTTGAAGCGTATTTTGTAGAAAATTGAGCAGTGTATTTTGAAGGATAAATACTTAATATTTACATACTGTCAATGTCACTGCCAAATCTTAAAATTTGTCAGATAGCTTATTCTGTTCCACGGTTATTAGACATTATTATTAATACTTTCTCCGCAACTGAGGGTATCTTATCAACTGTATTGTTTTTAAACAATAGATGATAAAATAAAAATATTGACAGTTCAAAAATGTGAACATTACTGCATTGTGTGTGGCCTAAGTTTGGGCTGAAAACTGAAATGTATTACATTTTTACAAAATTTTGGAATATGTTTAATTACGTAGACCAATTTTAACAGTTGTTTTCAATACAGATTTCAATCCTCTACAAATAGTTTCTAATGTCTTTTGATGTCAAATAATTAGGGAAGCTGGAATTCAACAGTTTAGAATTTTACATTGAGTTAAGGCAAAATTGTGACGCATGTCAAAATTCTCAATGTATTTTAATTCTATTCATTTTTTTTTTCGAATCTTGAGAAAACTCATAAATATTTTTGAAAAATTTAAACTCAGAATGAGAGACTACATTATTACCGTGGGCTGAAAGTCCCTGAAAACTTCTATAATGTTTATTTTAATAAGTTACAGGGCTGAATTGAAAATTAATTTGTTTTGTTGTATAATCCACGTTTACAATAATTATGTGACCTATTTGATGTAAAAACTATCATTTATATACTATTTATAAAATACAGGAATTCAAAATAAATAAACATTTAGACCTTAATAATTAGTACAATTTATAAATTAACATAATATGTAATCAGTTGTTTGTTGTTTGTTTATTTTATTATTTGTCTGTCATAATAAATATAATGTCAGATCAATCAAATACACTGCTCAACATGATCAAATCTTACTAAGAGTCGTATCAGTTTTTTTAGGAACCGGCTGTACATCATATTATGTTTTATACATATTTTAATAAACATGGCGATATATTTTATTGTTTGAAAAGTGTAAGACTAAAAAGTAAAGAATAAAAAAATATGAAAGACATTTTTTTAAGAAACGCTTTTCTTTAGTTACGAGTGGCCAAAATTAAAAGTATTATAAAAAATAAACTAAAAACCAAAAAATAAAAAAAATTTAAAAAATCTAACACATTCGTTAAAAAAAAGCGTGGGGCGAAAACCGTTTATTCGATGAAGACGCGCCATGCTTTTCTTTGACGAATGTGTAAGATTTTTTCAATTTTTTTTTATTTTTTGGTTTTTAGTTGATTTTTTTATAATACTTTTAATTTTGGTCACTGGTAACTAAAGAAAAGCGTTTCTTAAATTTTTTTTTCATATTTTTTTATTCAATTTTTTATTCATTATCAATATGTTCTTACAAATTAAGTACTTAGATAAAATGAAATGATTTCATTTTTGTATGAAAAATTAAAAATATCTAAACATACTTTTGTATTATCTACATTTTTACGCCTACATGATTATTTTTATTATTATCCAGATTTAGCCATACTGTTCACACTCTCTCTAAGAGGAAAATTTACTCATCCCGATACCTGCGGTAACAAAAAGATTGAGCTCTGATGTAACTTTTTCCGTGTTATCGAGACCTAGGTGACGTGGTATGCTGGCTGGATTATCTCCCAACAATTTTCATACACATCTGGCAGTCGAGAGTAATATGTACAGCTTTCTGCATGGTCTTATAAAGATATTCATTTAGAGACTCAGCTTTTTTATGTTTTCGAGGAGGTTCTTCGGAATGAGTCCAGTAGTAGACGTCATAATAATTGGTATTGTTAGGGTATTTTGCATTCTCCATTGTCTTCGTATTCTTAAAGCCAAATTATTATTATTATTATTGTTATTACAGTAAAACCTGTCAGTAACGGCCACTAAAAATGAAAGAACCATTGGCCGATATAGAAAGGTGGCCGGTATTTCCAGTTTTTGTAGTCTACGTATAATTGGTTTGGGGAATTTTTAAACTGTCCTTTAGTACAGGTGGCCGATTTTGGCAGGTGGCCGGTAACACAGGTTTTACTGTATATAGAAATTTAGCCAATCGGCCCCCCCTCTTAATGATGCTGGATCCGCCGCTGTCTGTCATTGAGTAAATTTTTGATTTTAAATGTTTCAGAGAGTTTTGCCTTCAAGTAACTTGAAAATTCAATACTGTTACAAGCAATTAAGATATCGTCAACATACAGAAGAAGATAACATCTCACATTTTGATCAAGAAAAGTGTATAAACAGTAATCAGATTTTGATCGTATAAACTTTAAATCTAACATAAAACCATTGAACGTCTCATTCCATGTCTTTGGAGCTTGTTTTAAACCATATATTGCCCGTTTTAACAGACAAACCTTGTTTCTGCCCTCTTCTGATACTTTTAATCCTTCTGGAATTTTCATAAAAAGTTTTTCTTTGATATTACTATGTAAAAAGGCATTTTTAACATCTAACTGTTCCAATTCCAAATTATAGTTATTGCAAATAGCCAATAAAATTCTTAGAGTTGAAAGTTTTGCAACTGGAGCATGAATTTGACCAAACTCACCAAAATCATGTTGTTCAAATCCTCTAGCAACTAATCTTGCTTTATATAAACATTTTCCTTTTTCATCATCCTTGACTCTAAATACCCATCTGTTTCCAATAACATTTTCTTTTTCTGGTTTTTCTACCAATTCCCATGTATTATTATATTTTAAAGCATCGAGTTCATCATCAATTGCATTTTTCCAATTATTCCAATTTGAACTTTGTTGTGCTTGAGAGTATGATTGAGGAACATCTGAGAATTCACTCAGTAAGGCCAAACAGCTTATGTCCATTTCGTAGTCATCGAATTTAGCAGGTAACCTAGTTTTTCTTTTTGATCTAGCATTTTGCTCCATATCTTCTAAAACATATTCTGTTTCTGTTATTTCATTAACATTTGTCTCTTCTATTTTCCCTTTTGCAACTTCATCTCTGATGCCATTGACATCTTCCCAATCATTTTCAGTTTCTTTCCTATCTGTAAAGTATTTCAAATTGTTCTCATCAAATATGACATTTCTACTGTGAACAAATTTATTTTCATTTTCGTTCCATAGTTTATAACCATTTTCAGTATAGCCGATAAATCTGCACTTCAAACCTTTATCATCCAATTTTGTTCTAAGAGAATCTGGAATTCTTGGATAAGCTATACATCCAAAAACTCGCATATTGCTAACATTCGGCTTCTTATTTAGCCATAACTCATAAGGAGTTTTTTCTTTATCCAAACATGATTGTGTTCTATTGTTTATATAGGCTGATACAAGCACAGCCTCTTCCCAGAATGACTTGTCTATATTTGCCTGATTAATCATTGATCTTGCTTTATCCATCAATGTTTGGTTCATTCTTTCTGCTACACCATTGAGTTGCGGAGTGTATGGTGGAGTATATGAAATTTGAATACCCTTTTGTGAACAAAAATCTATAAAACTTTTTGAATTATACTCACCTCCATTATCACATTTTATTTTAGCAATTTTCTTACCACAAAATAAAGATGTTACCTTTGCTTCATAATCTTTTATACAGTTAAAGACCTCATTTTTATGTTTAATTACATACACCATGACAAACCTCGAGTAATCATCTACAAAAGTTACAAAATATCTATTACCATTATGTGATACTGGTGTAATAGGCCCGCAAACATCTGTGTATATCGTTTCCAGAACTCTACTTGAATTTTTCCTTTTCGAAAAATATGGCAAACACTTTTGTTTGCTTTTTTTACAAATATTACACAACCCATCATTTTCTGAATTTGCAAACTGCATGCCATTAACCAAATTTTTATTTTTTATTTGTAACAGTGAATTATAATTTAAATGACCATACCTCTGGTGCCAAAGATCTTTTTCATTACCAACTGCTAAGTTTGCATACTCAGAATTGCAATGCTTAAAAATGATTTTATATAAATTATTACATCGATTACCTTCAGCATAAATACAGTTAATGAAAGAAGTGAAAGAAGTATATTAATATATCATTCATATATCAATATATCATTCATTTCAAGTGTGTACAAAACCTATCAGTCTTTCAACTTTTAAATACAGTTACCTCTTTTAATGACAATTTTACTATTAAAACATTTTATTTCAAAACCAGCTTTTTCAATTGTTGATATTGATAACAAATTTGCTCTTAAACCAGGCACACATAACACATTTTTAATAGTAATAACAACTTCTTTGTTATTCACTTCACTTATCACTTTTAAGTCCCCGAGACAGGTTGCTTCCATCGACTTTCCTTTTTCTGCTAACTGTATTGACCTTGGCTCCGCAAACTGTCTTCTGTTTATTAGGTTCGAGCTATCATTAATATAATGATGTGTAGCTCCTGAATCAGCGTACCATCTGTTTTATTAGATTTTGACAAATACGCACTCGAAGCACAGAATGCAACAGACTGCGATGATGTTTGAATATCACTGTTTTGATCATTACATAACTCTTCAGCTAAATTTGCCCTATTGTCAACTTGATTTTGTCTACTTTTATTCAGATAGCAGTTTTTTGATTTGTGTCCCATTTTGTTACACGTGTGACATCTTATACCACAAACATTCTTTAGATGGCCCATCTTACCACATCGAAAGCATTTAACCCCTTTTTGAGTCACACTAAATGATGATGGCATAACTTTAGCTACATTTTTATTTTTATTTGAGTTGAATTCTAACAGCCTACTCTTTACAAATTCAACCTTCAGGCCTGCTTCGGATAAGGTTTGTATAGCTGTGACTATCCCCTCAAAATCATCTGGCATGGATAGCAACAAAAAACATGCCATATCTGTCTCTTCAAAACTGCTCCCCAGACTTTTAAGCTCTCGAAAAATACGATCACACTTTGTAAAATGTTCTTGCAAATCAGTACCATAGATATATTTTAAATTTATTAGTTCCTTCAGTAAATAAAATTTTGAGCACATACCTTTTTTGCTAAAAATAGCTTCTAATTTGGTTATCATTTCAAAGGCTACTTCTGTTTCTTTTACATACTCTAAATGGGAGTCTGCCACACTCTGAATTATCACCATACAGGCCTTATGATTCCTCTTAATCCAATCATCATTTCTGGTACTAGCCGGTACCTAATGTAAGACAGCATCCAAATCCATTGCTTTCAACACAGAGTACAGACGAAATTTCCAATTATCAAATCCATTTCCATTGAATGGAATAATTCCGTGTTTATTTTCCATACTTATCAACTTAATTTTTTCACACACCACGCCTAGCAGCAATTTTTAATTTTCAGAAACTTAACCTCACAAGCTTCACACTGAAAAATCAACTTTTAACACATTACTCTTTCTGGGCCCATAACCAATGTTAGGTTCTACAAATAATAGAGAGTTATCAAGTACTTCTAGGAGAATACGGTAACGTTATTTTAGAAATGGAGCATGCGCAGTATGAAGATTGAATCACGGAAATGATTTTAACGTTTACGGGCTCCGTTACGGTACGTCGAATAGCGGGCTTGAAATACGGTAACGTTAGAAGCGAATCGCACCAATTCGGCAAGACTCGGACATTTAAGTTCTGTTATGTGTGGTTATGTAATCTGTTCTTTGTTATGAAATTTTATTTCTGTACATTAATAAGGTGTTTTGTCTTTGTTTTCTTGGTTGATTGACCATCTGCTAACATTTGGAGTTAGTGGAAAGTTGGTGAAAAACATTTTATTTTCAAATTTTTTTTCTAAATCTTCGTCATTGGCCTCAAGTACTAAATTGTACAAAACCAGGCAAAATTACAAAATATTATGTATCTTGGGTGAAAGAAACCAAAAATAGAAAAAAAATTTAAACAAATTTAATTATATTTATATTGCTGTCAAATACAACATTTGACTGACAGCTACCAACTTTTAACGTGAAGCACTTGATAACTCTAAAATTACATAGGTATACGTTAAAATTTATACCGTAAAAAATAGCGTTTACGTGTCAAAATAACGGATGGATAGAATTTTACTTGATAACTCTCTAATGTTTGGTAAATGTGTTAAATATATTTTATTCTTTATATTAGGCGTGTTACATTTTAATTTTAATATTACAAAAGGACGCTGTTCATTTTCTTGACATTATTTTATGTATTATCTAACATGACAGTTCTTACAGAGAACAGGAACTTGTCATTCACTGTTACCAACACAACATTCTAAAGGTTTGTTCACACAATTCAGTGTACTCTAACAGTAACGTCTACTTAAGTTAAATTGATCAGACAAATTCAATATCAACTCTCTACCGTAAAAAGTGACCAAGTCGACTTGGTCAGTTTTCGCAGTAGCGAATACCTACCAGTATTATGACTAAAGGCTGTATGACACTATGCATTTTCTTGTATCATTTCTAATATCGTTTCTGATATGTCAAAAAAATGTATAGTGTCATACAAGAAACGATATCAGAAACGATACAAGAATTTGTGTCAGGCACAGATTCTTGTACAATAACTGCGCCAATTTCTGCGCAAAGAGCAAAAACGTAAAACCTGCTGGTAAAACTTCTAAATGTCATAATGGCGGCTGAAAATGAGATCATATGATTTATGTCTTGATGAATTTATTTGTGTTTTGTAGGTATTATCATTGTTTATTTACACAATGGTATATTTATGGTTATATTTACACAATGGTCTAGTTATACAATGGTATTATTTATAAATATTTTATTGATACTTAATATACCGTTTGGTATGGTCTACTGTTCTACTAATAACCATATATTTAGAATAACTTTGGGTTTCATATTGCATAATTTTTTAATAGAGGAAAATACAATAGTTCCAATTTGGATCAAACTGAAGATAATTATAATGCAAATATTTTAGCACAAATATTAAAACAAAATAAAAAACACAAATAATCAACAGTCAACGTAAAAATTCTAGTTATTATAACATTAAAATATTTGTTTTTAAAAGTTTATAAATTTTATAAAATCCTTAAAATCAGCTGTAGACGCAGTACTACCATACCAATGTAACGTGACAGGGTGACAAACAAAATTTCGACCAATCACGTGCCGAATTTCGTGCAGTTTTCGATACAAGAACTTGCATAGTGTCATACAGGGCACAAATGTACGTACAAGAAATGATACAAGAAAATGTATACAAGAAACGATATCAGAAACGATATTAGAAATGATACAAGAAAATGCATAGTGTCATACAGCCTTTAAGCATTGTAAGCGGTACCTGAAATTAGGCAACCATATTTGTATTGCGGCTTGGGCCTTTTTTCTGAAAAGATATTATAATTTTAAGTTATTTGGTCAATAAACATCAAATTGAGATTTTTTTTTGACTTGGTCACTTTTGGCAGTATGCCGACGATATCACATAATTATTGCAAAAGTGTACATACAACAAAACAAATTATTATTCAATGTAAATAAATAAAAAAAATTGGAAAAGAAAACAAAAATTAAATAATAATCTTACGTTAACAACAATTTGAGCCGATTGTATGTGTAGTATAAAGATGTAAAACAGAATAAACAAAAACAACCTTTTTCATTACTTATTTACAGTCCGTACAGTAAGGATACCGTTGCACGTCATTATCTACGCCAGAGATCTAAGTTGACATTGCTGCCAAAGTATAAAAAAATCCTGAATCCATTTTAAATCAAATATATCAATAATTACTATTGCAGAAGTGTAGGTACAGTCGGAAAAATGAAAGAATGCCCATGAACGATCACATCAATCACTTATTTTGTATTTGCTGTCTTTTTCTATAAATAGCAAACGTTTGTTATAGAAAAAGACAGCGAATACAAAATAAATCAGCAAACAAACTTGGCCCAGTTAGGTAAAATTTACGGCAGATTTCAACGAATAGGTAACTTGTAACTCGGTGATTTATGACGGGAAAAAAACGTATTTCAGAGCCAAATCATTCACCTTTATATTAGTGCTTCCTTTATACACGTTTGACATTAGAATAATATAAAATCATAATGCCGAATATAGTACATGTTTTTTTATAATAGTTGTGAATATCGGTTATATCGCAAAGGTACGTTTATTTCACGTAATAATCACGAAACAGAAATAACTTCCTTTGGTTAAATTTTGAGAAATATTTTGGAAAACACAACAGTATTGGTTAAATATTTACGTATCGCATGAATTTTACTCACTGTATTTTATGGACGTTGAAACATTAGATGTATTTCACACAAAAGTAATGTAAATAATACCAATATTTAAACAAAAAATTTATGACTTCGCTTTTATTTAACATTTAGCATAACTATTTCAATCCAACCTTGATTTGAATTGAAGCTATTTTTGCTATTTTTTTTCCTTTAAAAATATCACAGGAGCTAAACTGATGTTGAGTCTAATTTTCAAATCGTGCGCGGTGATGACGTACTACCAAGTCTTTCTCATCCTTTTCCATACTTTAACTACTATCACGTGACTAAAATAGTTGGTTCGAAAACTAAATTAATCGATTTGTCGAATAATAGGTTTCGATAGGATTATTTTTTTTTGAAGTTATACTTCTTTAGGCGCGATTGCGAGTGAATTTTTATTATCCTGCGCGCATGCGCACAGACAGTATGGCGTTAAGCTGCTAAATTTTTCAAGTTATATATCTTTCAGTGCAAAAAGAATATATTAGTGTTTTTAGTCAATATATTTATTAAATTTTTTTATGTTTTTGGGTTTGTCTTCCTCGGGAGTAAGATAAGTAGTATTATTAACACATTTTTATTTATACTTCACTTCATCTGTTTGTTACCGTGAATTGTCATTATGTTCGAGAAACTATATAAACAGAGAGCTCGTAGCATTATCGGTAGAGCATTCGGCTAGAGATCGATAGGTCTTGGGTTCAAATCCGGACCATTCATATTCTTTTTTTATTTTTGGTAAAGCAGCGTAAGTGGTAAGCATTAAAATTAGTTTAATATTTAAATAAAATAAAAATAAACTATTTAAAGTATATTTATTTCGTTGAAATCATATAATAGAAGTATAACTTCTTACGTGCGTACAAAGTACACACACATTCTTTTTATATTATTTTAGTATTGAAATAGATTTTTAGTAAAGCCAATTAGTTAATAGACAGTAAAAGAAATTAAAAAAAAAAAGAAAAAATGTAAAACTAATTTAACCCGCGAGTAGTAGCGCCGTTTGATAGAATCTCACATTTTATCCTTTTTCGCGATAACTTGATAAAAAATTTTGGAATTTTGAAAAAATTTCGTAAGTGCCTCGAGGAAGGGTGTAGTAATACGTAGGATTTTTTTTATTTATTTTTTTTTCTTCTTCTTTTTGTGGAATTTATGGCTATGGGGAGAGCCAATTAGCTTTAATAATTGTTAGAAATAATATTTCTAAAATAACAAATAAATAAAAATACTATAAAATAAAAATTTGTTGTAAATCCGTATTTAAATTCGTATTTTGAGATAGAATCTAACACGCGACTATAGGGCTTTTCATCGATTGTCATTTGTTTCGAGCTTCTGTCATGTGTCACATACTATTAATATATCTACGTCATACGTCTTTGGTTTGTATTATTGTATATACCAATAACGTATGTCGTAGATATATTAATATTATGTGACACATGACAGAAGCTCGAAACAAATGACTGTGAATGAAAAGCCCTATTCACGTTACAGAAGTGAGCGTGACTACTCCCGGGTTAAAATGAGTAGAATAGTTTAACTTTAATTTAAAAATAATCGATTTTTATAATCGATTATCATAACCTCTAAAATCAGCTATCAGCTTCTCACAACAAAAAGTAAAACGTAAAATGAAGAGAAGAGCTTTCTTTATTCTTTCCCTCGTTTTATTTTAGGCGGGTTTATTTATAATAATGTCTTTCGTATTAATGTTTACCTTACTTCTCGAGGGCTGAAGTGCCGATTGCTTTTTTACATTTTATTGCGAACATTTTATTGCTATTTAAATGTAAATAACACATCTATTGAAGACGAGTTATTCACGTAATTTAAAGACGTATTTTCAATGTGACATTCTAACCAAATTTTCACGTGAAATGCACGTAAGCAATTTACGTATATTGGTGTGAAATGTACCCAAAATTCACGTCATTAACACGTCGGTCTGTTTGCTGGGAAGTGATTCATGTGATCGTTCATGGGTATTCTTTCATTTTTCAGACTGTACATACAACAAATCAAACTAATATTCAATGTAAATAAATAAAAAAATTGAAAATAGAAAACAAAAATTAACTAATATTTTTACGTTTAACAATTAATAATATACACATTAATAATTAATAATAACAACTAGGTCTGGATCCCGCGTATGAAAAAAAAAAGTTGATTAATAGCAAGCTGAAAATTTGGTAATAGCTTAAGGGTGTCTAGTCGGATAAACTTTGATATATGGGAACACTGGAACAGGGGCAGTTTTAATTGTGGAACAGGTTAAAAATTTGGAACGGTCAGACCACGAAAACGGCACATTTATTTTGTCCGACAGAATAGACTTAAACTCTTCGAACAGAGATTAAACTCTCATGCAAAAATCAGACTGCTATTTATCACCTGTCATAATTCCTGTCATTTCACATATTCTACATGTTCCACTCATTAAAACTCCCATTTGGTGATAAATAGCAGTCTGATTTTTGCATGAGAGTTTAATCTCTGTTCGGAGAGTTTAAGTTTGTTCTGTCGGACAAAATACACGTGCCGTTTTCGTGGTCTGATTGTTCCAAATTTTTAATCTGTTCCACAATTAAAACTGCCCCTGTTCCAGTGTTCCCATATATCAAAAGATTGTCCGACTAGACACCCTTAAGCTATTAACAAATTTTCAGCTTGCTATTAATCAACTTTTTTTTCATACGCGGGATCCAGACCTAAACGTTAAAAACAATTTGTAAACAATAAAGATTCAAAATAGAATAAACAAAAACGACACATTTTATTACTTATTTACAGTCCGTAATATTTAGATACCCTTGCACGTCATTATCTACGTTAGAGATCTGCCAAAAGTATGAAAGTTGACATTGTTGCCAAAGTATAAAAAAATCCTAAACCCATTTTAATTCAAATATGTAAGTTATAGGGAGAAGAAGAATATCACACGGCTAAAGAACCTGAGAAAATGGTTCTCCACAACAACAACTAATCTATTTAAAGCCAATATTCTAAACGAATAGGCACCAAAAGAAAACAATTCTAAAAAAGAACAGACCTATCACTTAAATATTTTGTGTTGGTATCATGTGACGTCACATGCTATGACGCGGATGACGTGCAACGGTATTTATATTGTACGGACTGTAAATATTATCTATGATGAACAAAATCAAGAACAGCTATGGTCTGTTTTTAAACCAGGAGGAGTAAACTAAGAAGACAGATTCACACCCAAAAAATTATGTGTTTTCAAAGCGACTAGAAAAATCACCAAATACACCTTCTTTTTTGGTTGATCATATCGCTTTTCCACGATTGTCCATACATACTATATTATACTGATCCGTCGCTAAAGAGTTATAAAAACAACTGTTTTTAATATAAATATGACTAAGAATCTAAAAATTAAAGGAAAAGCGCAAAAAACACACAAATGACAGAAAATGACAGAAGTGTCATAATTTCATAACTGTCATTAGTGTCACAATTTCGTAACAGTGGAGTAAACTTGCCTGACGTTGGACCAATTACAAACAAGTATTACGGCGCTGTAAATTTGAGTTACTCCTCCTGGTTAAAATACAGACCATAGGAAGGTCCTGAGCGATTTCCTTTAAAAAAAACTTGAAGGCACTCGTGGGAGTGCCGACAGAAGTGAAAACTTCTTAAGTAAATAAATTACGAGCTCAATGCTTTTTCCCCATCCAAAAAGAAGTGCTATACCTATATCATATACGCGATGCGTATGCTCTATGATATTTATGTATACCTACATACACATAATTTATATACGTACAAAATTTATTTCAGCGACGTGATGACGGCGACCGTCACACAGTGTTCAAATTTGGTCAAAACGTGATCGAAACTAAATTTGTTTAAACTGTAAGTTATCTCGCTGAAAGCTTGGAATATTTGAGGTATTATACGATATAACGAGTATATGTATAATAGGGGTCGTTTTTTTAGTTTTCATTAGGGGGTGAATTACCCCTTCATTAGGGGGTGAATTACTTAAAAAATATCGTTATACAGGGTGTTTCATTAAGAATGTCCAATCTTTGAGTTGTAGATTCTAGACCATAAAATATTAGGATTTAACCCAAATCGCTTAAATAAAATGTGGGTCCTTACAGAATTACAGGGTGTTTTATTTAAAAATTTAAAAACTAGTTTTGCTCAGTGGTTTAAAACTTTTCGACGTATCCTTTTCATACTTCGCACAAAGTGTAGGTACTGTACACCCTATCAAATTATGTTAAACAAACGTTTCTGACTATTACCAGAGGCGTACGACAGGGGACAGTGAATGGTTGACCCTTGCCAAATTCTACGCCACTGGCGGAAATGCCATTTTAGCGCAATTTTTCGATTCTCCAATACTCTCTATGTAAATAACATGCACTTCATTTGCAACGATAAAGTCATTAGTTTTCGAGATATTTGAAGTTAAACATGTAACGGCAAAGATATTTGATTAATCCATTGTGCCGCTTAATTTTAAACTTCAAATATCTCTAAAATCAATGATTTTATCGTTAAGACTGAAGAGAATATTATTCATTCATAATGATAAAATCATAAATTTTCGAAATATTTGAAATTAAAAATTCAGCTGCACAATACATTAATCAAAATACCGTGCCGTTACCTACTTGTTTAAGTTCAAATATCTCGAAAATTAATGACTTTATCGTTAAGAGTGAGGAGTATGTTATTTATATAGAGAGTATATTCTCTATTGAGGAATAGCACTACTTCATCAAAACTAAAATCTCTTTTCGTAACCCTAACAAATATCATGTGTTTGACATACATGTAAACAATCCGTACGAGTGCAATTATTAATTCAGCTAATGTACTCAGTTGCGCAGCTTTGCTTAGTTTGTCATATATTTTTTTTTATTCCTTACATTGTAATCTTTCATTTAGTGAAGGATTTAATGTGGCACAAGATGGCACAATAAACGTAATACGCTGTCAAACATTAATTTTATCAAAAATTGTAGGGCAGACCGGGGTTGGTTGTTACAGGGGCAGGTTGTTACAGACGCTTTTATTACTTACGAATAGTCGTTGACTCCATAACAAGTCTGAAGAATTTCGCGCATGTCTGTTACCTATAATATATCCAAACGACACAGCGCCAGTCCATCGTATAATCCCGTAGAGTGTGGTTATGTGTTTTCATGCCTCCGAATAAAATTTAATATGCCGAAGTAAGTATTAATATCTTTGGTAATACATAATGATATTAAATATTCTTGTGACGTGTAAATGCATCAGTAATCAGTATATTATGTTTCTTTTTTATTATATAGTTGCTCAATAAATATAGTTTTGTTAAAGTTATTCAGCATTTTTACAAATCATGCTTTTGGGGTTGGTTGTTACGTTTGTCGTCAGCATATATTTTACACTTTTTGTCTAACTCAATAGTGTTTAAGTTTTATTTCAGTTATTTAATAAGTAAAAGAAGTGTTAAACTTTTGTTTGATTTAATTAAAATACATTTCTTAAAAATAGTTTTTGTCATAACCAACCCCTATAGGTTTTTAGACACCCGATTATATCAAAGCCAAAATCACCTTTCCTTGAAGCTAACTATGCTATTTTAATCTTTAAAGTATGTACTTTTATCTCAAATAATTACTTTTATATTAGCTATCCACGTAAATGAAGTAATAATCAAAGTAAAAGGCAGCCCCTGAGGATTTAAATTTGATGTATAAAATTATATCGAATTTTGTACTTTTGATCATTAATACATCTGGCCCTAACAAATATAAAAAATCAATTTTTGCTGAGAAGTTGCATCATGAGTAGTACAAACGAGCCCCTTAATTTCGGCATTCTCAGATTTTTTTTTGTACTTACGATCACGTTGCCTTCAATTTTGAACACTGTGCGTCATCGCGACCATCATCGCTTCGACGAAATAAATATTTGAAGTGAAAACTTCTTGAGGCACGTTGTGCACTTTTTGGATGGGGAAAAAGTATTAAATTGGCGACCGTCATCGCTTCGACGAAATAAATTTTTGAATTGAAGATTTCGTTAGGGACGTTGTGCACTTCTTGGATGGGGAAAAAGTATTAAATTTGCGACCGTCATCACGTCGCTAAAATAAATTTTGTACGTATATAAATTATGAGTATGTAGGTATACATAAATAGCATAGGGCATACGCATCGCGTATACAATATAGGTATAGCACTTCTTTTTGGATGGGGAAAAAGCATTGAGCTCGTAATGTATTTACTATAAGAAGTTTTCACTTCTGTCGGCACTCCCACAAGTGCCTTCAAGTTTTTTTCATCGCAATTAACACAAAATCTACTACTATACTATGATATCCGCCCCTCTATGTGAAGTGCGGCGAGGGCTTCAAATATTTATCTGTCAGGTCGCGTGCAATTATGCCCACAAGCCATTTCTTTAAAAAAAAATGATGTCCCACATGCGTTGCATTTAAAATTTCTCTTCGTAATTGATTGGTGAACTTGTTTTATATGTGTTTTAATGTCTCTTTTTTTTTCCTTGCAAATAATACAGAATTTGCTACTATGCGAGACTAATGTAGATTTACCTAAAAAATAAAAACAATCATTTTTTGAAGTGAAAACTTCTTTAGGGACATTGTGCGATTTTTGGATAGGGGAAAAAGTATTGAAATATATAAATTGTGTAGAGGTATTTAAATTTACAATGAATGTAAAACCTATTTTAGGATGTACTCCAATAAATGACCGTTTTGGAATGTAATTTCCAGGGGCAACTCCGAATTGCATGAAAATTTGGATTTAGGTTCTACTTACCCTCCACTTCAAAGTTGAATTTGTGCCGTTGGTTGCTTTTACTTGGGGGGTGACATTTACCTTCTCGGGGGTGAAAATAAGGCCGGAAATGAATACATTGACTTATTTTAAGCACCTTTTGTTCTATAAAGTTTTTTACGTAAGTCAATACTTTTCGAATTATTCGCGATTTAAAATGTTGATTTTCGACAAAAAAACTACGTTTTCAGACCGTTTTTCCCAAATAACTCAAAAAGTAGATATTTTATCGAAAAAAATATTTTTAGCAAATGTGTAGCCCATAAAAAAAACGAAAAAAATGGTGTACAAATTAAGTAGAAGCAAAGTTGTAGCTCATGAAAAATACGTTCTTATTCGTCTAATTCCAAATCGAATAATTCAACGCGAAATCACCGAAGAAGAAGCGTTTTTCGGAAAAACCTTATTAAAATTTTTAAAATATCAAAAAAAAGCTTATTATTTGTTTTTTACAAACGTTTACAGCATCAAAAATAAACGAGTTACACTGAAAAAAAAGTTGTCCCCTTTTTTTTTTGGTAAAAAAATCGTGAAATCCTCCCTCTATTTAGCACCCTAAATGAAATTAATCGTTTGGCTTTACAATCTATTTTAACTGTATATGTATTGTTTATATTTAAGTTTGATTGGTTTGAAGTGCTTATTTTTGAAAACATTTGGTTTTATAGTAAAAATAAATTTCTAAAAATTTTTGAAAAATTTAATTTTTTCAAAATAACTTAAAAAGTATTAGTGATAAGATCAATCTTAAAGAGTAAAAAAATGTAGGTTTTGGTATTATAAATATGCTAGTTTTATTTTGTTTCTCCGTAAGACAAAAATTGGTTAAGAGATGGCTGTTCAAAATTTGCATACACTCGTGATTAGTGACCCATTCAAGCTTTCTCAATTATAACCCTTTCAAAAATAAACACTTTAAACCGGTGAGACTGACAGATCATATAAAAATTAGATAGGTAAGTAAATTGTTTGTAAAGCGGTAGCGATTATTTCATTTGGGGAGCTAAACACGGAGAGATTTTCATGATTTTTTACAAAAAAAAAAGAGGGCCAACTTTATTTTGAGCGTAACTTGCTTATGTTTAATACTAAAGCTTTTGTTAACAATTAAAACAAAGATTTTTATAAACACTTTAAAAAAGTTTAAATCGGCTTTTCCCGAAAATTGCTAAATTTTTCGGTGATTTCACCTTGAAATATTCGATATTAGACGAATAAGAACGTATTTTTTATGAGCTACAACTTTGTTTGTGTTTGATTGATATACTTTACTGATACACCATTTTTTTGGGTTTTTTATAAGCTACACTTTTGCTAAGGATATTTTTTTGGGTAAAATATTTATTTTTTGAGTTATTTTCGAAAAACCGTCTGAAAACGTAGTTTATTGTCGAAAAATCAACATTTTCAATGGCAAATAACTCGAAAAGTATTGACTTAAGTAAAAAACTCTATAGAACAAAAGTTGCTTAAAATAAGTCAATTTATTCATTTCCGGTCTTATCTAGAACGTATGTTTTTTCACCTCCGAGAAGGGGTGACTGTCACCCCCCAAGTAAAAGCAACCAACGGCAAAATTTCAACTTTGAAGTGGAGGGTAAGTAGAACCTAAATCCAATGTTTCATGCAATTCGGAGTTGTCCCTGAAAATTACAGTATCGCCGAATTTCCCGTTCATTTACTGGGCTAATGGGGAAAAAGGATTCATTTCGCGACCATCATCGCGACCGTCATCGCTTCGGCCAAATAAATTTTGTACATATAAGTATAGGTATATTATGTGTATGTATATATAAATTGTATATAATAAATTAAATTTAAAATAAATGTAAAACCTATTTAGGGATAGGGAAAAAGGATTTATTTCGCTACCTTCATCTCTTGCGAAATAAATTTTGTACGTATATTTATTATATATATATATATATATATATATATATATATATATATATATATATATATATATATATATATATATATATATATATATATATATTTTATTTTTTAATTTGGGTTTCTTGGGCTTAGGTTCACAAAGAAAAAGAGATGGCTATGATGTTATGTCATATCATTTAATCGACGTTTCGACAGGAATATCCTTGCCTTTTTCAAGATCATTACGTGACTAAAAAACATTTCGTCAAAAGTCGTAAACAAAATTTTAGTCACGTAATGATCTTGAAAAAGGCAAGGATATTCCTGTCGAAACGTCGATTAAATGATATGACATAACATCATAGCCATCTCTTTTTCTTTGTGAACCTAAGCCCAAGAAACCCAAATTAAAAAATATATTAAGGTTCAAGAATCATATTCAAACAATATATATATATATATATATATATATATATATATATATATATATATATATATATATATATACTCATTAACCGATAATACGAAGCCAAAAGTTCCATATTGCCCTATTAATATGAAGCCCGCATCGACAATACGAGGCCCGACTCCGGGCTTCCTAAAGATTAACGTGTATATGTTTGAGCCTAAACTGTACGCTGCACAACGCTATCAATAACACATTTTTTTTTTGGGCTTCGAATTGTCAGGGAGTATCTCCAAACATACGCCATTTAGTTCATCGATTTGATGGGTAGGGGGCGTCTCGAACATTAGGTGTATATTTATATACACATTTAATATATTTACAGCGTATTCGAAGCCCGAGTTGATTCACATACAGTACGAGTCCCGTTGAATTGGCAACATTGCTTCAAAGTATTGGCGATTGTTTTTAATACTCGAGACACCTTGTGCGGATTTAATGAGCCAGCTTTCTAAATTGTAATGGTGTTTTTTATAGAAGTATATCAAAAATATATACCGGGTGCTGCATCTCATTACGCACCATAGGAATTACAATGCAAAAATAAAGAAATACATATTCCTGCTTCCCTAATTGTTTTAGCTAAAAGTCCATAAGACTTTTTTTGTAGCAAATTACTTTTTATATCAGATGGCATTCTCAAAAAACGAATTATTTTCGTCGTGGAGTGAAAATTGTCGAAAATATCTTCCCCTTTCCATCACCTATTTGAGTTATTAAGGAACAATCAACACCTTTTTTTAAAAATTTCAAAGATCTGTCATATTTGTTGGCACAAGATTATCGTCAATTTATCACACTAAAATAACGGCAAAATGATTTATTTATTTTAAATGATTTAATACTATAATAATACTAATACTTAATACACTAATCATAAAATTTAACATACAACACAGTTTTAATATTTAATTAAAGCAAGTGCTCGAATATTCCACCATTTTGAACTAAACAATACCTTAATCTATTGTAAAATTCTCTACGAACGTTAGCCAATATTCGAGGAGAAGTTTTTCTACATTCTTCGCATATACTATTTTTAAGTTCTTCTAGTGAATTTAACTTTTTTTCGGAATAAATCCTGGTTTTCAAATGCCCCCAAAAAAATCGTTTGGGGCAAGATCTCCAGACCTAGGGGGCCTCTTAATTTGGCAATTTGGTCCAATAATACAATCATTAAAACAATTGTTGAGAAATTCTTTTACAGTCTGGCTATTATGGGCAGGACATCCGTCCATTTGGAACCACACCTCGTGGTCTTCTCGGACAACCTCTGCCAAAGCAGGCAAAATGTCTTTATCTAATAACATTATAAAACGTTCTGCAGTTAGATTTTCCTCGTAGAAAAAGGGCCCAATTAAGTGATGACCTATTATTCCCAACCAGACTTTGTCTTCTTCGGGTACTGGGTGCGTGTTTCTAGAAAAAGCTGCGGTTTTTCAGTAGCCCATATCCTACAATTTTGTATATTGGGTTCATTGTTCAGAGTGAAAGTACATTCGTCCGTAAAACAGATATTTTTTAACTACGAAAGAAAACCTTCAGCAAGAGAGCGGCCAACAATATGTGCCATTTGCTTCAAAGACGTTATTACTCATTTTACCAGACACCTTTTCAGGCACCATCCAGATAATAAGAAAGTTCAGTTAATCAAATCCCTAAAGCCCAAAAGTAAGAAACGTATGGAACTTGTAGCTGCTTTAAGAAAACAAGGATATTTTATTCTACAAACAGAAAAAAATATTACACGCCCTGTTAAATCTTCAAAAAAACTAGATCCAAAATACTTTGTTTGTAGTCATTGTCTGGGACATTACACTAAAGAGTTTTTAAGCAAACACGTTAAAAGCTGTAAAAATAGGTCATCGTCAAACCCAAAGAATTGTTTATCTGCTTCACAAACTTTTATGGCGATGGTTAATGTGAAAAACTCAACTTTTTTACAAAATGCTTGAATTAAAGACGAAGTATTCAGTATCATGCGTCCTGATGACAAAAGTGAAGCAGTAAAGAATGACACCCTAATCTGTATGTACGGCGAAACTCTTCTCTCAAAACATAAAAGAAAACAAATAATTAATGTTATTTCGAATAAAATGA
Organism: Diabrotica virgifera virgifera; assembly: GCF_917563875.1. Classification (NCBI taxonomy): domain Eukaryota; kingdom Metazoa; phylum Arthropoda; class Insecta; order Coleoptera; family Chrysomelidae; genus Diabrotica; species Diabrotica virgifera. The sequence goes on from NC_065443.1 coordinate 748,606, forward strand.
GAGAGTTGGGCCGTTTACTTATTACATTAAAAAAATCATATGATATTAAAAATTTATTTGATGCCTTGAAACCAGAACTATTTAATTACCTAATACTTGCTACCAAAGAAATAAGTGGTTATAGTGTAGAGAGTAAAAGCTTCAAATCACCATCACTAGCGTTGCATATGGGATCCAACTTAAAAACGGTTTGTGATGTAGCATACAAACTAGTTCTAGAAAAAAAAAACGTCTTCCTGGTATAGAATGGATCGATCAGAAAATTAAAAAAATCGAAATTAAAGATCTAAGAAAGTTAATTGAGGGTCACTGGTGTAACGAACTGTCTAGTTTAGCTTTGAAAACCCTTAAAGAGAAACACTGGGAAAAGCCTTTGCAATTGCCACTAGCAAGTGATACAGGGTGTTTCATTGGGAAACGGAAATACTTTAATTGTAAATAGAGGTCACCGAGGCGGTTCTAGGTATACTACATTTTTTGCCCTACCGGCTTTTATAACCGAGTTACAGGGTGTTTTATCGATTTTGCCAATTTCTTTCCTAAGTAATAACTTTGGAACCACCCTGTATATTTTTTTGATATTTGGTACACATGTGTATCATCCAAAACCCAAACGACCGACAAACTAATCACAAGAAAAATCCAGGTCCGGATTAACAAAAAATTATAAAGTAATTGTGACCTTAAAACAACACCCTGTATATTGAAATTCTGAAAATCTGTTTGCATATTTGAAAAGAGCACAAAAAACTAAATCTAATTGTTCGCTTCCATTTTTCGGCCAGACAATTTTATGACTTTAATTTTAAAATTATATTGAATTTTTTAAGAACTCTGACATTAAAATGAAGCTATTGTTAACTTTTAATTATAAATTATTAAAGCTATTGAATAAATACTCATTTTAAAATTAATCAATACTTATTTACCACATTGGAACGGCCCTATTAATCACAAGAAAATCCAGGTCCGGATTAACAAAAAAAAAAGTAAAGTAATTGTGATCTTGAAACAACACCCTGTATATTGAAATTTTCAAAATTTGTTTGCACATTTGAAAAGACCACAAAAATCTGAGTTTATCGGTTTGCTTAAATTTTTCGTGAAGGAAATTTAATGACTTTAATTTTGAAATTAAATATATTGATAATTTTAAGAACACTGAAATTAAAAAGCAGATTTTTAAAGCACTTTTAACAATAAATTATTAAAGTTATTAAATAAATACCCATTTTAAAAATATTCAATAAGTATTTACGACATTCGAATGACCCACTTACAAATCACAACAAAAATCCAGGTCCGGATTAACAAAACAATATAAAGTAATTGTAACCTTGAAACAACACCCTGTATATTGAAATTTTCAAAATCCGTTTGCACATAGGTATGAAAAGAGCACAAAAAACTACGTTTAATCGTTAGCTTCAATTTTTTGGCCAGACAATTTAATGAATTTAATTTTGAAATTATGTCGAAATTTTTAAGAACTCTGGGAACTCATAATAAAAACTTCGATATAATTTCAAAAGTAATGTCATTAAATTGTCTGCACAAAAAATTAAAGCGGGACATTAAACTTAGTTTTTCGTGCTCTCTTCAGGTGTGCAAACGTATTTTAAAAATTTCAATATACAGGGTGTTTTTTCAAGGTCAGAATTACTTTGTATTTTGTTGTTAATACGGCCCTGGATTTTTCTGTGATTAGTAAGTAAGTCCTTCTAATGCTGTAAATAATAACTGATTATTTTTAAAATTAGTATTTATTCATTAACTTGAATGATTTATTAATAAAAGTGCTTTAAAAACCTGCTTATTAATTTCAGGGTTCTTGAAAATTTTAATATTTTTAATTTCAAAATTAAAGTTAATAAATATTTGCACAAAAAATCAAAGTGAATCTATAAACTCGGATTTTTGTGGTCCTTTCAAATGTGCAAACAATTTTTAAAAATGTCAATATACAGGGCGTTGTTTCAAGGTCAAAATTACTTTATGTTTTTTTGTTAATCCGGACCTGGATTTTTCTTGTGATTAATAATTGGGTCTTTCCAATGTGGTAAATAAATATTGATTCATTTTAAAATGAGTATTTATTCAATGAATTTAATAATTTATAATTAAAAGTTAATAATACCTGCTTCTTAATGTGGAGTTCTTAAAAAAATTCAATATAATTTCAAAATTAAAACCAAAAAATTGTCTGGCCGAAACATCGAAGCGAACTATTAGACTTAGTTTTTTGTGCTCTTTTCAAATATGCAAACAGATTTTTAAAATTTCAATATACAGGGTGTTGTTTTAAGGTCACAATAATTTTATAATTTTTTGTTAATACGGACCTGGATTTTTCTTGTGGTTAGTATGTCGGTCGTTTGGGTTTTATATTAGAGATATGTGTACCAAATATTAAAAAAATATACAGGGTGGTTCTAAAATTATGGCTTAGGAAAGAAATGAGCAAAATCGATAAAACACCCTGTAACTCGGATATAAAAGTCGGTAGGGCAAAAAATTTAGTATACCTAGAACCGCCTTGGTGACCTCTATTCATCATTAAAGTATTTCCGTTTCCCAATGAAACACCCTGTATAAAGCTTTTTAATGACTACTTAAATGCGCTATCAGCTGAATTGTTTAAACTACTTCAGGAAAATACCAATATTAGAAGTAATTATAAAAAATTGACAGAATGTATTTTGGCTAAGACGGTGATTTTTAACCGTAAAAGAGTAGGGGACGTGCAGTATTTAACAGTAGAAACCTACGGGAGGAACTACGATACACTTAATCAAGAAAGTTTTACAGAGGCACTCACTGAAGTTGAAAAGATTATATATAAAAATCATAGGCGTTTTGTAACTGGAGGTAAAGGCTCAAAACCTGTTCCAATTTTATTTTCATTCCAGACGCAAAAATACATTAGCCTTTTACTAAAAGTCAGACAAGAAACCAATGTTGTACCAGAAACCAATCCATATCTTTTTGCAAATCCTGATTCCGAAGATCGCTGGATGTCTGGCGCAAACACAATTAGAAAGATAGCTATTAATTGTGGAGCCAAACATCCAGAACTATTGACATCAACTAGATTTAGGAAACAAATTGCCACGACTCTGCAATTATTAGCCCTCGATGATGACGAAATGGAACAAATCGCCACTTTTATGGGACATACAAAGAAGACACATACCGAGTTTAACAGGTAATGTCAACTTTAAGAGTATGCATGCACTGTTAATTTTGGTTAGGATTTTTTTAAACTTTTTATGCTTGATATGATATATCATACATAATGTAATAGAATTAGCAACAATGGTTAAGTTTCGAAAAGTTTACTTTAAAGGTATCTCGTACACAAAATATTTCAAAAAGCTTTCTTTGAAAAATAGTTAAAACCGGGTTTTAATTGTTCCTTGTCCGAACTTAGCAAAACGCGTGTTGAGTCTAAATTTGTTTAATGAATAAACATTTCTTTTTAAAATTTACCAGCATATTTTCTTTCAGCCTTTCCGATATATTTGAATGCGATATATGAAAAATCGTTATTTCCCCTTTAATATTCGAAAATCGTTGTTAGAATGTATGCTTCATAAATCCGTATTTAAAATAAATTATTGTTCTATTAGACTCTCACTGTTTCCGATAAGGTAAATTCGATGGATACCTAAACCATGTATCTACATAGACATTTAAATCGTTTTAAAATTAATAAAATACTTTTAGACTACCGCAAGATATCTACCAGACTGCTAAAGTAGCCAAGATTCTTTTACTTATGGAAAAAGGCAAGGGAAATCGGTACCGAGGAAAAAAATTAAGTGAAATCAATATAGATGATAACGAATACTATAGCTCTGAATACGAAGGCGATGAAGAACCGATTATGCAGAAGGTGCTAAAGCGGGTTACAAGGGGAAAAAACCTGAAGACGAATTAGATACTGGAGATTCTGACAGATATGTGCATCAGTCAACGGAACGTGATCAACATAATGAAAACACATTATCAAGAAATTATTTTAAAAAGGCGACTAAGCCGTTTTACGAATCTAACGAAGCAAATAGTGAAGAACCACCAACAAAAAAAACTAAAGGTATGAATAAGTAAAAGTGTGATCATCACAAAACAAAATTTTTTGATATTCCGCCATATTTTGTTTAAAGTTACGTTATCAATGAATAAATATAAAAGTAAAAAGATAAAAGAAAGAAAAAACGGGAATACCTGAGATTTTTCCCTACTTTTGTTTTTTCAAAATTACCACCGTTATTACCAGGTTAACATAGAAAATATTTTTGGCGGTTAGAAATTTTAATATTAAAATAAAACTTTAAATGAATATAGGTCATAACTTTTTAAACGACCACTTTACTTTTCTGCGCTTAAAATTTGGATTATTCCTGTGGATCCGTCCCTGGAAAAAATATGAAATAATAATATTAGATATTAAAATATTTAGTCAAAATATATTCATACGTGATTTTTTTTGTATTTTTTTAACGTTTTGACGTTTTTAGAATCATCCACGAAATCCATCCAGAGATTCAGAGCCAAATGGTCAGATAATGAAAAACAAGTTTTACTTCAGTACTTTGAAAAACATATTGAAAAAAAAATTACCCCTCGGAAACATGAATGTGACGAACTACTGAAACTACATCCACACGTGTTCGAAAATAAGGACTGGGTCCGAATAAAAACATATGTGTATAATACATTCCGTGAAAGGAAGTGATTACTTATTTTTATTTTTACTGAACCACATAGATTATTTTTAGTTCCAATAAATTACTTTTAAATAATATATATTTTATTTTCAAAAATGTTTAAACCTAAACAAATCCGATTTTTGTACGAAAAGATCATTTTTAAATATGATCAGGTACGCAATATAAAATAGTGAAAGTTGAGAAATCTGACAACCCTGTCGGGCTTCATATAGTCTGGTAAATATAAACATTTTATACAATTGGCTTCGTATTGCCTTCAAATGTTTGGGCTTCGAAAGACCTAAACCATATATCTACTATTTGTGTATTAAAATAACTTACCCCTCAAAGGTTGCCTTTACTAACTTTAGAATTTCCTATATAACTACATAAAATACACTCCTCTATCGGGCGTATTAAGGGTGGGCTTCCGGTTGTCTGACTAATATAGTGGGCTTGGTATTAATAGAGTAATGTGTATATATATATATATATATATATATATATTGTTATATTTCTATGTGATATGAAAATTAAAATTTGATAATTATAAACAGAATTCAATTTAATATAAAATATTTTCAATTTTCTCAACCACGGGCATATAAATTTAGAACAACCTGTATACAACAAATTGTTATATTTAATTTTAAGAAGTGATTAAATAAGACTCAAGTGAAATCGTTAATAGGTCATTATCGTTTGTTCGCGGAAGGATCGGTCATTAGACGATGCTAAATAAGACTAAGTGGAAATAGAGAATAGGTCATTAAAATTTGTATATAGTAGAAAGTAATTTTAGAATGGGAATTAACTATTTTCTTTGAAATCCATTAAGCATATTTAGAAAGTTTAAAAATTGGTTTTGAGGAATACTGCGAATGAGAGTTGGTGGTGGAATTTTGATTTGTGAATCTGGAAGGGATATTTAGAAAGTAGGGGAATGAATGACAAAGAGAGAGCAGAATGTTTTGAGCTGTCGAGAAGTGAAGTCGAGTAGTAGACGGTAGTGTACGGAGAGTGAGAAAGCCGGTGTAGCTCCGTGAGTGTGGAGTATCTATCGTGGAACGAGAAGTAGGCCAGGTTGAGAGTAAAAGAAACTCCTTGAGCCAAGAGTGTCCCGGTAGCTGATTGCAGTTTCGAAAAAGGTAGAACACAGCATCACGACAGAAGCAGGAAACGAGAGCTATACGAGTTAGTTTCAGAGGAGAACATTACTGGAAGCCAGGACGAGGTTTGATTGCAGCCAAGGACAGCAGGAAACGGGTCTTATGTGAAGACATTCTCAGTGCACCAGAAAAAGGTCAGTCTCATTTGTTTGGACATGAATGTATGGGTTTTTCGTAGTAAATACCACATTTAAAATTGAAGAAACATAATCAATAATATCAGAAAAGCTTCATCAAACTTAAATAGAATTGTTGCTGATAAATCATAATAGTTAAATGTTAATAAAAACTTTCAATTTGGAAATCAAAAGGAAATAAGATTCCCATGTGTAAATGTTATGTTTAAGAATAATAAGATATAGCAAATATTAAGCAGTGATTGCCATTTAAATAAAATAAACAATATTTTGATTACAATTGTAACCCATATGTGTTATTATTTTACTCTTTTCTTTCCTATCCCGATTAGGAACCATTAAGAAATACTTAGAAGCCACGTATGTAAGTACTTAATTTTATAAAAAGCCCTGAGATTGAAAACACATTGATATGTGATCTGGTAAATTAATTAGATTATTATTCATGCATTGATTAAATTAAATGACATATAAAAATATTATCTCATATCAATAATCAAGATCACAACAACTGTCGTCCAACGTGGAGGGCATTTGAAAAGTATTTCTAGTGGCAAATTTGAAGGATAGAAAGAGTAAAGCCGGTATTTGAAAATTTATATGCCTGTGGTAAAAAGTGAGATACTTACATTTGATAACATAAAATTTTAGATCTCTTTAGGTACAAATTTTACATAACTGATTTAATATTTTATTTTTACGATATTTACATTTGATATATTTATTGACAATTTATAATATTTGGGTGAGAAAAAGTCGTCTTGGTAACATACTAGTAAAATTTCATATTTGGCGGGGACAGTACTTCTTGAAAACAAATGTCTGTGACAAGAAGCCAAAGCAAAGACAATAAAAAACAAAAAGAACATTCAAATCAAGAGGATAATACAGACCAAGAAGATACTTTAGACACGACAATCATGGCATCAGAACAGCAAGAATTATCAGGAATAGATAAATTATTACAAATGATGCAACTCCAGTCACAAAGAATAGAACAGAAAATGGATGAAACACAACAAAAAATGGATGAAAATCAACGTGAAACGAAACAAGCCATGGAAGAAACATCAAAGAAAATGGATAAAGTGGATCAAAAAATGGATGAAACACAACAAAAATTGGACCAAAAAATGGATGAAACACAACAAAAAATGAAACAAGCAATAGAAGAGAACAACAAGAAAATGGAGGAACGCATAGAAAAGTATGAAATGAAAATTAAAGATCACATGCAAGAACAAGAAATAAAAATGAAGGAGTTAACGAATTGCCAGAAAAAAGAAATGGAAAGTTTGGAAAACAAGTTGGAAAATGCTATTCAAGTAGACAGAGAAGAAGTGGAAAAAAGAATCGCAGAAATAGAAAAACAAGTCACCGAAAACAGGACGCAACAGAATGTCGGAGAAAGAAGAGAAATGGTTATACATAGCACAGATGACGTGAAGATAAGGTTTGGCGGGGATGTAAGAAGATTACACCCAGTGCCGTTCATAAATAGCCTGAAAAAGAAAATACAGCACATCGGAAATTTCGAAACAGCAAAAGAAACTATCAGAAACCATCTCAAATATGAAGCAAGCCTATGGTTCGATTGCAAAGAAGAAGAATTTGACAGTTGGCAACAATTTGAACAAAAATTTTTGAATTATTTCTGGGGAAAAGTCCAACAATTGGAAATTAACAAGGAATTGCAAAAGGGGAAATACAATGATAGGATGGGTATATCAGAAAGGACATATGCATTACAAATTTACTATAACGCAAAACATTTACAATATAATTACTCATCGGAACAATTAGTAGAACTGATTGCAAGACATTTCGAAGAAACGCTGGAAGACCATATCACATTGCAAAACTACAAAGACATAGATAGTTTATGCCAATTCCTACAAATAAGAGAATCACGTCTAAGAGAAAGAAAATCAAGAAGGTCGCGAGAAGATTACAGGCTCCGAGAAACACAGGATTACAGAGATAGAAATCAAAATAGGAGGGACTATACAAGACGAGAATTTAATCCCAGAAGGGAAAACGAAAATAGAGACAACGGAAGAGGAAATTATGAACAAAGAAAGAGGCAAGGGAATGAGGACAGAAATCGAGAATACCAGAATAGAAACACCACACTCGCAAATCAAGAAAACATAAATAATGGTAGACAAAATGAACAGGGATATCGAGAAAACCGAAACAGATCCGACAGACCAAGAGAAAATAGAAGAGAAGTAAATAATACCCAGACAGATGAATATGACGGAGAGAGACATTATGACGAAAATATCAACTACGATGAGCAACCGGCGTTTTTTCACGACGGCGCTCACTAAAAACCAAAAATCAAACAGGAATCTTTTGTAACCCCAAGGAGTTTATTAAATTGGCAAGAAACAACGAAAAGAAAAATGGAGTTAATTTAAAATTTGTGGATGGATTTATCAACGAGAAACCAATTAAAATTATGATAGACACTGGATCTGAAATAACATTGGTCAACAGAAAACTAATAGAAGAAGTTAACTTAACAAATTTAATTTACAAAATACCTAGGGTAAATTTAGTGGGCGCAAACAAACGGACATTGGCAACTATAAATGAAGGCATACGAGTAATGGTACGACTGGGTAAGAAGATGTATGCACTACAATGTGTAATAATGCCAAACATGTCACATGACATGATAGTAGGAGTTGACGAATTGGCAGAAAAACATGTAGTGATAGATTTTAAAAATAATACGATGAATCTAACAGAAGAAAAAGAAGAAGAACAGAACAAGGAACAGGAGAAACAAAATACGGACGAATCAGGTAAAGAACAAACAGTGGAAATGAATTTGGCAACGAAGCAAGGACAAAGAAGAAAAGGGAGAAAAAGTCAGAAAAAGACAAAAGAAAATGAAACCTGTGGCTCCTCAAAAGAAGAGTTGAGCCCAGAAGAAGAAAAATTGAGAGTATCAAAAGCAAAAGAAAACTGGGATTCCTCAAAAGAAGAGATGAGCTCAGGAGAAGAAGAAATAAAGCTAACAAATGAAAACGAAAAAGATATGATCGAAACAGTGGCATTTGAAGAGGAGGCATATGAAAACGAGGATGCAGAATACACGGTAAAAGTATGTGAAAAATCTGAGGAAAAAGACAGAAGATTGATATGGGAAAAAGGGAAAGACAACATAATAGCCGACACTCTAACACAGGATGAGGACACTGAAAATAAGGAAACAATTACTCTACAGGTGGGACTAATTAGAGTAATACAAGAAGGGGTATAAGACGTAGATTAAAGTAAGGAAATATACAGGGAGTTGGTTTTGCCTCGAGAAAATTTATTTAAAAATGCAGATAAATTTTATCGAATACAAGGCGGGGATTTGTTATATTTCTATGTGATATGAAAATTAAAATTTGATAATTATAAACAGAATTCAATTTAATATAAAATATTTTCAATTTTCTCAACCACGGGCATATACATTTAGAACAACCTGTATACAACAAATTGTTATATTTAATTTTAAGAAGTGATTAAATAAGACTCAAGTGAAATCGTTAATAGGTCATTATCGTTTGTTCGCGGAAGGATCGGTCATTAGACGATGCTAAATAAGACTAAGTGGAAATAGAGAATAGGTCATTAAAATTTGTATATAGTAGAAAGTAATTTTAGAATGGGAATTAACTATTTTCTTTGAAATCCATTAAGCATATTTAGAAAGTTTAAAAATTGGTTTTGAGGAATACTGCGAATGAGAGTTGGTGGTGGAATTTTGATTTGTGAATCTGGAAGGGATATTTAGAAAGTAGGGGAATGAATGACAAAGAGAGAGCAGAATGTTTTGAGCTGTCGAGAAGTGAAGTCGAGTAGTAGACGGTAGTGTACGGAGAGTGAGAAAGCCGGTGTAGCTCCGTGAGTGTGGAGTATCTATCGTGGAACGAGAAGTAGGCCAGGTTGAGAGTAAAAGAAACTCCTTGAGCCAAGAGTGTCCCGGTAGCTGATTGCAGTTTCGAAAAAGGTAGAACACAGCATCACGACAGAAGCAGGAAACGAGAGCTATACGAGTTAGTTTCAGAGGAGAACATTACTGGAAGCCAGGACGAGGTTTGACTGCAGCCAAGGACAGCAGGAAACGGGTCTTATGTGAAGACATTCTCAGTGCACCAGAAAAAGGTCAGTCTCATTTGTTTGGACATGAATGTATGGGTTTTTCGTAGTAAATACCACATTTAAAATTGAAGAAACATAATCAATAATATCAGAAAAGCTTCATCAAACTTAAATAGAATTGTTGCTGATAAATCATAATAGTTAAATGTTAATAAAAACTTTCAATTTGGAAATCAAAAGGAAATAAGATTCCCATGTGTAAATGTTATGTTTAAGAATAATAAGATATAGCAAATATTAAGCAGTGATTGCCATTTAAATAAAATAAACAATATTTTGATTACAATTGTAACCCATATGTGTTATTATTTTACTCTTTTCTTTCCTATCCCGATTAGGAACCATTAAGAAATACTTAGAAGCCACGTATGTAAGTACTTAATTTTATAAAAAGCCCTGAGATTGAAAACACATTGATATGTGATCTGGTAAATTAATTAGATTATTATTCATGCATTGATTAAATTAAATGACATATAAAAATATTATCTCATATCAATAATCAAGATCACAACAATATATATTGCAACGATATGACTATGTCCTAAAACAGAGTATGTCGAAGATCGATCAGAGAACGTAGTATCCGATTAAAGTGTTTAGAAACCAAAATGGACTGAAATGGCGATTAGGCTACGGCTCCACGGGCGGGAAATTGACGCTAGCAGTAGCAGTAAAATGAACTTAAGGTTCCGCGGAACGGAATAGGGATAGCCGAACTGTACCGACTACAGGACTTGTGCGTAGTCGGTTCAGTTCGGCTATTCCCATTCCGTTCCGCGGAACCTTAAGTTCATTTTACTGCTACTGCTAGCGTCAATTTCCCGCCCGTGGAGCCGTAGCCTTATAGATGTAATTTATAGAAAATATACCATAGAATAGTATAAAAATTATTAAAGATCATATCATTTATATGAGGACATTCAAAATTAGCATAAGAAATTTATTAAAACCTTATGTAGGGACTTATATTTGTTTTTTTTTAATAATTGAGATAATGTAAATAGATAAATGGACATTTCAAACAATAATTATAGGTAGTCCTGTCGCCAGGGGGGGTACAACGGCCTCGTTAATTCAGATGGACTTACTCAAGTTTTTTTTATGTATTTTGACCCGTAGAACACGAATTTTTTGGGTAACAGTTGATCCGGATGTCGATAAGATTGTTATAGACCAAGAACTTGAGGAATCAAATAACAGCGATTTTTGGCAAAACAAAACAATATTTTGTATTTTTTGGGCCATTTTAAGTAAAAAATATTTCTACAAGTTTTTTCGTAGGATGCACAGTTTTCGAGATAAACGCGGTTGAACTTTAAAAAAATCGAAAAATTGCAATTTTTGAACCCGAATAACTTTTGATTAAAAAATAAAATAGCAAGTCTGCTTACCGCATTTGAAAGTTTAAGTCAAATTATATCGGTTTTGATTATTTGCATTGGTAAAAATTTATTTTTTTATTGTTTAACAAAGCTATAAACACGTAGGGTTTCCCGTGCTTTTACATGCGTTTTAACGCATGTAACGTAGAAATAGTCTTGATTGCACTAGTACCTATTCTACCTACTCGTTCGATTTTACATGAGAAATCATAGAAACATCACTCACGCACTAGTTGTTTGTAGCTTTGTTTAACAATAACACAATAAATTTTTAGCAAGGCAAATAATCAAAACCGACATAATTTGACTTGAACTTTCAAAGGCGCTAAGCAGAATTGCTATTTTATTTTTTAATCAAAAGTTATTCGGGTTTAAAAATTGCAATTTTTCGATTTTTTTAAAGTTCAACCGCGTTTATCTCGAAAACTGTGCATCCTACTAAAAAACTTGAAGAAATATTTTTTGCTTAAAATGACCCAAAAAATACAAAATATTGTTTTGTTTTGCCAAAAATCGCTGTTATTTGATTCCTCAAGTTCTTGGTCTATAACAATCTTATCGACATCCGGATCAACTGTTACCCAAAAAATTCGTGTTCTACGGGTCAAAATACATAAAAAAAACTTGGGTAAGTCCATCTGAATTAACGAGGCCGTTGTACCCCCCCTGGCGACAGGACTAAGGTTAAAATAATAATATTTAACATTTAAGATGTTAGTTTTATACAGAAGTAATAATTCTGATCTGAAATACCTTAAAATCAATTAAAATAAATAATAAAACAAAAAGAACTCTATAGGATGGTGGATGACTACTAATTTGACATAGTATGTTAAAAAAAGAAGGAATTGAAGTTTTCTATTTGACCTTGGCAGCCATCAAAATCGAATCAATTTTTATATTCTGTATACATAAAGAAAAAAATGAAGCGTTACTTAGGTCACCAGCACTTAGAACAAAGGAGTTGGTTGGTACTTTCGCACATTCAAAAGGTATTGTTCTGCAAGTATTGTGTTTTATTTCTCTAATGAACAATTTGGTCTCAATAAAGGGATGACAACCCAAAGCCTTATCATGAAACCTTTAACCGCTTTCAGAAAACTCATGGGCAAAGACCGAGCTATACAAACCCATGAAAACATCATACCACAAGGAGTGAGTTCAGGTTGGGCTGGATTTTCTACAAAGTTATCGCAACCCGCAAAAGTCAGTTATTAACCAGATAGACTCTCAGAGGTCTAAACAGATACAAGAAAATAGAGAAAGACTACGACCAATAGTAGAGTCTATAGTGTTCTTAGGTCTACAAAATATTTCTCTAAGAGGCTATCGTGATGATGGCCTTCTGCTTCTGGAAAAAGATGCTGGACCTAGCAATGAGGGGAATTGTTACGGTTTAAAATCGCATCAGGAGATAAGACTCTTAAACAACATCTATCCACAGCATCTTCCCGAGCAGCATACATTAGTCGCAGCAGTCAAAATCAATTGATAACATGTTGTGGTGAAGAAATAATTGAACAAATAATGAATCAGATTCCAATTGCAAATTATGACTCTGTCATATTTGACAAAACCACCGGTGATATGTTTTGAATGCCTTTTTGGGACTCAAAAGTGTGTGAAAAGTGCCTTAAAAGAACAAATTGAAAACCCTAATTTTAAAAAATTACCCCGGTACCCCTCCCCAAAAAAATTTAAGGCCCCTCCCGAAAATCGGTCCTGGATCCGCCCTTGTTTCTTACGTATATATATTATGTGTATGTTTACATAAATAGCATAGAACTTACGCAACGCGTATATAATATAGGTATGGGACTTCTTTTTGGATGGGGAAAAAGCATTGAGCTCGTAATTTATATACTATAAAAAGTTTTCACTGCTGTCGGCACTCCCATGTGTGCTTTAATTTTTTTTTTATTTCAGAAAATTGTATCAAGTGTCATTTATGTAGTTTATTTCTGGTCGTCCTTTACTTCAAAAACCTCGAGCAAATTTCTCATACTTTTGTCTCGAGTGGCGCCCATCTTCTTCTCTACCTCCCGTACTTTTTATATCCTTTTTTTTCAGTTGTCTCATCTATTCGCATTGAGTTTTGTACTAAAAAGTGTCTTATTTTCTTCCTTGTTTATACCATATCCCAATATCTTTGTTTTCATTTTTCTAAGCTGATATTCAGTGTAATATAGCTAGCACGAATACCCACTTGAGAGTTTTTGTCTCTCCGTCAGTTTTAATTGGATTCTGTGAGCTAAGCCTCTCTTGTTAATATCTTCCGTAACGTCTCTCTTCAAATTCGTACTCCTTTTCTACACAGTACGTAGAGTATTGGGTTACAGTTGGAACAAGCAAATATATTATAATTGGGTAACCGGAAAGCGAAAAAGGTAACGAACGACTTGTAAGAGCCTATAGTTTTCTAACTTCGCTTCTGTCGCTTCAATCTAAATAAATTGGTATATACATATTTTTATATTGTCATAATGAGAATTGTCATTATAAATATTATGGTATGACGTCACAGACCGTTTGAAATGATTTAAATACACAGAAGATTTAAGATTTGTATTTCTAACTCATTATGAGGTTTTGAGGCCTGAAATTTTGGATATCTTACTTTTACACGAAACTGAACCATATTGTGTAATAAAACAAAATTGTGCAAATTCCCTAGTATTGAAAAATAAAATAGTAAAAATACTTTAAAAAATAAACACCATTGCTCACCTGAGTAATTTCTGTTGTGTATAAAATTGTAAAGAAGAAACAAGGAGGAAACGATAATAAATACCATGATCATGATGAAAACGTAACCATCTAGGCCTAATGGTTTTGGGGGAGGAGTGGGTGGAGGTGGTGCTGGGCAGCTGTCTTCGCAGTCGACACAACTGCATGGAGGTGACTTACCCTACAGGAAAAAAGTGTTGGTTATTACAAAGTTTCGTGACACCACAAACTGAAAAAAGAAAAAAATACGAGATCCATTGTAAAAGGTATATTTAAAATTCCCTAAATAAGAGTTACATCAAATCATCATCGGTGTTACTAAAAGCTCTAAAATAAGTACAACCTAATTAGTTAAGAAAAAATTATTTAAAAAGTTGACTAAGGTTAAAAAATATAAGAGGTCATACTTACAAAAAATGTTTTGGGAGCCACCAAAATGTTTTGGGTAAAAACCCTTTAAATGTTGAAAGTTGTAGTGTTATACTACATATTAATAAAAATTTCATTAATCCCCCCGCATATAGTCGAGGAAATGAAGCTGAAAAAATGGCAAAACCTCGCAATTTTTCGTCCAGCATCGATTTGTACAAAAATTTGGGATTAGGCTCATTTCACCCTCGAGTTCATTTTCTATAATGAGCCGTTGTACGCTTTTGATTTTTTAAGGGTGAAAACCACCCCTAATTGTAAAAAATTATAAAATAAAATTTTAAACTTTAATATTGTCAACATTTGGTTCTTATTAGTTACATAATGATTGTTTTATGCTTTCAGATATACTATCATAATATTTCAACCCTTAAAACCACCCTTGTTGGAGTTATATATAAAAAATTTACTTATCCTAAAAGGATAATTTCGCCTTGCATCGATTTACATAAAAATTTTGGATTAGGATCATCTCACCCTGTACTTCATATTCTATATCATGCTTAAGGGCGTTTATTATTTTTAGGGGTGTAAACTACCCCTTATTGTAAAAAATTATATAAAAATATTGTAAACTTTAATATGGGTAAAATTTGGTTTTAATTGGTTAAATAATGATTAATATCATAATATTTCAACCCTTAAAACCCACCCTTAATAACATTACAGTTTTTATAAGTAGATATTTTAATAGATCTATACAGAAAAAAAAGTAGAATTAAATAATTACAAAAACATTTATTTACACAAAAATACTAATTTACAAATATGTACAAAGACAAATAGTTTTTTAGTCACCTTCCAGTATACGAACCGGTTCTGTGGTATTATACATACATTGAAAATTATCCATAAGCGGACTATCCGAATTTTTCGAAAATAAAAATTCGTTTTATAAACATAGCTCCTTCAATTTTGGCGATAAAAAGTTTTTTCAAAAATGACTGTAGGATTTTTGAAGAGTTATAAGAACTGTGTAAACTAAATTCCGTAAGATCCCTTAGTTTTTAATTAGGGTGAGTTTAAAGGGCTCGAATAAGGGGGTGTTTGCTCGTAAATAGAGGTTTTAAACAGCTATATCTCGCTAACTTTTCACTGTAATGAAAATCTATGCACAAGGGAATTTTAGTTATTAAAATAACCACAATTTAGTAGTTCATCATTTTTTTCGTATCTCCAGTATTTTCGGAGATATTTTGAAGTAAAAGGTGAAAAATGGGAAATTTCAAAAAATTTATTTTTATTTAAACTCCAGTTTTTCTAAAATTAGGCCTTTTAAATAGGTCAAACTTCTTGGGTGTACTGATAATACAAATATAAAAGGAATTACAGAAAGGTGAAGACCAATTTTTCATTAGGAGGGTAGTTAGGGGATTGTTTTCAATGATTTTTTCATAGAGAAAAGCAGGTACCGACATTTTTTTGATTAAGTCGCTTAATTTTCAGGCTAGAAACTTTTTATTATTATTTTTGGAAAGGCGTAACTGTACATATACTTGAAAAAAGATTATTTAAGTTTTCCTCGAAAAATGCAAAGTTTTTCCGTTATTTTAATTTGAATATTTAAAATTATACATTTGACAAAAAAAGCTAACTTTTAACATGCCGTATCTCGGTTTGTATTTTGGTCCTAAAGATATTACAGAAAAAAATTTGGTTTGAGTTACTAAAAGATACAATTTTGTTATCTACAGTTTTTTTTATTAAATGCATATTTTTCGAGGTATTCTCAAAAAACCTTCTAAAACAGTCGATTTTTTCATCGAAAAACTGTTACTTTCAAGCGCGAATAACTCGAAAAATATTAGTTTTACGAAGAAATTGTAAAAAACATTTTTTTCTTAGAATTACATTTTACATCGATTTACATGGTTAAAATGTAATAAAAAAATTCCCGACCCCGAGATGGGGTGGCAACCACCCCCAAGGTTTTAGCGTACAGCGGTATGATATAGAAAATGATCCTTGGACTATTCCCTACCTTATGTGAAAATTTCAAGTAAATCTATGCTGGACGAAATAATTGCGAGCCAAAATGCTTCATTTCCGCGACTATTAATGATGTTCTAGATATGCCTGGATGTTACCCAGGGCAACACAGGACTCTTCTCACGTGGTTGGAATTTGAGGATTAAAACCTCAAATACATATTGAAGTTCAATGGCCAGCTGAATACAAAAGGACCTTAGAAGGATCTCAAAGACAAACTGTCAATGCAACGTTAGGAAATGTTATATTGTTACTTCAGCCACAGAATTTAAAGTTTATTTTGATATTTAAAATAAAAACAGTATCTTTCCATATGTTACACCACGTGGGAAGAGTCCTGTGTTGCCCTGGGTAATATACAGGAATGTTTACAACATCATTAAGTATTTTTATTAATATGTAGTATGTATAACACAACTATAAAGAGGTATTGAATATTGTGTGTGTGTGTGTGTGTGTGTGTGTGTGTGTGTGTGCTCCTCAAACAGGTCTGGGTGAGAATGAAAGAAGACCTTTCTATGACCAATTAGGAGACGTCCTGAGTGATATTCCGTCAGAGGAGAAAGTTATAATAGGAGGTGATTTCAATGCACATGTGGGCCAAGCCAAGGCAGGATACGAAGCAATACATGGGGGATTAGGCTTTGGAACTAGAAATGAAGCTGGAGATGATATGCTTGAATTAGCAACAGCACTAGATATGGCGATTGTTAACACTTTCTTTAAAAAGAGAGAAACTCAACTTATTACGTACAAAAGTGGACAACATCAATCCCAAATAGACTATTTCATGATAAGGAAAGACGACATACGTGAATGCAAGGACTTCAAGG
The DNA here is from genome assembly GCF_917563875.1 of Diabrotica virgifera virgifera. Taxonomy (NCBI): domain Eukaryota; kingdom Metazoa; phylum Arthropoda; class Insecta; order Coleoptera; family Chrysomelidae; genus Diabrotica; species Diabrotica virgifera. The sequence continues at coordinate 766,154 of NC_065443.1, forward strand.
TAATAGTTAGTGAGATAGTAAGCCAACAACATAAGCTGCTTGTTCTGGACATCGAAGTAAAAAGTGAAACTAAACCAAAATATCGAAGAGGACCACAAAAAATCAAGTGGTGGATGCTAAAAGATGAGAAAGAAGGTCTATTCAGGAAAAGAATAGTAGAGAAAATATTTTGGAACATGAAAGGAAGCCCTACTACAATTTGGAGAAAAATGGCTAGTAGTATTAGAGAGACTGCTATTAAAATACTGGGGAAAACGTCAGGAAAAAAGTTTGAGGATAAAGAGACTTGGTGGTGGTCAAACGAATTTCAAGGAAAAATAAAAGAGAAGGGAAAATTATATAAAAAGTGGCAAGAAACCAGATCCAACACAGATCTTCAAAACTATATGGTCGCGAAAAAGGAAGCGAAAGTAGCAGTAGCAAAAGCTAAAGCAGAAGCGTATTCAAACCTATACGATCAACTTGATACCAGGGAAAGCGAAACGAAGATATATAAAATAGCCAAACAGAGAGCTAAGAAAGCAAAAGATTTTAATCAGATTAGATGTATCCGAGATGAAAATAATAAAATACTAGTTCACGAAAAGGATGTCAAAAAGAGATGGAGAAAGTACTTTGACAGCTTATTATATGAAGAATTTGACAGACAGCCTGTGGAGCCAACGGAGACAGTAGCAGCAATGGTCACCAAAATAACAAACGAGGAAGTGGCTCAAGCGCTTCAAAAAATAAAGAAAGGAAAAGCGGTAGGACCAGATGATATTCCTGGGGAAGTATGGAAAGCATTGGGGGAGACAGGAATAAGGTGGCTAGCAGGTTTATTTAATAGAATTATAGAAGTTGGACAAATGCCAGACGAATGGAGAAGCAGTATACTAGTACCTGTCTACAAAAACAAGGGAGATATACAGCAGTGTACAAACTACAGGGCTATAAAACTGCTTAGCCACACCATGAAAATATGGGAGAGAGTAATTGATAGACGGATACGTGAAGAGACCGACATATCCGAGAATCAGTTTGGCTTTATGCAGGGAAGATCAACAACAGACGCAATTTTCATTATAAGGCAGTTGATGGAAAAATACAGGAGTAAAGAAACAAACGCTCATATGGTATTCATTGATCTTGAGAAAGCATATGATAGAGTTCCTCGAGAGATTCTGTGGTAGGCACTCAATAAGAAAGGAGTCCCTGGTGCATATGTTAAGATTGTGAGGGATATGTATGAGGGAGTAACGACTAGTGTTAGGACAGGTGTGGGGAGACTGATAAATTTCATGTGAAAGTAGGATTGCACCAAGGCTCGGTGCTTAGTCCGTATTTATTCTCATTAGTTTTGGACCAGATAACAGCGAAACTACAGGGTAACATTCCATGGTGCTTAATGTATGCTGATGATGTCGTGTTAGTAGGAAATAGTGAAAGAGACTTAAAACAAAAACTGGAACAGTGGACACGAGCCCTGGAGGAAAAAGGTTTAAAACTTAGTAGGACCAAGACAGAGTATTTGGAATGTTCATTTAAAGATGGAGTTACTACAAATAAAATGGTATCTTTGGATGGTGAACTGATTGTAAAAAGCAATAGTTTTAAGTACCTGGGATCGGTATTACAGAGTAATGGAGAAATAGATGGAGATGCATGCAGTAGAATTAGGGCTGGATGGATGAAGTGGAAGGAAGCGAGTAGTGTGTTGTGTGACAGAAAAGTTCCAATGAAGCTGAAAGGAAAATTCTATAAATAAGACCGGCTATGATGTACGGAACTGAATGTTGGGCAGTGAAAAAGAAAGAGGAACAACGAATGCATGTGGCGGAGATGAGAATGCTTAGATGGATGAGTGGAGTGACAAGAAAGGATAAAATTAAAAATGAGTATATTAGGGGAATTCTAGGTGTGGCACCAATTGATGCCAAAATGAGAGAGCTTAGGTTGAGATGGTTTGTTCATGTTCAACGTCGGGACGTTAATCATCCAATACGAAGAGTAGTTGAAGTGCAGATTCCTGGAATCAGTAGGAGAGGAAGACCAGAGAAGACGTGGGGGGAGACGATTAGGCAGGACATGTTGGTAAAGGGGATTAATATTGATATGACCCAGGATAGAATTGTGTGGAGAAATACAATTAGGGAAGCCGACCCCGCATAGGGATAAGGCAAAGTTAATGATGATGAGTATGTATAACACAACAACTTTCAACATTTAAAGGGTTTTTACCCAAAACATTTTGGTGGCTCAGGCATGCTATTTTTTGTAAGTATCCTCTTGCATTTTTTAACCTTAGTCAACTTTTTAAATAATTTTTCTTCACTAATTAGGTTATACTTATTTTAGGGCTTTTAGTAACACTGATGATGGATTTTTTAATCCGAAAACGTTCTGTGATTTGATGTAACCCTTATTTAGGGAATTTTAAATATAAATTTTACAAAGGATCTCGTATTTATGTGATTTATGGTATACAGCCAGCTACAGAAATTTTAATTTCCTCGTGGATTTTTGAAAAAAGAAACTTACATCTACAGACTTGCTGCAAGGAATTATATCGGCAGTCAGAGGCGTGTATCCATTGGTAGGACCAGTAGCGTTGATGAAATCAATGTGGAACGGTACACCCGGTGTATTTGGATAGTCTCCTAAACTGTGGTACCATCTCAGAGGATTACACTTTTCGGCGCCATATTGGCCACACATAAGGTTCATTACCTGCCAAAAACAAAAAAAAATTAGTAACTGTTAAAGTCTATTTATTTTTATTTATATGTTGATCTTTCTTTTTTGTGTTACTTTAGAACGCATGCATACAGCAATGGTTTTTTGCAGATGTGTAGTTCTTGTTTTTTCTTAGATTAAAAAGATGATTTAATTGTACGTGCGCGCCATCGTGTGGCGCCAACGTGTAACGTTAGAATCCCCATAGTAAGTAGAAATTTTAGTGTTCTACATTAACTAACTGATTCCCAACTATCTGTGGTAGTCCTAACGTTGCAATATGATTGCATTGTAATGAATTAGAAATAAGGCACTAAACTAAGGTACGTTAAATTTAGCTTCTTTTCAACATCATGGGTGTGTTCAAAAATTATCTTTCAACTAATTTTTGCCTATACCTAGCAAATTTTATTAAATATTTATAGTTATATATGTACCAAGTCAGTAAAGTTACTCTTTATCGATCGAATCTGATATTAAGAGCAGAGCGAGCGTTAGCGAGCGAGGCGAATAACAGACGAGTTCGTAAAGAGTCTTTACTGACGTGGTGCATACAAAGTTTTATCGCCGATCATAAAAAAACATGGTTATAGTCTAGATGATGTGCACAGCAATTGGAAGGTGGAAACACAAAAAAAATCTTATGTATGTCTTTGTACTCACTTTATAATGCTAAAAAAATCACGGCTTCTAGATTTCAATGCCTATTTTTTTTTATAATTCTCATTTCAAAATGTTCTATTTTGGCATTAATTTTCAAATATATCGTCCATCTTGATCTTTATTTATTTGTAGTTGTGTGTTTAACCCATTTAGCGCCAAAGGTGCGAAAACACACCATTTTTTTGTAGAATTTTTTTTTGACAATTCGTTAATTTTTTTTTTTTTTAAATCTTTGTTTTTTTTAAGCAACCAGAAGATATAAGTGTAACTAAATTTAATTTTGTTTAATTTCCAAACTCATGTTTTTATCACAAAAATATTTTCTAAATGTCCGACATTTTCAATCCTTCGACACAACTTTATTTTTTTCTGTAGTAATTTTATTGGCATAATACTTTTGTGGTCAAATAAATTAAAACATTATTTTTTTAACCTGTTTGTACATCAATTGTTATAAAAATAAAAAAATAAAAATTTCTGAGTCATTAAATCTCGTGTTTGAAAATAATGGTTCGATAACGAACCGTTGGCGGAAGTCGACTTATAATCCTGTCTGATCAGGAATTTCAAGGTGACGCACAGGCAGTAATAATTTGTTGGGATATTTTTATGTGTAAAAGCACGTATCCACTATGCTTGCGCTCTGAGCTCCTGCAACTGCTCCACATAGTGGATACGTTGGCCGCTCCCGGACTGTGCAATTGTGCGCACTCTGCCTCGGCGTTCCAATCTGTGGCGGTTTATACATATGTAAGGGGGTGCATACCCTATCGATTGGAGCAATTGCAGGGAGCGCGGAGCGCAAGAGGTTCGTGAACATAGCCGATGGTTGCGCTCTCGGACCGTGCAACAGTGTGCGCTCCGCCTCAACGGTCCAATAGGTGGCTGTTTATATGTAGAGGAGCGGATACCGTCTCGATGGCAGCAGTTGCAGGGAGCGCGGAGCGCAAGATGTTTGTGAACATAGTGAATGGATGGCGCTCCCGAACCGTGCAACAGTGCCCGGTCCGCCCCGGCGGGCAATAGGTGGCGGTTTATATGTTGAGGAGCGCATGCCGTATCGATGGGACCAGTTGCACGGAGCGCGGAGCGCAAGAGGTTCGTAAAAATAGCCGATGGTTGGCGCTCCCGGATGGTGCAACAGTGCGCGCTTTGCCTCGGAGTTCCAATTGGTGTTGGTTTATATGTAGAGGAGCGCATACCCTATTGATTGGAGCAGTTGCAGGGAGCGCGGAGAGCAAGATGTTCGTGAACATAGTGGCGCTCCCGGATCGTGCAAAAGTACGCGCTCCGTTTTTATGGTCCAGGCCCATTTACACTCTAAATGTTTTGAGACTTTTCCAAAAAATAAAATTGTGTATTTCAATTTTTATAGCTCAGTTCCGCCAAAGGTTCGAAAACGAACCATTTTGTTGTTGTGACACCTGCCATTATCAAAGTGTAAAACAATTTTTTTACGATTGTTTAAATTTATTTTACTCTAGTTAATCAAATATATTACATATTATTGCAGTATTTCTTTGCTTGGCGGTTAATGGGTTAAGGTCATGTCACTTTTCTAACAATGTTGCCATATTTTAAAAAAATATTGGTTGGAGCTATTACACAGGGAAAGCCCCTAGACACTTTAGTTTCTTATTTTTTTGTTGTTCTGGACAAACTAATCTGATTGAATTAAATATTTTTTATTCTAAAAGTACATGACGCTTTTTTTTTGTAGTTTGACAATCAATTCTATATTTTACAATGGCGATGTGACAGTATGACATGGACAATGGCGTATTATATATATTTTAACAAATACCTAACATTGGTTCTTACAGAATTTTTCAAGAATATAAATATAACTGACAAATTTCCAGTTTCCGTTTCCTGTTTGCCATGTTGCCGTCTAATTGATTAGGTACATTGTTTTATTTGATACTTCATCGTATATTTATGATTTTTATTTCTTAAAATTCATCGTATATTAGATTAGATCATTTTTTTAAAGATTGGTTTTTTATTAGATTATATTAAGAGTTATTTTGGTTTGGCTAGATAAAAACGTTAACACTTACTTAATTACGTCCTAATGAAAAAAGAGTGTGTGTACTCGGTACGCACGTAAGACGTTATGCTTCTATTATTATAATTTCAACGAAATGAATATATTTTAAACAGTTTAATCGTATTCTTATTTAAATATTAAACCAATTTTAACACTTAAAATAAAATACCAAAAATTAAAAATATCGTTGATAGTTACGTTATTGTTTATGAAGTGTAGCCTTCCGCTCGCAGTTGTTTTTCCCTTGATGAATAGTAGAAATTCTAAATAAATATATTTGCTAACAAATTATCATTAATATCTGTCACCGTCCTATATATAATCGAATTAACAAAAACACCATTTCATAATATATTTGCATTAATACAAAACTTAAAAGATTTAACAATTTTATTAATTTTAGACGAAAGAAAAATTTCGTATGACAGTAATGACGATGACAGAATGCTTTTGCATGATGGCCGATTTCGATGTTTAATCGATAGTTGTTCAAGTAATCAATATTGAATAAGTACCTAATTACTAAATCTGTAAAGTTTCGATTTGTGTTTTATGAATATAATTGCAAAATACTACAGAATTTCACTTTCTGACATAAATTTAATTAATAATAACGTAAATTTTGTACAATATTTTTAATAATTAAAGTAAATAAATTTTAAGTTCACTCAAATAAATAATCGATTACTGCCATCGACTATTGACTTTCAGTTCAATAAAGTGTTACTTTACTGCCGCAAATGAGTACAATAATGAATGACTTTAGTGACGGTTGGCGATAAAATATATTATTTGTTTTTATACAGTTGAGTCCATAATTCTTTGCCCATGCGTAATCATTTAAAGCATACGAAATAAGTCGAAAGTCTATTCCACGCAACAGCAAGTGACATAAAGTGGATACTGCTTCGATCACGGATTATATAAAAAAATTTGACGTTATCAAATAAATAGAATGTAAAATTTTGCTTTAAAATTTTGGTGCATAATTACAGCTACATTTGAAGTAGCTTAATAAATTCTTTTGATGTCATTAGTGTAATTAAATATTTGTTATAATATAAATATTTGACAATAAAATATTTTCTTGTTGTTATCTATTTCATTTTACGGAAACTTAAAAAAAACCATTCCTTAACTGTGAATGAGGTTAACTTTGTATGGGGCCGTCCATTAATCACGTGATTTTTTTTGGCAATTTTTGACACCCCCCCCCCCTTGGTGATACATTATGAGGTTTTAGACCCTCTATATTACGTGTATTGTGACATTTCGTGATTTTTTTAGACCCCTCCCCCCCTTTCGAGCCTCACGTGAGTAATGGACGGCCCCATACAAAGTTAACCTCAGAGCCAAAAGATACATAACATTATAGGGACCGTAAACGTTTAAACTTCTTAAATTTTTTGTAAGAATGTCCGACTGATGTGTGTACTTCTTACAATTAAAAAATATATGATCTAAGTCTGCCGTTTCATTGCAAATATCACAAAAATTGTTATCAATTATTTTTATTTTGTATAAATGTGCCGGATAGCAAGCATGTCCAAACTTCATCCGAGATATGGTTGTTATGGAACTTCTCGGATAGTCGTAATTATTTGTTGTTGGCACTAAGCATATAACTAATTTTGTTCAGGGCATTATTTGTAGTTATTATTAATAATATGACAGTTTTAGATTAAACGTCAAAAAACATGTATTGTATTCATGACCTATTTTTCAAGCAGTACAAGTATTTAACTCACCTTTCCTCCAGTGACTGGTACACTGACTTCCTTGCAGGAATTGTAAGCACCCTCCATATAGGTGTTATCCAAGTATACATCCACATCTGTGATGTATGTTTTATTCGTTTCTGGATTTAGTTCTGTGGTATTGACATGCATGAATTTGGATTGTGTTGGGGAACAGGTAAAGTGACAAAACGTCTTCACGAAGTTGTTCATACAGGAGGGACATCTGCTCAGCAGAGACTGGGCTTGTTGGAGATTGCTGTCCAGGAGTTTGAGCTACAAGAAAAATCAATGGGAAAATCCCAATAGTTGGCTGTATACCATAGTTTAAAAAACTCATACAGAAGTAAAAACTTCGAAATGTATTCTGGTATAAAACCAGAATACATTTCGAAGTTTTTACTTCTGTATGAGTTTTTTACAAGAAAAATATTATTTTGTAACAGACTTTTTAAATCAGTATTTCAAAATCTCTGGTCTGGGATGAAAAGCAAGAAATAATTTACCTATGATCTACTTGTCTAAGAGCTAGTGAACCCTCCGACTAACGGTCGTAATGTAAGGCTAGAAATTTGTCTAGTAATAATTCATAGCACACCAAGGCTAAAAACCATGACCTGGCAGGCCTCAGCAGAATAGAGAATTAAATACCCTGCAGGCATAGAGAATTAAATACCCTTTCAAATGAGCTATCACACAACCCCTACTCTCATTTAAAAAAATCATCGATTACGTCATCACGCTCAGATGGATGATGTCACTAGTATTATATATATATATATATATATATATATATATATTGTTCGTTATATATATATTGTATATATATATATTGTTGTGATCCGCTTCTTATTTATTTTATATTAATTATTATTTATTTGATTAATTATTTAATTGTCGCAAATCATACATCAAAATTGAATAAAAAATCTCAGGGTGCTTTTTATATACTATTAAAAAAATCCAGATTATCTCACGTTATACTTATCTTCTCTCGTGGGTTCAGTATCTCTGAGTTGATCCTAATCGGGATAAAATAGGGAAAAGAAATAAAGCAAAATATTAAAATAAAAAAATAAAAATACAGAATTGTCTTTTATTTATCAAATTAATACTCTGAAATCTATCGAATCTAAAAACCTGTGGACACAGATGTCCGAATAAAATTTATACCACTTAAATTTATTATCGTTACAAAAAAATAATTTATCGGTTTGTTCCCGATGACTTTGGTAAAACAAACTAAACCAAACAAATTTATGTCTTCGCAAGATTACCTATATTTACTATTTATATTTTGAAATATTGGAATTTTAATTCATATGCTTTTTAATCAAAAATTTATTTCCCGAACATAAAAATCTCTTTCACATAAATTGACTGACCTTTTGCTTCCCTCACTCGGATGTCTTCTCGTGACCCCAAACAGCTCTCCCTCGTTGATTATGTTAAAGGCTACTCATCAAAGTCTCTCTCCGTTGTCCAGCTTCAAAACTATCAGCATACCAGCACTAATTCTCCAACAAACCGTGTCTCTTTGACACGTTCTCGATTCAAACAAAACTCCAAAAATTCTCTGCTCTCCTTCTCACAATAATACAGAATCAAAGAGGTATTTCGTCTCGATTTGATCTGTCTCTCGTTCCACTTTTCAACACTATTCTCCACTATCAACCAGCCACTGATATATGCTAACTATCTCTCAAACTTAACACGTCGAAACCGCTTCTTCTCGCTGCCAACAACATAATGAATAATTTTTCAACCTCTCTCAATCATTCAATCCATCTTTTCCCCTTCCACATTCCAAGAATCAGAACATTGACTTTTTCATTTGACAAACAACAGTCACCCTCAAATTTGTTCCGACAATGCTAATTACTTTCGGAGAAACTCTCCCACATATACTCGTATTGAAATGAAGATATTAAAATTCCAACTTTCTTTTCAATTATCAATTTCAAGAAATTGATAATCACCTATACAGTAAACAATTTTTTTCCATTTTAAATCTAAATACATAGTTCTTTTCACTTTAATTATTCACAAAAGTCTTTAATGGTTCCTCGGAAGGCTCGTTAAAAGAGAAATCTATTTACATTCACTAAATTCTAATAAATTTTAAAACAGCTCAATATATAGGGTGTATCAAAATTATGTGCCCGCGTTATTTAAAAAAAATTTAATTTAATTTTCATTTTGCTTTTGATTGATAAAATGCAAACACAATAACATCCCCGCCTTGTTTTGAGATAAAATCAGTATTATTAAGTGTAACAAAAAAAAATTTGATTTTCTCTCGACAACAACACTTTTCTCTTGTTATCATATTATCCTAACCTAATTCTCTTATCCTACCTTAAATTTTATGCATTTGTCTTTATTCGTGGTATTTGTACACATCATGGATATTGTAAACTCCTCGTATCTTTTCTGAATCCACATGCCTCAGGACATAACTGTTTATTCCATTTTCATTGTGCACGATGTATGGACCCTCGAAAATAGGCATTAGTTTTGCGCAAACGTCCCCAGTGAGATTTGATACTCGTAATGCCCTTACCAGCACCTTTTCTCCCTTCTGAAAAGTCACTGGGCGTCGTCTCCTATTATGATTTTGTCTTTGGAGATATTTTTCATTACTGCGCTGCAGCCTCCTTTGCACAATTTCCAAGACTCGTTGGTATTCCCTCGCTCAGGTTCTTCCCATGGCCGTAATGGCATAACACCCTTCATGATATATTCCGGAGTCTCTTTTGTCACCGTACTTGGAATCGTGTTTAAGTAGTTTTCTATTTCTGGCACTTTCCTGTCCCATCGTCTATGTTGTCCATTTGCAGCAATGCGAAGGAATTTCGTAGTCTCCTGTATAAAACGCTCTGAAGGATTACTTTGAGGATGTCGGATACTGACGAAATTTGTCCCTATTCCCCTGTCTTGAAGCTGTCCCTTGAAACGCTCACTCCGGAAATACGTCGCATTGTCTAAAATAATTCTTCTTGGTGTTCCTACGGTGGCTATAAAATTGTCAATCTTTCTCATTATTTCTTCCCCCTTTGTTGTACGGCAACTGTATAACTTTACGTATTTTGAAAAAATATCAACCATCACCAAAATATGCTTGTTCCTTTGCGTGGTCATTATCAGATCACTTAACATATCTATTGCCACAATATCCAATTTTTGACGGGATACAATATTTTTAGCAATATTTTCATTTCTGAAATTTCTGCTTTTATATTTTTGACATATTTCGCATTTTTGGGTCACTTCTTTGGCAATCCGGTAATCCTTTCGGCAGATATAGTTTTCTCGAAAAACCAGCCAAACCTTCCTGCTACCGATATGCCCATTGTCATTGTGTAATTTTTGTATGATCCTCTCTGCCAATGTCTGTGTTACCAAATATAGTTCCTTTCCATCGATTCTTTTGAAAAATATGTCATTTTCTCTCTCCGCTCTTCTTTTTTCTTTTTCCTCCAGCTCTTCTTGATTTATTCTTATTTCATTTAACGAAAATACACCTTCCTCTTGTGTCAAGATATTTAGTCCCGCCTGAAAAACAATTCCTTCCTTTTTTCCAGTGTCTTCATCACGTGTGAGAGCGTCGGCTATAATGTTGTCTTTTCCTTTTATGTATCGAAACTCAAAATCATACTCCTGCAGCAACAAAATTCCTCGATGTATACGATTGTTAACCAGTCGATTTTTCATGATATGCACTAAAGCTGCGTGATCTGTTTCAATTGTAAATTTTGCTCCCAATAGATAAAACCTTAACTTATTTACACAAAAAAGTAGGCTAGCAAACTCTAATTCAGTCACACTGTATTTTCTTTCGTGTGTTTTTGCCACCCGGGAAATAAAACAAATTGGCACTTCTTGATTGTTTTGTATCTGCGACAAAACTCCCGCGAATTTTTCGATGGACGCATCAGTTCGTAATATGAAAGGTAAATTGTACATGGGATGATATATTTTAGTTCCTTTCGAGAATTCTTCTTTTAATATTTGGAAAGCTTTCTCTTGTTCTTCTTTCCAATTCCATTTAACACCTTTTTTCAGTAATTTTATCAATGGAATCTCCTTCTGGCTCAAATCAGGAATTAGTTTTTTGAAATAGTTGATCGTACCAAGAAAACCTCTCAATGTTTTTAAATGCGTTGGCCTTGGGTATTCATCTATGAGTTTTATCCGGTCCTCGGCTAAACTAACTGTTTTTGTTTCCAATTTAAAACCCAAATATGTGACTTCTTTTTGAAAAAATTGACATTTTTCAATACTCAATTTTAATCCGGCCTTGTCCAGTTCTTCTAATATAATTTTTATGTGTTTTAAATGACTCGATTTATCTGGTGAAAAGATTAGTAAGTCGTCAATGTAGTGTACTATAAAATCTTCATACCTGTTTAATATTGTATGCAAAGCTCTTACCAGTGGTGCACAAGCACTTTGTAACCCAAAAGGCACTACTTTAAATCGGTACACAATACCATCGATCGAAAAAGCGGTGTAGTTTCTACATTTTTCTGCTAAAGGTATCAACCAAAAACTATGTTTTAAGTCAATTTTAGAAAAAATATGTGATCCTGTAATTCTTCCAAAAATAGCCTCGATGTTGAGAGGTGATTCATATTGAGATACCGTGTGTTGATTTATATTCCGGGCATCCAAACATAGTCTCAATTCTCCACTGCTTTTTTTAACAATCACGATTGGGTTGATATACGGAGAGTCACATCTCTCTATGATTTGATTTTCTAACATTTCATTGATTTCTCCTTTCACCTCCTGTCGGTACTTATATGGGATGGGGTAAGTTTTCGATCGAAAATTTCCTAAGTCTTTCTAGTCCTGTCGCCAGGGGGGGTACAACGGCCTCCTGTATTCAGATGGACTTACCCAAGTTTTTTTTATGTATTTTGACCTGTAGAACACGAATTTTTTGGGTAACAGTTGATCCGGATGTCGATAAGATTGTTATAAACCAAGAAGTTGAGGAATCACATAACAGCGATTTCTCGCAAAACAAAACATTTTTTTGTATTTTTTGGTCCATTTTAACCGAAAAATGTTCCTACAAATTTTTTCGTAGGATGCATAGTTTTCGAGATATACGCGGTTGAACTTTCAAAAAATCGAAAAATTGGAATTTTTGAACCCGAAAGACTTTTGATTGAAAAATAAAATAGCAATTCTGTTTACCGCATTTGAAAGTTCAAGTCAAATTATATCGGTTTTAATTATTTGTATTGCCAAAAATGTATTATTTTATTGTTAAAACAAAGCTATAAACACCTAGTGCTTGAGTGATGTTTCAATGATTTTTCATTTAAAATCGAACGAGTACGTAGAGGAGGTAAAAGTGCAAGCGGGGCTATTTCTAAGTAGCATGCATTAAAACGCATGTATTAGGCACGGGAAACAGTATGTGTTTATAGCTTTTTTTAACAATCAAAAAATAAATTTTTAGCAATGCAAATATTCAAAACAGATATAATTTGACTTAAACTTTTAAAGGCGGTAAGCAGAATTGCTATTTTATTTTTTATTCAAACGTTATTCGGGTTCAAAAATTGCAATTTTTCCATTTTTTGAAAGTTCAACCGCGTTTATCTCGAAAACTATGTATCCTACGAAAAAACTTGTAGGAACATTTTTTGGTTAGAATGACCCAAAAAATACAAAAAAATGTTTTGTTTTGCGAGAAATCGCTGTTATGTAATTCCTCAACTTCTTTGTTTATAACAATCTTATCGACATCCGGATCAACTGTTACCCAAAAAATTCGTGTTCTACGGGTCAAAATACATAAAAAAAACTTGGGTAAGTCCATCTGAATTAAGAAGGCCGTTGTACCCCCCCTGGCGACAGGACTATTCACCTCAAATGAATTTTCATACTTTTTGGCTACTCTGTTTTCTTCATTTATTAAATTTTCATACTCCCTCAATATTTCACGCAGTTCCTTCTCCTTTTCTTCTCCACATATCAATTTTATTTCTTTCTCCTCCGATTCTTTACACATGTTTATTGTGTATTCTGCATCCTCCATTTTGTATACTTCTTCGTCAAATACCACAGTTTCCATGATATCTTTTTCGTTCTCTTTTTCCAATCTGATCTCTTTTTCTTCTGGGCTCATCTCTTTTTTCGAGGAATCCCAATCTTCATTTTCTTGTGTCAATCTTTCTTCTTCTTTTTCTTCTGTTGGGCTCATCTCTTCTTTTGAGGAATCCCAAGCTTCATTTTCATTTGTCAATCTTTTTTCTTCTTTTTCTTCTTCTGGGCTCATCTCTTTTTTCGAGGAATCCCGAGCTTCATTGTTTTTACTTATCTTCTACTTCTTTCTTTTCTTCTTTTTCTGTCCTTGCTTAATTGCCAAATTCATTTCCACCGTTTGTTTTTTGTCTGCATTATCCTTTTTCCGTTTCTCATGTTCCTTGTCCATTTCCAGAATGTTAGGTTCTTCTTCTTTTCCATCTGTGATTTTCATCGTGTTATTTTTGAAATCTATCACCACATATTTTTCTGACAATTCATCCACTCCTACGATCATATCATGCATCATGTTTGGCATTATAACACATTGTAGTGCATAAAATTTCTTCCCCAATCGAACCCTTATTCGTATTCCTTCATTTATTGTTGCCAAAGTCCGTTTATTTGCGCCCACTAAATTTACCCTGGGAATTTTGTAAATCAAATTCGTCAAATCAACCTCTTCTATTACTTTCCTGTTAATCAAAGTAATTTCTGAACCAGTATCAATCATAATTTTAATCGGTTTCTCATTTATAAAACCATCTACCAATTTTAAATTAGATCCACTTCCTTTATCATTATTTCCTGCTAATTTAATAAATTCCTTCGGGTGACAAAAAATTCCTGTTTGCTCTTTTGTTTTTAGTGAGCGCTTTCGTGAAAAGACGCTTGCTGTTCTTCTTCGCTTCTTCTTCCGTCGCTTTGTCTCTCATCCTCATATTCATATATTTGCGTGTTGTTTACCGCTCTTCTGTTTTCTCTTTGTCGGTCGGACCCGTATCGGTTTCCACGATTTTCCTGTTGATTCCTTCTATTATCATTTCTGTCCTCTTGATTTGTGCGGGTGTTATTTCTATTCTGGTTTTCTCGATGTCTGTCTTCGTTCCATTACCGATTTCTTTGTTCATAGTTTCCTCTTCCGATGTCTCTATTTTCGTTTTCTCTTCTTGTATAATCTCTCCTAAAGTTCTGTCTTCTATCTCTATAGTCTCGATTTTCGCGTTGTCTATAATTATCTTGCGATCTTCTTATTTCTCTTTCTCTCATTTTTGCTTCTCGTATTTGCAAAAATTAGCACAAACTGTCGATATCTTTGTAGTTTTGTAGAGTTATGTGATCTTCTAAGGTATCTTCAAAATGTCTGGCTATCAGTTCTACTAGCTGTTCGGATGAATAATTGTACTGTAGATGTTTTGCATTATTATATAATTGTAGTGCATATGTTTTCTCTGAAATACCCATTCTATCATGGTACCTCCCATTTTGCAATTCCTTGTTTATTTCTAGCTGTTGTATTTTCCCCAGAAATAAGTCAGGAACTTTTGTTCGAATTTATGCCAATTGTCCAATTCTTCTTCTTTGCTATCGAACCATAAACTTGCCTCATCTTTGAAATGGTTCCTTATCGTTTCTTTGGCTGTCTCGAAGTTACCGATGTGTCGTATTTTCTTTTTCAAGTTGTTTATGAAAATTACTGGGTGTAATTTTTTTACATCCCCGCCAAATCTTATTTTCACATCCTCTGTACTATGGATAATCGTTTCTCTTCTTTCTCCGGAACCTTGTTGTTTTCTGATATCATCAATTAGTTTTTCATTATTTCGGCATCTTTCTTCTATTTCTTTCTTGTCTTCTTGTAAAGCATTTTCAAATTTGTTTTCCAAATTTTCTAGTTCCTTTTTCTGGCAACTTGTTAACTCCTCCATTTTATTTTGAATTTTCATTTCTTGTTCTTTCATGTGGTCCTTCATTCTCATTTCTTGTTCTTGCATGTGATCTTTAATTTTCATTTCTTGCTGTTCTATCTCGTTTTTCATTGTTGTCAAACATCCTTTTATTTCCTTTTCATACTTTTCTATGCGTTCCTCTATCTTCTTATTATTCTCTTCTATCGCCTGTTTTGTTTCCTGTTGATTGTCATCCATTTTTTGCTCCACTTTATCCATTTTCTGTTCCATTTTTTGTTGTGTTTCATCCATTTTTTGATCCATTTTTTGCTGTGATTCATCCATTTTTTGACCCATTTTTTGTTGGTTTCATCCATTTTCTGTTCCATTTTTTGTGACTGGAGTTGCATCAGTTGTAATAATTTATCTATTCCTGATAATTCCTGTTGTTCTGATGCCATGATTGTTGTTTCGAAAATGTCTTCCTGTTCTATATGTTCTTCTTGTTCCAAATGTTCTTCTTGTTTTTTGTTTTCTTTGCTTTTGCTTCTGGTTGTTATCGACATGTAGTTAAAATTTATCCCCGCCTAATATGAAATTCGAAAATACCTTGTATGCTGTCGAGACGAAAATTTTTCTCTCCCCAAATATAATCAATTTATCCCACAAATTTTTAAATATTTCAAAATTCAAATCAATCAAAAATAAAATAAACATGTAAAATTGTACCTAGATAAAAAAATTAAGTCAAACAAATATTTCAAAAAATTTTAAATATATCAAACTCTTTCCGACGGGCAAATAAATTTTCCTTCACCTGTTTTTTCCGTTTCCTATTCCCTTCAAATTCACACCCAGAGATACTTTAATGCCCTAACGTTGGCTCGCCATGTTGTTTTGATCCGCGTCTTATTTATTTTATATTAATTATTATTTATTTGACTAATTATTTAATTGTCGCAAATCATACATCAAAATTGAATAAAAAATCTCAGGGTGCTTTTTATATACTATTAAAAAAATCCAGATTATCTCACGTTATACTTATCTTCTCTCGTGGGTTCAGTATCTCTGAGTTGATCCTAATCGGGATAAAATAGGGAAAAGAAATAAAGCAAAATATTAAAATAAAAAAATAAAAATACAGAATTGTCTTTTATTTATCAAATTAATACTCTGAAATCTATCGAATCTAAAAACCTGTGGACACAGATGTCCGAATGAAATTTATACCACTTAAATTTATTATCGTTACAAAAAAATAATTTATCGGTTTGTTCCCGATGACTTTGGTAAAACAAACTAAACCAAACAAATTTATGTCTTCGCAAGATTACCTATATTTACTGTTTATATTTTGAAATATTGGAATTTTAATTCATATGCTTTTTACTCAAAAATTTATTTCCCGAACATAAAAATCTCTTTCACATAAATTGACTGACCTTTTGCTTCCCTCACTCGGGTGTCTTCTCGTGACCCCAAACAGCTCTCCCTCGTTGATTATGTTAAAGGCTACTCATCAAAGCCTCTCTCCGTTGTCCAGCTTCAAAACTATCAGCATACCAGCACTAATTATCCAACAAACCGTGTCTCTTTGACACGTTCTCGATTCAAACAAAACTCCAAAAATTCTCTGCTCTCCTTCTCACAATAATACAGAATCAAAGAGGTATTTCGTCTCGATTTGATCTGTCTCTCGTTCCACTTTTCAACACTATTCTCCACTATCAACCAGCCACTGATATATGCTAACTATCTCTCAAACTTAACACGTCGAAACCGCTTCTTCTCGCTGCCAACAACATAATGAATAATTTTTCAACCTCTCTCAATCATTCAATCCATCTTTTCCCCTTCCACATTCCAAGAATCAGAACATTGACTTTTCCATTTGACAAACAACAGTCACCCTCAAATTTGTTCCGACAATCCTAATTACTTTCGGAGAAACTCTCCCACATATACTCGTATTGAAATGAAGATATTAAAATTCCAACTTTCTTTTCAATTATCAATTTCAAGAAATTGATAATCACCTATACAGTAAACAATTTTTTTCCATTTTAAATCTAAATACATAGTTCTTTTCACTTTAATTATTCACAAAAGTCTTTAATGGTTCCTCGGAAGGCTCGTTAAAAGAGAAATCTATTTACATTCACTAAATTCTAATAAATTTTAAAACAGCTCAATATACAGAGTGTATCAAATTTATGTGCCCGCGTTATTTAAAAAAAATTTAATTTAATTTTCATTTTGCTTTTGATTGATAAAATGCAAACACAATAATATATATATATATATATATGTATATATATATATATATATATATATATATATATATATATATATATATATATATATATATATATATATATATATATATGAAATGGTGGATGTGTGAATTGTTCGTAAGGGGATTTTTCCACATTCTCTATTTCATTTGTTTGATATATATATATATATATATATATATATATATATATATATATATATATATATATATATATATATATATATATATAAAGCTTGGAACTATTATAAAGAGTTTTCTTTGAGATTGCTGCTACCCCAATATTTCAACCTTGTTTTATATATATATATATATATATATATATATATATATATATATATATATATATCGATGGCTTAGTGTGAAAACCTCGTATCTCATTAAACTACAATTTTACAGGAGAGGCAAAAAACTGATTTTCTGCATAATATAACGTAAAAACAAAAATTACCGCTACATATTTTTAATTCGAGCACATTGAGACAAATATCTGATATTGGCCTAGAGCTAAAAGTGTTAAATGTTGCTATTAAATTGGAAATACAAATGTTAACTATGAAAAACACGTAAATATCCTTGCAGTATATAGAGCCCTTGCCCAAGTAACTATGATATCCTCGTATATCTTGATATACGTGTTTTTCATCTTAAATGAGATTGTGTTCATTATTATTTACGAGGTTTTCATTATTCAGGGCATATTGCACACCTCCAAATACTAGGTTGATACAGTACAAATCTTTTGATTTAAGGTTCATAAAATGTTTCTGTACACAGGACTACCTTTTACTGTTCACAAAAAACGTTTCTCCAAATCGAATCTCTCAAACAAATACTCCAAATTAAGTACCAAAGTCTTGGTTATAAATATACGTGGTATTCACACTAAATCAAGAGAGCAATTGATATACGTGGTTCCCTTTTTTGGGCTGTAGAAAATAGTCTAGTGTATTTGGATTTTTTCTAACAGTTGTAAATCGTGAGATACAATGTTTTCAAACTAAAACCACCAAAATGTCATTTTCGAAAAAAAATGAGATACGAGGTTTTCACACTAAGCCATCGATATGCCAAAAAGTCCTAATTTAAAAATAAAAATCGACCTGTCTGAGGATTTCTCTTGAAATTTGCCCATTCTCGAGATAATGAATTTATGCCAACTCAAACGTCCTCACTTATACCACAGTGTCGCGCCCGCCTGATTAGCAATTGAAAAACAAAGGGGTTTCCGATATCGTATTGCAAAAAACTCTTTGGGATTTCATCAATCAATGTTTAAAGAATGTCTACCTATCTTGGCAACTTTGAAATTTTTAGATAAATGTCCGATTTAGGGTTAAAAATGGCCGATTTCGCAATTTTCAAAATTTTCAATCGCTTATATAACAAAAACTATTAACTTAAGAGAAAAATCACTAAAGACCTTTTCTGTTTGGAATGATTCAAAAAACTTAAAAAAAATTTGTTCGATGCAAAAAGAATAATTTTAGGAAAAACCCCTAATCTTTCCCCTCGCATGGCAAGGTCTTATGCTCTTCAGAATCGCCTGTCATTGTACACATTTCTTCTAAATGACTTACTTAAAGACATACTTAAATTTAAACCTTACAGGAGAAAGTTTATTTTACCCCCTAAATTTGCACTTTTCGAT
Source organism: Diabrotica virgifera virgifera (assembly GCF_917563875.1). NCBI lineage: Eukaryota > Metazoa > Arthropoda > Insecta > Coleoptera > Chrysomelidae > Diabrotica > Diabrotica virgifera. The sequence goes on from NC_065443.1 coordinate 785,196, forward strand.
TCACCTGGTAGATACACGTGCGCGGCTGATGCCTGCCAGGTCATGGTTTTTAGCCTTGGTGTGCTATCAGTTACCACTAGAAAAATTTCTAGCCTTACAGGACGACCGTTAGTCGGAGGGTTCACTAGCTCTTAGACTATACATTCTTCTTCTTAAGGTTATATCTTCTATAGAAGGTAGGATATCAACATGGCAACTCTTATTTTACTTACAGCATCTCTAAATAGTTGGTTAGAGGTCAGACTAAACCATTCCCTTAGATTTCGTAACCAGGAGGTTCGTCTTCTTCCTACATCTCTTTTACCTTTTATTTTGCCCTCTATAATCAAACGCAGCAGGCTATAACGAGGACCTCTTAATATATGACCGAAATATTCAAGCTTTCGCCTCTTAATTGTTTGTACAATTTTTTCCCTCTTATTAACCCTATCATGATCCACAGTAGTGATGTTGAAAAAGTAACTATTCGTTACAAAGTACTCGTTACTTAGGAATACCGAAAGTAACGATTACTAATACAGAGAGGTAAAGCGTTACTTTGATTACTCTGATTACTTCGTAGCAATCGTATCAGAGCGAGTACCTATTTTGAGTATTGTATCTACAATCGGTTGATATCGGAGTCGGACCGGTATTCCACGAGTGTTCGGTATCAGTACAGTTAACTAAAATTTTATCTATGAAGGGCGAAGGCTATGACGAGTTTTACAGGATTGCAGAGCGCTGAGAAGTAGCTGAAACAGAGGGAGGTATATCATTTAACAAAGCATGCACCCAGAAACAGATGTCTATACGATTTATCGAGGTAGATAATTCACAGAATTTTACAGATGTTAGTTCCTTTGAAAATAAAAAATGCAACACATTTGATTTTAAGAATGAATACACACTATTCTTATCAGACCTAGAAAAAAAATAGCTTAGATTGACCGGAAAATATGTAGAAATGGTAATATTTCTAGACTCTAAACCAGGGATGGGCAAAAGCCGGCCCGCGGGCCGGATCCAGCCCTTTTGCTTACTTTATCCGGCCCATTGAGAAATCCCGCATGCTAATAAGTATTCTCCCGAAAACTAATAAGTATTTTTGAAAAATTTAAACGCAGAATTAAATATTACATTATTGCCGATGGCCGAAAGTCCCTGAAAACTTATATAATGTTTATCACAGAGGTGAAAAAAAAAATAGAAAATTGAGTGTGATTTTTAATTTCAAATTATGTCTTTCTCCTTTTAATGATGGTCAAAAGTTCTCTGTTCCTTTTCCATTCTGTGCAACACCATTTCGTTCGTAATATATGATTATTCCATGGTATTTTCATAATTCCCCTAAAAAGTCACATCTCAAAAGCTTACAGCTTTTTCATTAAGTCAGCATTAACAATCCAATGAAGAAGAAGAGAGTGGACATAACATTTATATTATTATCCCGGTTTTTTATAGCGTTCTCCGTCTTCCGGTTGCCAGTTTCCAGCTTCGTCCGTCGTTGCATTCGTCAGGGTTAAGGTTCCTTTTCGACATTGCCTTCTGAATGCCGCCTAGTCAGGATTGTTTCGGCGTTCCTCTCTTCCTTCTTTCCCTTGGCGTCCATTTTAAAATTTGTTTTGGCAGCCTGTAGTCGTCCATTGGTGTTGTACATGACCATACCAGATGAGTTGTCTCCTTTGAAATTCATCTATGATGGTTGACTTGATTGACATAACATTTTACCATCCGATATTAGATTTGCAGATTGAATCTTTGGTTACTCAGAAATATCCTCATCTTCAAAAAGGCTGCTCTTGATTACTCTATGCTTGATCGAATTTCTGAAGTTCATTTTTTATCTGGAACCTTGTTATGGCTTAATATAATGGACCATATTAAAAATTTCGTAATTTTACTGGGAACAAATTGTTCGCATGTACACACCAGAAAGACAATTTATTATTATTAACAATTAAATGTCTTTCTCTAAATGTTTAAAATGATACTTATAGTATTTTTGTCAAAAAAATTTCTTGGTAGAGAAAAACCTCCACCAAAAACATTAGCGTACATACTGGGTATGGTCCTCCGGCCCAGTGGCGGATCTACGGGGAGGGAAAAAGGGGAAATTTCCCCCCTAACAAGGTCCAAAATTATAGAAAAAAAATTGTTGAAACAAAAAAGTATATTAGCTGATATGAAACTTTAACCACAGACAGACAAATTCAAACCAATAAACACGCTAGTTATGAAAATTAAGGGAATTTAATATGTCAAACCGGCAAACGAGTGTATGTTCTCAAAAAATTGATAGTGTATAAAAAATGTTTTATTATCAGCTAAGTACTTTCAACACATAACGTGCCATCATCAGAGCTTCGTCCTCTTATAAAACCTTCATAGAAGAGCAATTGCTAAGCGACACAATATTGTGTATTGTGGTTTGGGTTTATCTTTTTTATGTCTTTTGGTTGGTGGTGAACTATTGGAAGTTCCTCCCCTAAGGCAAATTTCCCCTCCCAAGGCAAATGTCTAGATCCGCCACTGCTCCGGCCCGGGAGACCTTTTGGAAATTTCATTTTGGCCCGCGCTTAAAAGTATTTGCCCACCCTTGCTCTAGACTATGATCATCAACTTTAATTTTACATGTAGGTATGGCATTGTTTTATTAGACCAGGACAATTAACACTAAAAACACACGAATAAATCTATTTTTAAATATAGTATGTAGGTACATAGAGACTTGCAACTTTGTGATTTAGGATTAGGATGACGTCTGGAAAAAAGTCTACAATAGAAAAATAGGCGGAAATGCATTATTACATTTTAAAGTGTATAAAATGCATCGAAAAATGCATAAACATGTTAAAATCAGTATATTAAGGGCCAGATTTTTTTATTTCGGGGTATTTGGGGTCACTGAACACGAATATGCAATCAGAACCGACCTCCCAAGCACCTGGGTGCCCAGGGTTACTGCTAAGGTACGTCATCTAGAGTTTCGCTGGATTACTGATATTGTGGAGCAGCAATGACAGAACAATTACATATCATTTAATATCTATCCATTAAATAGATCGGTGAAGGTCGTTGTTATATCGGATCTTATACTTATGCGTAATACTGAGAAATGCGATTTTCGATATGGTTACTGGTACTCAAATACAAGAGTAATCATAGTAATCAAAGTCATGAATACTTGGTATGGTTGGTCTGTGTCCACTGAACTAGCAAGAACCACACGTTGCAGTGAATCATGTTGCCCTTTGAGCACTCTTAAATTTATCTTTTAACATCGGCTTAGAGTAGCTACTAACATCAGTTTTTAAAAATGTAAATCATATTTCTCGATGTTACCTATTCTATAAGGTTGCTAGTTTCATCTCTAAGCAGAACGCACTGAAGATGATCTGATCTAGATCGAAAACGCTTTGCGAATCCTTTTGGATGACTTTTTAATAGTTTTTCAATAAACTTTTTATACCATTATATAAGCGAAGTTTTTACTTGTTCTGTATAATTGGTTAAAATTTGATGGCGCCGAATTCAGTATTCTCGTTTTCTTTGAGTCTAAGTGTCAAACCATCAATTAATTGTTATCTATACATCTTTTGTCTATTATCGTTTCATTAGCCCTATTTGCATATTATTATGTATGTATTCCTTTTCCACCTTTTATTGCAACATAAGCCCAACCCAAAGAACCACGCCTACACCTCTTCCGACTGAGCAACGTGGCCATCGCATCGCAATTGTAAGCGATTGGACATTTCCATCTTCGGTCATTCCTTGTTCCATCTAAGGATAATATCGTCAACAATAATATGTCAAAAATAAACAGAATGTTCAATTTTGACATTACGCATTATACCGTTACGAATTGTGCTAGTTACGAATAGTCACCGTTACTAATTGTCGCCTTTTAACATTCTAAATTTTGAAGAAAATGAAAAAATCATGACGATTATGCTTACCTGCTCGGCGTCGCAGCAAGTGGCGTCTGGCGAAATATACGGACATCTTCTTTTAAGTATACTAATGGCGTCTGTATCATTAAGTGGCTTAGCAGTACCATTATATACACAATTTTTACTTAAGTCGTCTTCGTCTGTATAGCAGACGCCGTACCATATACAGTGACCACCTGCATCTTGACTAGCTTCATCGGCCTGTAATAAAATAAAGACATTTTATTTAACTATTAATATACACTTCCCAACAAGTGAATTGCATAATTCTACACTTCTCCAAGAAATTAACGCACCACCACCTTAAAAATGGGTAATTTTTGATGTCTCGAATTTCCTAAACCTGTTGTCCGATTTAAGTGATTTTTTAACATGTTATCTTATCCTTATCCTTATTCTTTAACAATATCGCTGTAATAATATTGTTGCTAAACGGGTAAATTTTCATTGTATACCGGGCGTACCAACTACCCGTCAAACGGTGTTTCTTTTTGTCAAAGTTCGCATTACACTGTGGAATATTCTAGCATCTATAAAATACTGAAATTGAAACCCAACTATAGCCCCATGTTTTCTTAATATTCTGTTTTTTGATTAATTCGCTTATGTTGGATAATAAAAAAGTTAGGTACTTTAACAACTAGCCAAATTTTTCATCAATACAGCGTGTTTTTAAATAAGTATGGAAAACTTTAAGGGGTAATTCTGCATGAAAAGATAATGACAGTTTGCTTTATAAACGTATGTCCGCAAATGCTTCGTTTCCGAGAAAGGGGGTGTTGAAATGTTTCTTACAAACTGACGATTTATTCGTTGCTCAAAAACCGGTTGAGATATGCAAATGAAATTTGGTGGGTTTTAAGAGGTAGTTATTGCGGATTTTTTGACATACAATTAAGAATTTTATATTCGCCATTGGCGCGCATACTAAAAAGAATTTAAAAGTAAAAATCGACTTATTTCGGGATTTTTCATTAAAGTCGCCATTTTTACCAAGTAACGAATTTATTATATTGTATGTACCACTTCACACCATTTAATAAACGTTTTTGTAAGTTTTATACATGTATTCCTTTGATTGATTGACTTTGTTTAATATATTATTTATTTAATCCCATGAATTAATTGTTGAATAATTAGGTACTTAAAAATAAATGTGATTGGATATTGGATGTTATTATGTTAGTGAACCATCATGAATGTTAAGTACCATCATGAAGTAATAAACATATTTTGTTTATTACCATAAACGCAATTCCTCTTAATGACAACATTAGTGATGTTCGGCGAATGTATTGTACATTTTGCCTTTTTATATTTTATATTTTTGCTATTAGGCCTGGATCACGCGTACCAAAAAAAAGTTTATTAATAGCAAGCTGAAAATTTGTTGGTGTCTAGTCGGACAAACTTTGATGTACGGGAACACTGGAACAGGGGAAGTTTTAATTGTGGAACAGGTTACAGGTTTCGAACGTCAGACTACGAAATCGTCCCATGTATTTTGTCGGACAGAACATCCAATTGATTTGTTACCCTTTCATTAAACTCTCATGCAAAAATCAGACTGCTATTTATCACCAACATAATTCCTGTCATTTGACATGTTCTGCGTGTCGGACTTATTCAATTGCCCACTATATTTTTCGGACAAACATTTTTGCATATATTATACAGTATACAGTGCATTCATAAAGTGTGGAAACGGTCTATTATCTCATGACTTAATTATTTTCAGAGTTAAACCTCTGACATGTCGATTTTTATTTTTAAATTATGATTTTTTGACGTATTTCCCATAATAGTGACGTCATCTATTTTTGTGTGATGACGTCATCGATGACTTTTAAATGAGAATAGGTGTCGTGTGGTAGCTCGTGAAAGGTGATTCAATTCTCTATTCAGTAATATAACCATTAACATCATTATTTTTACAGGATGGCCAAAAAATAATTTTTGAATTAAAATATTGACTCAAAAAGAAGAATGTATGTAATTTATTAAATTAAAAATACATTTTACTGATGCCACATAATATAAAAAAAAATGTTTATTTCATAAATAAACATTGCTTTTCGCTTAAATTAAATGTCAAACAGCCACACACCTGCCTCTTGTCAGTTTGAACATTTAATTTAAGCGAAAAGCAATGTTTATTTGTGAAATAAACATTTTATTTCTCTTTTCTGACAGCAGTAATAGTATATTATTCAACGAGCATGTAATGATGGCTATTACTCACGATGATGAAGTTTACTCATCAGAGTGAGTAATAGCCATTACATGCGAGCAGAATACTATACTTTTTCTACGACCTCTTTTTTTATTTTAATTAGTAAAAAATTTAATTATCAACTACTCGAGATTTAAATTATAATAATTTACAAAAATACCTAAATGCTATTTGCCCCTAGTACGTGGCTGAATAATTGGTTACCTACTATTACTAAATTCTTATTTATTGTAAAAATACAACTAGAAATAGTCAATATAAGTTCTATTCGTTTCCGAAAAAGTATAAGCTTTTTGAACCTACTGTCAGTGAATCTAATAAATAGGAAATGGCTGTTGTCGGTGGACGTATTTCATATAATATATAGTTATAATGTATATTTACATTTTACTATATATTATATAATAATATAACTATACATATGTTATAACATATTTAACACAATATAACTTGAATAACAAACACAATATTAGTTTTAAATTCCAATTAACATAAACAAAATGCGCTAATGTCACTGTCACTAAATTAAATGATAAACGTCAAAATTTTTAGTAAACAAGATATAAACGTAAAAAATATACTGACATTGTTACAGTTAAAATTGCTTTAAAAATTTTTCGAAGTTAATTATTGGTATAAATTACAATAATTATTGTATTAAATAAATAAGTTTAAGTAATCTTATTTGCAGTTTATATACGATTTATATTAAAAGTGGCATGCGCCACTTGAATCTAACTTCAGCCCGTGAGTAATGAATTATTACTCACGGGTACAGTAATGGGTGCTATTATCTATGAAAAAATAGCGAATAATGAGCATGTTATTAAACGGTCGTAGAAAAAATGTATTTTGAGTTAAATAAATTACATATATTCTTTTTTTTGCGACAATTAATTTAATTTAAAAAATATTTTTTTGACCACCCGGTATAAATAATGATGTTAATGTTTATATTACTGAATAGAGAATTGAATCACCTTTTAAATGAGCTACCACACGACCCCTATTCCCATTTAAAAAAAATCATCGATGACGTCATCACGCCCAAATCGATGACGTCACTATTATGTACTATACAACTATACGTCAAAAAATCATAATTTAAAAATAAAAATCGACCTGTCAGAGCTATAACTCTGAAAATAATTAAGTCATGAGATAATAGATCGTTTCCACACTATGAATGCACTGTATAAAGGTTGCTATTGGATGCACTTAAAAACAGCCTACTAGTTTTCATAATCATAAATCTGTCAGGATGACAAGTTCCACAATTAAAATCACGTTCCACAATTAAAACTTCCCCCTGTTCCAGTGTTCCCATACATCAAAGTTTGTCCGACTAGACACCGTTGAGCTATTAAAAAATTTTCAGCTTGCTATTAATAAACTTTTTTTTGGTACTCGAGATCCAGGCCTATATACAGTTGAGTCCGCGAGTCTTTACCCGTGCGTCATCATTTAAAGTTAAAGCACACGAAATAAGTCGGAAATCTATTTCACGCAACAACAACTGACAGAAAGTGCTACTGTTCCGATTACGGGTTTTATTATAAAATTTGACGTTATCAAATATATAGAATGTCAAATGTAAGTTTTGCTTCAAAATTTTTGTGCAGAATTACAGCTACATTTGAAGTAGCTTAATAAATTATTTTATTATTATTGATTAATAAATAAATAAACAATTTATAAAAAAATTCAATAACATATTTCATTTTTGTTATTTTATTCACTTTGACGGAAATTTAAACACAATCATTTCTTCACTATGTGAATAGCATAGAGTTATATATTAGCATAGAGAGAGTGTCATTCAGAGCGAAGTGACGACACCATCTTTTTTATTTGGATTAGTGCTGTCTCACTCTTACGCATAGTAAAGCTGCTACAGTTGTCCTTCTCTTCCGTGCCTATCTTCACACTGAATGTCATCATAGATTTTCAATACAATGTGTTAGAAAGAGATGCAGCAAACCAGTCCATGAGATCTTGTCGTCAGGAAGCGCGGAAGATAGGCTCCCTCTATGTTAATATATACCTCTATGGTGAATAGGCCGTTTCCAGACTTTGACGTTTATGACACTAATATGAAACCTGGGAGGCAAACATTGAAATTATTTATATTTGTACCTCATTGAGTTTCTTGAGTTTTTTACGTTTAATAGTTTTTTTATAAAATAGTTATTGTTGTTATAAAATAGTGGATTATATAATAGTTTTTATATAATAGTTTAATCGTTGTATAATAGTTTTTTATAGTTGTATTTTCCGAACATATTGCTATTGACTTCCTGTAGCTTTTAGCTGTAGAAGTACTTTAACGACTGTATTTAATTTTAAGCAGTGAACAAATAAACATAAGTGAATATTTTCAAAAGCTGTTGGTATATAGATCCATTATACCTCAAGGGGTATGAGTTAACCTACAGTAGAAAAAGTTTTTCAAGGGTAACTAACAACATGGACATAGTTACTTACCTGGACATAGTTTTTTTTTTGTATTTAGAGCTTAGTAATAGTTTTTACATAGGTCAACAAATGAAGGCATTCAAGAGTTTAAATTCTTACAAATATTTTGAGGCAGGATTTGTATATAATTGTGGAGCTATAAAAATAAATAATTTCATCATAGTGGTTGGTAATGTAGGTTTAAATTTTATTACCTCCAATAATGCATGGTTCACCTCAGATATCTTCAAAAATTGCCTTTTTAAAGAATTTGTACCTTTTTTTATGTAATTATGTTTATTTACAATCTACATCATTAAAAGGGTATTAAGTAAATTTGTTCCATGTTTTTGGGCATGAAGAAGAGACTTCCAATGATGTCTCATCTTGTTCTATTTATGTTTAAGTTTTAAAATAGGTCCTGAGGCCAGGTTCTATCTAGTCTCCTTGTGGCAGGGCCATTATGGAATAATTCCCTTACTAACTCATTGTCATGGTGAATGGTACGCTCATTTTGTGACTCCATGGCTCGATGGAGTTCTTCTCTGATGAAAGGTATATTTAAGTCTTCGTGAAGTGTTTGATTAGTTACGTACCATGGTGCATCCACTATTGATCTTAGAACTTTAGACTGAAATCTTTGGAGGATATTCAGTGATGTTGACTTTGCACAGCCCCAGAGGTGTAGTCCGTAGTATCAAATTAGTTTGAGTATTGCTTTGTACAGAAGAATTTTGTTTTGGATGTTGAGTTTTGATCTGCGTCCAAGGAGCCAATACATTTGCCAGAATTTCAAGTCTAGTTGTCTTCTTTTGGTCTGGATATGTTTTTTCCAAGTAAGACGTTGGTTAAGATGGAGGCCAAGGTATTTAGCGTCTGTTACTGTTGGTATTCATACATTTTCCATTCTTACAGGTGGGCATGTGTTGTGGCGGTTGGTAAACGTTATTTGAGATGATTTTGTATTATTTACTTTTGTTCGCCATTTTGTGTACCATTCACTGAGTATGTCTAGATGGTGTTGCAGGTCTTGTGAGGCTTGTATGTGATCTTCATTACAGCTAGTATTGCTACGTGTACCTGCAGTGAAAAATTTTCAAGAGAAGAAACTGGGAATACTGCCGGAAGAGGTGAAATGTTTTTTGATTTCAGACAACGCTCCTGCTCATCCCTCTGAAAATATTCTATGATCAAAACATGGCAACTTTAGTTGTATGTTTTTGCCAAAAAATACAGCATCGCTTATTCAACCCATGGATCAGGAAATAATTTTAGCAATAAAACGAATATAGCACAGAAAGTTTTTAGATGAAGTAATTGTATGATAAAGGAAACGCAGAAGATACAAGAGAGCAGCTACTTTGCAAAACTTAACTGTTACAATTTGAAATCAACAATTTGTTAAGTTTGCTATAGCATGGAAAGGCAAACATTATAGTCCAGAGAAATAAGGTTTTTCTCGTGACACATCCCCCTCCAGGCCGAAACCAAATTTTTTGAGTAGTATGGACATCTATATTATTAACCTATATGTTTCCTGCAGCCGATTTTGATGATATACATAGTTATAAACAAATGAAGATCGAAAAACGGTAAATTATCGCTTTTTTCGTCTATTACCAAAAAGTTAAGCACTTTAAACAAATTTGAGAGTAAGAAACTCATAAATCGTATAAAAAAACTTCAATATGGCATTCGCTGAATATGTCCAACCTTATTGGTTGCTTAGAAAATTGCAAAATAAATCATAAATATTGAGTTTTTATAAATATTCGTAACTTAGGTAAAAATTAACTTAGAATCTTCTTATTACGCGGAATGCCGAGACTTCTTGTACTTAAATTATATTTTAAATTTCAAAGCAATTGGTCAAATAGTTTAAAAGTTATTTAATTTATTTTTACCAAATTCATTTTTTTTTGCAACACTATAAGTCAGAAAATTATGAGGTTACAATAATACTTCGGACAGTTTATGAAAGAAGAACATTTATACTATTACCTTAATTAAAAATAAATGACAAAAAATAATTTTAAACAGTATAAAATTATTTTGCAAAAACATGTCCATTTTTTGCTTACTTATAAACAATTAGAATAACTTTTTAACCGTTACCCGTAGAAAAATTATTTTTTCATATTTAGAAAGACTGAATTTTTATACACAATTAGAAAGAAAACAACTGTTCTAGGACATTTAGGGACAAAGTTAGCCCCCCCATTTTTTTAATTCACATGTTTTTGCAAAATTATTTTGCAATATCTATAATTATTTTTTGTCATTTTTTTTTTAATTAAATTAATACTGTAAATTTTCTTCTTTCATAAACTATCCAAAATATTACTGTAACTTCATCATTTTCTGACTTACAGTGTTGCAAAAAAAATTAATTTTGGATAAACAAATTAAATAACTTTTAAACTATTTGACCAATTGCTTTGGAATTTAGGGTGTAATTTAAGCACCATAAGTCTCAGCATTCCATGTAATAAGAAGGTTCTAAGTTAATTTTTACATAAGTTATGAATATTTATAAAAACTCAAAATTTATGATTTATTTGGCAATTTTCTAAGTAACCAATAAGGATAGACATATTCAGCGAACGCCATAAGTTTTTTATACGGTTTATGAGTTTATTACTCTCAAATTTGTTTAAAATGCCCAATTTTTTAGTAAGAGACGAAAAAAGCGAAAATTTACCGTTTTTTGATCTTTATTTGTTTATAACTATGTATATCATCAAAATCGGCTGCAAGAAACATGTTATTATTATAGATATATTACTCGAAAAATTTGGTTTCAGCCTGGAGGGGGATGTGTCAGTATAAAAACTTACAAATTTGATTAGATATTAAAAAATTTTTAGAAAAATTAAAAAAAAAATTTAAAAGGAAATAATAGACAAATTATAAATTTGTTTTTAATCTGAATTTTCGTTGTTATTATTGAAATTTATGTTTCTAAAAAAACATTGTTCAGTATTTGATCTTTCAGGTCCTTTTCTTGTACAGAAATTTGCTTTGAAAAGTTGAAAACACGCTTTCTGTCGATGTAGGTGTGATGCTTTTTAGTGCAGTGAGTAATTTTTTTAAATGTCTGGTCGGCTGATTTGCACCAATATAATAACGTCTTAAATTTCCTATGTAGTAATTCTTCATAAACATAATTTTAATTCAAAATAAGTATTTATGTTATAATTCTGGATGCTTCAAAATGAATCAGATCGGTCGTATAAACAAGAGAATGTTTATGCTGACCGATATGACATAATGATACATTCTGCTTTAACGCCAAAATTGGAATTAAAATGTAATTGAAAAAAAAATATTGTAAATGGAATAATTTAAAATGATAGACAGAGATAATTGTATCAGAATCATTTATTCATTGCGAGTTAATAATATCTCCGCTCATAATTTAAAAGAAAATATTTTAAAAAATCCCCAGAAATCTGTAAGAATTCCCGGGAATGGAGCTCTACTTTCTTTCTAGAGTTTCTTGTTCTCTCCATCTTTTATTAATATTAAAAAATGTTGTTCTGCTTATGTTAAAATGGTTCGCTACCGCAAATAGTGACCAACCATCTTCTAATTTCGTTACAATTCTTGCTTTTAGTTCTTTGCTAGCATGTGGAGCCATTTTTAGAGATTGAACAGAATAAGTTATCTGACAAATTTTAAGATTTGGCAGTGACAGTGACAGTATGTAAATAATAAGTATTTATCCTTCAAAATATATATATATATACAAGCTGTACGCTCCCGAGGAAGCTGAAGCTGTTTTCACTTGAAGATCCTTTTTGTGGGGGATCATCCCATTCTGACTTTAGTTTTACAATTGCTGGTGTGACTTCGCTGTTTCCACTACCTTTCTCCATTCTTCTCTCTCTCTGATTTTGCTTCCTATATTTCTAATTTTCATACTTCTTAAGTCTTCTTCCACTTGTTGTCTCCATCTGAGTTTAGGCCTGCCTCTGGTTCTTGTACCTGGTGGTATCCATTCGGTTATAACTCTTAACGGATTGTTCTTTTCTCTTCTCATTATGTGTCCATACCATCTAATTCTCTGTGCTTTTGTTGCTCTTACTATGTTCTCTTGACCCATCCATTCTTGTATTTCGTGGTTCATCCATTGCCTTGCATCCTCTTCGTTTTCCCTCTTTGGTCCCAGAATTTTTCTCATAATTTTTCTCTCAAAAACTTTCAGCTGCTCTTCTTCTCTTGCTGTTAATGTGAATGCCTCCAAAGCATATAGCACTATTGGTCTTATGGTCGTTTTGTAGATTTTCATTTTTGTATTCCGGCTTATCTTCTTATCTTTGAAAATTTTTTTATTTCTGTAGAATGCTTTGTTTCCTGCTTGAATTCTTCTTTTCATATCTACACTTTCATTTCTTCTGTTGACTAAGACTCCCAAATATTTGAATGTTTCAACCTCTTCGAAGCTGTGTGCGTCTATTGTCATTTCTGTCAGTTGCGTCTTCTTTTTTTTACTTACATTCATGTATTTTGTTTTATTTTCATTTATTTCCAGTCCTCTTAGTTTGGATTCGTTTTCTATTTCTTGAAAGGTTTTCTTTAATGCCTTTTTATCTGTTGCTACTATGGTTATATCGTCCGCATATCCAATTATTTGTACTGTATTTTTATTTATAGTTCCTGCGTTTGACAACTTTTTTATTATCTTATCTAATGATAGAATAAATAGTACAGTTGAGAGCGCATCTCCTTGTCTTACTCCATTTTTAATTTTTATTATTTCTGTTCTCTCTCTTCCGGTGTCTATTGTTGCTTGGGAATCTCGCATTGTCATTTCTATCATTCTTATAATTTTATTTGGTATTTTGCTCTCTTGTAAGTCTTGGATCATTTTTCTTCTACTTAGTTTGTCAAAAGCCTGTTTAAAGTCTAGAAAAAGTATATGTGCTTCTCCGTCGTACTCGTATGTTTTCTCTATCGCTTGTTTTAGTGTATGGATAGCATCTATCGTGGATCTTCCTTTTCTGAAACCGTACTGGTAGTCTCCTATGCTTTGTTCTGTGTATATTGTTAGTCTGTCTCTAATTATACCAGTCAGTACTTTATATGTTACATTTAGTAAATTAATTGCTCGGTAGTTTTTACATATCCTGTGGTCTCCTTGTTTTGGGATTGTCACAATAATTCCTTTCTTCCATTCTTCGGGCATTGTTTCCTTATTCCATATATTCTGTATTAGTTCATAAATCTTTCTGTATAGTGCTTCACCCCCGTATTTTATAAGTTCTGCACATATTCCGTCGTCTCCCGCTGTTTTCCCGTTTTTCAGTTTGCATATTGTATCTTTTACTTCTGTATAGGTCAATTCTTCTTCTTCACCTTGTTCCGGGTTCATTATTGTTTCTCTTTCTTCTTCTACATCCGTTTCTTGATACATTTCTTCGAAATACTTCTGCCATGTTTCTGCTTCTATGGCTACATTAGCTGTCCGTTTTCTACTACCTAGCTTTAAGTATTGGTACAGTGGTTTTGAATTGTGTCTCTTATTTTCTGTTTCGATCTCGTTCATAATTTCGTCTACTTTTTTATTTTTCTTTGATTTAAACAATTTCTTTGTCTTTTTCCTTTGATCTTGGTATTTTTCTCGTTCCTCTTCTTTACCTGTGCTTAGCCATTTCAATCTTGTTTTATTCTTTTCGTCCACTGCTAGTTTGCACTCTTCGTCAAACCAATTGTTTCTTCTTTCTTTTTGCATTTTTCCAACTACTTTCTCTGCTGCAGTGTTTATTCCTTGTTTGATTTTTTTCCACTGCTCCTCCATTTCTTGTTCCTCCTTGAACTGCATCTCTACATTTACTTCTTTTACAAATCTTCTTTTTACTCCTTTATCTTTCAATTTATCTACGTCCCATCTTCCCTGTGCTTTTCGTCTTTCATTCTTTGTTGTTTTTATTTTACATTTTGCAATCACTAGCATATGGTCCGAATCGATGTTTGCTCCTCTGTGAGATCTCACGTCATTTATCGACTGTTTGTGTGACTTTTTAATAAGTACATGGTCTATTTGATTCCCCTCCAGACTGCCTGGTCTCATCCATGTTATCTTGTGTATGTTTTTGTGTTTATATCTCGTGCTACTTATGTCCATGTTTAATGCCGCTGCTAAATTACATAATCTTTCTCCATTATTGTTTGTTGTGCTATGTAATGAGTTTTCCCCTGCAACCTCCCTAAAGCATTTTTCTTTACCTATTTGTGCGTTGAAATCACCTATAATAATTAATATATCTTCTCCCGGGATTTTTTCGGCATTTTCTTCTAGTGTTTCATAGAACTGTTGTTTTATTAAGTCATCACTGTTTTCTGTGGGTGCATAGACATTTATTATGGACAACTTGTTCGGTTTGCTGTTTACCCTGATGTATGATAATCTTTGACTTATGGGTTTAAATTCCATAACTTTATGCCTCATTTCCCCTAACACAATAAAAGCAGTTCCTCCATATCCTTGTTTTTCTTCTCCAGCATACCATACTGTATAATTTTCTTTTGTGATTTTTCCATGTCCCCCCCACCTGGTTTCTTGAATTCCTGCAATATCTATATTGTATTGTTTCAACTGTGTCGCTAGCTCTTCTATTTTTCCTTCTTCTAGCAGTGTCCTGACGTTCCATGTTCCAATTTTTTTTGTCATTTTTTTAATTCTCTTCCTTTTTTTTGTATTTTTCTTATTATTTTGAATATACCGTGACTCATTTACCTCTTCGTTTGCATTGTCTGTTTCCTTTTCATCCATCCGTTCTCTTTTGTCTAGTTTTTTGGGACATTTTCAATTTCTATAAGTTTATTTTCTCTTGCATTCCATTTTAGCACTTTGTCATTTATTTCTAATTTCTGGTATCTGATTTTTACTTTTGCTCCTTTGCTTCTCTGTTGTTTTGCTATGTCTCTGATTTCTTTTTGTATCTTTGCTTCCTTGAACGTCAGCGCTGCATCTATGTATATTTCTCTACAGTCTCTTTTGTATTTGAGTTTACCTTTTTCTTGCAGTATTTTCTGTTTGTCTTCCCAGCTCTTCGTTTCTATTATACACTTCTTGTATCCTATCTTAAACGCACTTTTAACTTCTATTTTCAGTTGCAGCTCTGTTTCCATCATTTTTTGTATGTTTTCTCTTAGTCTAACTTCATCTTCCAGATCTACCTGAATTCCTGTTATGATTAATTTATTGCGTATTTTTTCTTTATCGATCTTCTCTAATCTATTCTCCATGAGTGTTAACGCTTTTTTGAGTTCTTCGTTTTCTTTCTCCCACTTTTGTTCTTTTTTTTCTACTTCTCTTTTTAAATTTTCTGTTTCTGCTTTGTTTTGCTTAAGCTTCTGCTTAATATCTTCCAGTTCGTTTTTCATATCCTTGATTTCATCTTTAATCTCTGTTTTGCTTTCCAGAATATCTTCTTTAATTTCTTGCCTCATCTGGCTCAGCAATATCTTAATCTCCTCCATGTCAGTTAATATTGTACTTACTTTTTTTATGCGCGTGTCTGGAGCTTTTTTGCTTTTATGTTGCTCTTCTTTGTCTTCTTCAATCGAGCTGTCGTGCTCCGGTTTGTGTCTTTTTCCTACTGTTTTATTTTCTTCGTTGTTCATCTATTTGTCTTGTTGTTTGTTTTCTAGACTGAAAATCTTTATCAATATAATGCGAGAAAAATATATTTTTAGTTCACTTAAAGCTTATAATATACACAAAAAATAGGAAAATGTAACCTGTGTCTAATAGTAATTATTATTATTATTATCTTCTTATTTTTAATTACGTTTTGGTAAGGTCTCAGATATTTTGCACACGCCGGCAACGTCGCAGAATATTTGGCCGTACTTCTGTTTGCTAATTTATTTATGGCTTTCAGTAATTAAATATTCATTAATGTTTAATTATACACGTTTTTGTTATATTCAATGTTTGTTGTATTTGGAACTTAAAAAAATATTGTTCTGTATAATATTATTGCAAATCTCCTCTCTTACGTGCATCAAATTAACAAAAAGATGACTTACAGTTGAAATGTTGAATTCACCACACACTTTGTGAAAATTTCACCAAAAACCAATGTTTACTTCCGTACTAAAACAACTTTTTTCACCAGAGAGCAAATCAACTTGTGTTCACACCAACTTTTAACACTCGAATCCTCCTTCAAAATACACTGCTCAATTTTCTACAAAATATGCTTTAAGAGTCGTATCAGTTTTTTTAGGAACCAGGGCCCGGATTACGTACACTCGATACGCATCGTATCCGCCATGTTTTCCCATAAGGCGCTACAGTAAAACATGGCGGATACGATGCGTATCGAGTGTACGTAATCCGGGCCCTGCTGTATATGTACATAGATCCTTTATGCACTTACATTTTAAAATTTACTGTGTACATAGATCCTTTACACTCTAGTAACTTAGAAAATATTAATTTTAAAACGTGTTTTACTTGTTTGAAAGATTTCTAGGTTCGAACAACGTACTTTTAACATAAAAAACATATTTTGAAAAAATTGTCACATATACCCTTCATGCACTTGTGTCTTCAATTTTTAAATTGACTCTCATTAAGGAAGTATTCCCTATTCTAATAGTGGGTTATTGTGCATTAGCCCGAATCTGTCATCTCCAATATTACTGGCAAGTCATGATCTTCTAAAATGTTTTCAATGTACATGTCAGTTGGCATTCACCTTATCACCTCCACATCTTCCATATGTCCTTCCAAAGCAATACCGCTCTATAGCACTATGGATCCAATGGCTTGGATATCTTCCACTCTGTCTTTTTGCTTCAACTTTGCCCTCAATGATAAGTTTTTCCATGGTGCCTGTTCTTCTGTAAATGTATCCAAAATACTGTAAGTATCTCTGTTGTTTTAAGCAAACTATCTTTTAAATTGAGTTGTTCTATTATGGATACATTTGTTCCATGTTCAACCCAGGATATTCTCAACATTCTCTCTTCACATATCTCTCAGCAATCCGCCTGCTGTATCGCCATTGGTCAGTATGTCAGACCCCTTTTGGAATATGCTTCTTCAGTCTGGAATACTCTCTATACATGCCATGTACACAAATTAGAACAAGTGCAAAGAAGATTTTTGCGGTACTTGGCCTTTAAGGCTGGATTGGATCCCCCTGATAACTACCATTACAACTATGATTCACTTCATACGAGATTTTCTCTCTCCCCTGTTCAGATTCATAGGCAATGTAGGGACTTACAAAATCTTTACAAAATTTTTAATGGTATTTTTGTCTGTTTGTGACCTACTCCACTCTTGCCCTAAATCTTTCCTTGGATGATTGCTCTTGGCATCCTTGAATGGGAATTGCTCTTTTTGTACCTTTGAAAAAATATATATCTAGCAGTTTTCCTAAATGGTTTTCACCAGAATTGCGATACATAACATCTCAAAAGAGAAAAATGCATAAAACTTACAGTAAATCACAATTACATTCAGATTACCTAAGATTTTGTCAACTACGTACAGAATGCAGACGAGTCAGAGAAGTATGTTGGTCTCAGTATATATCTCATGTAAATAATGAGTTCAAAACTAATCCTAGGTACTTTTAGACCTGGATCCCGCGTAAGAAAAAAAAGTTGATTAATAGCAAGCTGAAAATTTGTTAACAGCTTAACGGTGTCTAGTCGGACAAACATTGATGCACGGGAACACTGAAACAGGGGAAGTTTTAACGGTGGAGCATGATAAACGTGTCGTCCTGACAAGTTTATGATGGTGAAAAATAGCAAGTTGTTTTTAAGTTTATTCAATAGCCAACGTTATATAATATATGAAAAAATGTTTGTCCGACAAAAAGGTTGGGCATTTTAACGAGTCCGACACGTAGAACATGTCACATCACAAGAACTATGTTGGTGATGAATAGCAGTCTGATTTTTGCATGAGAGTTTAATGAAAGGTTAAAAAAGCAATTGGAAGTTCTGTCGGACAAAATGAATGGGAAATTTTCCTAGTCGGACATTCTAAACACGTAAGATATAGACAAAAATTTTGGTGATAAGTAGCAAGCTAATTTTGATTTGTTTATGTACAAATTATATTTTGTAACGCAAAAAGTTATATGTCGGACAAAAAGTTTGGGCAAATCGAAGGAAATAAATAAAAAACATTTTTTCAGAATGACTTAGTCACATATTGATAAAGCTATTTTAGTTGTATATTATTATTTATATTCACATATTTGCATGTGCATATATATACATGCACACTCCAAAAACAGTGAGCTAAGTATCAATGCATGTATATATTGCAAAACTTCGGTGCTTATAAGAATAGACGTAAATATGACACATTATGCTTAGAAGTATGTATTAGAAGGCTGCATTTGTCAGTGTGACACTTTGTGCTATTCTTGTTCTCATGATCATTTTTCAGTGCGTCATTAATTATGACGTCATATACAGTATTGGGTGTGTCCAGACTTATTTCATGTAATTATTGACGAATCTGACAGATGCTAGAATCGTACTTAGCCATAGGTGAAAAGCTGGTGGAATTAAACTAATTAGTAATTTAGTATATTTGATTTTTACACAATATGTTAACATGTAGGTATTTTTTATAAAGGGGAATAAAATTAAAAAGTAAACAATATTGTTAATTAAATTTATAAATATGGAAACATTAAAAAATGACACAAAACTATCCATTAATTGTGTTTTTATCTCCTTCTCTAGGTGCTGTCTCCGCTTCAAAAGTTGGCAGTCATCAGAGCGATCTTTATTTCTGAAACCGCGGCTCTAAATAATTCATTGTTATTACATCCAAACCAGTTCCTAAGGTTCTTCAGCCATGAGTTACGTCTCCTTACTATAGATCTTTTTCTTGCATAATGACCTGGAGTATTAGATATACATCTCTCATCACATGTCCCATATATCTCAGTTTTCTTCTTATTTGTTAGTTCTCTCGTTCCTTATGCGTAAGTCTCATTACCTCCACGTTGGCTATTCTATCTACTCATGAGATATTTAGCACTCTTCGGTACATCTCAAATGTCTCTAGTCTCCTCACGCCAATGACTAACTTTTAACGAACTAAATTCTAAACCAAAACACAAAAAAATGCACAAAGACGTTGTGAAACACAAGGGAAGTTGAATTCGAAATTTCAAAATGACAGGTACACAAAATACTGACCTGAATAATAACCGTCACTTGACTCTTTGACACTTCTAAAAAATGGCCAAAATGAACGAAGTTTTCGTCAAATGTTCGTAATACGTGTATTTGATTGGCTAGAAAAAACGCGCATTCTAAATATCAACGAATCAAACGTAGGTTAGGAATAGACATCTTATGTATATAACCATTGTAATGCTGCATTATTTTTGTGTTTAATCACGGAGCTATACTACATTCGCTCTCGCGAGATTTTTTTTGACACTGACGTTAGTAATTTCTTTTTTGAAAAATTCAGTTGTCAGAAGTGACTGGAAATTACTACAAAACCAACGCACCTGGTCATATCCAATATTATTAATAGTAAACAGACATAAAAATAACATAAACCTTACGCCAATCAATATTTATTTATTTAAACCATTATAATGTATTGATAGCAAATGAGAAAATTATTTATTGTACAAAATAAAAATATTTTGTAGAAATAAACTTCACAAAATGTTATGAGATTAGTAGACACTCCCACTATTTCTAATAATTCTTCTTTTTTTAATGAAAGATTAAGTTGATTTGAGTTGATTTTAGCAGTTAATAGTGTGAGGTAGGAATTTTTGTGTTGTACGTTTCCTATTCCGAATGTCTCAAAAAAAATCTCGCGAGAGCGAATGTAGTATACCGCTTTTTCCGTCTCATCTAACTTAATGCATTAGAGAGAAATCGAAAAACTGTGACGCACTGAAAAATGATCATGAGAACAAGAATATACAAAGTAGTATTTGAAAGTACATGGTCTCTGAGTTTCTGTTTGCCACGTGTGTTGGAAATTAAAATTTATATTAACTATGGAGTGTTTTTGTGTCTATTTTTGAGTGTCAACAGTTTAAATTTGAAGTCGCCAAATCAAAAGTAAAACCATTCAACGGAACATTTTTGAGTAATTTTCGAACATTTTACAAAGTTAGTAAAATACTTGGTGATCAATTCAATGAGGTTCAGTTGCCAGATAATTGTGAAAGTTCTATTGAATATCATTCTTCGTGCTATAATGCTTTGCTTGATTGAAAAAGGGTACCTAAATAAATTATTACTAAAATTGTATAACGTAATTTTTCTCAACTTTCTACAAATGAAATAATAATGTAATTAATATGTCACATGGCAAGAAATAATTTGCTGCCAAAATAAATCGATTAGTTTAAATTTGAAGTTACGATTGCAATTTATTATGAATTATTGTCAAAAGTGACAGTTTTTCTTAAATGGAAATGTATTCATAGACATAAAGGTAGACAGGGAATACAGTGCAAAAAGTCGATAGGTGGTCTATCTATCTCTTTTAACCAAGCGATCCCGCGCATCTGGCAGACAAAGATAGCTAGACCACTCAATCCATAATATAATTTGCCTGATCTACTATAAATGTATTACAGTGAGGTATCTAAATGATGTTGACATAAATCGAAAGATATCGATTGTAATTGATTGCAGGTACTTTTGACATAGAATAATCAATCACCCCTTATTGAAATTTCAAAAATTATTTTTTTAAATTGTCCGACTACAAAATCTACCCCTTTTTTTTCCGACAACATTCATTCTTGGTAAGGAATAATTTACTTAATTAAATTTCGTCTTTGTCGGAAAGCTATTTATTACCAGCATTTTTGTCTATATCTTACCTGTTTAGAATGTCCCACTACGAAAACTTCCCATTAATTTTGTCGGACAGAACTTCCAATTGCTTTTTTAACCTTTCATTAAACTCTCATGCAAAAATCAGACTGCTATTCATCACCAACATAATTCCTGTGATGTGACATGTTCTACGTGTCGGACTCGTTAAAATGCCCAATATTTTTGTCGGACAAACATTTTCGCATATATTACATAACGTTGGCTATCGAATAAACTTAAAAACAACTTGCTATTTTTCACAATCATAAACTTGTCAGGACGACACGTTTATCATGCTCCACAGTTAAAACTTCCCTTGTTCCAGTGTTCCCGTGCATCAAAGTTTGTCCGACTAGACACCGTTAAGCTATTAACAAATTTTCAGCTTGCTATTAATCAACTTTTCTTTCTTACGCGGGATCCAGGTCTATTTTGGAAGTATGTGCGCGACCTAAAGTCTAATCACTCACTACCACACTCAATGCAGTATAATGAAGAGTTGGCAGAAAATGGCCAAGACATTGTGAACCTTTTTAAGGAATACTTTCAGACAGTCTACACTCCTGGAGACCAAAATAGTTCTGTGGATAATTTAGTTTTACCTGTAAATTGTTCACAAAACATTGACTTTGCAGACATTTCTATACAAGAAATTTATAATAAAATTTTGCGTTTACCTAGTAAAACTACATTAGGTCTTGATGGAATACCCAATATTCTATTTAAAAGGTGTATCTGTACTCTTACAAAACCATTGCATGTTTTATATAATTTGTCCCTAACAACATCTGTTTTTCCTGATTACTGGAAAAATAGTTATATTATGCCTATTTACAAGAACGGAGATAAAAGCAATGTCAAGAACTATAGAAGTGTTTGCATACAGTCATCTATTCCCAAACTTTTTGACAGCGTGGTTTGTGGTCAGTTAAGTTGGTTATGTCGAAATTTAATAAATAAGAATCAGCATGGGTTTTTTTCGGGTCGATCTACTATTACCAATTTAGTTTTATATCAGAATATATTAATAAATGCTATGGAAGACTTTAAACAAATTGATACAGTGTATACAGACTTTTCTTAAGCTTTTGATCGAGTTGACCATAGCGTTTTCCTTAAGAGGCTCATCATTATTGGTTTTGGCATAACCACAGTCACCTGGGTCAAGAGTTTTCTGTCTGGCCACCAGCAGAAGGTTAAGGTTGGATCCTTTCTGTCAAACTCTATTGCAGTTACATCGGGCGTTCCTCAGGGCGGGCACTGCTCACCGATTTTCTTTGATTTGTTTGTGAATTCTATTTTCGACTGCTTTGAAAACAGTGATGGTTTAGCTTTTGCTGACGATTTTAAAATATCAAAGATAATTTCTAGTCCTTTAGACCAACACCTTCTTCAGGAAGACCTGGATAGATTGACACATTGGTGTACAGTAAACAAACTCAACCTAAATGTCTCAAAATGCTGTTACCTACATTAGTTTTTTCAAAGGTAATAAGAAAATCAATACTTCATATAAAATAAATAATGAAGATCTGAAATATGTTTCAAAAGTTAAAGATTTAGGAGTGATTTTTGACGAGAGTTTGAGTTTTGTTGAACACATTAATTACGTAACAGTTCAGTCTTCAAAAATGTTAGGATTTATTTTGAGACACTGTAGTAATTTTTCAGTTGGCACTGTAAGAGGAGTTTATTGTTCTTTGGTGCGATCTAAACTTGAATATGGCTCTATAGTATGGTCTCCATACCATGCAGTTCATAATATGACTGTTGAAAAAATTCAACACAAATTTTTGAGGTTCTGTGCATTTAAATTAGGTGAAACTATTGTAGATCACGATTATTCATTAATAGAAAACAGTTTAAAACTTAATACACTGGAAAATAGACGTAATCAAGTAGGATTAGTATTTTTGTATAATTTAATAAATGGAAATTTAGATTGCTGTGATCTATTACAGTGTATTAATATTGATATACAAACTAGAAATCGAAGAGGTGATTTTATAACATTTTATATTCCTTTCCATCGCACAAGTTATGGCCATAATTCACCTATAGATCGTTACTGTAAACTTATAAATGACAAACACATTGAAATTTTTGATATATCTCTGAATATGTTTAAAAATAATTTAAATAGAGTATTTATTTAATTTTTTTGTTAGTTCTAAGGTTACAAGTACCTACCTATTCTTATTTTAATATTTGTTATCTAATTATAATGTTGTTAAAGTATTATTAGTACATATTTAGCTCGTAAACTTATTATTGTTAATTGTATAACTTTTAATGGGGTAATCCCGTCAATAAATAAATAAATAAATAAATAAATGATTAGTTGAGGGATTGCGTATTTTTCCCCTCTCAGGATATGCCCAGGTATCCAATTTTTCGTGCCTTGATCAAGTTGAACAATTCACTCTTAGCTCTGTTTAATACAAAAATACACATGAAAGATTGAAAGAGAAATGTAAGAGTGTTTTGGTTGCACAGCAAATTGTTTAGAACACCAGTAAACAAATATAAATGAATATGAAATTCAATGTCCAATAGAAAAGGAACAGAAAGAAGAGGAAGAAAACATACATTAACATTATAAACATGATGACCCTGGAGAAATCGATGAAATGGAAAGTGATATTTACTATATTTTTTTACAGATTAAAAAGATAAAAACTTACCTTATTAGCTACAGCGAAAAACACTAGCAATATAATGAAACATCTAAGCTTGGCAGCCTTGAACATTTTGCACCTGAACACTTTGGACTATAACTACCTAATAAAAATTGATTTTATATTTTAATTAAAATCATGAAGAATTAATCATCCACCTGTTTTAGTTAATAGACAGGTCGAAACGAAAACAAAGGGACGGATGGTCATTAAACAATCACTGGCCGACGAGAATAATACGACGACTGATAAGCTTATCTACTACAAACATTTTTTGTTCAAAGCACAGTTTTTTTGCTTATCCAAAACAGTTAATTTACTCTATAGTGGAGTCAATGAAGGTTTTCACCTCCGATTTCGTTGAACCTCCATCGATTTTCATGAAAATTGGTAAGTATGTAGAGGATACCTCAAGAAACAAAGGTGACATGGTGCCAACTTGCGCTTTTAACCTGGGGGGGGGAGGGGATGCCACCCCTTTTCGGGGGTGGAAATTATTTTATTAAAAATAATACCACTAATCGATAGAGGGACAAATTATAAGTAAAATTTGTTATATAAAGTTATTCCAATAAATCAATAGTTTTTGAGTTATTAAAGATCAAAAGTTTTGATTTTTCCTGAAAAAAATCCATGTTTTAAAGCAGTTTTTCATAAATAACTCAAAAACCATAAGTTTCTTCAAAAAAGTTGTTATTACCAAAATCGAAGTTAATATAAAAATAAATAAGCTCCTTATTCGAAAAATCCTTTATTATATACAAAGTGATTATATGCAATTGAATGTATATTTTTTTTCCGCGAGTACTCAAATCTTAGTATTCAAGCTTAAATAACAGGAAAACGATGCACTTTGTTAAATATAGATACTAAACATTTTAATAAAGTACTTAAAGGTAACTATCAGAAAGCTATATAAGAAGTCGATAGCATCAAAATTAAGCAAGTTATGATCGAAATAAGAATACCCTTTCAGATTTTTTAGGGAAGAATGAAAAATGAAACATACGTCTTTTCCACAAAAATTAAAATTTATAGTAACCCATTTAAAACTTTATTTATTTTAACATGAGTAATAACTTCAACAATTTTGACCGGTTTAGAATGCATATTTTTGAAAAAAAAAATACGATTAAAAAAAATTAGAATTTTTCAAATTTTCTTGAATTTCATTTTCTTTTGATAATAACTCCAAAAATACTCGATATACTTAAAAACTGGTAGAGAACAAAATTTTAGTTTTAACTTTATTTAAGCTTCTTCTTTTTTTAATATTTTTTTGCGACAAAAAATAACCGAGATAGAAACATTTAAAACCTAAATTTTAATGCGAGAACCATGTAACCGGGGCAATTTCACCTTGTATTAAAAAAAAAGGATTTAGAAAATTAGTTTAATACAGTGTTATAGACCTTTTACTTAGCTTTGTAATGGTTTTTGGATAAATCTCATATTTCAAAAATTAACGGAGTTATTTTAAAAAAACCAATAACATTTTCTTTGAAAAAATTTTATAGCGGAGATTTTGTATGTATACAGGTTGTGGGAAGTCCAATTAGTCGTTTGTTGTAGGAGATACGAAAAGTTTATTTAGGTGAGATTGGGGCATAGATAATATCAGAATTTAAATACATTTCCAAATATACAGGGCCACCTATATTGACAGGGTGAAACAAAATTATCTTTTGTTTAATGGAACACCCTGTATATTTTTACATTTTTGGATTCTCCTCTATGTTTTATTTCTTAAAATATCAGGTTTTGTGATGTTATACGGAGTAGTTTAAAAGATAATTACGTTTTTTTTTTCAAATTTCATAGCAATATTCACCCCCTGTATAATTGTAGTGATTTGACATCAGAAAATCAATTTATGTTCAAGTGATTTTTAATATAGTCTATTATTGTTAAAAATTATTAATCTAGCAAAACGTTTAATTTTAGCTAATACATCGTTGGTCGAAACTGAATGAGTGTTTTCTCAAAGTTTGAGAGTATGAGTTTTCTCAAACGGAGCAGCCTGTAATGCCTGTATATAATGAGCATTGTAATGAAATGCTATTGTATGGCACTTTATTATTTCCCACCCTGCCAGTGAGAACCGAATTTATTTTTGAAATCTCTAACTTTATATCTTTAATTATTTTAAATATTGTAAACGATTAAAAAACAATCAAATTAAATTGAAATGAATAACCAGTAGTCCTGTCGCCAGGGGGGGTACAACGGCCTCCTTAATTCAGATGTTCTTACCCAAGTTTTTTTTTATGTATTTTGACCCGTAGAACACGAATTTTTTGGGTAACAGTTGATCCGAATGTCGATAAGATTGTTATAAACAAAGAACTTGAGGAATTATATAACAGGGATTTTTCGCAAAACAAAACATTTTTTTTTTGTATTGTTTGGGTGATTCTCAGCAAAAAATGGTCTTACAAGTTTTTTCGTAGGATGCATAGTTTTCGAGATAAACGCGGTTGAACTTTCAAAAAATCGAAAAAGTGCAATTTTTGAACCGGAATAACTTTTGATTAGAATATAAAATAGCAATTCTGCTTACTGCATTTGAAAGTTCAAGTCAAATTCTATCGGTTTTGATTATTTGCATTACTAAAAATTAAGTTTTTACTTGTTAAACAAAGCTATAAACACATAGTGTTTCCCGTGCCCAATGTATGCGTTTTAATGTACTAATATACTATATACTATATACGTTATGTACTAATATACTATATACTATATACTATATACTATATACTATATACTATATACTATATACTATATACTATATACTATATACTATATACTATATACTATATACTATATACTATATACTATATACTATATACTATATACTATATACTATATACTATATACGTAATATACGTAGAAATTCTGTATACGCGCCTACTCGTTCGATTTCAAATTAGAAATGCATTGAAAACATCATTTAATCACTATGTGTTGATAGCTTTGTTTAACAATAAAAAAGATTAATTTTTAGCAATGAAAATAATTAAAACCAATATAATTTGACTTGAACTTTTAAATGCAGTAAGCAGAATTGCTATTTTATTTTTCAATCAAAAGTTATTCGGGTTCAAAAATTGCAATTTTTCGATTTTTTGAAAGTTCAACCGCGTTTATGTCGAAAACTATGCATCCTACGAAAAAACTTGTAAAAACATTTTTTGCTTAGAATGACCCAAAAAAAATACAAAAAAATGTTTTGTTTTGCGAAAAATCGATGTTATCTGATTCTTCAAGTTCTTTGTTTATAACAATCTTATCGACATCAGGATCGACTGTTACCCAAAAAATTCGTGTTCTACGGGTCAAAATACATAAAGAAAACTTGGTTAAGTCCATCTGAATTAAGGAGACCGTTGTACCCCTACTGGCGACAGGACTACAGTGCATATCTTCCACATTTACTTCATATTTAACGTAGCCTGTACCATAACATTGCACAGATTATTATCCCTGTATAGCAACGATATACCATGAATGTGAATTCATACTTGGGAAATGTCCTATATCCAGTCTCACAAAAAAATAAGGGATTCCTCAAACATAATATATATGCAGACAAAATCAGCCAAAGTGATTTCCGATATCTAATGAAAGGTATGTTCCGTTTGTTTGTAGAATTATATTTAATTAGATTTGCTTTAATTACTAAAATAAATAAATTTCTAATTATATTTTATGTATTTGTGGAAAAGGAAACCTAGCATTAGCGGCCACATTTCTATAACGGCCAATTGTTTTCTATTTTTAGTGGCCGTTATTGACAGGTTTTACTGTACCAATAATATTTTATTAAATTA
This sequence comes from Diabrotica virgifera virgifera, assembly GCF_917563875.1. NCBI lineage: Eukaryota > Metazoa > Arthropoda > Insecta > Coleoptera > Chrysomelidae > Diabrotica > Diabrotica virgifera. Next base: position 813,175 of record NC_065443.1, read on the forward strand.
TGAAACATTATTTAAATAAAAAATTTATAAACTTGATAAAAGAAAGTTTGCTTAGAATTTACTCCTCTATCTAATTATGGGGTTATTTTTAATAAAATAGTGTTCACCCATGAGAAGAGGTAACATCCACCCCCAGGATAAAAGCGCAAGTTGGTACCACATCATTTTTGTTTCTTGAGGTATTCTCTAACTACTTACCAATTTTCATGAAAATTGATGGAGGTTCAACGAAATCAGGGGTGAAAACCTTCAGTGACTGCCTTTTTGGAAATATAAAGGAATAATTTTTTTCGTGATTGTCGATTTGCTAATTTTCTGATTTTTGGTTGCTATAAGGTTTGAAAAATTAATAAAAATTATAAATCATGCACATAAATGTAAAAAATATTTATTTTGCTTAATTAAACGAGATTGCTTGAGCCGGAATGCTGAAATCTGCATTTTTATCATTAAAAAAAAAAAAGGTGGATTTCATCCCTAAAATGCAGAAAGCGCAACTTGGTGCCATATCACTTTTGTTTTTTGAGGTATCATCTAACTACTCAACAATTTTCATGAAAATCGATGAAGGTTCAAAGAAATCGTGGGTGAAAACATTCAGTGACTACACTTTCAGAAATATGGAAGAATAAGGTTTTCGTGATTTTCGACTTGTTAATTTTCGGATTTTTGGTTACTATAAGGTTTGAAAAATTAAAAAAAATGTAATTCATGCACATAAAAATAAAAAAATATTTATTTTTCTTAATTAAACGAGATTACTTGCGCCATAATGCGGAAATCTGCATTTTTTACAATTTAAAAAGTAGGGGTGTATTGCACCCCTAAAATGCAAAAGCGCAAGTTGATGCTATATAACTTTTATTGCTTGAGGTATCCTCGATGAAGGTTCAACGAAATAGGAAGTGAAAACTTACAGTGACTGCACTTTCAGAAATCTAAAAAATAATTTAAAAAAAAAGGGTGTATTTCACCCCTAAAATGCAAAAAGCGCGAGTTGGCACAATGTCACCTTTATTCCTTGAGATATCCTCTAACCACTCACCAATTTTCATGCCAATCGATGGAGGTTCAACGAAATCGGAGGTAATAACAACTCATATCCACCTTCATTGACTCCACTACTAGTTTTTATGCGGTTCCGGCGCGTTCTAATCTTACACACAGAAACTCCTGGCTGCAGCGCAGTAGACTAGGAGGAAAATGTGTGTTGTTGCCAGATTTAAAATACTTATTCCGATAAAAAAATACATTCCAAAATTATAATAAAATAATTATTATCATCGATTTTTTTCAGAAAGCTGAAAAATAAATTCATAAATGATAAAATCCTTTACGTACACACTTGTATAAAATTTAAAAAATAATATTTTCTATTTATTGATTCAGGGGCGTCATTTGACAGGGGGGCATTTGCCCCCCTCTGGCTCTGAAAATGACTGAAATTTACAAAAAATACATCAATTTTCATCATTTCATCATATATAATGTATTGTATATATAATGCTTGCCCCCCCCCCAATAAAAATTTCAAATGACGCTCCTGTATTGATTGAATGTATTCAAACAATTAATCACAAGTAACTCTCTCAATTGATGACATTTGGCAACAGTGAGTAGACTTGGATATTCATGATGCAAATTTCCATATTCATTTCCATTCCAAACTCCAAACATAACCTTATAAACATAAATTTCAGTTGTTAAATGAGTAATTTATTATTGTTTTCTTATATTTTGCAATTGTTAAGTTGGTTTACTTCTAATTTAATACGCATTATTTACCAAAGAATATGCATTACTTTGGTATTTTCCAGTTTTCTAAGAAGTTTGGTGATTTTGAATTGTGATTATGATGAATTCAACCCAAAGGCAATATTATGCGTATATTTTATGTGAAAAAATTCCGACACCATAAAAATTTGAGTTTCTTCCTGTTCCCATGGATGAAAATCGGTAAGAACGTAAATTCTATCATTGACATAATTTTTGACTTTCTTTTGTTTTAGGTTTGCAGAATGAAAAGAAATTGTTCAATGTAATAAACTTTCTATGAACAGTCCTCAATATTATTGTTACATTAACTTTGAAATATGCACTTTACATTCTGAGGATCAGGCCTTTGCAGAAATGCTGAAAAGCGGTTGAAAAACAATGCAAAATAAAATAAACAAAATACATCTTGAGATTAAACATTCCAGTTGAAGGTGTGTTCTTTCTTAAACTGGAATGATAATTTTGTAATTATGTAGGCACATCTATTGAGAAGTTACAACCAGTGGCAAAGTGCCTCAAGGGAATCTATGACATATAATTGGAGGTATGAGTATATGTTTCAAAATAATAGGGAACTTGCATAACATTTTAAATTCAAAAAAAATGTTATAAATCACAACAGAACATAATTTAAAACATGTATCAAGATAAAAAAAAAGTTTTGTTTGTCTTTCGTTTGGTCCCTAAAGACGATTAAAAATTCAAATTATACCAGCCAGCCCAAAACATGTCGTGACGTCATCGGGTTATGTGTTTACATTCTACACCAACAAAATAAACAAAATTGTATATAATTTTAAATTAGACATTATAAACGTCAGTAGAAAATACAGTTATGTGACATTAAGTGTTTTTGATCGTTTGAACTATTCATAGAAAACTTGTACTTTTACAAAATGGGTTTATTTTCCATAGTAAACCTTCTTTCCTTTCGTTCAAAAACTGTATCAAACTCCAATCTCAACAAACTGGTATATATTATTACAATGACATACAATAAATGTCATTAGAATATAAATATTTTTCCTTTATTCCGCGACGACGAGCTGGCCAAATACCCAAGTAGGTGGAGGCCAATAAACTAAAGAAGAAGAATATACCTAAATGTAAGCATAAATGGAACCCTATAGTTAAACTATGTGACGTCACGGGTCGTTTGAACTATTTTAAAATACAGAAGACTTTAAATTTGTACTTCTAAGTTATTATGAGTTTTTGAAGCGTGAAATTTTGGAAATAACCCCCTCTGTGGCTCAGTGGTAAGAGCGCCTAACCTTTGGATCGAAAGTTCCGAATGGTAGTGAGTTCGAATCCCACCAGGGTCAGGAATTTTTTCATTTATTATAAATTAATAAATGAAAATAGTTTCTGTCCTTGTGGGATCGGTACTCACCGGAGGGACCGCAGACGTTCGGATACAATTAGCGTCTCTTTGGAAAGACAATGACGTCGACTTTGCAAAGTAACAAGACACTTACTCAACACACACACACTACACATTACACCTGAGTTAGTGATAAGTTATACAATTACGTGGCTAAAGGTTCTAGTTCTAAACCAAGGCCAGAATCAGAGAAAAAAAATTTTGGAAATCTCACTTTTATACAAAATTGAACATTATTATGTAATAAAAAAATGTGCAAGTTCCCTATTGCCGGATGATTCTGAGAAAATGTAAATTTTGGTCATGAATTTGGTACATAACTGTCTTTATCTAAACTCTAAAAACCATTGACACCGGTTTTGAAAAACCATGTTTCTAATTAGAAACCATTGATAACAAATATAGACGGTTTTTAACAAATTTTCTAACAAATTTTAAATTTAAGAGTTAAGCTTACCACAAATTATCGCTATCACTATAAATCATGTTGTACCATACTGTTACATATTGTATTAGATATACACGTATTTATAATATACAGGGTGTCCAGAAACTCTACATACAAACGAAGACAGGAGATTCCTCAGATAATTTTATGACAATTTAACCCAATTCACCTAGTCCTAAAATGCTTCCTAGGGAGCTAGAGCTCTTTGAAGATGGCGCCATGTAATTAGTTTTTCTTAAATACCTCCAGAACGCTTCTATTTAGAAAAACGAAAATTGGTATACATATTTACTTTCCTGAAATTAATCGATCCCATCCATTTCGAATTTCTAGTACCGGTCATAGGCGTACGTTTTGGGTAGGGCAACGGTTATTTTATCGCATAACTTTTTTGTCTTCAACTTTTAAGCATTTTTGATACTGGATTATTAAATTGTGAGGTATTCTATTACTAAAAGGTACTTTTACTTTAAGTCGATAGGATACACCGTTTTCTAGAAAAATCGATTTGAAAGTTTTTAGTTTTGGGAATTTGAAAAAAAAAGTTTAAAAAAATTTAAAAAAAAACCGATGTATTTTATCAACTTAAAGCAAGAGTAACTTTTAGTACTCGAAAATCTCATAATTGAATAATCTAGTGTCAAAAATATTTTAAAATTAAAGACAATAAAGGTATGCTATAAAATAACTGTTGACCTACCTAAAACGGACGCCTATGGCCGGTACTAGAAATTCGCCATTAATGAAATCGATTAATCTCTGGAATATAAATAAATGTACCAGTTTTCATCTTTCTAAATAGTTTTTTTTTAATCTTTTTTTTTTAATTCAAGGAACGAAACATTTTCAAATCGATTTTTCTAGAAAACGGTGTATCCTATCGACTTAAACTAAGAGTACTTTTTAGTACTAGAATAACTCACAATTAAATAATACAGAGTCAAAAATGCTTAAACATTAAAGACAAAAAAGTTAGGCGATAAAATAACCGTTGCCCTACCCAAAACGGACGCCTATGACCTGTACTAGAAATTCGAAATGGATGGAAACGATTCATTTCTGGAAGGTAAATATGTATACCAATTTTCGTTTTTCTAGATAGAACCGTTCTGGATGTATTTAATAAAAACTAATTACATGACGCCATCTCCAAAGAGCTCTAGCTCCCTTAGGAAACATTTTCGGACTAGGTGAATTGGGTTAAATTATCTTAAAATTATCTGAGGAATCTCCTGTCTTCGTTTGTCGGTAGAGTTTCTGGACACCCTGTATACATATACAGTACTTCTCAGATCAAACTATCCATCTTAAATAAATTTTGAACCACTAGGGTTCAAGTCACGCATAATGTCTCCCACAAGGAGGAGACATTATACCACATTTAAGAGTGTTGGGAAAGGCACGCTTTCACCCTCCATACCATCCCTTAATTTTTTTTAAATTGCTTTTACCTTTTTTATTTGATATTTGGATTCTCCTATTTGTACTGATTTCAAAAATGTATAACAAATGATGCTTAAAGTGATTAGTTTATGGGAAAAATAAATACAAAAGCAGTAAAACTGGATTTAAAAAATATGTTTTTTTATTAATATTACATACAAACATTTGGAATAAAGATTTCACACCAAAAATTTTTACACTAATTTTAAACAATTTTATTGTAAAAATTTTTGGTAGTGAAATGTTCATTCTACATGTTTGTAATAAAATTGTTAAAAAAATAAATTTTTTTTTCAGTCAAAGTTTTCATCCTAATAGAAATATTAAAAATATTGAAAAATATTAAAAATATTCCTAAAAGATATTTAATTGAAAACTTATTAGACCATTTTCCTGGTAACACCTCCATGGCTTCTAAAAATTGCAAGCCAGATGTATGCTGAAGCGAAGAAGACAAGAGGGAATTCTAAAACTTACAATTCACGGCCCCGTCTGTTCAGCTGGTAAATTCCAACGGAAAATGGATCCAGTTACTCAAAGGAGTAAAACTAATATAAAATCAAATAAAAATATATACCATTTTTATTCAGTTGCAATGCGAAGGCAAAACTGTGTAATTCTTCACTTAGTACAGAGAGCTCAAACCGCACTCTAAATCGACGATTTTCGACTCTAATTGGAGTCATCATCCGAGAGACGTATAAGCTCTCGGAGTTTCGTCACTTCGGCAGAGAGCAGCAAACCTACGCCTCTCTGATGATGACTCCAAATAGAGTCGAAAATCGTCGAGTTAGAGTGCTTGTTTGCGCTCTCTGTACTAAGTGAAGAATAAGACAGTTTTAACTTCTCGTTGCAACTGAATAAAAATGGTATACATTTTTATTTTAATTTTTTTTCAATTCAGTTTTCTTTTGTATTTATTTTCCTCATTAATCACAATCACTATAAGCATCGTGTGTTATACATATTCGAAATCAGTATAAAGAGGAGAATGAAAATATCAAATAAAAATAGGTGGAAGGAATTTAAAAAATAAAGGATTATACAGGGGTGAGAGGGTGCCTTCCCAGTAAGCTTAAATATGGCATAATGTCTCCCCCCTCAATTATTATTTGACATGTTTTTGCGCTGTTCCTAAAAATCAGTGGTTCAAAAGTTATTATTTAAGGTGGATAGTTTTATCTGAAAAGCACTGTACCTATTTAAACACAAAAGCAGTTTATGTAAATGACAAAAAAGAACATCCAGTATAGACCAGGGCATTTAGCACAAAATAAATCGATTTTTAAATACTTGAGAAATAGAAAATTTTTGCATTGTATTCAGGACGATGGCGATGTCAGGAAAAAGTCTACTGTAGAAAAATGGGTGGAAATGCATCCAAAAGTGCATAAATATGTCAAAATAAGTTATTTAAAATTCCGATGACCAACCTTTTTTTTTGTTACACGGATGACCAACGGGGGTCAAAAATGACCACAGTCAAAAATGACAATTGACAAAGAAATTAAGTTGTTTTAAGAAATAAAATAATGTATTTGTAATTTTAATGTTACTATTGTATCAATAAATGATAAATAAACATTAGTAAAACATATTTTTTTCTACGACCGTTTAATAATATGCTCATTATTCGCTATTTTTTCATAGATAATAGCACTCATTACTCTACCCGTGAGTAATAATTCATTACTCACGGGCTGAAGTTATTCACGGGTCATTACTCACGGGCTGAAGTTAGATTCAAGTGGCGCATGCCACTTTTAATATTAATCGTATATAAACTGCAAGTAAAATTACTTAAAACTTGTTTATTTAATACAACAATTATTGTAATTTATATCAATAATTAACTTCTAAATATTTTTAAATGAATTTTAACTGTAACAATGTCAGTACATTTTTTACGTTTATAGCTTGTTTACTACAAATTTTGACGTTTATCGTTTATTTTAGTGACAGTGACATTAGTGCATTTTGTTTGTGTTAATTGGAATTTATAACTAATATTGTGTTTACTTTTCAAGTTATATTGTGTTAAATTGTTATAACATATTATATATAGTTATATTATTATATTAAATATAGTTAAATGTAAATACACATTATAACTATATGAAATATGTCCACCGACAATAGCCATTTCCTATTTATTAGATTCACTGACAGTAGGTACAAATTTATGCTTATAATTTTTCAGAAATGAATAGAACTTGGATTGACTATTTCTTGCCGTATTTTTACAATAAATAAGAATTTAGTAATAGTAGGCAACCAATTATTCAGCCTAGGGATACACAGCATTTAGGTATTTTTGTAAATTATTATAATTTAAATCTCGAGTAGTTGATAATTATATTTTTTACTAATTATAAAAGAAGGTCGTAGAAAAAGTATAGTATTCTACTTGCATGTAATGTCTATTACTCACTCTGATGAATTACGACACTTGCCTACGGCTCGTGTCGCAAACTTCATCATCGTGAGTAATAGCCATCATTACATGCTCGTTGAATAATATACTATTAATTACAACTGAACAAAAGCAGAAATCATCGTTCTGAACTTAGAAATAAAGAAATTTTAAAATATACTAATTTAAAAATGAAAAATGAATAACCATGTTCAATTTCGTTGCAAAAGGAAAATACAGCCGAACCATATTCCAGTCCAATCAGAGAGTGCAGCAAGCACCTCTGCCGGTTTCGAAACCTATTAGTCCCTCGTCAGGAGGCACATATGCTGCTCTCTCTGATCCAACCAAAACAAACCCCAGCGTGCAGTCCCGGATTGCAACGAACGAAATGGCAGAGATGTCCTAGCGGCACCTGCTAGCAAAAAGACTAAGTTTTCACTCTAATGGCATATAAAACAACATAATGCTATTCTACATCCCACCAGAATGAAAACAATGGGAACCTTCTCTGGTTACACCTCCGAGGCTTCTACAATTTGCAAGCCATACGGATGCTGAGACTAAGGAAGATGAGGGAATTCTACAATTTACAATTCACGTCCCATCTGCTCAGCGCGGTAAAGTTCCAACGAGAATGGTTCCCTTTATACTCCAATCAGAGTAAATGTAAATCAAAAATGAATAACCATTTTCAATTTCGTTGCAAAACGAAAATACAGCCGAACCATATTCCAGTCCAATCAGAGAGTGCAGCAAGCACCTCTACCGGTTTCGAAACTTATTAGTCTCTCATCAGGAGGCACATATGCTGCTCTGTCTGATCCAACCAAAACAAACACCAGCGTGCAGTCCCGGATTGCAACGAACGAAATGGCATAGATGCCCTAGCCAAGGGCGCCCATATAAAAATTTTTAGGGGGGGGCCAAACGTGAAGATGTTGCCCATTACATTTTGTATATTTCGGATGACAATATATACAGTAGACTCTCTCTATAACGAACACGGATATAACGAGGTTTCGCTTATAACGAGGTACATTAGGTGTCCCATGAAATTCCTATTGAACTATAACGCTCTATAACGAGGCATATTTGGTTATAACGAGGAAAATTTAAATCGAAGAATACTTGTCTTTACCTGTTTTTAGCGTTATAATGGTCATAAATAAATAAATGCCCCAACTACCTGTACATAGAAATGCCCAACATCTGTCTTATTATCGAGGCCAGTGCTATAATAAACTCGGCCACCTGTAATAAACATCTGCCTGTTTATAGACCGATATTGAATACTATAGGAAATTTACAATTTATGGCGGCGAAGTCTCATTGTTCACTGTTCAGGTTGACCATCGACACATAATAAACTACGTAAGAGGCATCAAAAGATTTCAATATTATTATTGTTTGATATAACGAGATCAGCTTATAACGAGATAATTAATTCACCATTTCAGTTCTCGTTATAGAGGGAGTCTACTGTAGTTTAAACCACCTAAAAAACCTAGTTTGAACCCTGTTGTGAGGAATTATTCATACATTTAAACACTAGACCAAGTTTTTAAATGGAAATGTCATGGGTACCACAAAAGTTGAGCCTCTCTTTAAAACCCGTTTGAAAAGAATACAATGCTTACAAAGCCTTCCCTTCAACTTTTGCGAGCAGACTAACCAAGAGTATGTGTCGAACCAAGGTTTTACTTTAAAATCTTAAAAAGGAGCCCCCTTTATTTTTGCAGATATAGAATCCTTATGAAAAATAAGGCACACATATTCCAAACATTTTTAGAATTGTTGATAGATGGCGCAAATAAATCGCATTTTCCGAATATAGCGCCATCCGTCAACAATTCTAAAAAAGTTCGAATAAATGTTACTTATTTTTTGAGGAGGAAACTCAATCTGCAAGAAAAAACGGGGGTTCCTATTTAAGATTTTAAAGTTAACTCTCACTCCACCTCCAGAGTGTGGAATGAAAAATCCTGTTTGGTGTCATTCTATAGATTTTTGAAAAATATTAAACACGTGTTTTTTAGTTTTATTTGGAAGTACATATATTTCTCGAGATATTAGACCGTTTCTATAATTTTGCTGTGGTATCACGATCAAGGGCGCCCATATAAAAATTTTTAGGGGGGGGCCAAACGTGAAGATGTTGCACATTACATTTTGTATATTTCGGATGACAATATACACAGTAGACTCTATAACGAACACGGATATAACGAGGTTTCGCTTATAACGAGGTACATTAGGTGTCCCATGAAATTCCTATTGAACTATAACGCTCTATAACGAGGCATATTTGGTTATAACGAGGAAAATTTAAATCGAAGAATACTTGTCTTTACCTGTTTTTAGCGTTGTAATGGTCATAAATAAATAAATGCCTTAACTACCTGTACATAGAAATGCCCAACGTCTGTCTTATTATCGAGGCCAGTGCTATAATAAATTCGGCCACCTGTAATAAACATCTGCCTGTTTATCGACCGATATTGAATACTATAGGAAATTTACAATGTATGGCGGCGAAGTCTCATTGTTCACTGTTCAGGTTGACCATCGACACATAATAAACTACGTAAGAGGCATCAAAAAATTTCATTATTATTATTGTTTGATATAACGAGATCCGCTTATAACGAGATAATTAATTCACCATTTCAGTTCTCGTTATAGAGGGAGTCTACTGTAGTTTAAACCACCTAAAAAACCTAGTTTGAACCCTGTTGTGAGAAATTACTCATACATTTAAACACTAGACCAAGTTTTTAAATGGAAATGTCATGGGTACCACAAAAGTTGGGCCTCTCTTTAAAACCCGTTTGAAAAGAATACAATGCTTGCAAAGCCTTCCCTTCAACTTTGGCGAGCAGACTAACCATGAGTATGTGTCGAACCAAGTTTTTACTTTAAAATCTTAAAAAGGAGCCCCCTTTATTTTTGCAGATATAGAATCCTTATGAAAAATAAGGCACACATATTCCAAACATTTTTAGAATTTTTGATAGATGGCGCAAATAAATCGCATTTTCCGAATATAGCGCCATACGTCAAGTCAACAATTCTAAAAAAGTTCGAATAAATGTTACTTATTTTTTGAGGAGGAAACTCAATCTGCAAGAAAAAACGGGGGTTCCTATTTAAGATTTTAAAGTTAACTTTCACCCCACCTCCGGAGTGTGGAATGAAAAATCCTGTTTGGTGTCATTCTATAGATTTTTGAAAAATATTAAACACGTGTTTTTTAGTTTTTATTTGGAAGTATATTTCTCGAGATATTAGACCGTTTCTATAATTTTGCTGTGGTATCACGATATACCGTTTTTTCCGATTATAGCGCTATCTATCCACAATTCGCAAAATGGCTCGAATAAAATTTGCTTATTTTTACAACGAAAATCCAAATCTGCAACAAAAATTAGGGGTTCCATTTAAGATTTTAAAGTTACCCCCCGCTCCACACCCAGGGGTTGAAGTGGTGGACTTGTTTAGTGTCATCGCATAGACTTTTGAAAATTATTGAACATGTATTTTTCAGTTTTTCGATCCGATGTTCATTTCGCGAATTATTCGGCCTTTCCGCTACTTTTGGGACACCCTGTATATAACACTCATGCATCATGAAAGATCGCCTGTTTTTCATTTAAATAAAATTGTTCTGTTATGTGTTCATCATAATGAACACTTTAAAAATAATCTACTTACTAAAAAAATACTTTTGCAAACTAAAATTTGACTATGCTCAATAAATTTTAAAAATTATTTTTCAGTATGAATTTTTTCAAAATATAAAATATAATTACTATTTTATACCAGTTGTTAAAGACAAATGGCTCATTAGTGATTATCGATCAGATATCTAATTTCTTGCTGATATGGTTTTTTTGCAGTATTATAAATGATTCATTTAATTTGTAATTTTGGGTGTCAATTACAGTGTATATGTTTCCCACGCCTCTAATCTCTTTCAATGTTTTCGTTAGTAGCATACCGTGATTGTGGGAAATGTGTATTATGCACATTCCATACAGACCACCGTCGCAGACACAAAGATTTTCTGTTAAACTATTAATAACTACCCAATATGTGAATTTTTTTTATTAATAAATATGTTGTTTGCAATTTATCTCTCAAAATTATCCAATATTGTTTTGACAAAAATACGTTTATGTAATATAAATTTAATTTTTTTCTTTCCCGAAAAGCTAGGGGGGGGGCACGGCCCCCCCTGCCCGTGTGTATGGGCGCCTATGATCACGATATACCGTTTTCTCCGATTATAGCGCTATCTAGGGGAATGGGGGGCATGACGGGGTCTCGAGGTAAGACGGGGTACCGCACACAAACAAGAAACTACACGTTGGTGAATAGCATGCAGTAACTCAATATGAAGAGTCATTCGACTAACGATCCCTGCAAGAGAAACCGTGAATGAGAGTGCACGCGTTTTTTGTTTACAAACGGAAAACTGTTTTAGCGATCCGTTGATCTAATTTTGTGCAAGGACAACTATCGTTATTTTAAGGTAATTATGATCACCTCATTAATGTCTTTTTTATCGTTGTTTACTAGTATTCTTATTTTGATAATGGCATATTGTTTGTGTGAATACGTTAAACATTTAATTAGTGAATTTTTTTTTTGTTCAAAGTTACCTTTTAGGCAAGATGGGGTATTGGGTGCGGGGTATGATGGGACATTGGTGGTAAGTCTGGGTTAATTTAAATTTCTTAATAAATAACATTGGATTATTATTTTAGATAATACCATGGTACGTACTTACAAGAAAAAAACAAAAAGAGGAGAGTGGTCGAGAGATGCTATGAAAACAGCCATAGATAAAGTGACATCGTCAGAACCCTGGGTAGGCTGCCAGATCTGTGGATGTTGAGCTCACAATGCTTGTGCTAGGGTGGACAATGAAGATCTGGAGCAAATACACATTTTTGTTTGTTTTGTGAGAATTGATTAGCATCACCATCATGCCCCAATTCCATTACCCCATCATACCCCATAGTATGGGGCAAGATGGTTTTTCATAATGTTCTTATTAGTGGCTAATTGTTGAAAAATGTGATAGGTTGATTTTCCAAAGATTGTACCAAATCATAGTTAGATTAATGAAGTAACGTGCCATCAATTAGTAATAGTAATAAACGTAGTAATTATGTTGTATTTTTGTTATTTTCCTTAGCTACCCCATCATACCCCCCCCCCTTCCCCTATCCACAATTCGCAAAATGGCTCGAATAAAATTTGCTTCTTTTTACAAGGAAAATCCAAATCTGCAACAAAAGTTAGGGGTTCCATTTAAGATTTTAAAGTTACCCCCGCTCCACACCCAGGGGTTGAAGTGGTGGACTTGTTTAGTGTCATCGCATAGATTTTTGAAAATTATTGAACACGTATTTTTCAGTTTTTCGATCCGATGTTCATTTCGCGAATTATTCGGCCTTTCCGCTACTTTTGGGACACCCTGTATATAACACTCATTCATCATGAAAGATCACCTGTTTTTCATTTAAATAAAATTGTTCTGTTCATCATAATGCACACTTTAAAAATAATCTACTTACTAAAAAAATACTTTTGCAAACTAAAATTTGACTATGTTCAATAAATTTTAAAAATTATTTTTCAGTATGAATTTTTTCAAAATATAAAATATAATTACTTTATACCAGTTGTTAAAGACAAATGGCTCATTAGTGATTTATCGATCAGAGATCGGAATTCTTGCTGATATGGTTTTTTTGCAGTATAAATGATTCATTTAATTTGTAATTTTGGGTGTCAATTACAGTGTATATGTTTCCCACGCCTCTAATCTCTGTCAATGTTTTCGTTAGTAGCATACCGTGATTGTGGGAAATGTGTATTATGCACATTCCATACAGACCACTGTCGCAGACACAAAGATTTTCTGTTAAACTATTAATAACTACCCAATATGTGAATTTTTTTTATTAATAAATATGTTGTTTCCAATTTATCTCTCAAAATTATCCAATAATGTTTTGACAAAAATGCGTTTATGTAATATAAATTTAATTTTTTTCTTTCCCGAAAAGCTAGGGGGGGGGCCACGGCCCCCCCCCTGCCCGTGTGTATGGGCGCCTATGGCCCTAGCGGCAACTGCTAGCAAAAAGAATAAGTTTTCACTCTAATGTCATATAAAATAACATAATGCTATTCTACATCCCACCAGAATGAAAACAATGGGAACCTTCTCTGGTTACACCTCCAGAAAAGGCTCCCATTGTTTTCATTCTGGTGGGATGTAGAATAGCATTATGTTATTTTATATGCCATTAGAGTGAAAACTTAGTCTTTTTATACTAATTTACTTCGCCACAGGTTTAACAAACAATTTTTTTTCAATAGTGGAATGTTTCTTACATACAATTCCACATACTAGACGGTATTTATTTTATATAAAATTGGAACATGGAAAGCAAAGGAAGTTCGTCTTTGACCCCAAATTCAGAAAAAAAAAATTTCCATAAAATATAGTGAATTTTTTTTATTACAAAATATGAGGGTATCTAGAATGATATTAAAGTAAAAAAAATAATGAGTTTAAAATTGAATATATTTCTGAATTTATTAAATTAAAACATGCACTAGGGTCAAAACTTACCCCCCTTGGTAATCCGAAGTTTAAGGGCCAAGTTTTGTTACTCGGGGGGTTTTGGGGTCGCTGAAAACGAATACGCCATCAAAACGGACCAGGGCCCCCGTAACCGGTGCAACGCGTGCGACGCACGCGGGCGCAGCCCCAAAAGGGCGCCAAACCGAAGGTTTGGCAAATAAGAAATATTTATTTTAACGAGATATTCATTTTTTATACAATTTTAATTTTACATTTTTAACGAACATCTGGAGAACTTTCAAAAATAAAAAAATATTGTGTTATTAGCGAAAAAATAACTAAAATCTTATTTTATATTTGGTGTTAATAATTTGCTACTATTATTGTATTTAAAAAAAAAAGTATAATATCGGAATTCCTAATTTGTAGTACTTATTCGTAAATCGTAAAAATTTGTTTACAGGTCAAAACTTGTTGGGTTGTAATATTCTGTCCAGATTTGAAACTTTCGTGGATTTTTGAAATTAAAATAATTTCATAAAAATTTGGCATTGGGACTTTTTTGAGACGAGGAATTCAAATTTTGAAAAATAAATTTTGACGGTGGATAGGGTGGATTTTGGGTTAAATATATTTTTTAATAATTTAATAGAAACACCCAATTTGATAAATAATACATGTTATAAAAAGGCATAGATAGTAATATAAAAATAATATGTACCTTTTTATTTATTTCTAAACTACCGTTTTTGAAATTCTGGGAGCAAGTAGACATAAAGCAAGTTCTTTACTATTAAATATCCAATCATTTATATTTATTTATAGAGATCATAATGATAATTTGGTATCATGTATATTCCAGATTAATATTATAAGTAAAATGATACAAACTATTTAAAAAATCTAGTTGATCATTTTAAAAATTACAGTCTCCCCTTCTGTGGTTCTCGGCGCTAAGGTATAAGGTGCCTTCCTGCAAAACTAGCATAGGCCCCCTTAGCTTTTTAAAATGAGTATGTATTTTGTATAACACCAGCCACCAGCAGCAAAAAGCTCATTTTGGCGCCCACCAAATAGGGGCGCCTGCCTGCAGTGCATCACTTGCAGACCCGTTATCGCCGGCCCTGTGTGGCTCAATGGCAAGAAAGCCGACCTTTGGATCCAAGGGTTGTGAGTTGTAAATCCCAGCTGAGTATAAAATTTTTCTTTATTCAAAATCAGATAGTAGAAATAATTTCTATCCTTATGGGAACGGTGAAGCGAATGCAGGCATTCGGATACAATTAGTGTCTCTTTGTAAAGACAATGAAATAAACTTTACTATATAACAAGACATTTACTCAACACACATACTACACATTACACTTTAATATGAATGTGAAATCAATTGTACCATTCCAATGGCCAAAAAAAGTACGGAGATGAAAATATTGTTGAACCAATAATTGCCCAAGCGGGAAAATTGGCAGCTGATGAATAAGGTTTTCCTTCGTTAAATATCGTGAGACGAAAATAAAAATCAAAATTTGTCGATTATGAACATAGAAAAGATACATTTCAAGATCCAAAAACCGCGTTTAAAATATTAGTTTTTTTTTAGAATAATTCGTCAAATTCATTAAAGTAGATTTGATACGATGTCTTATTATGATAATGTTTTTGGTTTTTTCAGTGATAGTTTTACATTAAGTGACCATGATATTTTAAAACATTGTCTTGCTCTTCAACAAAAGATAACTGATCCAGTAAAGACGGAGGCAAAAGTAAAGATTGATGCAACTGATTTATTTAGCGAGATAAAAGCTTTATAATTAGGTACTTTAATTACCTAACTCATCAGATCCACTTGATATTCTTAATATATATTTGAAAATAATCTAACTTCATCTTTACCAAAATTTCACTGTTTCATGAAGAATCATCCTCACTTTACCGGTGTCTGTTGCTTCTGGTGATAGATCATTTTCAAAATTAATGTTAATTAAAAATTGTTTGAGCTATGGTACGGGAAAGATTATCTGGTTTGTTAATATTAACAATCGAGCAAGAGCTCGTCAATAAAATTGACTTTAAAGATGTTATAAAGAATTTGCTGCCGTCAAATTTAGAAACACACCCACTTAATTCAATTTAGATACCGATTTCTAGATTTAAGGGCGTTGGCGCAAAATTTCGCGCCAATGTGTTTTACATGCCTTAATTTTTTTCGAATCCTGAGAAAACTAATAAGAATTTTTGAAAAATTTAAACGCAGAATGAAAGATTGCATTATTACCGAGGGTGAAAAGTCCCTGAAAACTTCTATAATGTTTATTTTAAAAAATTACAGGAGTGAAAAAATTTAGTGCAATTTTTAATTTCAAATATCAAATATAATGCATTTAAAACACATTGACCCGAAATTTTACGTCTACGCCCGTAACTAATATACATATTAGCGTTTTATTTGTTTTTTCTTGCCATTATCAGTAAATTAGTTACAAGAAAAATAAAATTTGAGATCTTGCAATTTCTGTTGTTGTATTACGAGTAAAAAATAAAAAATTATAGATTTATTTCATAATTGGATATAGGTAGATTTAAAGGGCGCCAAAATATATCCAGCACGCGGGCGCCGCTCAACCTTGCGGGGGCCCTGAAACGGACCATCTAATTGACATTGGGCTCAGTGACCCCAAAAACCGCCCAGTAGTATTTGCATGCATTCAAGGCAGGGACGCGCCGTCCATATGGGCAAGGTCGTGCGGCGCACGACGGCGCCAAGGCGATAAAGGCGCCCTTTGAGTCGGCAAAGTTAAATAAATATCCAATTCGAAACTAAATAGTTTTTTAAGTAAAAAAAAACATTGCAAAAAATAACTTAGTCTACTCATTCCCAAACATTACTATTGCGTTACGTATGTTATTAACTATACCGATTTCTTTAGCTTGAGCCGAGAGATCATTTTCTAAACTAAAACTAATTAAGAATTACTTAAGATCTAGAATGGGTTAGGAGCGGCTAGAAAATCTTGCTTTCTACAGATTTCTACAGAAATTTCCAAAGAATCTGAGTTTTTAAAGGACCTGAATATTGAAAATCAAATTAATGAATTTGTCAAAGATAAAGCTAGAAAAGTTCAATTTCTATAAGAAATTTTCGTTGGTTTTCATCATAATAAGTGTACATATTTGTTTAAAAAAAATTGCAATATAAATATGTTTTATTTTTTGATCTTGTTTTTTTAATAATGTTAAGTAATGATTTATAACTTTCACATAGTTTTTATTCTGTTCTGTTTTATTGTGCAATATATTTTATATATTGTGAATAATAGTGTTTTATATAATATTTTTAATAACTACTATACAGGTTGTCCAGAAATTCTACCGACAGGTGAAGACAGGAGATTATTCAGATAATTTTAAGACAATTAGCTCAATTCACCAAGTCCAAAAATGTTTACTAAGCTTAAAGGAGCTAAATAGAGCTCTTTGAAAATGGCGTCTTGTAATTAGTTTTTCTTAAATACCTCCAGAACGCTTCTATTTAGAAAAAAGAAAATCGGTTGCGTATATTTATCTTCCAGAGATAAATAGATTCCATCCATTTCGAATTTCTAGTACTGATCATAGGTGTCCGTTTTGGGCATGGCAACGGTTATTTTATCACATAACTTTTTTGTCTTTAACTTTTAAGCTATTTTGACACTGGATTATTAAATTGTGAGGTATTTACTCTGGGCTAATTAGCAAAATTCATGGAAAAGTTATTTACCAGCAATTTTATTGCTGGAATCGAATTATAAGATCCTATATATTAATAATATAGGTATGCAAAGTCCGCAGATAGTGTGCTACTTTTTTTATAAACAAAATGGCGCCGACAAATCGTATTTTTTTCAATTATTGCTCTATAACTCCGAAGATTTTAACTTAACATCAAAAACACTCAAATAAAAATTCACCGCAATTAAATTCTGCATAGAGATATGTTTTTCACGATTTGCTCCAACGAAAATTTTCCTCGGAAAATGCGGGTTTTCCTAACAAAAACTCTAATTTTCAAATAAAGTTTTAGGTAAGTAATTATTAATCAATAATTAAATAACTTAGTGACATCAAAGCTTTCTTGTTATAGATTGTAATTCCAGAAGCCGGTGAAAATTAAACGAATATTTTAGCAACAACTCAATTGTTAATTAACAAATTACGATCGCAATAATAACCAAAATAATCATGATACATTGATCAAACTTATAAATATTATAAAGCTGAGATGCTTATTTAATATTTTATCGACAAAATATAAATTTTTATTTTTTTTGCATAATCTTTAAATTTTGAAAAAAAATAGTTATAATACGCTGGTCTAATTAGTAAAGTACAAAGAAAGGCTATTTACCAGCAATTTTATTGCTGTAATCGAATTATAAGATCCTATATATTATTAATATAGGTATGCAAAGTCCGCATATAGTGTGCTACTTTTTTTATAAACAAAATGAAGCCGACAAATCGTATTTTTTTCAATTATTGCTCTATAACTCCGAAGATTTTAACTTAACATCAAAAACACTCAAATAAAAATTCACCGCAATTAAATTCTGCATAGAGATATGTTTTTCACGATTTGCTCCAACGAAAATTTTCCTCGGAAAATGCGGGTTTTCCTAACAAAAACTCTAATTTTCAAATAAAGTTTTAGGTAAGTAATTATTAATCAATAATTAAATAACTTAGTGACATCAAAGCTTTCTTGTTATAGATTGTAATTCCAGAAGCCGGTGAAAATTAAACGAATATTTTAGCAACAACTCAATTGTTAATTAACAAATTACGATCGCAATAATAACCAAAATAATCATGATACATTGATCAAACTTATAAATATTATAAAGCTGAGATGCTTATTTAATATTTTATCGACAAAATATAAATTTTTATTTTTTTTGCATAATCTTTAAATTTTGAAAAAAAATAGTTATAATACGCTGGTCTAATTAGTAAAGTACAAAGAAAGGCTATTTACCAGCAATTTTATTGCTGTAATCGAATTATAAGATCCTATATATTATTAATATAGGTATGCAAAGTCCGCATATAGTGTGCTACTTTTTTTATAAACAAAATGAAGCCGACAAATCGTATTTTTTTCAATTATTGCTCTATAACTCCGAAGATTTTAACTTAACATCAAAAACACTCAAATAAAAATTCACCGCAATTAAATTCTGCATAGAGATATGTTTTTCACGATTTGCTCCAACGAAAATTTTCCTCGGAAAATGCGGGTTTTCCTAACAAAAACTCTAATTTTCAAATAAAGTTTTAGGTAAGTAATTATTAATCAATAATTAAATAACTTAGTGACATCAAAGCTTTCTTGTTATAGATTGTAATTCCAGAAGCCGGTGAAAATTAAACGAATATTTTAGCAACAACTCAATTGTTAATTAACAAATTACGATCGCAATAATAACCAAAATAATTATGATACATTGATCAAACTTATAAATATTATAAAGGTGAGATGCTTATTTAATATTTTATCGACAAAATATAAATTTTTATTTTTTTTGCATAATCTTTAAATTTTGAAAAAAAATAGTTATAATACGCTGGTCTAATTAGTAAAGTACAAAGAAAGGCTATTTACCAGCAATTTTATTGCTGTAATCGAATTATAAGATCCTATATATTATTAATATAGGTATGCAAAGTCCGCATATAGTGTGCTACTTTTTTTATAAACAAAATGAAGCCGACAAATCGTATATTTTTCAATTATTGCTCTATAACTCCGAAGATTTTAACTTTACACCAAAAACACTAAAATAAAAATTCACCTCAATTTAATTCTGCATAGAGGCATGTTTCTCCCGATTTGCTCCGACGAAAATTTTCTTCGTAAAATGTGGATTTTCCCAACAAAATCTCGAATTTTCTAATAAATTTTTTGGGCCAGTAATTATTTATCAATAATTATATAGCTTGGTGAATTAAAAGCTTTCTTATTATAGATTATAAATTCAGAAGCCGGTGAAAATGAAACGAATATTTTAGCAACAATTCAATTGTTAATTAACAATTTACAGTCGCAATAACAACCAAAATAATCATGAGACATTGATCAAACTCAGAAATATTATAAAGGTGTGATGACTATTTAATATTTTGTCGACAAAATATAAATTTTTCATTTTTTTGCATAATCTTTAAATGTTTAAAAAAAATTGTTATAAACAAATTAACATTTCTCAGAAATTGTTTATTACAGTCTAATTTTAAAAAATATCTAAAATGCGTATTTCATAGGTCTTGAAAATGAATGCTTTAAAAAAATTTTCCAACCATTTGCAAAAAAGTTATGAAACAGCAAAGTAAATATACGAATTCTCCGTTGTTTATAATTTGTTTTAATTGTTTCAAAGCTTAAAAGTGAGAATATGGTACAACCTAATTACTCACAAAGAATGTCAAAAATTAGTGCAATGGTTATATTTTAATCAAATATTAAAAGTATTTTATTTTGTAATTTTTAGCGCAAACGTAGGCCTGATACAGAGTCGGAGCTAAAATGTTCACTCGAAGCGACTGACACGCTGCATACATTATTTATTAAAAGTGTACATCACGCGGCTGGTCGTCGCTCCGAGTGAAAATTTTAGCTACAATACTGTGTTACTCTACTTTCGCGCATGTAAATTACAAAAAAAATATATTTATAATCTTTAATTCAAATATAATTAATAAACTGATAATCGATATTTTTTTGCAAATAATTAGCTTGTACTTTAAACTCACTTCTACGCTTTGAAAGAATTAAAAAAAAATTATAAACACAGTAGTAATCATATGTGAACTTTGCTGTTTCATAACTTTTTTATAAATGGTTGCAAAAAAGTTTTAAAGCATTCATTTTCAAGATATTTGAAATGCGCATTTTAGCTATTTTTTAAAATTATAATATAATAAAAACTTTCTGAGAAACGTTAATTTGTTTGTAACAATTTTTTTAAAAACATTTAAAGATTATGCAAAAAAATAAAAAATTCATATTTTGTCGACAAAATGTTAAATAGGCATCTCATCTTTATAAGATTTCAAAGCTTGATCAGTGGATCATAATTATTTTGGTTATTATTGCGACCGTAAATTATTAATTAACAATTGAATTGTTACTAAAATATTCGTTTAATTTTCATCAGCTTCTGGAACTATAATCTAAACGAAAAAGGCTTTTAAGTCACCAAATTATTTAATTATTGGTAGATAATTACTTATCTAAAACTTTATTTGAAAATTAAAGATTTTGTTGGGAAAACCCGCATTTTCCGAGGAAAATTTTCGTCTCAGCAGATCGAGAAAAACGCGTCTCTATGCAGAATTTAATCATGGTGAATTTTTATTTGAGTGTTTTTGTTGTAAAGTTAAAATCTTCGGAGTTATAGAGCAATAATTGAAAAATACACGATTTTCGTGCGCCATTTTGTTTATAAAAAAAGTAGCACACTATCTGAGGACTTTGCATACCTATATTATTAATATATAGGATCTTATAATTCGATTCCATCAATAAAATTGCTGGTAAATAACTTTTCCCAAAAATGGCCTATTCTCTGATAATCAGCCCAGACTAATTCTAGTACTAAAAGGTACACTTGTTTTAAGTCAGTAGAACACACGGTTCTCTAGAAAAATCAATTTGAAAATTTTTCGTTTTTTGAATTTGAAAAAAAAAATGAAAAAAATTTCAAAAAAAACGGTGTATTTTACCAACTTAAAGCAAGAGTAATTTTTAGTACTAGAATACCTCATAATTTAATAATCTAGAGTCAAAAATGCTTACAAATAACACACAAAAATGTTATGCCATAAAATAACTGTTGACCAACCCAAAACTGACGCATATGACCCGTACTAGAAATTCGCAATTAATGAAATCGATTCATCTCTGAAATATAAATAAAGGTACCAGTTTTCAGATTTCTAAATATTTTTTTTTTATTTTTTTTTACAAATTCAAAACATGAAAAACTTTCAAAGCGATTTTTCTAGAAAACGGTGTATCCTATCGAAAAAGAATACCTTTTAGTCGTAGAATACCTCACAATTTAATAATCCAAAGTTAAAAATGCTTAAAAATTAAAGATAAAAAAGTTAAGCGATAAAATAACTGTTGCCGTACCCAAACGGACGCCTATGACTGGTACTGGAAATTCGCAATACATGAAATCGATTTATCTCTAGACGATAAAAAATATGTGTACCAATTTTCGTTTTTTTTTCAATAGAAGCGTTCTGGAGTTATTTAAGAAAAACTAAATACAAGACGCCATCTTCAAAGAGCTCTAGCTCCCTTAGGAAGCATTTTCGGACAGATGAATTGGGTTAAAATATCTTAAAATTATCTGAGGAATCTCCTGTTTTCGTTTGTCGGTAAAGTTTCTGGACACCCTGTAATTTATTTTTAAACCAGGAGGAGTAAACTAAAAAGACAGATTCACACCCAAGAAAGTCACTAGGAAAATCACCAAATACATCTTCTTTTTTGGTTGATCATGTTTTTTATATAAAAGCAGATTAAAAATCTAAACGTCATTAGTGTCAAAATTTGATAACAGTGGAGTAAACTTGCCTGAGGTTGGACCAAGTACAAACAAGCATTACGGCACGGGAAATTTGAATACTCCTCTTGGTTTAAAAACAGATCGTAGATTACTAGAAAAAACATAGATGAAAATACTTCGACAAAAAACAGGGAAAATCTGTTGGATAGGGAGAGAAGTGAAAACATAAGAAGAGCATGCAATGTATAAGATATAAATGGATGGGTGACAAAACGAAAGCAGGAGTGGAACGAATACATTAGTAGAATGGCGGAGGATAGGATAGTACGAATAGCACGAGATAAGTCACCAAATGGACGAAGAAGTATTGGCAGACCCAGAAAAAGGTGGTGCGATAATCTAAACAATTTATTAGGCTAATATTGAAGAAGAAGCAGGCTTTAAAACCTACATACAAGAAGGAAGAAGAAGAATATATTATTCTTTATAAGTGTACTTGTGTACTGTGTACTTATTGCTTCCTTCCAAAAAACCTAGGTAGATGTAGAAAAATTCATAGTTTTCCACATTGAAATGTGAGGGAGTGACTGATTATAATATCTCTACCCTGGTAATTTTAATAAAGGCGCTTATCAATATCTTGCACGACGGCGCCGAAGTTACTTGGCGCGTCTCTGATTCAAGGCCGAAAACCTTCGAAACTCCAGAAGATGTCGTGCGTTAGCGGTGACACTGGGCAGCAGATGCTCCGGGAGTCGGTTCTGATGGCGTAGTCGTGTTCGGCGACCCCAAAAACATTTCGAGTGACGAAATCTGGCCCTTAATAGGCTTACTTACTTTCCGTGTCCGGAACACCAACAACTTTAAATTCTGTATTTCCAATGGTTTGGCCACATAGATGGCCCTGTCATTTGCTATAATTAAGTCTTGTTCTGTGCAGGTCTCTCTCATCTCTGTGCATGATAGTAGATGCCGGCTGGTCTGAACCGCGCCACAGTCGCAGGTATCGTCCTCCTGGTATCCCCATTTTTTCAGGTTACTAGCACAACGTGAAACGCCAGTTCTTAGTCTGTTTAGCGCTTTCCAAGTCGGATACGGTAAATTGTGTCCAGCAGCCATTTCCTCTGAGGGAGGAAAATGTGTCGCGGTAGCTGACGCTTGCCATAGGTGTATTCGGCGCGTCTCTGGCGCTTCGGGGATGGATCTTGATGTTTTCAGGAAGCTTTTCCGAGATCTTAGTCTGCTTGGCTGAGTTTGGTGGTCATATAAGGGGTGTCTTCGGTCCGTCTCCTGCTATTTCCGTTCTACCTCTGACGTGACCTTCCTCCTGATAGGTGGTGGAGCAATTCCAGCAATGGGAATTGGGCAATGGGAAACCGACACCTCTTCGATAGGTGTCGGTTTCAGGCAACCCAATATTATACAGACCGTTTCATTTTCATTTAGAGCCACGTCGACGTTCTTTGCGTGAGCAGAGTTTGCCCATACTGGTGCTCCAAACTCCGCGGCCGAAAAACATAATGCCAAGGCAGAAGTGCGGAGAGTGTGTGGTTGTGCTCCCCATTTTGTATTAGTTAGCTTGCGGATGATATTATTTCTGGCACTTACTTTCTTCTTGACATCTTGACAGTGGTATCGGTAAGACAGAGTTCTATCCAGACGGACGCCAAGGTATTTTGGCGTCTTGTTGTGTTCCAGCATCTGACCACGCCATTCCACCTCCAGCGACCTTCGGGCATGCCTGTTTCTCAGGTGGAAAGCACATACCTGGGTTTTTGTGGGATTGGGTTTCAGATGGTTTTTATCATAGTATAGAGCTAAGTCTCCCAGGGCAGCTGTCAGTTTCACTTCGACTTCATTGAAGGTTCTTCCCTGAGCTGCCACCGCTGTATCATCAGCGTAAATAAATTGCCTTGTTTGTTGGTGTATGGGTTGGTCGTTGGTGTATATGTTGTATAGAATCGGCGCGAGGACACTTCCCTGTGGTAGCCCATTTTTTTGGTCCCTCCACCGACTGTTCTTGGACTGGAGCGTTACGTAGAAGCGTCTATTCCGGAGGAGACATTTCACTAACCTTGTTAGTCGGAAATCCTTTGTAGTTTCGTAGAGTTTTGCGAGTAGCCGTTGATGGTTAACTGTATCATAGGCGGCAGTTAGGTCTATGAACGCTACTCCTGTAATTTCCTTCCGTTCAAAACCATCTTAAGTATGTTGGGTGAGATTAAGAATTTGACTGCAGCAGCACTTTCCGGGCCTGAATCCTGCTTGTTCTGGAATAATTTTAGTCTCCACATATTCTGCGATCCGGTTCAGTATCATTCTTTCAAAGGCCTTGAAAAGGTGGCACAAGAGAGATACAGGTCTAAAACTCTTTGTATCCGCCGGATCCTTCCCTGGTTTTAAGAGGGCAACCACTCTAGCTTTTCTCCAGATTTTGGGGATTTGTAATGTACGGATGCAGCAATTCATCATTTTTACGAGCCACTCTACGGTTTTTAGTCCAAAGTTCTTTATTTGCTCTGTTCGTATGTCGTCCAGGCCAGCCGCTTTATTATCTTTCATTTGATGGATCGCGCCTCTCATCTCCTCTAGGCAAAAAGAGGTACCTAGAACATCTCTTTCTTCGTCGATATTCCGTTGAGCTCTCACCTTGTTCTTTCTTGATCCAGACTTAGCCATACGGCTCACACTCCCTCTAAGGGGAAAATTGACTCATCCCAGATACCTACGGTATCAAAAGGATTGAGCTCTGGTGGGACTCTTTCCGTGTTATCGAGCCCTAGGTGACTTGGTATGCTGGAGTTTCTCCCAGAAATTTTCGTACGCATCTGGCCGTCGCGAGTAGTACAGCTTTCTGCATGGTCTTATAAAGGTGTTCATTTAGACCGAGCTTTTTTATGCTTTCGAGGAGGGTCTTCGGAATGACTCCAGTAGTAGACATAATAATCGGTATCGTCTGGGTACTTTGCATTCTCCATTGCCTTCGTATTTGAATTTCCAGATCTCTGTACTTGGCGATCTTTTCAGTAAATTTACTACGTAGATTATTGTTGTTAGGTATCGCCACATCAATTAGTGTTGTTTGTCTTGTTAATTTATTAACTAGTACGAGATCTGGTCTATTATGTGCCACTGTTTGGTCTGTGAGCACAGTGCGGTCCCAGTATAGCTTGTAGTTGCCATCCTCAAGCATACTCTCGGGGACATATTGATAATACGGGAGATGGTCCGTTTGGAGAAGTCCCAGCTTGATAGCTATCTCTTGATGGAGGATTTTTCCCACTGCGTCATGCCGTTCCTTGTATTCAGTTGCAGCAAATGCCTGGCAGCCCCCTGTAAGATGTTGGATGGTTTCTTGGGCTTGACATCCATATCGGCATCTGTCGTTTTTAACCTGAGGGTCTTTGATGATATATTTCTGGTAATTTCTGGTTGGTATAACCTGATCCTGAATGGCCAGTAATGAACCCTCCGTTTCAGGGAACATCTTTCCTGATGTCAACCAATAGTTCGACGCTGTATTGTCGACATAGTCTTGGCTGACCTCATTGGGATGTCGCCCGTGCAGAGGTTTACCCATCCAGGTGCGCATTTTTTCGTCTTTAGTGAGGTGGTTTATGCGCATTTCTGGTTCCCTCAGTTTGATCGGTGTTGTGTCATCTACTGCGCAAATAGCGCGATGTAGAGTAGATGTCTCAGCTTGCATCTGAAAACAAGATCTTAAATTAGCAATTTGTTTATCTAATTGCTCACCTATATCCATAAGCCCTCTTCCTCCTAGATTCCGTGGTAATGTCGTTCTTTCTACTGCACTTTTAGGATGGTGTTTTTGTGCCTTTGTGAGGTGTGTTCGTACTTTTCGCTGAAGATTTTCTATATCTGTTTTTGTCCACTTAACAATACCAAATGAATAGCTAAGCGCGGAACAAGCGTAGGTGTTTAGTGCTTTAAACAAATTGTTACTGTTAAGCTGTGAACGAAGCAGCTGTTTTATCCTTCGTATAAACTCAGTAGTTATCTCAGTTTTCATTTGCTTATGGTCAATTTTCCGCGCCTGCTTTACTCCAAGATATTTGTATATATCGTTTTCACCCATGGCCTCGATGTTCTGGCCATTTTGCATATCGAATCCACCGGGCTGTATCTTTCCTCTGACTATATTTAAAACGCGGCACTTGTCTAGTCCAAATTGCATATTAATATCATTAGAGAATGTTTCTACTGTTTTTAGCATTTCTTCTAGATTGTCTCGAGTAGAAGCCATTAATTTCAAATCATCCATATACAACAGATGATTAAGCTTCGCTACTACAGTATTGTTGTTTTTAATGCTAAAACCTGAGTCAGTGGAATTTAATAGCTGTGATAGAGGGTTCATAGCCAAACAGAACCATAATGGACTCAGCGAGTCTCCTTGAAACAGGTCCCGGTTGATTGCGATATTTTCCGTTTCTATATTGTTTTCACCAGGTATTTGGAGGTGAATTTTAGTCTTCCAACTTGTCATTATATGCCTTAAAAAAGTCACTATGTTATCATCGACTTTGTATATTCTCAATATATCTATAATCCATTCATGCGGCACTGAATCAAAGGCCTTTTTGTAGTCAATAAAGGCAGTAAAGAGGTTCCTTTTTTTGGTGAATGCCTGGTTAGAAATGACTGAGTCGATGATCAGTTGTTCTTTGCAACCCATAGAACCCTTAGCGCATCCTTTCTGTTGAGGCTCTATGATATTGTTTAGAGCACAGTGTTGGTAGATACGCCGGGTTATACAGGATGTAACCAATTTATACAAAGTTGGAAGACAAGTAATTGGGCGGTACTTGGCTGGATCTTGGGTGTTATTTTGATCCTTCGGTATTAAATAAGTGGTTCCCTGAGTTAGAAATGATGGTATTTCCTGCGGGTTAGAAACAACATGATTAATTAATGTTGACAAGCACTCATGAGCACTCCAAAACTTCTTAAGCCAGAAGTTCTGAACTCCGTCTGGTCCAGGAGATTTCCAGTTATGAAGCTCTTTGATGATATTTGAGACCTCATCGGTATTGAATGGTTCGTAATGAGCTGTGACATAGTGGCGACTGTTGTGCGTCGTATCTTCTATCCAGCCAGCATTGTTGTTAAGAGCAGCTGGTGTGGAAAGTTGATTTCCCCAAAACTCATGAATCTCTTCTAGGCTTGGGTAAGACTTGTCGACACTTTCTACGGTGGAATTGAGTTTTCGGTAGAACGCCTTCTCAGAGTTCTCAAAAAGTGCATTGTCACATTTTCGGTTGTTACTAACTTTATACCTTCTTAATCGACCTGAATAGACGGAGAGTTTTTGTTTTAATGTATCCAGACACTGTTGGGCTGTGTTATTTTCTGGATCGTATCTCGCGTGTCTTGCAGTGCTCCGCATTATTTCTTCAGCTCTCTTAATGACTTTTCTACTTGTTACACCTCTTATATATTCTGTTACTTGACCAATATCCCTACGCAGTAATTCAATTTTTCCGAGAAGTCTTTTTTCCCAAGGAGCAGTTCTGTTACAAGTCCTTCCGTTATTAGTACCCCGTCGTGTTCTGATCTTAACGCCCATTACATTAGCAATTGCTGTTGCTGCACAGTAGATTAGCATATGCAGATATTCCAATGAGTGGGCTTCTACGACATAGTTGGGTAGGACTTCAGTGTTCACAATTTGTAACAGCGCACCTAGTTTCTTACAAGAGTTTATTCGTGGTAGCGGTGGTCTGCTAAGTGGATTTGTTCCATTAAACTCTTGTACAGCACGAGCCATTTCGTTTGCTAGACTATCGCGCAACTCGTTGTTTTCCTGCTCTGTATTGTCAGGTTGAGTTTCTGCTATAGGAATCTCAGGAATCTGCTCATCAAGAATTGCATTAGAGACTTGATCTATAACTATAACTAGCTCTTGGTTATTAATTTCCCGTTCGACTTCGCTTTTGATCGTATTGCATCTAGTCTCTGGGATAAGGTTGTTTCTTATGATTACCCGGTATTGATCTGATACTCTTTGCTCCGATACTTGAATATCTGGGTACTCCCTGCAGAATTCGGCATACAGCTGTTGTCTGTAGCCGATAGTTTCTTGACCGAGGTTTGTCACCTTAAAATAGAAGCGCAAAATGCTTTCGTTAATGGACACAGTCCATTTCATGCGCTGCCTCGGTCGTCCCGCTTGAGTGAGCGCCGGCTGATGTTCCAGCGCAGCACCTTCAGCGAGTGGAGCTCTTGCTGTTGTTTGGCTCGCTTGTGGTTGTTGTTGTTGTTGGGCTGTAGCTGTTTGTGTGACAGGGGCCCGCCTCCTCAACACCCTGCCACCGACGTCCCGCATGCTGTCACGTCCAGCGCCGGCTCCAGACGTGCCCTGGCGATCCCCAGGCAGCGATCCTAAACATAAACCATAATTCTCCATATTAATGGGTGTGCATTTTATACCTACTGCCAGGTGTCAGTTTTTGTTCCACGGCAAGTATCCCTGCTACTCTCTGGGTACTGGCGCTACGAATACCCAGAAAGCATCCCCCATTCGCAGGGGGCCGCGCCTGATAGAAGAACTGACAAAAAACTCCCACAGGCTTTCTTGATTATTATTATTATTATTATTATTATTATACATAAGCAAGGGCAGAGGGACAAGTCCCTATTATGCCCAAAAACAAAGAAATTACATAACTAACCTACTAGTAGATACAATATAAAACAAAAAAAAAGACATAATTTTTGTTTACATAAAAAAAATAAAATAGTTCGGCTATAATAAGAAACGGTCAAGTCTGTTTTTAAACGTGTTAGTAGAGGGGGCCGTGACAATGTTATCACTAAGGTTATTCCAACTCTCGAACACTCTATTTGGTAGGAAGTTCTGCCTTGATCTTGTAGAAAAGTTCTCTTTTTTAAGTTTGAACTGGTGACCTCTGAGGCGTTCATCTTGGTTTATAGTAAACATTTCGTCGAGATTTCCGAAACTGAATTTTAATATTTTAAAAGTGGTTATTAAGTCTCCACGTTGTCGACGAAGTTCGAAGGAAGTTAGATTGGCCATACTAAGTCTCTCTGCATAGGAGGGTCTTCTCAGTCCCAATGGAATTCGAGTTGCTTTTCTTTGGACGTTTTCCAACAATGTTTTGTCTCGAACCAAATCAGGATGCCACGTTGGACCAGCGTATTCAAGAATCGGTCTTACGTAAATAGTGTAAAGTTTACAGAATGACTGCATTGAAACTCTCGCAAAACATCTCCGAATAAGATATAGTCTGGAGTTCGCACGTTTACAAATAGAAGTAATGTGGTCGGACCACGTTAGACTGCTGTTTACGATAACACCAAGGTCGTTATACGAGAACACTGAATCTAATGGTCGCCCGTTAACAAAATACGGCACAAGTGGGTTATTTTTACCAATTCTAAGCACTACACATTTTTCCGCGTTTAAGGGTAGTAACCATTGGGAACACCAAGTAAAGATAGAGTCCAAGTCCCTTTGGAGGGTTAACTGGTTTGTCATAGGATTGGCATATATTTTTGTGTCATCAGCATAGAACGATATTTTACTGGAAACATAATAAGGAACATCGCTGGTATAAACAGTAAAAAGCAGAGGTCCGAGGACAGAACCCTGAGGCACTCCACTTTCCACTAACCTGTCCTGTGAGAAAGATTCGCCAACTCTAACTTTGTAATGTCGATCTGTCAGGAAATCATCTATCCAACGAAGTAAAGTACCGCGAACTCCGAAATGTTCTAGCTTATGTAGAAGTCTGCGCTTAGGGACACGGTCAAAGGTTTTAGAGAAGTCTAGATAAACAACGTCGACCGGCTGCGAACTGTTAAGGGATAGCGTCCAGTCGTTAACACAATGTAGGAGATTGGTTAGAGTAGAGCGGCCAGACACAAATCCATGTTGTTGTGTTGGAATGACATGTTCCTGGAGAAGGAATTTAGTCATCTCCTCGGAAATAATGGCTTCCATGACCTTACCAACTACTGACAGCAAGCTAATCGGACGATAATTGTTGGGGTCGAGTTTGTTGCCTTTTTTAAAAATAGGGGTGACGGATGCTAATTTCCAACTAGGGGGTAAGGAATTCTGGATAAAAGAAGTCTGCATAATTAACGTTAAAGGTATTGCAAGCGTGTCTGCGCATCTTTTTAACATTTTTGGTGTTAAACCATCTAAACCAGGTGAAGCGACTGTGCGAAGTTTCATTAAATGTTGTTTGACATGATCCACTGTAAATTCGACTTGCTCTAAGGATGCGCCGACACGGTTACACCTAATAGGAGGTAGATTGCCATCATTCGATTCTTTAGTAAAAACCTGTGAAAATGCTAAGGAGAGGGTTTCGGAAGAATCTGTGTCAAAAGAGCATAAAGTCTGATTAGGTTTTTGTAGTAAAGGTATGGACACTTTAGATGTCAATGAGGATCTTATGTATTTGTAAACTTTTTTAATGTTACCGCTTTCAATAACACTTGTTTCAAAATTACGTCTTAAAGTTTTTAGAAATATTTGTAAGTTATTTGAACATAGGCGTAACCAGGATGATCCTAAGGGGGGGGTTACAACTACCTAAAAGGGGGGGGTTACAACTACTGGAAGGTCTCTGAGGGCTATGGTGTTAAGCGTATAGAGCTCAAAGTAAATCCCAATGGGGGGGGGGTTACAACCCCCAAAACCCCCCCTGGTTACGCCTATGTATTTGAAAATCTGCGGTGGTTTTGAAAATCGCTGTAAAGCCCGGTCTGTTTAAATTTCCGCCAGAGATGTCGTTTGTGATTAATTTTTTCTGTTGCCGTTTGATTAATCCACGGTTTAAGATTGTTTTTATTAGTCTTACGGATGGTAGTATTTTTAGAAATTATATTGTGGACGGTATCGAGAAATGCAGTCCACATTGATGAAGGGTCGTTTAAGTCAGCAAAAAACAAATTCCAGTTGATTTGAGAGAATTCAGCGTCGACTTCAGAAAAATCTGTTGTGGTGTATGTTACAATATTATTTTTGCGGGGTAGAATTTGATTGAATTGGATGTGAGCCGTTATAACTGCATGATCTGACTTTCCTATAGGAGAGCTGATTTCGAGAGATGAAATCAGCTGTTCGTCGTTAATAAGCACCAGATCTAAAGTAGATGGTTGGTTATTAGTTCTAAATCTGGTAGGTTCTGTAATGAGCTGTATTAAGTTCGAATTTACTACAAAACTTTTAAATAAATTATGAGAGTTTTCGGTGTCAGATAACGAAGTTATTGGCCAGGTGATCTCCGGAAAATTAAAATCTCCAGTAATAATGAGATTATCGAGAGATGATAGTTCTTCAAGTTTAGTAAACATAATATTATCGTGTGCAAGTACTGTAAGAGGTGGACGGTATATACAGACTAAATTAAGGCAAAATGGATTTTTAGTAATAGACACGTGAATAGCATCTATTCCAGGAATATCTAATGGGTTAATGTTAATTTTGAAAGTTGTGGTAATAATATTAGATAAATAAATGCATACACCACCACCGACACGATTTTCTCTGTCTTTACGATAAATTGTATATCCATTGATGTTAACAGAAGAATCAGGAATTGAGGGTTTAAGCCAGGATTCAGCAATACAAATAATGTGTGGCTGAAGAAGTTGCACTGTGCATACAAATTCATCAAATTTTGCGGAAAGTGAATCTAAATTCGTATATAGAAATAGCCAATCATTAAATCTATCGGTAGAAAAATTATGAACGAAAGTTCGTGATTCTGGGAGTGCCATTAATGTATTTAATCGTTAAGTCATGTTCACCGTTATTTTTGCGAATTTCTAGTTCATTTCGGAGTTCTTTTAAGCGTGTTTGTTGGATGGGCGTCTTATCGTCAATTATTGAGAATTGATGTCGTCTTACCGTTCATTAGAAGATGATGGGCTATCTGATCGGGTGTGACTTCTGTCATGTTGACTGCCGGAGCAGCGGGATCGTTGCCAAGATTCCGAATCAGCTTCCAGGCACGTCTGCTGTTTTGTTTCATGTCCAGACTCGTGACCAGCTTGCACCACCTTTCCGTTCTGTTGGCGGATATCGCATGTAACATTTCCTCCCCAGCCTGTATTGTCGCTTCCGAGAAAGGATCTTCTTCATATAGCTGTTCATATCTTTTAAGTAGGGGTTTAGATTCTTCATTGAGCCCCGCTATGTACTCAGATCGACAACCTCTAGGGATAAATTTCCGTGACATTTGCTTTACGATTTCTACAAATTTATCGTATGAATCAGGGCAAGGTTCTAGCTGGGAAACTTCTTGATCCAATGTTTCAGAGAATTTTTCCCATTTTGCTTTAGTAAAGTTGAACCTTCTCTTGAAAGGAACAATTTGGTATCTGATTGCCGCGTTGAAAAGACAAATTATTGGTCTGTGCTGTGTCTTTGGGAGGGCGCTTCTAACGATTTTTGTCACCTGGTCTCCAATTCTGTCACTGACAAATATATTGTCTGGGTTGTAACCTCTGCGCCATCTTCCGCTGTTGAACGACGCAGGCTGCTTTGGATCGTGAATAAGTTTTAGGTTCATGCTTTCAGCCCATTTTTCTAGTTCTTCGCCATTGGAATCTGTTTCGTTGTAACCCCACGCGACACTGTGACAGTTGAAGTCACCCAGTACGAATTTGATTTGCTGTGATTGAAAGTTATTCGGTTTCTCAAAAGCAAAGTCAGCGTTTGGTGGTTTGTAGATTGACGTTACTGTACAGGAGTTTATCTCCACTGTGAGGATCTCGATGTCATTTTGATCTGTTAGAGATGTGGATGCTACGTCGATATCTGGTCTGACGAAGACTGCGCTACCATATTGGTCGTGTGGTCTCTCCAGTATGAGCTTCATACCCCGAATCCTTGGTCTGCGGCTTGCAGTACCTCTATGGGTTTCCTGAACCAGTAGAACATGTTCTTTCATGTTCTTTGCACATATTAGACAATAGGTCTTCTTTATCTGCTGATAGTCCTTCAATATTAATTGAGGTCGTCATCAAAAATGGCCTTGATAAAGACCGTTTTAATTTTGATTGCATCTGTGTTGTTGGTGCACCGGTGTTGAAAGGATTAGCCGACATTACTCGTTTCCAGGGGACGCCCGATTGTATTCACAAATGATCACAATCTACGTGGAGGCTCCTTTCATGTCCCCCCTTAATATGCTGATGCTTTGCTTATGCAGCTTTGGATGGATTTTAAGCACTTTAAAATGTAATTAGGCATTTCCACTCATTCGAAAACTGTGATTTCTGTTACATCTTTCCATAATTTAGGAAATCTGCTTTTGTTAACTATATAATACAGGTTTTGTTAACTTATATTCAAGTATCCTACAGAGTGATTGGAGTTTTATCGAATGCTGCGACGAAGTAGATATTGCTGTACAAACTTTTTATGATAAAATTTATGAAATTTTTGATATAGTCCATTCTTTCACGGTTTTTGCTCTAAATTTTAAAGAACCGCTTGGATTGACATGAAATTTGGCATACGCATAGCTAATAAGTCAAAGAAAAAAAGTGATATTGTGCCGATGTGTGCTTTTGCCCTGGGGGTGACTTTCATCCCCTCTTGGGGGTGACTTTCACCCCCTCTTGGGGGTGAAAAAATATAAGTGTAAAATAAGTCCGGAAATGGATAAACTGACTAATTGTAAGTAACTTTTGTTCTATAGAGCTTTTTCGCCAAGTCAACACTTTTCGAGTTATTTGCGAGTGAATATGTTCATTTTTCAACAAAATAACTACATTTTTAGACGGTTTTTCGCAAATAACTCAAAAAGTAAGTATTTTGTCGAAAAAAACGTTCTTAGCAAAAATATAGCCTGTGAAAAAATAAAAAAAATGTTGTAGGTCTCTGGACCTTGTAGAACCAGAGTTATAGCCAATGAAAAATAGATTCATATTCACCAAATTTCAAATAGAATACTTCGAAGTGAAATATCCAAAATATTAAGCACTTTTTGGGGAAAACCCATATAACTTTTTTAAAGTGCTTTAATTTCTGTTTTTATAAAAAGTTTCTAGCATTAAATTTAAGCAAGTTACGCTCAAAATAAGGTGGGTCGCTTTTGTTTTGGCAAAAAAAATCGGGATGACCACCCCCTAATTAGCAACTTAAATGACATTAATCATTACCGCTCCACAAATTATTTTACTTATGTTGTGTTTATATGATCTGTAAGTTTCATCGATTCAAAATGCTTATTTTGGAAAAAATTTTGTTTTGTTTTAAAATAAAATTTTTAAAAATTTTAATTTTGAAAAATATGTTTTTTTCAAAATAACTTAAAAATTGTTAGAGATACCAAAAATCTCGAAGAACAAAAAAAGTCAGCATTGTTTTTCTGAATATCATGTATTTTTTTGTTTTTCTGTTAGACAAAAATTGATTGAGATTTGGTGTTTCTAAGTTTGCATACATTCGTGATGAGTGACTCGTTCAACCCCTTTTAACTACAGCCCTTTCAAAAATAACGACTTTAAACCGATGAAACTTACAGATAATATAAACAATACATACACGGGTCAAGAAACTTGTGAAGTCGTAACGATTAATTTCATTTGATATACTAATTAGGGGGTGATTTTCCCGATTTTTTTATCAAAAAAAAGGGACTAACTTTATTTTGAGCGTAACTTGTTTACTTTTGATGCTAGAAATTTTTTTTATAAAACAAAAATGAAGCTTTTTTTACACACTTTAAATAAGTTGTAATGAGTTTTCCCCGAAATGTGCTTTATTTTTGGTTATTTCACGTTAAAGTATTCCATTTGAAATTTGACGAATATGAACCTATTTTTAATTAGCTATAACTCTGCTTCTACTAGGTATAGAAACGTGATATATACCTACACCATTTTTTAAAATTTTTTACAGGCTATATTTTTGCTACGAATGTTTTTTCGACAAAATACGTATTATTTGAGTTATTTGCAAAAAACCGTCTAAAAATGTGGTTATTTTGTTGAAAAAATGAACATATTCACTGGCAAATAACTCGAAAAGTATTGACTTAGTGAAAAAACTCTATAGAACAAAACTTACATAAAATTAGTCAGTTTATCAATTTCCGGACTTACTTTGGACGAATACTTTTTCACCCCCAAGAGGGGGTGAAAAGCACCCCCGGGGCCAAAGCACATATCGGCACAATATCACTTTTTTTCTCTGACGTGTTAGCTACGTGTATGCCAAATTTCATGTCAATCCAAGCGGTTGTTTAAAATTTAGAGGTTTTGCAATATTTTACGATATATGCACGAATCGGAAATGAAATAGTTCCAGGAGTAAAACAAAGATTCAATGAAAACCATGTCAACTCAAATGGAGAACTCATGGCTAATCTCTGTGCTTTTAACGAACTGCGAATCAATAATACATTTTTCGACCATAAGCTTCAGTATAAATATACGTTTGAAAACTCCAGGGGGCACAAATCTATGATTGACTTTATAGTCACTAATAGAAAAATCCACCCAGAGCAGATTCTAGATATTCGAACTTTAAACTCAGCAGACGCAAGGGGTGAACACAAATTAGTCCTAGCAAAAATAAGAATGAAACTAACACCAAAACATTTTCCACAGGAAATCACCGAGGAAAAATTCAATGTAGAATCACTGTGGAACGATTCTACCAAAGAAATGTACCAAAGGAGGCTAGCACAGAAGATACAGCTGAAGCAGATAGACGACATCGAAGATATAAACGCGAGCTGGGAGAAAATTAAAAACAATATTGAAGAGGCAGCAACAGAAGCTCTAGGAAAACGCAAAGTCATACTGAACAAAAGAAACAACAACAATACACCATGGTTCAGAAAAGAAATAAAAGACAAATGTAAAGAGAAGAGAGACGCCTACATGAAGTATAAAACATCAAACACTCCAGAATCCAGAGACACCTATAGAAGAATACGAAATGAAACAAAGCAATTGGTAAGAAGAACAAAAAATGAACACTGGGAACAGTTTACAAAAAGGATGGAAAGCGACTTCTACACGGAACACAAAAACAAATATGGAGATTCATAAGAAACCAACGGAAAGAAATGGCAGAATTGAAGGAATACAATAACATACCAGCAAACGAATGGGAAAGATACTTGCCGGAACTGTTTAAAGGAAAGGAAAATCATAATCAAAATAATAACCTACCTGAATTAAGACACGAAATTGAAATCAGTTTTCAGGAAGTAGGGGTAGCCATAAATTCACTCAAAAATAGGAAGTCACCAGGACCAGACGGAATAACCAACGAGCTTCTAAAATACGGAGGAGAAAGTATAACCCTAGAGATGACAAAACTTATACAAAAACTAGTATTGCACTGCAAGATACCAGACGCATGGAGAAACAGCATAATGATACCAATGTTCAAAAAAGGAGACAAAGAAGACCCCAACAATTATAGAGGTATAAATCTACTAAACACCGCACTTAAGCTAACCACAAAAGTCCTAACCAACAAAATCAATAAACTAACAACTTTATCAGATGAACAACAAGGATTCAGATCCGGAAGATCCTGCGTAGACGCCGTATTTGTACTGAGACAAATCACAGAAAAGGCCATTGAGTACAATAAACCAGCATATCTATGTTTTATAGACCTGACAAAGGCTTTCGATCGCATCCAAGTCGAAGACGTCTTACATTTACTGTATGGAAGAAACATACCAATCAATATTATACAAACCATCGAAAACATCTACTTTCATAATCGAATACAGGCAAAGATAAATGGAAAACTAACGCAGTTTATACCAGTACAAAGTGGAGTCAGACAAGGTGACTCATTAAGCCCACTGCTCTTTAATATAATAATGGACGAAATAATAGAAGCAGTACGTAAAGGTCGTGGTTACAGAATGGGGAATAAAGAAATCAAAGTATTGTGTTATGCAGACGACGCCGCATTAATCGCCGAGACAGAAGACGATCTCCAAAGATTAACACACATCTTTAATACAACAGCCAAGAAATACAATATGATAATATCAGCAGAAAAAACCAAATGTATGACAACATCTAAATACCCACTACGATGTAAAATCGAAATTGATGGGAAAATAATAAAGCAGGAAGCATGGTTTAGATATCTGGGAATTGATATAACCAGTTACGGAGATGTTGAAGAGGAAGTACGACAACAAAGCTTAAAAGCAAGTAAAGCGGCGGGATCTCTTAATGACACAATCTGGAAGAACAAACACTTAAGACAAGACACAAAAGCAAGAATCTATAAAGCAGCAATTAGACCTATATTAAACTACACGGCGGAGACAAGGCCTGACACATCTAAAACGAGACGACTACTAGAAACAACAGAGATGAAAATACTCCGACGAATATCAGGGAAAAGTCTGTTGGATAGGGAGAGGAGCGAAAACATAAGAAGATCATGCAATATAGAAGACATAAATGGATGGGTGACAAAACGGAAACAGGAGTGGAACGAACACATTAGTAGAGGATGGCAGAGGATAGGATAGTACGAATAGCACGAGATAAGTCACCAAATGGACGAAAAAGTATTGGCAGACCAAGAAAAAGGTGGTGCGATAACCTAAACAATTTAGGAGGATAATATTGAAGAAGAAACAGGCTTTAAAGCCTACATACAAGAAGGAAGAAGAAGCAATATTTTACCGTTAAAGAACGGACTAATAAGCATATTCCGGTTTACAAAAATCATGCTCATAAATATCCACCTTGGTTTGATTCCGCGATTATAAAAAACATAAAATTAAAAGTTAAATTCCGACGCAAATATCAAAAATCTAAAATCCATTCCGATTTTATTGAGTTTAAAAGATTACGACGACTAATAAAATATCAGGTCAATGTGGCATATGACAATTACTTGGAGGATATTCAAACAAATATTTCTTAAGACAAAACTAAGTTCTGGTCTTACATTCACTCTATACATAAGTCATCACGAATTCCTGACAACATGAGTTTTGAGGGAAGTGGCTACAAACATCCGCAAGCTATAGTGAATGCTTTTGCGGAATTTTTCAGTAGTGTTTATTTAGTTTCTGATGATGAAGGTTGTTGCAGTTATCCAATAAACCCATATATGACATCAATTAATTTTCAATCGGTTACAGAGGATGAAATAAATGCTGCTATCAGAAAGTTAAAAGATAAGATGACATCAGACCTTGACAAGATTCCCTTGTTTCTTATTAAAGATTGCGCTGGTGCGTTTGTCATACCTTTAACCAAGATTATAAACTTATCCATACAACAAATGAAGTATCCAGAACTATGGAAGGAAGCAAGGGTGTGTCCGATATTTAAGGCTGCGGTGAAGTCAGAATATTTAAGGCTGGGGGTAGAAAACTATAGAGCTGTCTCTATTTTATCTAATTTTTCAAAGGTTTTCGAAATCGTATTATATAATAGGATCTTATCTTTTGTTCAACTTTATATTTCATCTCATCAGCATGGTTTTGTTAATATAAGATCAACTGTAACCAACTTGGTATATTTTACCCAATATCTTTCTGAAGTTATTCACAATAATGGCCAAGTTGATGTTATATATACCGATTTTTTGAAGGCTTTTGACAGAATTGATCATCAAGTATTACTTAGCAAGCTTTCAACATTCGGTTTTACTGACAGTGCTCTTTTATTGTTGAAATCGTATTTTCAGGGAAGGAAGCAGTTTGTAGCATATAATGGTTATACCTCAGAAAATTATCTTGCTGCGTCTGGTGTGCCTCAAGGTTCCAATCTCGGTCCTTTGCTCTTTCTACTATTTATTAATGACCTTGAAAATATTTCATGGGAAAGACTGGGCTTTGCTGATGATTTGAAAATATTTTCTACTATCAAGGAGCTGGATGATTGTAACCAACTTCAGCAGATTATAGAAATATTGGAAAATTGGTGCAACAGCAACAAATTACAACTTAACACAAAAATATGTAAAGTAGTCACTTTTTCTAGGAAATCAAGTTTATTTATATTTAACTCTAGTTGTCACGATAGAATATTAGAAAGGCAGAACACGGTTAAGGATTTGGGTGTAATTTGTGACACAAAACTCACTTTTGTGGAACTTTTTCTTTACTTTAAAATGGTGTATTGTAAAAAATTCTAGGGCCATTTTTAAACAAGATATTTTTTTTCAAAGTGTGACATATACACATGCAATAGGTGTAATAAATAATAATAATCTAAGTCGGAACCACATGGAACTTTATCATTAAAAGGTATTCTTTATAAAATGCTCTGCATAGTCTAAAACTTAAGATGCAATCATCAGATATAAAATTGTATCAATAGTGTACGAGGTATGTTAAAAAATGTGAATTTCGCTCAAGAATAAAGTACCTTTATATTCCAAAATATCGAAAAGTGTTATTAAGAAAAGTTATTTTGAATTAAAAATTATGTTATAATATGCAATTATATTCTTTTAATTAAAAAAATAAAATTTTTTAAAATTTTGCTCAAATTACGGATACCCTTGAATATCCTACGGATATCTTGTTTAAAAATAGTCCTAGAATGTTTTTCAACTCACTATTTTAAAGTAAAGAAAATATGTTTTTTTTATTTTACAATGTATATACCTAAATGTACAAGAAAATTTTAGAAATTCAAAAAATAATCATAAAAAATATCAAAAATCATTAAAAGTATAAAACCTTGAAATAACATAACTTGCTTAAAAATTGTCGTACAACCTTAAGGCGGAGACAGATATCCGCGCCGGGCGTTCGTGGCGCGGTTATTGTTCGTTAAAATTTTTCATTTTGACGATCCAGAGGAAACTTACGAACGTTTAGTAATTGTAGATAATCATGTCTCTGTCCTGTACTTCTACTACATCTTATTTTGGTATTGTTCTGAAACTATTTTCTTGTGTCATCTTATGCAATTTACTATTTTATGTGGAATAAGTTTGGGAATAAGTTTGGGAACATTTCGGGAACTACCTTTTTCGCTTCTCGGCAACACAATTATAATGGTAGGGGAGCCCAAGCGGGGATTTTTGCAGTTACTCGAGCGCGTCAGATTATCATATGGGAAGAAACGTGGTACCCTGCAGATGTACCTCCACCATATATTGGCTCTTAACCCAGGGGAGTTCGTTCAGGGGGGCCCGAAAAAAAATCTATCCTTAAAAATACTCGAAATTGTCAGATTAAGATAAGGTAAGTTAAGTCACAGAATAACTAACCATACAGAAGCGAAACTCAGGCCCAAAATGGTAACAAATTTTCATGCTCATGTGTCAATGTAACTGGTATAACCTCACTTTTAGACTGACAGTGACCATAGAGGTATATATTAACATAGAGGGAGCCTACCTTCCGCGCTTCCTGA
Source organism: Diabrotica virgifera virgifera (assembly GCF_917563875.1). Taxonomy (NCBI): domain Eukaryota; kingdom Metazoa; phylum Arthropoda; class Insecta; order Coleoptera; family Chrysomelidae; genus Diabrotica; species Diabrotica virgifera. The sequence goes on from NC_065443.1 coordinate 854,170, forward strand.
CGACAAGATCTCATGGACTGGTTTGCTGCATCTCTTTCTAACACATTGTATCGAAAATCTATGATGACATTCAGTGTGAATATAGGCACGGAAGAGGAGGACAACTGTAGCAGCTTTACTATGCGTAAGAGTGAAACAGCACTAATCCAAATAAAAAAGATGGTGTCGTCACTTCGCTCTGAATGACACTCTCTCTATGCTAATATATAACTCTATGACAGTGACAGTTGTTTTTAGTTAAATTTTATATTTATAGTTTATTTATATTTTATAGTTAAATTTTATATTTCAAAATTAATTATTAACTACTTGTCAAAATTTCACATCATTTGAATTGGTCTATTCCTTAGAACATCAAGTTCCATTCTGTAACTAGGGTTCAAGGTCAAATATTTCGGTTCCCACACAATCAATGGAAACGACAGTCAGTTTCGCTTCTGTATGGTTAGTTATTCTGTGGTTAAGTACATGCAAAAGAGTCTACATATATTTAAACAATATGACGATTTGAGCGGGGCGTACGGAAATGGGTGAGTCAAAAAGTTTCACAAAAAATAGCGAATATTTCGCGAAATGAACGTCAGATTGAAAAACTAAAAACTACGTTTTCAATATTTTTCAAAAATCGATCGAAAAATATCAAACTTGACCCCCCACGGAGAGGGATGGGGGGTAAATTTAAAATTTTAAATACAAATCCCGCGATCTTTTGCAAAATAAACATCATATCGAAAAACTGCAAAATACACTTTATCAATATTTTTGAAAAATCTATCGAATGGTTCCAAACACGACCTCCCACGGAGGTGAGGTGGGGGGTTACTTTAAAATCTTAAATGGTAGCCCCCGTTTCTTATTGCAGATTTGGATTGTTTGTATAAAAATAAACAACTTTTATTCGAAACATTTTTTTGAATTATGGATAGATGGCGCTATAATCGGAAAAAAATTTTTGGAAATGGAAAATTAAATTAAAAAATGGGAAGTCCCCACTAAAATTGAAAATTTTACTGAACTTTTTTTAGTTTTAGGACCTAATAATCACAACCCAATAGGTCCCCAAAGCGCTCGAGTGACTGCACATTTAGCATATTTTGCTCCCCTACCATAATATATCTGCTTGTTCCTACAACCAGAAATAAAATTAGAGAACTATAGGTACTTCCAAGTCATGCGTTACCTTTTTCGTTTTCCGGTGACACAATTGTAATGTATCTGCTTGTTTCAACTGCGTAGCTTCACTAGAAACGAAATTAGAAACTATAGGTTCTTCCAAGCCCTGTGTTAACTTTTTCGCTTTCCGGTGACCCAATTATAATATATCTACTTGTTCCAACTCCGTTGCTTCACCAGAAGCGAAGTTAGGAAACTATAGGCTCTTCCAAGTTGTGCGTTACGTTTTTCGTTTTTCGGTGACCCCATTATATCTGCTTGTTCCAACTCCGTTGCTTCACCAGAAGCGAAGTTAGAAAACTATTGGGTCTTTTAAGTTGTGCGTTACCTTTTTGGCTTTCCGGTGACCCAATTGTAATATATCTGCTTGTTCCAACTCCGTTGCTTCACCAGAAGCGAAGTTAGAAAACTATAGGCTCTTCCAAGTTGTGCGTTACCTTTTTCGCTTTCCGGTGACCCAATTATAATATATCTGCTTGTTCCAACTCCGTTGCTTCACCAGAAGCGAAGTTAGAAAACTATAGGTAGGTACCCTTTTTAAGTAAAAACATTAAGAGAATAAAAATTTTTATGCAAAAAGTGTGTAGAGTGGCGGATAAAAAATATTGAACGTATTAAATGAGCGCTGAAAGACGTATGTGGCGCCCTCTGGGTAATACATCATTTTTGGTGGCGAATTTAGATTTCTCATCCCAAAAAACCCCCGCTTACTAAATTTCGTGTTGTTATCGCATGCCTGTCAGGAAATATTCAAGATTAAATAAAATAAAAGTTTAACTTTGACACCATATATTTCAGTTATTATCAACTTTCGTACTAAGGTAAGTTAGCTTAAATCGACTTATTTTAACCTCAGGAATCTAAGGTTAAGCTATGGCCCATTCTTTACCAAATACCCCATATAATAATTTATTATTTTAATCTTTTACATCTATATACATTCTGTATTCAAAAGTTCGATATTATTTTTATTCAAAATACTGTTGATTTAAAAAAACTATTAATCAGATAACAGATATTACAATAAAACAACATATAGGTACTTGCAGAAGCTATACACCAAGTTTCAGAAAAATCGGAGATCCAAAAGTTTTTGACCGAGTGATTTTATATGGAATGTAGGTACCTTACATTAAAATTAGCTTCGCATCCATGAAAACCTTGAGAATGAACTAAAATATCTTTAATGTCCTTTGTAACCACTTTATTAAACTCCGTTTCTTAGCGACTGGTAATCTAATAAATATGTTATTTGGGGTTTTTAATGGTTGTACTTTAATACAATGGTAATAAACAACACTTTCATAGTTTTCCTTTTATTTTTCATAATAAAACACACAATTCAATACTATCTCTTCAAAAACTGTGATAGACTCCAAAGTAAACAAAATCGTATATAATTTTAAGTGAGACATTATAAACGTCAGTAGAAAATACAATGATGTGACGTCACAAGTGTTTGAAATGATTTAAATACACTGAGCGGCACAAAAAATGGCCACCCAACAAAATGGGTAATTTTTGATGTCGTGAATTTTCTAAATCTGTTGTCCGATTTAAGTGATTTTTTTAACATTTTATAGCCTTATTTTTTAACAATATCGCTGTAATAAAATTATTGCTAGACAGGTAAATGATCATTGTATACCGGGTGTACCAATCAAACTGTGTTTTATTCTCAAAGTTTACCACACCCTGTGTAATATTATAGCATTTATAAAATATTGAAATTAAAACCCAACTATAGCCGCAGGTTTTCTTAACATTCTGTTTTTTGATTCATTCGCTTATGTTGGATAATAAAAAAGTTTGGTACTTTAACAACTAGCCATGTTCTTCATTAATACAGGGTGTTTCTAAATAAGTGCGACAAACTTTAAGGGGCAAATCTGCATAAAAAAATAATGCCCGTTTGCTTTATAAACCCATGTCGGCAAATGCTTCGTTTCCGAGATACTGGATGTTGAATTATTTTCTTACAAACTGACGATTTATGCATTGCTCTAAAACCGGTCGAGATATGAAAATGAAATTTGGTAGTTTTTAAGATACAGTTATTGCACATTTTTTGACATATAACTAATAATTTTATATTCACCATTAGCGTGCATGCGGGTAACATTACCCGTCATATTACCCGTATGCGCGCCAATGGAGAATATAAAATCCTCAATTGCATGTCAAAAATGTGCAATAACTGTATCTTGAAACCTACCAAATTTTATTTTCATATCTCAACCGGTTTTAGAGCAATAAATAAATCGTCAGTTTGTAAGAAAATAATTCAACATCCAGTATCTCGGAAACGAAGCATTTGCCGACATGGGTTGATAAAGCAAACGGCCATTATTTTTTTATGCAGATTTGCCCCTTAAAGTTTGTCGCACTTATTTAGAAACACCCTGTATTGATAAAGAACATGGCTAGTTGTTAAAGTACCTAACTTTTTTATTATCCAACATAAGCGAACGAATAAAAAAACAGAATGTTAAGAAAACCTGCGGCTATAGTTGGGTTTTAATTTCAATATTTTATAAATGCTAGAATATTACACAGGGTGTGGTGAACTTTGAGAATAAAACACAGTTTGATTGGTACACCCGGTATACAATGATCATTTACCTGTCTAGCAATAATTTTAATTACAGCGATATTGTTAAAGAATAAGGCTATAAAATGTTAAAAAAATCACCTAAATCGGACAACAGATTTAGAAAATTCACGACATCAAAAATTACCCATTTTGTGGGGTGGCCATTTTTTGTGCCGCTCAGTGTACATAAAAGATTTTAAATTTGTAACAAGTTCTAAGTTATTATGAGGTTTTGAGGCGTGAAATTTTGGAAATCTTATCTTTAAACGAAACTGAGCATTATTATATAATAAAACAAAAATGTGCAAGTTCCATATTGCCTAGACTGTTGTGTCTCACCCCTTACAATTCGGACACTTATTCCCAATATTAAAGAAACACTTGGGTGCCATATGCTTCACTACCGATCCGATGTTCAAGGAAGTCAAGGAAGACGTTACCTGATTCCTCAAAAGTTTGGCGGTGCGATTCTACACTCACCGGCACAAAATTCCGCCACCCAAAATTTTTGATCAAGTTTGACAATTTGTATGGTTTTATAACTTTATTATTTGTACTCCGATTTTCAAGATTTCTGCACCAATTTGTAGATACATGTATTGATATGTATTTCTTCCCTGGATGTAAGTCATGACACATTTAATAATTATTATTCATCTATAAAGTGTGATTCTTTGACAGCGGAAGTTATTTATGACGGTTTGTCAAAACTTTCTAATAATGTAACAGCTGGACCGGATGGACTTGCCGATTTTTTCTTGAAAGACTGTGCTTGTAAAAACTCAACCATTGTTTGTTCTATATAACTTATCATTGAAATTAGGCATTCTTCCTGATAAATGGAAAACTAACCATTTAATTCCAATTTTTAAATCTGGCGAAAGAGAAAATATAGAAAATTACAGAGGTATATCTAAACAATCGACCATTCCTAAACTACTTGATAAGTTGATTTATAACCATATTAGTTTTCATCATCATCATAGTCATTAACATCTTAGTAGATGTGTTGTGGTTCATAATTGGGCTTCAGCAGCTCGGACAGTTTGATTGATAATATTTCTCCACTGGTCGCGGTCATCAGTTACATGTATTGCCTCAGTATACTGTTTGTTGAGAAGCTTTTTAGTAATGTCCGCCCATCGCTGTGGAGATCTTCCGCGTTGGCGTTGAGTCTGAGGCCTTCCTTGGACCACCAACCGCTCCATTTTGTGATCACTCCGATGGATATGACCAAAGAACTTTAAAATTCTAGAGTAAACGGTACTGGAGAGACGCTGATCCGGTTTAATTTCATCCAGAACCGAGACATTTGTACGGCGAGCCGTCCATGGAATTCGAAGCAGGCGTCTCCATGTCCACATTTCAAAGGCGTCTATACGTCGTCTATCTGATTCTTTGACTGTCCATGTCTCGCATGCATAGTAAAATATGGAAAAGACCAGAGTTGAAACGAGTTTCTTTTTGTTTGTCATAGTAATGTGACGATCACGCCAGACCCCGTTTAGTTCACTCATTGCTGCTCTTGCTAGTTGAATGCGTCTTCTAATTTCGGGTTCACAACTGCCTGTGTTGTTAACTAGAGCTCCAAGATATATCATAGATGAGACTACCTCGCATCCCGCAATAGTTTGGGTTTCAGGAAACTGTTGTTGGCGATCAATAACCATGATTTTGGTTTTGTTGTAGTTAACCATGAGTCCAAATTTAGCACTTTCTTCCTCGAGTTTTTTTAATAATTCAATAATTTCTTCTGGAGTAGAGGCTAGAAGTGTAGTGTCGTCTGCGAAACGCAAGTTAGATATCTTAACACCACCTAGGTTTACTCCTCCCTCCCAACCATCCAAGACTCTGCGCATTATGAACTCCGAATAGATGTTAAATAATAAGGGAGATAAAACGCATCCTTGGCGTACTCCCTTCTCCAAAGTGCATTTGTCAGACAGGTATCCGTCCATTCGAATATATGCCAGGTTATCTTGGTACAGTTTGCTAATAAGGTGAGTCAAGTGTTTAGGTACACCCATTGTCGTCAATATGTTCCATAGTTTGTCCCATCTAACATTATCAAAGGCCTTTGTATAATCGACGAAACATATAAATATCGGGATCTGGTATTCTCTGGCTTTTTCTATGATGTTTCTTACATTAAGGATTTGTTCTCTAGTACCTCTGCCCTTTACAAATCCAGCCTGCTCAGGTGCTATTTGCCAACTTATGAAGTTTTCTAGACGCCGTTGCAGTATGTAGAGGATCACCTTACTGGCGTGTGATATTAGAGCTAATAGCCTGTAGTTGTTACAATTATTTGTTGAACCTTTCTTATGAAGAGGTATGATTATGGTCTTTCTCCAATCCTCAGGCCAAACGCCTGTGTGCCATATTTCATTACACAATCGATGTAATATTTTCACTCCACATTCCGGAAGATGCTTCAAGACGTCTGCAGTAATGAGATCATATCCTGCTGCTTTGTTTAACTTAAGTCTTTTTAAAGCGAATTCCACCTCGGAAAAAAGTATGTCAGGTTCAGATTCAAAACTAGTGTGGTGTGTCTCTGTTGAAGGAGAATGGAAAGTGGAGGTCTGGCAGTCAGGTACAAACGGGGTGTCCGCCGGCATCTGGTCCGTATTGGCGTATAAAGACTTACAATACGCCCTCCAAACATCAATAACCTTGTCCAAATCCGTCTGTACATTACCTTCATCATCTTTGATAGACCAAGATTTCTGTTTGAATTTACGTGTGAGTAGTCTGACTTTATCAAAGAGTTCTTTGGTGTTATTTGTGTCGGCATGTAGTTGAATTTCTCTGCAGATTTTCTCTATATGCTTGTTTTTGTCTCGTCTACAAGCAGCCTGAATAGCTCTAGATAGCTGTCGGTACTGGGAATTCCTGAGAGGGTTCTCGATTCCAGCAATTTTAAGTTTTCTACGTTCTTCAACGAGGTCAAAAGTATCTGCAGACATCCACACTTTTTTTGGTCCGGTTGAGACGGCATTAGACTGTGCCTCGCAGTCAGCCAAGGTCTGTATCAAGGTATTTTTAAAAGATAACCAAATCTTTTCGGAATCATGAGTGGCGATAGTTGGTAAAATATTTTCGAATCTTTCATTACATTGGCTTTTAAATTGTTGTGTATCTTTTATTTTTGATATCCTCTTGTTTCGGATCCTAGCACATGCCTTGAATTTTTGCTTTAGCGTTGCAAAAAGAAGTTGGTGGTCAGAGCCGCAGTCAGCGCTAGGTCGTGTTTTACATTGGCTAATAGATGTTTTCCAGCGATGTTTAATCATTATGTAATCGATTTGATTTCGGTGTCGTCCGCCAGGTGAGATCCAAGTGTACAATCTTCTGGGGTGGTGCTTATACATAGAGTTCATTATTGTCAAGTCATTGTCAACGCAGAACTGGATAAGGCGGTCTCCCCTTGAATTACGTTCACCTATTCCATATCTACCTAGTTTTACTTGTCAACAATTAATAATTATCAACATGGCTTTATGCACAAGAAATCCACAACTACAAACTTACTATCTTATGAAACATCTATTATCAGAGATCTGGAAAGAAAATGTCAGGTAGATTGTGTATACACAGACTTTTCAAAAGCCTTTGATAGGATTGACCACTACTTACTGTTACATAAATTTAAGTTATATGGTTTCAGCGATCAGTTTTTAAAGTGGTTTGCTAGGTATTTTAATAGGTCGCACACAAAAAGTCAAACTGGGTTCATTTATGTCAGATGCAATACAAATAAAATCTGGAGTTCCACAAGGTACTCATTGCTCGTCCCTTCTGTTCAATCTATTTATTAACGACATAGGTGAATGTATTAATCACTCTAAGTACATGCTATTTGCTGATGATTTAAAGATGTACAGATCTATCAAAGATCATGAAGATTGTAGTCTCCTTCAATACGATCTCAATAATTTGGTTGAGTGGTGTAACAAAAACAGACTCTTTTTAAATGTTAATAAATGTTATTTCATCAGCTTCCACAAAGTAAGAATATCAATCATCATATATGTCATCGACAGTAAAGACAGCGCTCTCTTATGTTAAAACAGTAAAGGATTTAGGATTAATATTCGATGAAAACAACGTTTGTGGATCACATTAACTATGTGACAGCAAAGGCGTCAAAAATATTGGGTTATATACTTCGCAGTTGTGCTGATCTTTCCCTTACTACAATAAAGGCTGTTTACTCATCATTGGTTATATCTATATTAGAATTCTCCTCTATTGTCTGGTCACCATTTAATAACGTTCATGTTGTTTGTCTCGAGAGAGGTCAAAATAAGTTTTTAAGATTTGCAGCGTACAGATTGGGATATAATGTTATTGAACTAAACCACAACTATACTATCATCCGTAGTGATCTCAATTTGCACTCCTTAAAAGACCGTAGAATTATAAATGATCTAGCTTTTATTTGTAAACTATTAAATAGTGAAATCAATTGCCCTGATTTATTAAAATTAATAAACTTTAATATTCCAAACCATGATCTGAGAAATAATAACTTGTTCCATGTACCTCATCATTCAACAAACTATGGTCTTAACTCACCAATAGATAGAACTTTTGAGTCGCCTGAATGATTTGGACATCGATTTATTCTCTTCTTCCAGTAGAGTGTTTAAAAACCGACTAAAATCAATTTTTCCGGTCAGCACTTATGTTTAATGTTTAATATTATATTTTCAGTAGATTTGTTAATTTTTGCCATAGACAATGCTTTTGTATTATGTAATTTATTAACTTTTTATTGTCTGTAGTTAGTTGATTAATATCGGTTTATATTATATTATTATTATGTATTGTCACTGCATAACGTGGATTGTGTGTATGTTAAATTTAGTTTTATTGTAATGTACTTATTCTTTTTCTCATGATCATCTTTCAGTGCGTCACAGTTTTTCGATTTCTCTCTAACGCATTAAATTGTATGTGACAGAAAAAAAGGCACGTCTTTGAATACTTTGGTAATTATTCTAGTTCGGTGATTATTCTAGTTGTCGATAGATGGCGCCATAATCAAAAAAGAATTATTTATTAAATAAAATAATAATATTATCAATATAATCTGTACAATTTATAAGACTATACAAATGAAAGAAAATACCATTTTATAAATGCAATAGACACAATTGATTTGGTTTTATTCCAAATTGAAAATAAAATGTGACAACTGTCAGATTTAACAAAAATGTCACGTTAGAATAAATGTCATAAATGTGTATTATCACGGACTAACCTTTTTTTCTATAATTTGTGACGCACTGAAAAATGTTCATGAAAAGGAGAATACTACAGTTTTATGCTGTCACACTTTCATTTAATTTTATTTTTTGTTTTTTTACTGTTTTACTGGACTTTACTACTACTACTTTTACTTCTACTTATTGTTTATATAATATGTATATTTTTTATGAAATTGGGGAAACCCGTAAATAAATAAATAAATAAATAGATATGGTTTGGTATTATTCCGGCAACAAAAAAATTTTACTTGCTCGGCATTATACAGGGGTAAATTGAAGCGTTGTATTTTCTAATAACTTTAAAAAATTCTGTGGAAAAATGTAATAGCTGATTTTGTTTCATAGTCATGTCATATTATCACGGAGGCATCACTAAAATTTTGTTTTTTGATTTATTCGAATATCTCTTTTCTTGTAAGAGCTGTACTATTTTTTGTAAATAAAAACACTGATTGATTGACTCAAAATGGAGGTATGATTGATAAGATTAGAATGGTCCGCATGCTGCCCAGATCTCAATCCTATTGAGCATTTATAGGAGGAAGTAAAAAAAGCTATTCGCCGTCATCCTAGGCCTACAGAAAATTTGGTACAGTGATGGCCCTGGTAGAGGAATATCGGGTTATTTCCCAAGCAAGGATAACACATCTTTATTCGATGCTAAACAGATTGCGAGCAGTCGTTGCTGCGCGAGGTGGACATACTCGCTTTTGAATTATTTTGTTTTGTTGTTAATTTTGTTTTGTTTTGTTAATTTTAGTGCGTTTGATATGTTTAATTGAATAAACCTTCAAAACAGTGTGATTATTTACAGCTTTTACAAGAAAAGAGATATTCGGGTAATTAAAAAAACAAAACCTTAGTGATACCTCTAATAGCCACTTCACACGATGAAACTAATTGCGCAATTAATTGCACAATTTCTTGCGCAAGAACTTGTGCAATAAGTTGCAACTAACTTTCTGCAATAAAGTGATTACACGGTGCAATAAACTGACATGAAATAGAAAGAAACTTTAGACAAAATAGCATCAATTTTAGGTTATGTTGTTTTTATAAATTAAATATTAAATGTGATTTTTTGAGTAGAGTTATCAGATATTAGACTATTTATGTTATATAATTTGAGAAAATTATAATATTATGTATTTTAACAAAATCAATTAATACCTAATGCAAGTATACCTATAATATAATACATTATTCATTTACAAAAGGAAACAAGTTGTAAGAAATACAAATAGAAATTTTTAATCCCTATGTTGCATAATGAAAGTTATCCACAAGAATAATGTTATCTGTGAAGCGTGAAATTGGTAAAAAGTTCCTCTAGTTTTGTTAAAAAATTGTTTAGTTTGAAATTTTGGATGACAGAATGTCAATGTAGTGAAAACAAACAGTGTAACCCATGTGTAACCTTAAAAGTTACTAAAAAGATAACCAAATTGCAGAAAAAATTGCATGAAAAATAGGACATATTCTATTTAGCTGCAACTTCTTGCAGCAAGAAGTTGATGCAAGTAATGGCACCTTTTCTGTGCAATTCGCGTATGACACGATGCAATTTCTATTGCTGCAAGAAATTGTGCAATTAATTGCGCAATTAGTTGCATCGTGTAAAGTGGCTATAAGATAAATACAAAAGGAGTATGAGACAAAATCAGCCCTACAATTTTTCCATAGAATTTTTTAAAGTTAGGAGAAAAAACAACGCTTTCATTCACCCCCGTATAATAAAAGCAAAATTCTTTATTACCGGATAATAATAAACGACATCAATACATGTACCTACAAACTGATGCAAGAATCTTGAGAATCGGAGCACAAATAATAAAGTTATAAATTGTCAAAAATCAAAAATTGTGGGTGGCGGAATTTTGTGCCGGTGAGTGTATAATATGAAGGTAGAAAAGCTGGAGCATTATCTGCGAAAGTGTTTGGACAAAAATAGCAATTTTATAGAAAAATGGCGTAAGTTTTGAAATTATGTATAACACTAAGAAAAAAATAATAAAGCTTTCTATTTTTAAAATTCATGGGAACTTTATGAGTGGCCTCGTATAAATTTCAAGAATTATATTTGTATATTTCGGTTGTATTCATTCTATGATTATAACTTAAACTAAATCTTTGTACAACTATAGACATTCAGTAGCCTACATTAATAGTAGCTGTTTTCTCAGTCTCTGTAAAATCTGTACTGTCTACTTCAACTAGTCCATTCTCATCAGCTTTGGACAAGATATCACAGATCAGTGGTGATTCTACTCCCAAGATATATTGGCACACCTTAGGTTCAAGTAAGTACAATGAAACTGCATTAGAGCTACTAGGATTCTGTAAACATTTCAACTTAACTTCTGTCTGTCTTGGTTTACCAGTTTCTTTGCAAATAGAACCTCCAGAGTACAAGTGAGACAGCTGTTTTCTTTGAGCTACTGGTTTTGGTCGTTTGTGTGGATTTTCAAGTATCCAATCAAGATGAGCTTGCTTGTTAAACACACCTAGATTTATGGACACTCTTTTACCGTCTTTTTCCACGTGATACTGCTCTACTGACTTTCCATAACAAAACTCAAACTTCCACCAACCAGTTCCACCATGCAAGCAATTCTTTCCTCGTAAGAAGTTTTCTACAGGTGCCGGATCTAAAGGTTTAGATTCTGCATTACTTACAGGTTCATCTTTATCTTTTTCCAATTTTATGAGTTCTACTTTAAATCGATCTAACTCTGATCTTCTTCTTAACTGTGCTGAATCATAATTAAGTTTAGCCAGACTGTAGGGCATTTTGTAGCTTCCATCTATAGGCACACAATTTAATTGATTCTCCCCTGATTCCTTGGGTTTATATCTTGGGTGGGCACAGAGCAAAGGTGATAAAATTATGATTTCATAGACACAAGTTTGTGATTCATCTACAGAATAGATCTCGTGCTTGCCATGAATATAACAAACATAAAGAACTTTTGTCATGCGAGGTTTGTTGTTGTTCAAACTACATTGGGTGCCGTTGTCCATAATTACTTCATAATAAGGTAAATTAACGTTATCAATTTTTTTAACAGGAGGGTCTATATGTTTGTGTTGTTCTTCAGCTTTGGCTCGTGCCAAGAGCGTCTCATAGTAATTGTTGTCCCACTTTCCAATTAAATACTCTTGTAACTTCATTGATTTTCCTTCTCTGTCTTCATGATATTGTCTGATCTTCCTGCCATGACAGACCTGAAAAGTTATAAAACCTATTATAATTTACATACGAATATAATGTACTAATTAAAATTAATACAACATCTGGAATCTTCCACAAATATTTTTCGAGAAACGATATCACCGTAGAATGCACAAAGCATTCTACAGAAATAAAAAAATATTCAGAGATAAGAAGATAAGCCGAAACACAAAAATGAAAATCTACAAAACGACCATAAAACCAATAGTGCTATATGCTTTGGGGACATTCACATTAACAGCAAGAGAAGAAGAGCAGCTGAAAGTTTTCGAGAGAAAAATTATGAGAAAAAGTCATTACAATATCTCAAGTATATGAAAGGATGATGACGTTAGATGTGAACAGAGGTGCTGGTCCTGACAAAATACCTCCTATAGTTTTAAAGAAATGCAGTTTTATTTTGGCCAGATCATTGTGCAAAATTTTTAATTCTTCTTTGTATACTGGTTACTTTCCTGATCCATGGAAATTAAGTTTTGTAATGCCAGTACATAAAGCTGGTGGTAGATCTGACATTACAAATTACAGACCGATTTCTATATTAAGTACTATTTTTAAGTTATTTGAAAGCTTAGTGTCAGACTGCCTCTCGGTATGTTTCAAATTGTTTCCAGTAGATGAGCAATATGGTTTTCAGAAACACAAATCATCGGAATTAAATCTTCTTTGCTATTTGGACGTGTTGTCAAGTGCTTTGGAGGGTGGGTATCAAATTGATTCTATTTATACCAGAGCTGGGTAGTATTCGGATACTTCTGTATCTGGATACAATATCCGGATACTTTTTATGTATCCGAAAGCTGTATCCGGATACTTTTTAAATTTTGTATCCGGTATCCATATCCGTGAAATTTGATATTCGGATACTTTTAAATATGGAGGAGAACATCTAGCAAAAATGTGCATTAAAAGCTTAAATACTCGTTTTGCAAACATTTTAAATTTGGAATGGGAAGATCCAATTATAGCTGCAGTTCTTCTTCCTAAATTTAAGATTAAGTGGTACAATGTCGTAAAAAATTCCAAAAAAACTATAGAAGGTATAAAAAATGCATTATAACTGTCGCCAAAATAAAAATGGAATTGGGAAGTTGCAATGAATCAGATGAAAGTGTAGATCAAAATTTGGATGACTTTTTTGATTTTTATCTATTTATTTATATATATTTACGAGCAAAGCTCATTACAATAAAACATTACAGAAGATATGAAGAACTAACAAAATATTACAAATATACGTAAAATACAATAAGATACAATAAACACTACGACAATAAAGCAAGTCAAAAAGTAAAAATAACAGGTAAAGATATATAATCACAAGTTTAAAATATTCAAGAACATAAAACTAGAGGGTGCAATCCTTTAGCGTTTTTAAAAATCGCGAACTATCCGCAAAGAAATCCACACAATTGGAGCAAGCATTTGCCTGTCTAGAAACCCTCGAGATGAAAGAATTTGCAGTGAAGTTAGTTCTGCTGATGGGAGTATGAAACGTAGATCTTGAACGTGTGATTCTGGAGGGAATATGTAAACCTACTTCCTCAAGGAGCTCAGGGCAGTCGTGAATTGAATTTATAATATTATACAACATGTACATGTCCTTCTTTTTCCGTCTGCTTGATAAGGTGTCAATGTTAAGTTCTAGTTCAAGATCCATATAATTCCAGTCTCTACGGTTTGTTTTGAATGCAACGAACCTAAGGAATAGGTGCTGGATCCTTTCAATCTTACAGTTGTATGTCTCATAGGCGGGTGACCAGACGCAAGATGCATATTCCACGATTGGCCTCACCATTGCACAGTACAACAGTTTAAACGATCTCAACTGCTTAAAGTCTTGGGAGCATCTTTTAATAAAACCTAACAGTTGAAGCGATTTTGAGATGATATTGCTTATATGAATATTGAAAGATAGTCCAGAGTCATTTTAGCAATTTTCGAGACCAGCAAGTGGATAACAGCTGTACTATTAATTATACACAGAATGAACAGGGCTCCAGCATCAATAATAAAACTTCAAAAGTACAGTTGGAGTTGCTAAGATATTTGGAGGACAAAAGAACCAATTTTTTTTTATTTATTTATTCACGGGCAAGCCCTATTCAGATATAAATGTTACAGTGTTCTAAATTATATAACATAATTATACAATTATATAACATTAATGTTAACCAAATATATAACATAAATTATCATAATATAACATAGCAAAGTGGTTTGAGAGAAAATAATTCTATGAGTAGTACAGTTACAAAAAAGAAAAACAAGAATAAGATAACATACATGTCAGTACAAATACAAACAAAAGATATCACCTAAATCAATTCAGAAATGTTCCAAGGTATAACGGTTTTGAGTTATCTAATACATACATGTCATGTAACACTAATCAAAATACAAATCACAATACAAAAGCTCTGGCCGAAAATATTAAAAAGTTAAAAAGTTAGGGAAGAAATATGGTTTTTAAAGCAGGAAACTGATATATTAAAAATTTCGAGGTTATTTAATGAGTTAGCTAATCGAAGAGCTCTAGGAATAAATGTGTTGTAAGAATAATTGAATCTATGAAAAGAGACATAAAAGGTTTGTACCTGCCTAGTTGAATGACTGGGGACAAATAGAGATATTTTGGAGAGAAGCTCGGGGCAGTTACACAGCCCGTTGATAATTTTAAATAAAATTATTAAGTCTCTTTGTTTTCTGCGTACCTCAAGAGGAGGTAAGTTCAGTATGCACTCTAATACAGAACAGTCGTAGTATACATGCATCTTAGTAGCAGTACATCTCAGAAAATTGTGTTGGACAGCCTCAAGTTTCAGTTTATGAGTAAAGTAATAGGGGGACCAAATTGTGGAACAGTAATCGAAATGAGATCTAACCAGGGAGAAATAAAGTGATTTAATAGCTGAGATGTATACATCTTAAATGAATACCCAATATTTAAAAGGGTGTTGAAAGACTTTTCTCTTTTGCAACTATGATTGATACGCCTAAAAGAAAAGCTTGAACACTTTGAGGTACTTACAAAGGCAAATTCAAAGGCTCTTCACTTCTGACTTCGTCAGCAATTGGAATACTTTCTGTATTAGTACGTTTTTATTTTAATTTAATGTTTCCTTATAAGTTTATGTTCTAGTTTTATTATTCATAAGCAATAAACAATTTTTTGTGTACTTTCTGATTTCTTTCTCCATCATTTAATGTATTTTTATTATTATATATTACATTAAAAATACATGCACATCACATAGTTCTAATACTAATAATTGATGTCCTTCTTAAAAAAAGTATCCTTCAAAGTATCCTAGGAAGTATCCGAAAAAAATATCTGGATACTTGTATCCGAATACATTTTTAAATGAAAGTATTTGTACTTTTTTAAAAAGTATCTGGATACATTTTGAGTATCCGTATCCGGTATCTGGATACTTTTTTTCAGTATCCGACCCAACTCTGATTTATACAGACTTCTCCAAGGCATTTGACAGGGTAAATCATAACATCCTATTGTCTAAATTAGAAGCTGCTGGAGTAGATGGGAAACTGCTTGAAAGGCTGGAAAGCTACCTAATAGGAAGACGCCAAGCAGTAAGGATCCAGGATTATCTCAGGATGTAGTTGTCAGTTCTGGGGTCCCTCAGGGTTCACTATTATTTATTATATTTATAAATGATAGTGCAGATATAAACTGTGATAAGCTTTTGTTTGCGGATGATTTAAAAATCTTTTCGGAAATATCTAGTCCTGACGATTCCGAAAATCTGCAATTTCAATTAAATAAAATACAGGATTGGTGTAAAGAAAATGAAATGGAGCTTAATGTCAAAAAGTGTCATAAAATTAGTTTTTATCAAGATAGAACGTATATTCCGTTTGAATATAAACTTGATAACACACCACTAGATTGTGTTAATACAATAAGAGATCTTGGAATACTGTTTGACAAATCGCTAAAATTCGCAGATCATATCGATTCTATTATTTCAAAGGCATTACAGATGCTTGGCTTCATGAAACGAAACTGCTATGATTTTAAAAGTCCCAATACCCTGAAATTGTTATACTGTTCTCTTGTTAGACCTCACTTGGAATACTGTTGTAGTATTTGGTCACCTTACTATAATGTTTACGCAGAAAAAATTGAAAAAGTTCAAAATAAATTCCTTAGGTTTTTGGGATTTAAAATTAGAGCTATTACTGGCAGTAACAGGTTTTACAGTTATGACGAAATTAGAGCATTTATAAATATCAATACCCTGGAAGAATGTTGTTATCACCATGATTTGAAAATTCTATATAGTTTGTTAAATGGTACAGCAAATAGTCATTATTTATTGTCTAAGGTTGGTTTTAAAGTTCCTTCATACAGTACTCGAAATGCAGTCGAAACCGAAACCACTTTTCATGTACCATTTCATCGATGTAATTATGGCCTCAATGAACCTATAACTAGAATGTTACGTCTAGAGGCAAATCAAAATACTGAGAGGCTTAATTTTAGTTCCACACCCAACCAATTTATACGCCACTTACAACAAATTAATATTGCCTCTTAATTGTTTTGTTATGTCCACCTTTACCAGTCAGTCTGTTTCTAATTTGTTCTGTATGTAATTTATATTATTTATTTTAACTATTATATTTTATGTGTTATATATTTATATTTATATTAGACTTATATTTAGTATACTAAATTGTTCCAAAATTTGTAAAAAATTGTAAGTGCATTGGGCTTGTCCCGTGGAAATAAAAAGAACAAAACAAAAACAACAATTCTGGGACCAAAGAGGGAAAACGAAGAGGATGCAAGACAATGGATGAACCACGAAATACAAGAATGGATGGGTCAAGAGAACATAGAGCAATAAAAGCACAGATAATTAGATGGTATGGACACGTAATGAGAAGAGAAAAGAACAATCCGTCAAGAGTTATAACCGAATAGATACCACCAGGTACAAGAACCAGAGGCAGGCCTAAACTCAGATGGAGATAATAAGTGGAAGAAGACTTAAGAAGTATGGAAATTAGAAATATAGGAAGGAAAATCAAAGAGAGAGAAAAATGGAGAAAGGTAGTGGAAACAGCGAAGTCACACAAACAACTGTAAAACCAGAATGGGATGATCCACCACAAAAATAATCTTCAAGTGAAAACAGCTTCAGCTTCTCCGAGAGTGTATAGCTTGTATATATTTATATTGCTTAATCTTTTGTATTCTGGTATTGGCTTGGTCAGATTGCTTAGGAACACTAACAGCTTGCTAGAGAGGTGTAATTATTGATATTTTTAATTTGTCCCTATATCAAGTAAGGTTAGCAGTTAGAAGGTTATAATGTCCTTAGGTATGATCATTTGTGTAATTTGTATATGTGTTATGTACAAGATCCTTTTTGTCTAAAAACGTTATTTCTTTTCTGTTTTATATTGTAATATGTATTCTGTTTTTTGACAAATAAACTTTTTGTATTTTTTTATTATATTTGTATTTTTTGTTCTCTTTATTGTTATTGGCGTTTTTTAATGTATTATTTTCTTTTTTTGTAAATGATTGTCACCGTAAATAAATAAATACATTTTAAATGTCGTTTTCTCTCTCCATACTTTGTTTTTTTTTTACTTATGACACTGTTTGAGGGGAGATGCGATATGCATTTTATAACTTAAGTTTTCTTCTTCACCAGTAACCATATTATTGGCGGGTTAAATTTTATGTACAAAATATTACTTAAAGCATGGTTATTATTGTTACCCACCTGATATGTCCAGTAGGACTCTAGTCTAAAAGAACATGGTGTGTTTGGTGAAAACAATGGTGAAAGTAATTCAAGAGCTGTAGGGCCATCATACTTTTCTTCCAGCTCAGCCTCTTCCTCTGCAGTTGTGGGCAAAATACACTTATATTTTTCCTTATGTGCAGAAGTAACTATAATAGCTTCTCCTGTTAGTTCTTCCTCTTCAAGTAATTCTCCAGGAAAATTTATGTTGTAGATAATGGTATCATCAAATCCTTTGATATCATTTTGAACAGCAATTTGCCAAATAAGGGTAAAAATCACAAAGGGTCTTTTCATGATTCTAGTTTTTTATATTATCCATACGTTTGAATTTGGTGTTATGAATCTATGGATTTACGACGTGACAACGTGACAGATGATCTGTCAATACGTCATCAACTGTTCAATAGCTGTCTTAGACTATTATACTATTTAGCCACATGAGTTTTAAAAGTCTTTTCCAAAACATTAAAATAATAATATCATCTTGTTTTATAACGCACAAAATGGGAAGAATGTCTAAAAAAATTACAAATCGAGCTAAATACCTGAAATTCCAATCAACAGTTTTACAACTATACGCATCGCATATCAGTAGGTCATAGAGATAGAGTGGTTTGAGTTTGGGCGACGTGAAATTGGAGAAAAGAAGAATGGAGAATGGACTAACCTCAACACGTAACACCTAACCTAAGTCCTAACTTAAACATTTTAATTTAAAATATAACAGAAACATGGAAAACATTATAAATTAATTATTAGTTCTCGTTTTCAGTTCATTAAAATGCCACAAAAAATTCAGATACGTCTCGCTACTCACAGAGTAAATCCATCAGTTGCCCCAAATAAAAGGTATCCAAAGATATTTACTCCAGGAGAAGTTATCACTGCTCAAGATGAATTCATGAGGTAAATTGAAATTTTATATTTGCTGAATCCATATTAAAGTCGAATCTGTATTAAAATTATTTTTATTAGGTCTTATAAAATTAAAAAAAGGTTATTTTAAAATCTTTTTACACAAAATTATTATTTTTAGAGGTCATGGAACATATGAAGAGAATGGAGAACTGAAAGCTTCAGTAGCAGGTGTAAGAGAACAAGTTAATAATCTGATATCAGTAAGACCTCTAAAAAGTAGATATAATGGAGAAATAGGTGATGTTGTAGTAGGACGGATTACAGAGGTTCAGCAAAAAAGGTGGAAAGTAGATACCAATTCAAGACTGGACTCGGCACTGCTCTTATCTTCAGTAAATTTGCCAGGTGGTGAATTGGTATGTGTTTACAAATTAATTCTTATAGTGCCGTAACAAATTTCTGAGCATGGGCAGCTCTGATTTGATCCATTTTATCTTTGCCTAAAACATCATGATTCATTTTCAAACAAGTTAAATCTAAACATTAACTGAAACTTAAGTCGATGTGTAATATCATTGATAGGTACATACTGTCAAGGTAATAATTAGTAAATGGCTGTTATCCTGATGGACATATTTTATAAAGTTATTTTATTGAAGTATTTAATATTTCCTCACCATTGAGGAGATTGATGGACTCAACATTAAATAGCTTGAACATCATACCAACCATTACTATGCTTTTTCTCATGAGGATCTTTCAGTGTGTCACAGTTTTTCGATTTCTTTCTAACGCATTAAATTGTATGTGACAGAAAAAAACGCATGTCGGTGATTACATTTACATTTACAGTTATTCTAGTTGTCAATAGATGGCGCCATAATCGAAAATAAAATAATTTGCGAATTATATATATATATATACATTAGCACTTCGAGCCAAGCAGGCTCATGGCTTGGTTTACAATCTTCCTCCATTCTTGCTTGTTCTTCGCTTTTTCTTTCCAATTGGTTGCATTGAGATACTTCAGGTCATCATTAACTTCATGGCTCCATCTGGTCCTAGGTCTTCCTTTTCTCTTTTTACCACCTATTGTAGCGCTTAACATGATTTTAGGCATTCTAACTTGGGCCATTCTTTGGACATGTCCTAACCATCTAAGTCTTTGTGATCTTACAACTGCAATTATATTAGGCTCCTTATACAATTCTTCTAACTCCTTGTTTGTTCTTCGTGTCTACTGATTGTTGATTATTTTTCCCCCAAATATCCTTCTAAGTATTTTTCTTTCCCATACTTGTAACATTGATTGCTCGGTTTTTGTCATAGTCCAAGTTTCTGAGGCATACGTAACTATTGGTCGTATCACAGTTTTATACGTTCTTAATTTAGCTGCTTTGGATATATTTTTGCTTCTGAGTATTTTATTGAGTGCATATATGCAACGATTCCCTGACATTAGTCTTTTGTGTATTTCATCCCGGATATTTGGTTTACTAGAAAATAAGGTCCCTAAATATTCAAATCTGTCTACCTTTTCAATTTTATACATTGTTCCTTCATTCGTTGTTATCATTAAATATTGCCCTTGTTCAAATTTTTTGTCGGTCCATTCCATATACTTAGTTTTTGTTTCATTTATATAAAGTCCTTTTTCTCGAGCTGCCTTTTCTAGTCGTTCTACTTCCTCTTTTAGTTGTTCCTTGCTTCTGGATAGAATTACTACATCATCCGCGAATGCCAAACATTGATGTTTTTTGTGATATATATGTCCTGATCTGTTAATATTAGCCTCTTTTATTATCATTTCCAATACTACATTAAATAGCAGTGATGACAACGGATCCCCTTGTCGTACTTCTTCTTTCACTTCGAAATTTTCTGTTAGTTTGTTATTAACTTTTACTTTATTTTCTGTTTTCGTAAGTGTAAGCTTTATCATTCTTATTATTTTTGGTGAAACTTCTAGATTTTTTAACGCTTTATATATTTCTTTTCTTTTTATTCTATCAAAAGCTTGCTTAAAATCTAAGAAGAGTGCCATTGTTGGTTTATTATATTCATAGCTCTCAGCTTGTATTTCTCTTAAAGTAAAGATGTTGTCTATAGTACTTCTTCCTTTTCTAAAGCCACACTGGTATTCACCTATGCTATTGTTATGACTTCTTGCTAGCTTGTTTTTGATGTGGACTGCTAATATCTTATATATTACATTTAATAGTGCCACGCCCCTATAATTTTGACATTCTGCTTTGTCCCCCTTTTTATAAAGAGGACATATCACTGCTTGCTTCCTCTCCATTAGTAGTTCTTCCTTTTCCCATATGTTTTTTAGTAATTTGTGTATTTTGTCTGTCAGCTGCGCTCCTCCATATTTTAACATTTCCGCTGTTATAGAATCACTTCCAGGACATTTATAGTTTTTTAGATTCTTAATAATAATTTCAACTTCATTTAGGGATGGTGCTATATCTTCCGTACTGTCTCTTTGCATACTCATTATGGCGTCTGTGTATCCTTCATTATCGTGATTTATGTGTTCTTCATTTCCATGATCTGTGTCTTCTTCATTGTGATTATTTGTGTACTCCCCGTTTAACAATTCATCAAAATATTGTTTCCATCGTTTTAATATTTCTTGGTCATCAAATATCATTTTTCCTTCTTTATCTTTGTAATAAATGGGCTGTGGTTTATATTCTCTTTTTTGATTTTTAATGCCTTGATAAAAATTTCTAATAAGATTATTTTTGTAATTCTCTTCAATGTCTTTCAACTTATCTTCGTAAAATTTTCTCTTTTTATTTCGTAAAATTGCGCTGGTTTTTCTTCTTTGCTCTATGTAAAGTGTTTCCGCTGTTTTTGATTTCAGTCTTAGACTTTCTAATCGTAGCTTGTTCCGTTTCTCTATTTCTAGTTTGCATTCATCGTCGAACCATGCCTTTTGTTGTTTCTTGATTGGCTTGTCAGTATCATCTGCTACGGCTTTTAAAGTATTTTTAATTAAGTCCCATGTTTGTTCTACATTGTCATTTTCTGTAATAAGTTCCAGTTTCTTGTTAAGTGTCAACTGGTATACCTTTTTTTCTTCTTCTGTTTGTAACCTGACTAGCTTGTTCATCATGCGTTTTTCTCTGTTTCTGTTTCTATTTATAGGTATTATTTGTTTCATTTTTATTCCCACTAAAAAGTGGTCTGAATCTATATCTGGCCCTCTATATGTACGTATATGCATTATGCTTTTTTCTACATCCTTCTCTATTAAAACATGGTCTATTTGGTTTACCGTTTGACCGTCCGGCGATCTCCAAGTGCCCTTGTGTATTTCCTTTCTCTGGAAGTAGGTACTTTTTATTAAAAGGTTTTTTTCTCTTGCAAAGTCGATGAGCATGTGTCCATTGTGATTCGTTGTTGGATGCAAGCTGTATTTTCCTATAGTAGGCTTAAATATGTCCTCTCTACCTATTTTGGCATTGGTATCTCCAAGGACTATTTTGAGATCATATTTGGGGATGCTTTCATATACTTGGTCCAGTAGGTTATAGAACTCTTCCTTTACCTCTATTTCTTTTTCTTCCGAAGGTGCATGAATATTTACAAATGAAATTTTTTGGAATTTTCCCTTTACTCTAAGAACACTCAGTCTATCGGATATTGCTCTGAATTCGACAATTGATGCTCTAAAGTTTTTATGTATTAAAAAGCCTGTACCCAGCATTCTACTTTGCCCTCCACTATTAAAGAATAAGTAATCTTCTATTTCCTGACTGTATTGCCCTAATTGCTTTGTTTCTTGTAATGCGACAATCTGAAAACTGTATCTTTTAAGTTCAAGTACCATTTGTTTTAATTTTCCTTCTTTGTGACTTCCTCTTATTCCATGTCGCCATACGTATTACTTCGTTTGATTTTATTGTTTTCTTTTTTGTTTCGTCGTTTCCCTCTTGTCTCCTTTTCTTTGCCGTGTCGTCTTTATAGTATTGTTCTGTCCGTTATTGCTTATTAGTTTTTTGAGTGGTTATAATTTACTCTTTCCAACTTTTCTCTTTCTCTGTTCCATTTCCATACTTCATTATCCAAAATTAACTTTTGATATCCCACCTTAGCAATTTTCCCTTTGGTCTTCTCTTCTTTAGCAGTTGCTCTAATTTTGGATTGTATTTCTCTTTCACGTTTTGTTAGATCATCATTTATGTATATGCGGTTCGGCAGTTCTTTGAGTTTATGTATGTTTTTCATTATTTTCATCTTTTCGTATTTGCTATCCAGTTCGACTAAGTATATTTTATCTCCCAATTTCCTTGCTTCATTTATTTTTACTTCTATGCCCATTTCCTTGTCGATAAAATTTTTTACTGAATCTCTTAATACCTTTGGATTATTTGTAGTTATCGGGATGCCTTGTATAACTATATTTTTCCTTCTTTTGTCGCTTTCAAGGTATTGAATTCTCTCGTTGCAACTCATTATTTCTTTCTGCAAATTATTAATTTCTTTTAACATTTTTTCATTATTATTCTTCATTGCTGATATTTCGTTTTTATTTTCAATCTGTTCTTTTTTGAGTTCTTTTAGTTCCTCGGAAATCTCCTTCATTTTCTTATCTTGTTCTTTTTGTTGTTTTCTTATTTCTTCTGTGTCCTCTTTAAGATTTTTTAACATAGACATAATTTGCGTTAGCATTTCTTTATTGGAACCGTCATCTTTCTTTGGAGATCTGGTGGTTTTTTTAGATTGTTGAAAAGCATCCAAGACATCTGTAGCTTTTCTTTTTCCTGATTCATCTGCTGTAGTTGAGTCATCGGAATCATACATTTTGATTAGGTATACCGCGATAGAAACTGGTATCCAGGTCGACCCTTTAAAAAATTGCCGTTTCTCACAGTGTAGCAATTTCTGTGTATTTTTAGTAATTAAAAAAAAATTATTATTCTATTTTTAATAATTAATTATATCAATTCTTATTGTAGTTATTTTGTAACTTTTAAAATTATTCGTTCCCACCTCTACAGGTCTACCAATATTTACAAATTTTAACAGTTTTTGTTAACTTTCGTTCTTTTAATTATTGATAATTAGTTTCAACATTAATGGAGTTTATCAAAATATAAAGCTAAATTCAATTTAAAACGTATGCTACTGTAATACTGGATGCCTAATCTTTAGAAAGTACTCTCACAATTTGTACTTACTAGTTCCCACGTCACTGGGTTCGGTGTGAATTACTGGTTGCCTACACAGCTTCGCACAGCTAGCGCCAGAAGTTAGTTACAATTCAACCTTGCGGATAACTAACCTCTACCCACTGGTCCCACTGTTAAAAAATCACGTTATTCGTCGTAGAACAGTTTCTTTTACAACCAATAATAATTCTGAGTCTACCTTACCCGTTAAATACCACTTTCACTACAATTTTTCACCAATTTAGTTCGATATTACCGGATAACGAATTAAATATCGGAACACCTATTTTTGTGTTGTTGTCTGGACAGTGGCGTATCCATATCCAATTTGCGAATTATATAAAATATATTATCTACGAATATAATCTGAACAATTTATAAGACTATACAAATCAAAGAAAATACCATTTTATAAATGCAATAAACACAATTTTGATTTTATATCAAATTGCAAATAAAATGTGACAACTGTCAGATTTAATGTATATTATCACCATGGACGTATAAATAAAGACGATGGACCGGGCTATTTACATCTTTGCTTGAAGTCATGAGATTGTCACAGTCTTAGGCACAAATTCTTAATTCGACGTGGTCATATTATTTTGTTTTCAAGTCAATATTCAAAATAATTTTCAATTTTTAGTATAATTTACTTTTAATTTATAAATCAAAATATATTACTTAGTTACTAGAAACCATTTCTAAATATACTTATTTCGCAACTAAGGAATTAAAAGAAAAACATTAATTTTGTAATTAATAAATGAAACTTTATTCTGATAATTTTAACTATTTGTGAAACTTGGCACCATTGGTAATATCAACCAATCATCGCGCTTTCAAGAAGAAGGAATATGCCGTTGTGTTGTTTACGTTTGTTTTGATAATTTCATAATTTCCTTATTTGTGACATTTGAGTGAATTTGTTAGCGTATTTTGACTTTGAATTGAACAATTGTAATCGTTAAGTGTCCTAATTATGGTGCGTAACTGTGTTGTATGCAGAAAAACTGCATATTTACATCCAGAACTGTCATTTCATTCGTAAGTATATTATCAAGTATTGTATTGTAAACAACATTCATTGTCGTAGTACAGGGATATGATATTACTTAATCCTTGAATTGAAATAAAATAAATAAATAAATAAAACTTAATTTTGTGAAATAAAGTAGATTTTGTAGTATTATAAATACGTTTATTTATTTATTTATTTATTTTAATCTACAATATAATTTCTATAAATATATATTGATTCGACGAAATATAATATGCAGGTTCCCAGTAAAGAATCAACAGCTGGATATGTGGTTGTCTATATTCAGCTTAAATAAAGAACAAACAACCAAAACTTCTATGGTCTGCTCAGAACATTTCAGAAAGCAGGATCTAATTAAACAACAAAGTGGACGGATTAATTTGAGGAAAGGAGCCCTTCCAATAAACATTTATAATAAAGCACCAGAACCAAGGTATTAATAAGGAATTTCTATGTAATTTACTATACGGAGTATAATAAATATAATCTGCGTACTCATAGTCCGGTACTCATAGTCCGTTCTTTAACAGTAAAATATTGCAAAACCTCTAAACTTTAAAGAACCGCTTGGATTGACATGAAATTTGGCATACACATAGCTAACAAGTCAAAGAAAAAAAGTGATATTGTGCCGATATGTGCTTTTGCCCTGGGGGTGGTTGTCACCCCCTTTTGGGGGTGAAAAAATATTCGTCCAAAGAAAGTCAGGAAATGGATACAATGCCTCATTTTAAGTAACTTTTGTTCTATAGAGTTTTTTCACTAAGTCAATACTTTTTGAGTTATTTGACATTGAATATGTACATTTTTTCAACAAAATAACCATGCTTTTAGACGGTTTTTCGCAAATAACTCAAATAGTAAGAATTTTGTCGAAAAAACATTCTTAGCAAAAATAGAGCCTGTAAAAAATTTTAAAAAATGGTGTATATATCACGTCTCTACACCTAGTAGAAGCAGAGTTATAGCTAATGAAAAATAGGTTCATATTCGTCAAATTCCAAATGGAATACTTTAACGTGAACTAACCAAAAATGAAGCACATTTCGGGGAAAACTCATTATAACTTATTTAAAGTGTTTAAAAAAAGCTTCATTTTTGTTTTATAAAAAAAATTCTAGCATCAAAATTAAACAAGTTATGCTCAAAATAAAGTTAGTCCCTTTTGGTTTTGGTAAAAAAATCGAGAAAATCACCCCCGAATTAATATCTTAAATGAACTTGATCGTTACGACTTCACAAGTTTCTTGACTCGTGTATATATTGTTTATATGATCTGTAAGTTTCATCGGTTCAAAGTCCTTATTATTGAAAGGGCTGTGGTTAAAAGGGGTTGAACGAGTCACTGATCACGAATGTATGCAAATTTAGAAACACCAAATCTTAATCAATTTTTGTCTAACAGAAAAATTAAAAAATACATGATATTCAGAAAAGCAAATCTGACTTTTTTTGTTTTTCGAGATTTTTGGTATCTCTAACAATTTTTAATTTTTATTGAAAAAAAGCATATTTTTCAAAATTTATATTTTTAAAAATTTTAATTTGAAACCAAATTTTTTCAAAAATAAGCACTTTGAATCGATGCAACTTACAGATCATATAAACACAACATAAGTAAAATAATTTGTGGAGCGGTAACGATAAAATTCATTAGGGGGTGGTCTTCCCGATTTTTTTTGCAAAAACAAAAGGGACCAACTTTATTTTGAGCGTAACTCGCTTAAATTTAATGCTAGAAACTTTTTGTAAAAACAGAAATAAAGATTTTTTTAAACACTTTAAAAAAGTTATAATGGGTTTTCCCCAAAAAGTGCTTAATTTTTTGAATATTTCTCGTCGAAATATTCTATTTGAAGGTGAATATGAATCTATTAAATATCGTTTCAATTTGCAATTGACAAAATTTTAAGTTTTCTTTAATTGATCTTAGATAGAGTTAGCACATATTTTATTCCAAATAAAATAAATTGAAATTTCCATAAAAATCAGATATTTAATAAAATTCAAGGTCGTTGGGAAGGCAGAAAATTTGTTTAGAAAAAAAAATTAAAAATACTAATATGCTAAAAAATAACACTAGCAACTTTGTCACGCTATTAGATATAACATTTTCAACATTTATTTTTTCGATGCACCCTATTATGTATTATTTTAGTTTAAATAAAATATTGTATATAGCATATTGTAATTTGTGATTTTGAATACTCATTCGTCTTTGATCTTTTGTGTAAAACAATGTTTGTAAATATATTCTATACATTGAAAATTAAAATTATTTATTTTTCGTTGTTTCTCACCTCTGTCAAATATTTGTATATGTTTACGATACTAAAAATACCAATGATCATCATTTATTCAAATAAAAAAGTTGTTTCAAATACCTTTCAGTTATTGGAAGGTACGCCACTGACAAAGCGGGAAGTGTCACAGTCTATTGCCTCGTCTCTTTCTCCTCGCCTATAAACTGTTCGGCTTCAAATTTAGGCGAACAAAGAGTACAGCATGCCTAGTCCATCGTTTTTATTTTTATACGTCCATGATTATCAGGGACTTACCTTTTTTCTATTATTTGTGACGCACTGAAAAATGCCCATGAAAAGAAGATTAGTATAAGTATAAAACTGTAATAATTAAATTAAAAAAAGCCTTAAAGTTAAACAGTTATCTCGAAAATAAACAAATAAGTTTCCATTCGACAGAACTATAGCCACACTCATGTAGTATAATGTATAATGACAATTTGTAGATTAAAAAATATATTTGTGTTATATCTAGGGTCATTCCATTTCAAATCACTCAATAGGGAACTTGCACATTTTTTTATTACATAATAATGTTCAGTTTTGTTTAAAAACAACTGACTAAAAACTGATCCGACTTTTTTGTGTCATCACCAATTTATTTGAAGATAATTGTTCTGATTGCGAGAACGTTGTAGCAAAAGTAGAACGTTGTTCTACTTTTGTTCTGATTGCCGACTGTCATTCAAAAGTGTGCCCAACATTCTAAGAGAAGTTGAAAACCTGAAGTGCGAAGTTACCTTACTCAAAGATGAAATCCAGATGCTAAAAGATAACAAGAGTAACTTTCCAATTACCGATGACATCATAAATGAGCTACACGAATGCCAAAAAAGGTCAAATAATTTACTTATCTTCAATCTCCCAGAACCATCAACTTTATCTGAGGATATTAATCAAATAAAAACACTTTTATCTGGAGCGAGTGAAGCTGCGATAAGTGTCAACAGTAAACATATCTTTCGTTTTGGGAAGAAGAACAAAAACGAACATAGACCAATTAAAGTCGTTCTTTCCTCGGCTCGCGAAGTGTATCAAATCTTAAGAAACAAAGTTAAATTAGGCCAGGCAAATAAAATATTTTTCCTATCTGATCAAACTCCCTATCAGAAAAAGCATCTCGAGTCAGTGAAAAATGAACTTAGAGTGAGTCAACAGGCTGGTGAGCAGAATTTAACTATTAAATACTTCAACAATACACCGAAAATCTGTAAAAAAAACTAAAACCGGGCAGCCCTTTACTTTATTACCAAAATGTTAGAGGACTAAGAACTAAACTGTCTGACCTCAGCTTGAATGTCAGCAACTGTTCCTATGATATCATTATCTTAACTGAAACCTGGCTCACACCTGAAATTACGGATGCTGAACTTAAGCTTCTCAACTACAATATCTACAGAACCGACCGCTCTAAGGACTCCAGTGTCTTCAGTAGAGGTGGTGGAGTATTAATTGCCATTAAGAACTCAATTCCTTCTTATCAAATTCAGTCTGATCCTTCGATAGAACAGTTGTTTGTTCTCTTTAATAACAAATCTATAATTGGTACAGTATATTTTCCACCTAAATCTATAGCTACTTTATACCAATCGTACTTTGAACAGCTTATCACTATAAGCGAGCAGTATGATAGAGCAAACCTTTTTCTATTGGGTGATTTTAATCTTCCAGCTGCAGTTTGCGATGTCGATGATTATTGTTCCGTTGCTTCTCCTCAGCCTACAGCTACACAATCCGAAGCTGATTCTATTGAAACTATATCCAATATCTGTGCTTTTTTCAATCTCTTCCAGACCAACGAAATAACCAACGATAGAGGAGTTACGCTTGATCTCATTTTATCTCCATTGGGTATTTATGTATTGAAGGCTATCGACATTTTAATTCCAGTGGACACACATCATCTTCCGCTTGAATGCAGTTTGCCACTCAAAATCACAAATGATCATTCATCTGGTGAAGAGTATTATTATGACTTTGTTCATGCTGACTATGCAGCAATTCGTTCTTCCCTTGAAGCAATTAATTGGGATGGTGCACTTCAGGGAAAAGAGCTCTCTGACATGGTTTCTGTATTTTACGACATTTTTTATTACATCATTGATCGTTTTGTTCCGCTAAAAAAAAAAAATCTGTGATAAGAAATATCCATGCTGGTACTAGTCTGAGCTGAAGAAGTTGCTTTACAAGAAGAAATCAGCGCACAAGATATATAAGAGCACAAGGTGTCCAGAAAGTTATGCAGCATTTAGTAACTTAAGAACTAGATGTAAATTTTTATCAAGACAGTGTTATGCTGATTGCATTCAACTTACCGAACATTCTATTGTTAATAACGTTAAATCCTTTTGGAAATTTGTAAGTAGTAAAAGGGAAAATAACGCTATACCTAATACAATGACTCTTGGAGATCGTACTGCCTTCAATGGAACTGATATTGCTAATCTTTTTGCTAACCAATTCTCTTCCATCTATACTAACCAATCCTTACATCCGCATGTAACCCAGATTTCACCTTTGGTTAATGTGTCTAATTATTACATTGAAATTTCAAAAATCTACGAAAAACTATCTGAACTCAATACCAACCAAGGTCCTGGTCCTGATGGAATTCCCCTTACTTTCCTTAAAACATTCAGCTTCATTCTATCGGGCCCACTTTTTTATATATTTAATATGTCTCTATTATCAAGGGAATTTCCAGACTACTGGAAAAACTCTTATGTCACTCCAATATATAAATCAGGTTGAAAATCAGATATAGGTAACTATCGTCCCATTTGTATTCTTAGTGCTATTCCTAAAGTTTTTGAGAGCATTATTTCCGATTATTTTAGTTATGAATTCTCGCCAATTATAGGGGCCCAACAATTTGGATTTACATCCAAAAAATCAGCAGAATTGGGTCTCATAACATATGTTGATTTTTTGACAGATGCTCTTGAGAGGGGTTTACAACTTGACTCTGTGTATACTGACTTTTCCAAAGCTTTTGACAAAGTTAATCATGAGCTCTTGATTCATAAACTTTATTTATACGGAGTTATGGCCGTATATTGAAGTGGCTCAAGAGCTATCTTACGCAAAGATCGCAAATTGTCAGGGTTAATCATCACTATTCTCATACCATCCTGTTACCTCAGGTGTACCACAAGGATCACACTTGGGACCTCTGTTGTTTAATATATTTATTAATGATCTAATACCCTGTTTCTAGGTAAGTGAAACTTTGTTATTCGCTGATGATTTAAAATGTTTTAAAATAATCACATGTTAGGCTGATTCACTTAGTCTACAAGGTGATATTGATCGCCTATCTAACTGGTGTATACAAAATGGTATGTATTTGAATGCATCCAAATGCCATATTCTTCGTTTCCATCGAACTCATCATCCAATCATCTTTGAATATAGTATAAATAATCTGACCTTACATTCTGCCTCTGAAACTAGGGATCTAGGTGTGATCCTTGACTCCGCCCTTAGCTATAAATCACACATTTCCATTACAATACAGAAGTCTATGAAGATGCTTGGCTTTATAAAAAGAACCACCAGAGACTTTACAAACATCTCAGCTATTAAATCACTTTATTTCTCCCTGGTTAGATCTCATTTCGATTACTGTTCCACAATTTGGTCCCCCTATTACTTTACTCATAAACTGAAACTTGAGGCTGTCCAACACAATTTTCTGAGATGTACTGCTACTAAGATGCATGTATACTACGACTATTCTGTATTAGAGCGCATACTGAACTTACCTCCTCTTGAGGTACGCAGAAAACAAAGAGACTTGATAATTTTATTTAAAATTATCGGGCTGTGTAACTGCCCCGAGCTTCTCTCCAAAATATCTCTATTTGTCCCCAGTCGTTCGACTAGGCAGGTGCAAATCTTTTATGTCTCTTTTCATAGATTCAATTATTCTTACAACACATTTATTCATAGAGCTCTTCAATTAGCTAACTCATTAAATAACCTCGAAATTTTTAATATATCAGTTTCCCGCTTTAAAAACCATGTTTCTTCCCTAACTTTTTAACTTTTTAATATTTTCGGCCAGAGCTTTTGTATTGTGATTAGTGTTACATGACATGTATGTATTAGATAACTCAAAACCGTTATACCTTGGAACATTTCTGAATTGATTTAGGTGATATCTTTTGTTTGTAATTGTACTGACCTATACGTTATCTTATTCTTTTTTTTCCTTTTTTATAACTGTACTACTAATAGAATTATTTTCTCTCAAACCACTTTGCTATGTTATATTATGATAATTTATGTTATATAATTTAAAACACTGTAACATTTATATCTGAATAGGGCTTGCCCGTGAATAAATAAAATAAAATAAAATAATTAGAATTAGGCCAGGAGTTGAGGTGACTAATTGTTTTTATTGTGACCGGGAGGTTAAACCAAAGCAAATTTCCATTGAGTGTATCACTTGTTGCTCATGGGTCCATAAGGGATGCACGGGTTTGACTATGTGAATATGAAAAAATCTGTGCTGACTTCCGCAAAACTAAATCGCATAACTGGGAATGTAAAGTATGCAAAGAGACGGTGGTGAAGAGATTATCTTTGAATTCTGCGTCAAATAGCCGGAAAAATTCGGTATCAAGAGAAAGTGCTGACAATGAAAAACAGGTACCCAATGCTGATTTTTCAAGTCTACTGTGCAATACTGTGGATGCTGTAGAGAGTGAAACTGCAATCAAGGATGAAATAAATAATTTATTAAAGAAAAGTACCACTACTAATAAAGATGTACTAGTAGTTGTTGTTCACATAATTAACCTATTGTTAAATCAGAGGACTGAAGTGCAGGCAACAATAGAAACAATTAAAGCGTCTGTAAAATCTAATGAGGCGAAAGTTGAAACTTTAGAAAAGAAACTTGAAAGGTTACAAGAAAAAATGGAAACCATGTGTGGAAATGGAAGTGAAGAGATAAGAAATCAAAGTGTATCTATTATCAAAGATGAGCAAGATATGTTCCTGGAATTAGAAGATAGAAGTAGTCGATCTAAAATATACTAATCTATAAAGTTGATGAGAGCCAAGCTAAGGTTACTAATGAGAGAATAGATCATGACAAGGCAAATACTCGAGAAGTACTAACGAAACTGGAGGTTGGAGCAACTGAGTTTAAGGTTTTGAGGGTAGGACGTGGTAATAGCAGTAGTGACAGGCCAAGACCACTTAAGGTAATTTTTCAAAATAATACCATAGTGATTGCATGTCTTAAAAACAAACATAAGTTGAAGCCATCGAGCATACTGATTAAATCAGATCTTACTCAAATGCAACGAAATCATCTCAAGAAATTATATGAAGAACTTGATAGGCGTAGAAGAAATGGTGAATCAAACACTTGGCAATACGATACAAGAATGGTAACCCGTTTATTTCAAAGGTAAAAGAACAAAACCACCAGAGTCCAAAAAACTCCCAAATGCGAACATAGTATGAATAGTCTATCACTTTACTACCACAATGTGCGTGGTCTGCGTACGAAGCTAAAGAACATATATTTGACATCCTGTTCAGCTACATATAACGTTATTTTCCTAACAGAGAGTTGGCTTGGTCCTGAAATTAAAAGTAATGAAGTTTTCTGTGATTTATATACCGTATACCGTCGGGACCGTGATCATATTTCCAGCGAGAAATCAAGAGGAGGTGGAGTGTTAATTGCAGTTAGAAGTGATATCAGTTCTTGTCTAGTGGAAATTGCCAGTTCAAATGTAGAACAGGTTTTTGCTGGAATTACTATTAATTGCATTAAATCTGTTTTTGGCTGTGTCTACATTCCGCCCAGATCTAGATTGGATGTTTATTCCAATCACATTGATACTGTAAAACTAATTATGAATAAGTATAAAGGTTCTAAACTAGTATTATTTGGGGATTATAATCTACCAAATCTGATATGGGACGGTGAGACGACTGCTAAAAATATAAGTAATGATACTGAAATTTTGTTTTGTGACGAGTTAAATTTTTTAGGATTAGGTCAATATAATTATTTTAAAAACCAGTATGACTCAATTCTTGATCTGTGTTTCTCTGATACTTATTTCAATCTAAAAAAGCGGAAGCTTTAATGACGTGTGACACGTATTATCCCTCACTTGAAGCATTAATATTATTTGATAATCAATATATTAGTTTGGAAACTAATATTTATTATAACTTTCACAAGGTGGATTACGGTGCCTTGAATAATTATTTGCTTCAGATCAATTGGATTGAGTTGTACTGTTTAGAGGATGTAAATGACATTTTAGATGCTTTTTATTCCATTATTGGGAACGCAATTGAACTTTTGTACCAAAGATATCTGTAAAAAGATCGAATTTTCCTGTTTGGTTCTCATCTGAACTTAAGAGTAAAGTCATTGCCAGAAAGATTGCGCATAAAAAATATAAAACTATAAATAAGTATCACCACTATATTGAATTTAAAAATTTGAGAGATGAATGCTCATCACTCACTGAGCAGTCTTACAATGCTTACGTTTCAAAGATGGAAGTGAGAATAAATGAGGGCGCTGGTGAATTTTGGAAGTTCATCAAAAATAAAACTAACGGACATTGTGCTCTCCCTGGCTCTAGTGTTTCTAAGTGAGGAAAGTGAGAATGACAAACAAAAAATAACAGAGTTGTTTGCGAAACATTTTGGTACTGTATACAGCACTTTTGATGGTAAATCTCGGGATAACCTGGAGAGTAATGAAATTTTCTCACAACAGCTGAAGGTGGAAATTAGTAACCTCGAAGTCACTTTTGACAATTTACTGAATGTGTTGTTGTCATTAAATGTCAATAAAGGGGCTGGCCCTGATTTGATACCGAATTTGTTCCTAAGAGAAAGTGCAGTGTCCTTGTGTGAACCATTAGTATATGTTCTTAATAAATCTCTCCAGACGGGAATTTTCCCGAACAGATGGAAACATTCCTTTGTGTGTCGTATTTTCAAGGCAGGAGATCATAGTGATATCAAAAATTATCGGCCAGTTTGTATTCAGTCAGCCTTATCTAAAGTATTTGAAAAAATGGTTTTGCCAAGTTTGGATAATTGTTTTAGGAACATTATTACGGACAACCAACATGGATTTGTAGGCGGACGTTCTACTCTCACTAACCTCTTTTTGTATATCGATAGTATAGGTACAGCAATGGATGAGGGTTACGAGGTGCACTCTATATACACCGATTTCAGTAAGGCCTTTGACCTTACTAGATCATAATGTCTTAATTACAAAGCTGAGAAATTTTGGTATCACTGGTTCTTTATTAGCTTGGTTTACTTCGTATTTGCAAGGAAGAACATTGCAAGTAAGATCAGCAGGATGTGTTTCTAATGGATTTGAAGCCGAGTCAGGGGTTCCGCAGGGTTCCCATTTGGGTCCTAAGCTTTTTCTGTTGTTGGTAAATGATATTGGTAGGAACTTTAAATCTGAATATCTGATATTTGCAGTTGCAGACGACTTAAAGATATTTAAATACATTAGGTCAGAATCTGATTGTGAGGGTTTGCAGAGAGACTTGGATTCTTTAGTACATTGGTGCCAGGAAAATAATCTTAGATTGAATGCTTCGAAATGCTCATATATTATTTTTTCACGTAATAAGACCACCAGTGATTTTAAATACAAGATAGGAGACGCGGATTTATCTAGGGTTCAGGTTATTAAGGATTTAGGTGTGTTACTGGATAGTAAGCTAAGTTTCGTGGACCATTATGATGCCATTATTGCGCGTGCTAATCGGACATTAGGGTTAGTCATCAGAATGTCATATGGTTTTAATAATTTGTTTGTAATTGTTAGATTGTTTTTGAGTTATGTTCGTTCTTTACTAGAGTATTGTTCAGTGATTTGGAGTCCAAGTTATGAGAATCACAAATATCGAATTGAATCGATTCAAAATAAATTCGTTAGATATCTGCGGTATAGATTAGGTACTAGATGAATGCAATTGAATTCCAGTCAGGTCATGCAGATGTTTCATTTGCACCGTCTAGAGGATCGCAGGCGATACTTTGACCTTAATTTCGTATTTAAAGTGTTAAATGGTATTATTGTTGCACCTAGCATTCTGGGTCGAATAGATTTTTATGTTCCAGCTAGGAATTTGAGAAGATATCCCTTGCTATCCGCTAGATCGTGCAATACACGTCATGCAGAAAATATGCCTTTAAATAGAATTGTTTGTAGTGTAAATGAGTTTCCAAATATAGACTTTATGGGAGTCACACTAAATGCTTTTAAAAGGACTATTTCACGTGAATTATTTTAATTTGATTTTAATTTTTTTTTATTTCGTTAGTTTAATTGTAAGTAATGTAAGTTAACTTGTGTTCAATGTTTAATTTTGACTTTTAATTTTAATTGTAAAATGGAGTTTTCCGTCAATAAATATTAAAAAAATGAGATTTCCAAAATTTCACGCTTCAAAAACTCGTAATAACTTAGAAATACATATTTTAAAGTCTTCTGCAGTATAAAATAGTTCAAACGACCCGTAATGTCACATAGTTTTACATTAGTTATTATTATGATTATATTTCGCTGTGTCTAGGTACACGCTAACGTGTACGCAAATAAAAAAGTTAGGTACACGCAAATTAAACTTCATCAAGCCAGTGACGTCATTATTTACCTAACATGCGCAGTGACTGTATATTTTGTGCTATTTTGATATGTTTAGTGTTTGTTTGATAGAAAATTTTTTGCTCAATTAGAAATCCAATGAAATCAATTAATTTGTGGTCATCTGATTAAATACAACCAATAAAACCAACATTATACTGAAAACAGATCCCATGGGCTGTTTTCACTCAATCATGTAGAGCTATGGATACCTACATTTCGTTTCATTTCGATTTTGACATTTCAAATATTCAATATTTCAAAATGTCACGATTTGGTTGTAATACTGATGAGAATATTAATTTTTCTATTATATATTTAATGATTAAATATATTTAATGATTAAATTTTTCTAATTGTTCCTTTGTTAATTGCACATTTAAATAAATTGTTTCTGCTCTGTATTTTTTTTTCATAACCAGCAAAAAATTTTCTATCCGAATAACCCTCGAACATTGATAAATGCTCAAAAATTTTTTAACAACTTTCTCAAGCTTTTTGCTTACAGGCAACAGACCTCCGCCTACGGCGTCGGTCTGTTTCCAAACAACAAGCTTTCGAAATCTGTTATAAAATTTTTTCGAACAATTATCAATGTCCTTGGATTATTACTACTGAAAAATATTTGTTAAGGGAAGGGAAGCAGAACTATTCAGATGTTTCAAACTTAATTGTAATAAATCAATGTATATATAAAACCATATATTTAGGTTAGCAAAATAAATATATGTATTTAGTTGATATGACACATACAAAATATTGTTAAAATAATTTTTATACATAAGTTAATTATTATAATCGACTATTCTAAATGGGCCACAATTTAACTAAAAAAAAAATGATTTTATTAACGTTTCGACGTCCAAATCGAATGTCATTGTCAAAATACAAAAATTACTCAGATTAAATAAATTATTCGGTGCGGTCCTGAACTTAGTAGATTAAGCACACCGAAATTTAGTCTCGAAGTTTTCCACTGTTTTACTATAGTAAATCTTTAAATTAATTATAAGAAACATAATCAGTAGTTTGGTTATTAGTGGTGATTTGATTGCCGTAAGTACTTTTATCAATATTTTTACGGTTTCATCAAAATCTTACAGAATAACAAATTTCAATACAGCCATACAGTTTTGTAAATTCAAAGGTGATTAACAAAAACTTGTTTTTGCCTTTAATATCTTCGATAAGTTAAAGACTTTGTAATTAACAGAGTCGTACTGACCCATTAAAATATAATGAAACGAAACAAGAAAATTAAAAATTAAAAGTATTTAACAATTTTACCGATGGCTGGTACTTCTGACTACAGGGGTCCTCCAATGTTACCCGATCAACAAACACCATCTTATTCTACAATTACCAAACAAAAAGCAGCTACATTCCCTTTGAAAGACCAAGCCGTTATTATCCCAGCAGTAGACACACTAAAATTAGAAGACTACGTTACAGCAGTAGGATCACTAGTACAGCCCAAAAATGTACTTTTTTCGTCAAGAATTTCTAACGCCAGAATCTGCATCTACCTCTCCAGCAAAGAAGTTGTTGATACTTTTTTAACAGACCACGGAGGTATAAAAATAGGAGATAATGTTATTAGAGCGAGAAGACTAGTCACTCCTGCTAAAAGGTTACTGTTATCTAGTGTCTGTCCGTCTATTCCTCATCACATCGTTGAAAAATATCTTGCTGAAAATGGCTTTCATCTTATTTCACCGATGACTTTCTTAAGAGCGGGAATTCAAGACCCTCAATATAGTCACGTATTAAGCTTCCGTAGACAGGTGTACTATACACCTGACGACAATCTTGTTATTCCTGAATCAATTCTCATTGACTTCGATAATACATCGTACCGAATCTATCTTGCTGATGGACTCACCTGCTATCTCTGTCATCAATCTGGTCATATCGCCTCAACATGTACCAATATGGCCATCCAACCAAACCCGTCCATACCTACATCCCAAACTGACCAAGACTCTATTACTTCCTTTAATGCAACAGCTGAAAACAACAATGACTCTGTTCAGAATCAAACAGAAAACACTCGTGAAGTAATGGATTCCCAAGAACTCCCTACAGAAACTACTATACCGAAACGTTCTCATTCTGAAATATCGTCTCCACTTAGTGAAAACACAGAAATAGATTTTCCAAAACCTAAAGCAAGATCAACAAAAAAGCCAAGAGTCACTAAATCTGATACAAAAAGTGGAGAAACAGTTTCTACTGAATCACTTATCCAACCTGCAAAGGAATTTATTGATGAAGCTTCAACCCAGTTTGAATTAAACTATACAGAGTTAGTAAGCTTTCTGGATGATGCACATGGTTCCCCCAATCCATTAAGTATCGCACAAGAATACACGAAAAACATAACAGGACTATTAGTAATGCTAACAGAAATCTACCCCAAACTCGAAGACAGACGCATTAAATCTAGAATTACACGAATAAGGAAGAAAATACGTCGTCAACTAAATCTAGACCAAACTGAAAATGATAACTCCGAAGATACAGATGTTTCCCAAGAAAACCTCAATTAAAAACAAAAATCAATAAAATAAATATTAACAATAAATGGATATTATTCAGTGGAATATACAAGGATTATTTACACACATCGAAACACTTCAACTCCTAATAAAAGAAACAAACCCACAAATTGTATGCCTACAAGAAACAAATTTTAAAAACAACAAAAAATATAACTTAAAACATTTCGATTCCTACCACAAAATCAGAAACTACGCCAACAAAGCAAGCGGTGGAGTATCAATATATGTTAATTCTAATTTAGAATCAGAGGAGTTTCGCTTACATTCTGCTTTAGAAGCCGTAGCAATAAAAGTTCAATGTCCAACACAGCTCTTTGTGTGCAATGTTTATATCCCATCGGATGTGGATTTTGTCTCGAGAGATCTGGAGCATTTAATAGAGCAAATTCCAAAACCTAGACTTATTCTAGGTGACTTCAACTCTCACAGCATTTCCTGGGGATGCCATTCCACAGATAAAAAAGGAGAACAAATAGAAAAATTTCTTAATGAAACAGATTTTGTACTATTAAATACAGGAGAAAAAACTCGATTTAACTCTGTTACAGGCAACCATTCTGCTATTGATCTGACTATATGTGAAAGTTCCCTAGCTCCTAGTCTAAACTGGGAAGTATTAAATCATACCTACGATAGCGACCACTGGCCTATAATAATAAGAAACAATAATACCACAAAAACAAACATAAATTTTTCAGAAACATGGAAAACTAAAGATGCAAAGTGGATAGCTTACCAACAACTTATTGAAGACTATCTGCCTAATTTTGGAACAATAGGAGATAACATAAATTCCGTTACAGACAAATTTACCTCAATGTTAACAGAAGTAGCCACAATTATTATAGGCAAAACAGCAAAATCAAAACGTAAACATTCAGTACCTTGGTGGAACAAACAATGTGAAAAGGCACTTAAACAAAGTAAGCATGCATTTAATGTATTAAAAAAACATCATACACCGGAAAACTTATCTAATTTTAAAAAACACAGAGCCTACGCAAGGTACATAATTAAGAAAAGTAAACGTGAATCATGGCAAAATTATGTTTCCACGATAACCGACGATACTCCGGCATCAGAGATCTGGAATAAAATCCGTAGAATTAAAGGAATTTCATACAGCAACAAAATTAACTCTCTTGACATTGAGGGAAACCTAATTACAAATAACAGTCAAATAGCCAATGCTTTAGCGAACTCATTCCAGACATATTCAAGTGATTCCGTGCATGACCCATTATTTGTCAAAAACAAAAAGAAAATAGAAAAGGAGGTCAAGATTACAGATTCCGTCAGCCCGCTAAATGTTGCAATAAGTATGCAAGAGCTAAATGAAGCACTACAAGGACTTAAAAACTGTAGCCCTGGATCAGATGAAATTCCAAATTGTTTTTTAATTAATCTTCCTTTAGCTGCAAAGCATCTACTCTTAGATATATACAACTTTTTATTTTCCACCAAACAATTTCCTAAATCGTGGAGTACCGCTACAATAATTCCTCTTTTGAAACCTAATAAAAACAAGTCAAATCCAGAATCTTATAGACCAATATCTTTAACATCTTCCTTAAGCAAATTACTAGAAAAAATTATAAATAGACGGTTGCAATTTTTCTTAGAATCAAAAGATCTAATAGTTCATCAGCAAAGCGGCTTTAGGAAAAACAGAAGCACAACTGACAATTTAGTGTCACTAGAGTCTGCAGTTAATGAGGCATTTGCAACTAATCGACAAGTTATAGCTGTCTTCTTTGATATAATTAAAGCTTATGATACTTTATGGAAATATGACATTATTGTTAAATTGCAGCATTGGGGCATAGATGGAAATTTTCTAGCATTCGTCAAAAATTTTCTAGATGACAGAAATTTCAGAGTTAAATCAAACCAGGAATTTTCAGAATACCATACTCAAGAAAATGGCATACCCCAAGGATCTACACTAAGTGCAACACTCTTTTTGGTTGCAATTAACGATATCGTGAGCAGTGTCCGAAACCCTGTTAAAGCAATCCTATATGCAGATGACCTTGTAATTTATACTTCTCATAAGAATCTTAGTATGGCATCAAATATTATTCAACTTTCTATTAATTCCCTACAAGAATGGTCTAAAACAACAGGACTAAAATTTTCTACGGTTAAAACCAAAGTAATGTGCTTTTCTCGAAAACATCAAAATGTTGCAAATATTCCAAAATTAACACTGTATGATCAAGTTTTAGAAAATGTTGAGGAACTTAGATTCCTAGGTATGATTTTTGATTCAAAACTTACTTGGAACAAACACATCGAAGTACTTAAAAAATCATGTTTACAGCACATAAATATTCTTAAAGTACTAGCAAATCATAACTGGGGCGCAGACACGACACAGTTACTCAATATTTATAAATCCTTAATCCGCAGTAAATTAGATTATGGATCAATTATATATAATTCAGCTAAGGACTCAACATTAAAAAAATTAGATATTGTACAAAATACCGCACTAAGACTAGCTCTAGGAGCCTACAGGACCAGTCCAGTTGAAAGTCTTTATGTAGAAGCAAATGAGTCGCCACTCTCGATTAGAAGATTACGTCTAAGTCTACAATACGCAAGCAAGCTATCAACTAATCCAAACAACCCAGCCTACCCCTATGCCTTTTCCACACATTACCATTCTAATTACATTCAAAATCCTAATCTTCGACCAACATTTAGCAAAAGAATTAGCAACTTCACATTTCCGAGTATTATGCATACCAGCTTTGATTATACTCCCCCTTGGACTATACAAATTCCATATTGTAATACAGATCTGTCCACTTATACTAAGGACAACACCCCTTCATCTCTTTTTCTCCAATACTTCTACAATATTAAAAATAAATATCCATCCTGTCAACTAGTGTACACCGATGCATCAAAAACCCCCGAATTTGAAACAGTGGGATCTGCCATTGTCACAGATGATTCTGTGCGCAAATTTCCACTACCTAAGGACTACTCAATATATTCCGCCGAACTTTTTGCAATATCCAAGGCAGTGCAACAAACTCTTAATCGACCTGAAGACATGGCAGTAATATTCACCGATTCCTTAAGTGCAGTTCAGGGCATTCAGAAAATATATCCGAATCATCCGTTCCTAGAACAAATTAAAAAAGACCTTGTGGCTCTACAAAATAACCATAAACAAGTACATATTGTGTGGATACCATCTCATGTGGGGATACCAGGAAATGAAATTGCAGATAAAATGGCCAAAGAAGCTTGTAAAATGAAGAGATCCGAATATAGAACTAACCAAATTCCTCACTCTGATATGAAAAAATGCATCAATGAGTACACAAAGAACTTATGGTTACAAAGATGGCAACTCTTACCAAACAATAAATTGCGGCAAGTAAACCCAGATCTAACTGCGAAAACACCAAATTTAGTAAAACGAAGGGACCAGGTTGTACTACATCGTATCAGAATAGGGCATACCAGACTGACGCACGAACACCTACTAAGGAAGGAACCTCCTAGAATGTGCTACGCCTGTGACACCAATATAACTGTAAGTCACATTGTTATAGACTGTCCATTATATCATCTGGAAAGACAAACTTCTGGACTACCAAGTGACATAAAGTGTGCGTTAGACAGTGCGGAGTGTAACAAAATCATCAGGTTTTTAAAGGAAACTAAATTGTATAACCAAATATGAGTGCTACGTTATGAACAATTTAAAACCAACTTTGTAAAATCTCTATAGTTCATAGTTTATATCAATTTAATATGTATCGTAATTGTACCACCGCTAATAACCTTTTATGGTTGATGCGGGTTATTTCTAATAAAAAAAAAAAAAAAAAATAAATTATTAGAAAAAAAAAAGAATGTGTGTGTACTTTGTACGCACGTAAGAAGTTATACTTCTAAATATGATTTCATTGAAATAAATATACTTTCGGACAGTTTATTAATTTGTATTTTATTTAGAGATTAATTAATTTTAATACTTACTACTTTCCAAAAATTTTTATTAAAACAATACCAAAAATTAAAAAAGATTAAAAAACACCAGGATTCGAACCAGGGACCTCTTGATCTCCAGTCCAACGCTCTACCAGTGAGCTATACCCTTTTGTTTATCCGGGCTACAAGATTTCTCAGACATAGTGACAAACAGACGAAGTGAATTATAAAATACTTTAAATATTACTTATTATCTTATTCCCGAGGTAGACAAGTCCAAATACACAAAAATTATAATAATAATTATTTATGATATAAATGTTAAAAGTACAATTTTAAGGCATGTATGTGAAAGTTTCGTGTGAAAGATTCGCTTCGCTCATTCTGCAATTCACATGAATGCCTTAAAAATGTACTTTTTAAGACGTATATCATACAAAAAATACAAATTTCACAGCCATTCGCCAAAGTTTAGAATCCATTGACTATGACAATCTCCTACATCATAAACAACTCAATGAAATGATTTCTATATTGTATGACTACTAAAAAAAAGTATGCTCCAAAAAATTTCCTTGCTGGTTTACACCTAATCTTAAAGAATTAATGCATAACAAAGAAATTGCTCATAAAATGTTTAAAGCTACCAGATCACCAGAAAGCTATGTAGAATTTAGTCGACTTAGAGCTCAATGTAAACTATTAACAAGGGATTGCTATACTAATTATATTCATGAAACTGAAAACTCCATTAAACTTAACGTTAAGTCATTTTGGAAATTCGTTAATAGCAAAAAAGAAAACAACGTAATACCTGACACAATGAAACTAAACGATTCTATTGCCCAGTGGCGTGCGGTGACTTTTTCTAAAGGGGAAGCGATTCAATAAGGATATAAAAATATTTTCTTAAGGGTCGAGGGTCGAGCCACTTCCCACCTGATAACACTCTGATGCGCTATAGGGGCTCTCTATCAGCAAAGTGCTTATATGAGACGTCCTGGGTACAAGGAGTCACACACTAAATTCTACCGCGATCAATGCGTGAGGCACTCTATTGCCGCTATTTCTAGTGACTATAGTGACCTATCATTGATATGTATTGCTTGCTCGGGCCTTAAGTCCTAGCTCCGGGCTTCGTTTATTAAAGAAAAAATCTATTTAATTTTTTTTAATTCCTAGGCATTTTCCACAACACACAACTTTCAACAATATGACACTTATTTATACTTAAGCTCTATTCTCCTATCAACTTCTGATAATTGTTGAATGCGGTTTTTTTCAATGGACTTGTAAAGTCTGTCTTCGCTTGTTGAATTTCTTGTAAAACTTTTAATGCATTTTAATACTGAAAAACTTCGTTCAACTGATGCACTTGTGACTGGGATAGTTTGTAGTAATTCACACAACTTCGACACTTCACACAGGGACTTTTTTAAACCAGTAGTTATAAGAAATACCCAGATTTCTGAGTATATCTTTATCACTAATGTGAGTTGTTTCATAAACAACACTTAACTTATAATGCAAAGCTGGCATATCAAAATATTTTCATTATTTAATCGTAGTGAAATAAATTCCTCTGTGGGAAATTTTGATGAATTATAATTAGAAATATTAAATAAGAATATATATAATTCTACAAATTTTAATTCGTTAAAATTTTGAAAGCGAAAATTCATTTTTTGTAGAATATTATCAAAAGGTCTCTCTGTTGTCGATATCATCAATCTTCATTCTTTTTCTTTCATGTTCAAACCCCATATTTTCAGTTTTATCCCAAATATTTTTAAACTGCTCTCGTTTTTTAATAATTGTCGTATTAATAAAGTCATCAATTTGTCTTATACAAAATGCAATGTCAATTGACTTCATCTGTAAAATGTCAAATAAAAGATGCGTAAAAGGAAAAATATCTGCAAAAAATTTAAATCGAAATATTCTTTAAGCGAATGTATGTACCTAAGCACCCCTTAGCAGTCGGAGCATCTCACTTTCGGAAGGCGATAGGACGATCGCTTCCGCAGGGTACCAAAATTCGCGCGACT
This sequence comes from Diabrotica virgifera virgifera, assembly GCF_917563875.1. Taxonomy (NCBI): domain Eukaryota; kingdom Metazoa; phylum Arthropoda; class Insecta; order Coleoptera; family Chrysomelidae; genus Diabrotica; species Diabrotica virgifera. Next base: position 898,844 of record NC_065443.1, read on the forward strand.
AGTGGGTGCCGTCATTGAACCCTGACCAATTTTTAAACGGGACAACTGCATGACAAGCGGCGATTTTAAGATGCGCTTCTGTCAGGAGTGGACCGAATAGTTGAATTGTGTGCATAGTGCATATTGAGTTCGTTCCTATGCGATTAATTTTTAATATTTTTCAATGCCTATTGCCTAGGTAATATTATGTAGATTACTGGAATTGGGAAAAAATTTTGATAATTAAATATTAGTTAATAAAATATATTTTGTTATATCGAAGTATATAATAGGGAAGCGGTGCTTCCCCCGCTTCCATGGACCGCACGCCTCTGCTATTGCCTCTCATGGAAATGATATATCCAATTTATTTACTAATAATTTTTCATCTGTGTATACGCTGTGAGCTCGTACGTAGAAGGGATATTTACAAATTCGCGAGCGCCAGTAGTGGCAAGTCTGTAAACGATTACTGGAAATTTGACATAAATGTCAAAGTGATTAATTTAAAATTAAAATTAAAAACATTAATTATAAAAAGTATTAGTTTGTCAAAGCTGTGTTATATATTTTTACCTTAAATATACAATACGTTTTAAATACTGAATTTAAGTTTTTTTAATGTTCCGTAATATCTAATTATAAATTAATATATTAATCTTACCGCCATCTACACGATAATTGTGAAAGTATCCGAAGTACGAAATTCATATTTTATCAATAGAACGTCAAAATGATTAGCAAAATCTTAAAAAAATCGATTATAATTTAATTACTTTTTTGCGTTGTAAATATTAAGCGATAACAATTAAATAATAAATTTAAAAATTACCAGTGAAAGTTGATTAGTAATCCGCCAGGAGCGACACCAGCGAAGCTCACAGCGTATACTAACCAAAGACTAAATTATTACCATAACCAAATCGACTTCAACGTTAGTGTATATTCCTACCACATTCTAATATCAAAAATATATGATAGATTGTCACAACTGAATATTAATAAGGGACCGGGACCCGACGGGATTCCTCCTATTCTTCTAAAAGAATACAGCTTTATATTGTCTAGACCCCTTTAACATATTTTCAATGCCTCTCTTGATTCTGGTGAATTCCCCGACTTCTGGAAACAATCTTATGTAACTCTTATTTATAAATCAGGTGTTAAATCTGATATTAAGAACTACCGACCCACATCTATTCTAAGCACTATCCCTAAAGTATTTGAAAGCATTATAACTGAATTTCTTACATACGACTGCTCTAGTGTTATTACTAACTCACAGTGTGGGTTTTCTTCCGGTAAATCTGCTGAGCTAAGTCTACTTAATTATACCAACTACCTATCTGAAGCCCTGGAGGAGGGTTTGCAGGTTGATTCAGTGTACACTGACTTCTCTAAAGCCTTTGATAAGATAAACTTCTATTACATAAATTACGTTCTTATGGTATTGATGGTCTGATATTTAGGTGGTTATGTAGTTATTTAGAAAACAGAACTCAAATGGTTAGAGTAAATCACTGTTATTCCAACAATTTTCCTGTAACTTCAGGTGTTCATCAAGGTTCACACCTGGGACCGCTACTATTTAATCTATTCATTAATGATATTACCACTTGTTTTTCCCATACAAAAGCTCTCCTTTTTGCTGATGACCTTAAGTGCTTTACAATAATAAGATCTCATGATGATGCTCTTGAACTACAATCAGATATTAATAAATTATCCCAGTGGTGTCTCTTAATGGCATGGAATTAAATGTTGGTAAGTGCTATATTATGCGTTTCTGTAGGAATCACCATTTGCTAACACATGACTATACTATTAACGATCAAGCATTGCAATCATGCATACAAATCAAAGATCTAAACATAATATTAGACTCTTCACTCACCTTTAAACACCACATTAGTACCGTTGCACAAAAGTCTATGAAAATGCTTGGTTTCATTAAAAGAACATCTTGCGATTTCACAGATATAAATTCAATGAAAATTTTATATTGCTCACTTGTTAGATCTCATCTTGATTTTTGTTCCTCTGTGTGGTTTCCATATTATCTAGTTCATAAAAATAAACTTGATAGAGTTCAGCATACCTTTCTCAGATACGTAGCTTTTAAAAAACATATATATCGTAGCTACACGGATATTGAATTATTATTGAATATTACTTCATTAGAAACCCGTAGAAAAAGAAAAGATCTGACAATCTTATTCAACATTATTAATGGTAATAGTAGCTGTGCTGATCTTCTGTCAAAAATTAGTCTTTCTGTTCCTACTAGGTCAACAAAACAAACTCAAACTTTTCACATAAGCTTTCATAGATATAACTATACTTACAACAATTTTTTACCACGAACACTTAAACTGGCGAATTCTCTAAATGACTTAAACATATTCTGCAATTCCTTGGATAGTTTAAAAAAACATTTGTTGAACATACAGATATAATATAACTAGATATAATATAACTAGATATAATATAACTAGATATAATATAACTAGATAATATAACTATATTGATGATATAATTTTTATCAGCAATTTTAAGCTTGAACTTTGTTTGTTTTTTTTTATATCATAATGTTCTGTTTTTTCCTTTAACTTAATATTTGTTCTTTGTGTTGACACTGTTTATGTTTTTGCTTTTGTCTTTGTAATATATTTTTTTGTAATAATCTTTTCTGAATTGGGCTTGCCCGTAAATAAATAAATAAATAAATATTTTTTCTACAAACGTCTTATATATCAACAATTATAATTTATTCATTCTCAATTACAGGACAATACCTACAAAAACTTTTACTTGAACTTGACTGACATTCCATTTTTATATTTTTCTTGACATTACATCAAAACTGCCTATACTGTCAATACGTAAATCATAACAACTATAGAATAACTATTAGGTACATTTATTTTTGTATATTCTAACAAATTTTAATAGATTTTTTCTACAAACGTGTTAAAAATGTAATAATATAGTTTAAATTAAATTTTAAAAAACCTTTTAAACCACCTTTTTCAAATTGCGCAAGTTGTATGTTATATATAAAAATCAATTGCTGTTCGTGTGTCTCGCTAAAACTCGAGAATGGCTGGACCGATTTGGCTAATTTTGATGTTGAATTATTTGTGGAAGTTCAGGGAAGGTTTATACGGTTTTATATTGTCATATTAGTAGCCACCAAAATTTTTACAGCTATATTTATAAAATGCTCTTTTTACAGTGTTTGTTGCCATACTCCTCCGAAACGACTTAATCGATTTTTATGAAATTTGGCAGGTATATTCGACTGGACTGGTAGAAGATTTTCATCTACATTTCATACCCGTACGTCATAAGGGGGTTGCGTATGACGTCATGACGTAAGTAGGTGTACTCCTTGCTGAATTCCGAACAGAACCCTACTAAATTTTTTTCTCTAGCGCAATCGGTGTCCAAATACAATATCTTAAGCCGTAGAAATATTCTGAGGACAGAAGAAGAACGAGCAACAAATTTCATCGAAGAAAAGTGCAACTGTTTACCTTTTGGACTTAAATTGGGCAAAGTATGAATTTTTTAATTTTTCGAAACTTTCAAAAAATATCTCCATCGAACTTTTTTGACGAACGGCAAGCAGGAGGAAAGCTCTGAGCACACGAAAAGTACAAGCAGCAAATTATAAAATTTTATTTAATTTTAATTAATTTTGTTTCATTTTATTTAATTTTATTTAATTTAAGTAGTTTATTTATTTTCGTTTATTTAATTTTATTTCATTTTATTAAAATTTAATTATTGTTAGTAGATTCTATATACATTTTTAATTTTATTATTTTTTTTAAATTAAGTTATTATTTTTATTCAAGTTTATTTAGTTTTATTTATTATTATTTACTTTTATTCAATTTTATGAAATTTTGTTTCTTTTCGTTTAATGATATTTAATTTTAATTTTATTTTATTTTGATTATTCAACACCTATATAGTTGGACAACCCCGAACCCAATTATAAATACAGGGTTGTTTTGAATGTAAATAAAATAAAGCTCTCATATTCATTTTAGGATAAACAAATTTAAGATTGTAACTGTTGCACTGCAGACTTTGTTTTGTTACTTCTAACTAAACTTTATTACTTCAAACATCATGTGTAATTCATTAAAAATAATAATAAAAACTCATTCACATCGAGCATTTTTTATTTATTAACTAGCTGACCCGGTGAACTTCGTTGCACCTTAGATAATGTGTCATAATTAGATAATGTGTCATAATTTTAATTCTAGATCAATCGGTCGAACGCAATTGCTAGAGATCAATAACTCAAAATCAACTTCAAGATCTACTTCAATAAAGTAATAAGTAAATATGATATAGGTTCTTGGCTTGTGGCAGGTGTCATCCATTGACGACTCTCTGGAATTTACCTAGCAGCTAGGTCTTCCGGCCAAAGTCTTTCTAGGCATCTATCAATCAGTGAAGGGTTGAATAATTCGTCTATGAGATGGTTTGGATGGTCTGCGCTGTGATTCATGTATCTTCTGGAGTGGTCAGCAATCACATCATTGATGAAAGGACAATTATGCTTGAAAATTAAAATGACATATATGTACATACTAAAAGTTAAGTAATTTGATAATTTTTGTAGAGGAGAAGATCAGTGGAGGATGAACACATGATGAGGCAGTTTTTACAAGAAGGTGATCTTATAAGCGCAGAAGTACAAAATGTATTTTCAGATGGAGCTTTGTCTTTACATACAAGAAGTTTGAGATATGGAAAGGTTAATATTATTTCTTAGCTTTTTTAAATACACTGCGCGTCATAGAAAACGGCACCCCAAAAAATGAGTCATGTTTGATGTCTCGTATCTCCTAAACCTGTCGTCCGATTTAAGTAATTTTTTTAACATGTAGCCTTATTCTTTAGCAATATCGCTGTAATAATACTGTTGCTAAATAGGTAAATTTTCATTGTATACCGGGTGTACGAATCAAATTGTGTTTTCTTCTCAAAGTTTGCAACACCCTGTGGAATATTCTAACATTTATAAAATACCGAAATTAAAACCCAACTATAGCCTCAGGTTTTCTTAACATTCTGTCTTTTGATTCATTCGCCTTTGTTGGATAATACAGAAGTTAGGTACTTTAACAATTAGCCATGTTCTTCATTAGTACAGGGTGTTTCTAAATAAGTGCCACAAACTTTAAGGGGTAATTCTGCATTAAAAAATAATGACAGTTTGCTTTATAATAGTATGTCCGCAAATGCTTCGTTTCCGAGATATGGGATGTTGAATTTTTTCTTACAAACTGACGATTTATTTATTACTTTAAAACAGGTTGAGATATGCAAATAAAATTTGGCGGTTTTTAAGACATAATTATTGCGCATTTTTTGACATGCAAATAATAATTTTATATTCATCATTGGCGCGCATACGGGTAAAAAGAGCAATCATATTACCCGTATGCACGCCAATGGTGAATAAATTCTTAATTGTATGTCAAAAAATGCGCAATAATTACTTCTTAAAACCCACCATATTTCATTCGCATATCTCAACCGGTTTTAAAGCAATAAATAAATCGTCAGTTTGTAAGAAAAAATTCAACATCACGTATCTCGGAAACGAAGCATTTAGACCAGTAAGGATCTGTAAAAAAACGTCTATTTTTGGATGTGAGAGGTGGCATTCGGATTTTTGCAGATAAAGTTAGGTGACACCTTCAGTAATAATAATTGACTTATGCTCCTTCTCAAATATGCCCGGAACATTAATAAAACAATTAAAATATTTAAAAATTTCGAAAAACGTCAATTTTTTTCGGCTTTCTTTGCTTATAACTTTAAAACGATTCGTTTTGGAACAAAGTCGTACAGAAATAAAATAAAGATAATTGAATTTTGTATGATATACGACTGGTCAAAAATGTCTTAACGTATTACCTTTTCTGCAATATAGCAACAAATACAAAATAAGAGAGCAAAATACGCCTGTTGTTATTTTGGTGTTTAAAAAAATTAAAACAAACTGTTTAAAGTATATTTATTTTTAAGGAATCATGTAATACAAGTATAACTTCTTACGTGCGTACAAAGTACACACACATTCTTAGTTTTATATACAAAGACTTTGTGAATATGCCTACTACAATAATACTATTAATCGCTTGACAGAGACTTAATTAAAGGGAACGGAGCAAAATGCAAAATTTTGACGCATGTTAAAATTTTCTATGTGTTTTAAATGTATTATTTTTTTCGAATCCTGAGAAAACTGATAAATATTTTTGAAAAATGTACTTAAACGCAGAATGAAAGCTACAGAAGTTCGCGGAACTTTCGAAAATCAAAAATATTGATGGTGCGCTAATGTTGCCTCTTAAAGTCGTCGGTTTAAGAATTAATGAATTTATTTGAAGCATGGTCCCTGACAGAATCGCTTTTAAAAAACCTAGAAGCATTTGAAATGTGGGTTTACCGCCGTATTCTGAAGATCAGTTGGGTAGAAAGAGTCACAAACGAAAGGGTTTTGCAACGTTTGAATAAAAGTTGCAAAGTAGTGAACACGGTTAAAAGGCGCAAATTTGAATACTTTGGTCATATAATGCGTCACCCAGAAAAATATAACATACTTCACCTTGTCATGCAAGGTAAAATAATGGGAAAAAGAAGTGTGGGCCGCCGTACAACTTCTTGGCTTAAAACCCTACGCCAATGGTTTGGGAAAACTAGCACTGAACTATTTCATGCGGCTGTAAATAAGACAATGATTGTTAATATGCTAAGAAACATGAGAGCCAACGATCGACAAGCGGTCTCGTCACCTTAAGAAGAAGAAGAATTTATTTCTTTCATTTGCACCATACCGTATAATAACTTATCAACGTTATAAATAATGATTAATATTTTACAGCTTGGACAAGGTGTTTTGGTAAAGGTATTTCCATCTTTGATCAAGAGAAGCAAAACACATTTTCACACTCTACCCATAGGAGCAAGCATCATATTGGGAAACAATGGGTTCATCTGGATATCTCCAATTATTGTTAATTCTGAAGATAGCGTCGGAGGCTTCATACAAAATTTGGAAGAGGTAATATTATTATTATTCAGATTTAGCCATACGGCTCACATTCCCTCTAAGGGGAAAATTGACTCATTCCAGGTACCTACGGTATCAAAAGGATTGAGCTCTGGTGGGACTCTTTCCATGTTATCCAGCCCTAGGTGACTTCATATGCTGGAGTATCTCCCAAAAATGTTCGTACACATCTGGCCGTTGAGAGTAGTACAACTTTCTGCATGGAAGATGTTCATTTAGATCAAGCTTTTTTATGTTTTCGAGGGGATTCTTTAGAATGACTCCAGTAGTAGACATAATAAATAGGTATCGTCTGGGTATTTTGCATTCTCCATTGTCTTCGTATTTGAATTTCCAGATCTCTGTACTTGGTGATCTTTTCGGTAAATTTAGTACGTAGATTATTGTTGTTAGATATCGCCACATCAATTAGTGTTGTTTGTCTTGTTAATATATTAACTAGTACGAGATTTGGTCTATTATGTGCCAATATTTGGTCTGTGAGCACAGTGCGGTCCTAGTATAGCTTGTAGTTGCCATCCTCAAGCATACTCTCAGGGACGTATTGATAATACGGGAGATGGTCCGTTTGAAGAAGTCCCAACTTGATAGCTATCTCTTGATGAAGGATCTTTCCTACTGCGTCATGACGTTCCTTGTATTCAGTTGCAGCAAATGCCTGGCAGCCCCTGACCTGAGGGTCTTTGACCTGAGGGTCCCATTAGGATCTACTTTGAGCTCCATACGCTTAACACCATTATGTGTGGTTGACAAATCAAGCCATTTTTAAGTTGTAACCCCCCCCCCCCTTAGGATCATCCTGGTTACGCCGTTGATAGTCTTGGCTGACCTCATTGGGATGTCGCCCGTGCGGAGGTTTACCCATCCAGGTGCGCATTTTTTTCGTCCTTTGTAAGGTGGTTTATGCACATTTCCTGTTCCCTCAGTTTGATCGGTGTTGTGTTTTCTACTGCGCAAATAGCGCGATGTAGAGTAGATGTTTCAGCCTGCATCTGAAAATAAGTTATTAAATTAGCAATCTGTTTATCTAATTGCTCAACCATATCCGTTAGTCCTCGTACTTCTAAATACTGGGGTAGTGTCGTTCTTTCTACTGCGCTTCAGGGGTGGTGTTTTTGTGCCTTTGTGAGGTGTGTTCCTACTTTTCGCTGAAGGTTTTCTATATCCGTTTTTGTCCACTTACAATACCAAGTGAATACCTAAGCGCGGAACTAGTGTAGATGTCTAGTGCCTTAAGCAAATTTTTATTGTTAAGCTGTGAACAAAACAGCTGTTTTACCCTTTGTATAAAATCAGTAGTTATCTCAGTTCCTTTTTTGGTGAATGCCTGGTTAGTAATGACTGAGTTGATGATAAGTTGTTCTTTACAACCCATGGAACCCTTAGCGCATCGTTTCTGTTGAGGCTCTATGATATTGTTTAGAGCGCAGTGTTGTTATTATTATTACTTACATTAGCTTCACACGCTATTAAGGCTGCATATTTTGATTGAACAGAATTGAAATTCTTATAATTGGTACAGTCAACAGAAATATTGAATTTATGTTGATTGGCTGTGATTTGCTTCTATACAGTTTGACATATCTAAATACAGTTGCAAAAATACAGAAGAATTAGCACCAGCAACTCAGTTGTAGTCGGTTTGCTAAACTCAGATACTAAGGCTAGTGATTTTAGTAGGTAATTTTTTTGTTTTTGGCCAATTTTGGCAAACTTGGCAAAACTACTAACTATTTAGTAATTACTTGTTTTGCCAGTTTTACCAAATTGGCCCAATTACTTACTAAAATCACTAACCAGTTGTGTCTGAGTTTAGCGAACCGACTACTATACTATTGTGTAGTTAACCCAAGCCTTTTTAATTACCTATTTAATACCATAGCTCTAGAGAATGTTTTTATTTAATTTTTCGTAATTCTGTGAGAAATATATAAGTTTTTCAAATGTGTTTTTTTCATTTAGGTAATTCCAAGGCAAGAGAGAGAAATAATAGGACGTTTAAGAAACTGTGTCTTGGCGTTAACACAAAGCAAAATGATGTTGTATGATACCAGCATTTTATATGCTTACGAAGAATCCTTGAAATATTCTGTAGCCGAACTACTCATCCCAGAAGCGATGGTAGATGTCGCTTTTTTAACACAACATAGGCTGTCGATGCTGGAAATTGAATAGTGAAGTTTTAATGAGAATGAATACAGCCTACAAACTGAACATGTTTACTCTATTTTTTTTTATTTTCCGCCACGTACACTTTTTTTACAATTAATAATAATTGTTCTTTTTTTGTCGCGGTATGAATGCATATTGTAAGAATTGAATAAACTGTAAAATAAGTGGTTATTAGCCAATAATAATTTTTGGATTATCAATTGGTTAGTGAATTAATAATATTAATTTTATTTACATGGAGGCAAACCGATGGCAGGTGCTGTGAGGCAAGTTAATGCAGATCCTCAAGTATCTTGATATGGATCAAAAAGACATAAGATGCATTGGGAACTTGTACTGGTATCAAACGGCACAATTAAAAATAGACAATTCTATATCCAAACCCATACATATAAGAAGGGGTGTGTGCTTTCCCTGAAGAAAAATACTGCATAAATATTTCGAGAGAGTAACTAAATTAATCTCAGAAAAGTATTTCCAGGAGCTGGCTCAAAATATATAAAATTAGTTTAGACGCGCGCACTTTTGCATTAAACGATTCGTTGATCCCGATTAAAGTTTGTACCGGGTGTCCCAATAAGAATGGCTCTCGGCCATATCTCAGGAACCGTTTATACTACAGCTTTGGGGAAAAAAATTTTATAACAAAAGTTGCCTCGGGAAAAGCCTGGAAATTATTTTCATAATTGTAAGTCCACCGCTAGAGGGCGTAATTGAATATAAAAAATTAAAAAATCTAAATTTTACAAAATTTTCCTAATGAAGGGGCACTGGAAATCCGATCGTCGTATTCTTCATAAAATTCTACGCATATTTGATATGACAAGTTTAGGTCTACCTTTGGAAATAAGAGGTGGGGGTGAGTGGGAACCTTGTTATGAAAAACTGGCTGTGAGTCCGGTTCTGCTTAATTAAATTTTGCAAACTTGGTCTTGTTGAAGACAGATCTTTTTCGTCAATGTAAAAGTTATGATTTCGAACCAACTTACTGAGTAATATGCCAGCTAGAAGGCGTTATTTAATTTTTTTCAGAAATCTAGTGTTCCTTGGAAAATATTAAATACAAACATGCATTTTTAATACCATATTACAAAATTAGCAACAGAATAGCGAAAACCGCATGTTAATACCTTTTTTCTATCTCGAGATATCTTACAAAACGTGTAAATTTAAAAACATAACTGTTACTGTCACCGGTAAACGAAATAATTCATTAAAAGTAGTGTGCTATGGAAACAACAAAGAAACATTTTCCAGCTGTCAACGTATATTAGGTCTTTTCAACGCTTCTCATTTGTTTCGAGCCTCGTTCGTATCTCGTATATTAATATTATACACGGATTATACGACATATGACAGAGGCTCGAAACAAATGAGAAGCGTTGAAAAGCCCTATTACAAAGAAATAAAAACAACTATTTAGTGATGACATAAACGTTCAAATTTTTGCCCATCATTTTCGTTGCAAACATTTACCCTTTCAAGAGTAGATTGAACAGCAGTCTCAATTTCTGCTCTCGATATGCTTTGAATGGCGTTTAGTATTCTCTGGATAATGTATTCTAGAGTAGTGTATGATGGGCAACAATTTGAATATTTAGGTCGTCACTAAGTAGTTCTTTTTGTTCTGTGTTATATTTAATTTTAATAGTATTGTTTCTCTTTATATTGTTGACATCTGGAAAATGTTATTTTGTTTTTTTCCACAGCACACTACTTTTCATTAACTTAGTTTACCGGTGATAGTAACAGTTATGTATAAAATTTACACGTTTCTCGAGATATCTTGAGATAGAAAAAAGGTATCGACATGCGGTTTTCGCTATTCTATTGCTAATTTAATCTAATTTTATAAAGTATGATTAAAAATGCATACTTGTATTTAATATTTTCCAAAGAAAACTAGATTTCTGAAAAAAATTAAATAACGCCTCCCAGCTGGCTTATTACTTATTAGGATGGTTCAAAATTATCACGCTTACATTGGAGAAAAAGATCTGTGTTCAACAAGACCCAGTTTTCAAAATTTGATTTAGCAGAACCGGACTTACAGCCATTTTTTCATAACAAGGTTCCCACTCACCCCCACCTCTTATTGGCAAAGGTAGAGTTAAACTTGTTAAATCAAATATGCGCAGAATTTGATGAAGAATACAATAATCGGATTTGCAGTGCCCCTTCATTGGGAAAATTTTGTAAAATTTAGATTTTTTTATTTTTGATATTCAATTACGCCCTCTAGCGGTGGACCCACAATTATGAAAATAATTTCCAGGCTTTTCCTGAGGCAACTTTTGTTATAAAATTTTTTATTTCAAAGCTCTACTATAAACGGTTCCTGAGATATGGCCGAGAGCCATTCTTATTGGGACACCCGGTACATGTTAAAAGAGAGTTACTGGTAGAAAACCAAACTCACCCTGCTTTGTGTTTCCTTGTAGTTAGTTGTCTTCTATCTGGCCAGATATCTTTGTGAAGCTGCTAGGGCACATGAAAGAAAATATGCGGTGTGCGGGAACTATTTAACGCGCTTTTTACGCACTCGAAGTTTAATTGGCTTAGTAAAACCGGTAGATTTTTGCGGTAAATTTTCCACGTGCATGACGCGGAACCGTTGATGAGAAGTGTTTATAGTTGTTAACTCCTCGAGATTTAAGACAAGTGATGGAGGCAAAGTCTTATCGGAAAGGGAGGAACGCTCCGCGCAAAAAATAGTTATTATTTACGTCGGTAGAGTCTGTATGTAGGGGTTGCATTACGAGGGAGCGTCTGAAATTATTATTTTGGACGCCAGTTAAAATGTGTATTTTAACTTTCCCCTCTCTTATGTAATATTTATTCGGAAGCCATATTTAAAGAGTCTATGGAAGATGCAGGGTTGAGAATCAAAGTGAATGGAGTATTCATCAACAACATACGATATGCTGATGATGGTGTTTTAATTTGTGACAACATAGTCGATCTTCAATAACTTGTCACTATAATCGGAGAATACAGTAAGCGAATGGGATTAGAGATTAATACCAAAATGACCAAATTCATGATCATCTCCAGAAACTTGGATGCACTTTAAAACTAAACCATAACACTGAATACCAATTAATTAATTTTTTTTTAAATATTACCACACATGTAAGTTAATACTCCGGTCATCTTACGCATCCGAGGCTACAAAAATTACCATCAAGCTGAAAATTGGCAGGATTGTTCAAAATACCATCATAAATGAAATCTAAAAAGTCCTCATAAATCCGACCCGTGCTAAAAATTTTACGCGGGATCAAAGGTCACCAAATATGGTTTTTAGCGATTTTCAGCGAAACGGTAAGTTTTATCGTAAAATTAGTTCTAACAAAAAATGTAGATTAGATAATTATCTATAAAAAATGCCTTATTACTTTTTTTCCTGAGAGCCGCCGTTTTTGAGATATAACGATTCAAAAAGTGGTAATCGTCATAATATTATGCGCACACGTTTCCACACCACCTTTGAGGTAGTGTACTTAGCGCGTTTTTTATAACGTGGTTTCCCAGTAGGCCTATTCCACGGATCTGTTATGATTCTGTTTAATTTAAAGCTATTTAATAATTGATATTGGCAAGGGTTAAAAATGATAAAAAGCGGTATAAATAAAAAAAAGGGAAATTCATCCAACTGGTTCATAATTTTCTAATACTTCTGCTTCCCTTGTTCTTCTTCTCATTGTTCTTCTTCTTCTTTTTCTTCTTTTTCTTGTTCATCCTGGGTGCAAGTAAATTGTCCCAATAATGACACATCGCATGGCTCCTCGATAGAATCAAATGAACCCTCAATTGTTGGTGATTCAACATTGGAGCACGACCGGTTTTGACAATTAGTGCATGCTACCGAACAAAACAGTCCAACCTTTTGCAACCACATTTAGCGCTACATCCCCATTTACAGTTGCAAAAAATTGTGTTCAGGAGTTTTTCCGGCGCAGGGGGGAGTAAAGTTTGAATTGGTTCTAATGAACTGTCGACTAATTTCCATCCCCAGTCTTTTGGATCTAGTTGATAACCAAGCCACACTTGAACTTGGTAATATACCCGAAAAAGATGTTGATGAGCAGCCGCTGAGGTTGCAGGAAGACAAGATAACTGCACTTGTTTTTTGTTTCGAGTACTTTTTAAAAAAATAACATGCATATCGAAACTTATCTAAGCATGTAGTGTTCTTAGGCGCTCCATACATAGAGAGAAGAAAGCTAATTCCGTTGGAAATAACTTCTTGTGGAGTTGAATTAGTTTTTCTAAAAACTTCAGCACATTCAAGTAAATCTTGTTTTTCAGACATTTTAAAAACAGTCGTTTTACCCCTCCTGGAAAATGCAGATGTCGTATCACAGCCAATTATTGCGTGTAAAAATAGTATATGATTTTGACATTTTGCAAAAGTAGATAAACTTTTCGATGAATATATTTCCGATTGGTGTTGAGATTTTCCAGGTTTTAAAAAAAAGATAGTTTTTTCGATTGGAGTTCTACCAGTGAGTAATACGAGCTAAGTCTACATCTTCACCTACAACAATAGTTGTATTTGTTAAATTGAATTGCTCTATGGCTGTTTCAATTATCATTACGTCAGCATCATTATTGGCTTGTTTTACCGATATATTTTCAGCAATAAACTTATCTTTCAGCATTGAAATGAACCGATATTTGTTGTGAGTATTTGCAATAAATTTCTGTTGAGTGGTAGATACTGTCATAGATTGATCAAATAAAATATTAGGAAGATTACGGTGTAATTTGCATAAGTATTTATTAGTACTTAGCAATAAACATTTTGCCTAGAAAGTTGTCTTTCATTATTATGTTCAAACCCTTCTGAGAAAAGAATAGGTAGGGTGATTAGATTAGCCGACATATCTATAGAACGTGTTTATTCCGGCAAAACCCATCTTTACAAATTGAACTAAGGCGCATAAATAAAAAGAATATAAGAAGTTAATACTTTGTCATATCAATTTACTATTTTTGGTGGGATTAAGCCGTAAAATTCAAATAATTCTTATTATTTTCGCGTTACATTCACTTTGTAAAGATTTTTTTGTTGGCACTGTAATATAATACAGCTTAAACATTGCATCCCTCGGTAGACCGCAAGCTGTATTGTAGAAACAATATCATATTTATAATCTTATATCATTATGTGTAATATAAGTTAAATTGACCGATAGAATATTATGTTTACATGTATTACAGCTTCAGTGATGTATATACGTGGTGTACTAATACATATATTATGACGATTAGAAGTCTTTCAACTCTTTGAATCGTTGTATCTCAAAAACAGTGGCTCTTAGGAAAAACTATTAAGATATTTTTTATAGATCTAACCTACATTTTTTGTTAGAGCCAATTTTACGATAAAACTTAGCGTTTCGCTGAAAATCGATAAAAACCATATTTGGTGACCTTTGATACCGCGTAAATTTTTTAGCACGGGTCGAATTTATGAGGACTTTTTAGATTTAATTTATGATGGTATTTTTTTGAACAATCCTGCCAATTTTCAGCTTGATGGTAATTATTGTAGCCTCACTCCTATTTTGAGTCTAACTAGACCGGTCTATAAGTTAAGTTATATTATATTAATATCTCCTTTTTTGAATAGTAGAATTATTGCTTTAGTCCTCCATTTTTCCGATGTGACGTTAAATTTTTACTCTAGAATTAAATTTTGACGTTAAACTTTTACTGTTTGTTAAAATTTTACTCTCTGATTCGGAGTGAATACCAAATTGTAAAGGTATATCTTCGTTATCACTGTCACGTTTAACTTCTCTCGTTTATAATGTCTCTGTATGTTACATAGGCTACTGTGGGAAAATCGATACTTGTCGACTTGTTCCATCTTTGTTGGCGAGCCACAAATCTTCGAGGGTACACCGATGAGGACAGTTTCTGCATGTAAGAAGATGTTCCATATTCTGTGTTTTTCCACAGTCACAGTTCACATTATCTTGGTCTATTTTCCCCCATTTTACCATGTTTGATTTTACTGGAGCGACCCATCGTTCTTATCCTATTCATAGTTTTACACGTTTTAAAGTCTAGAGACTGGTCGGTCAATTGAACCTGAGGAAGAGGAATATACTCAGGCGGTTCATCCTGCACTGTTCCAAAGAAGCTTTTCCTGGATTTTAGTCGCTTTCGTGATGTTCGAGCTTTGTATAGGGCATGCAGCTCGTTTGCGATTTGATTAATTTTCTCTATGTGCTCTGCAACGCCTCTGCGTGTTGAGGGTTCTGCAAAACCCGCTGCTCTATATACAGGGTGAGGCAAATAAAGGGCCTATTAGAAATATCTCGAGAACTAAAGGCAACAGAATCATGAAAATTGGAATAAAGGGGTTTTGAAGAATGATCTATTAAATGAAAATATTTTTATCTCTTTGCAACTTCCGGTTATACCGGAAGTTGCTTATAACTTCGTTTTTTTAATGGGACACCCTGTATATTTTTACATTTTTGGATTCTCTTCGATGTCTCCTTTCTTAAAATATGAGGTTTTGTAATATTATACAGGGTATTTTAAAAGATAATTACATTTTTTTATTAATTTCGTAGCAAAATTAACACCCTGTAGAATTGTAGTAGTTTGACATCTAAAACTCTACTTACGTTCAACTGATTTTTAATATACTCTACTATTGTTAAGAATCATTAGTATAGCTAAATTTTTAATTTTAGTATACAGGGTTGGTCGAAACTCGGAATGAGTATTTTCTGAGTTTTCTTAAATGGAACACCCTGTATTTTAGTATTGTAATGAAATGATATTTTATGGTACTTTTTTATTTCTTAAGCATTCCCTATACCTAACTGCTTTAATTTGTGCTTAATTGTTAATCGCACCAACAATCTTAACTACGTAAGTATTTTGATAGCTAAACCATTATTGGTAATTTTAAGGACCACTCTAGATTAATATGTATTTATTTCTGAAAAATTATTTGGAATTGAGTATTTTCACGGCCAACCTAATAAAATTTTACGTATTTTTTGGTGCAATTAATGTTTAGCTTGAATCACCAATAACCCACAAATTAGAGCAGGTAGGTATAGGGAATGCTTAAGAAATAAAAAAGTTCTATAAAATATCATTTCATTACAATACAAAAATACAGGGTGTTCTATTTAAGAAAACTCAGAAAATACTCATTCCGAGTTTCGACCAACCCTGTATACTAAAATTAAAAATTTAGCTATGCTAATGATTCTTAACAATAGTAGAGTATATTAAAAATCATTTGAACGTAAGTAGAGTTTTAGATGTCAAACTACTACAATTCTACAGGGTGTGAATGTTGCTATGAAATTAATAAAAAAACGTAATTATCTTTTAAAATACCCTGTAAAATATTACAAAACCTCATATTTTAAGAAAGAAGACATCGAAGAGAATCCAAAAATATAAAAATATACAGGGTGTCCTATTTAAAAAACGAAGTTATAAGCAACTTCCGGTATAACCGGAAGTTGCAAAGAGATGAAAATATTTTCATTTAATAGATCATCCTTCAAAACCCCTTTATTCCAATTTTCATAATTCTGTTGCCTTTAGTTCTCGAGATATTTCTAATAGGCCAGTTATCTGCCTCACCCTATATATTTGAGAGTGCCGTTGGTTTCATGCACCCGTTACTATCCTGCATGTCTAATTTAGCGCAGTATTTACTTGTTTGGCATGGGCAGATCTGCCCCAAACGGAGCACGCATATTCAGCAGTTGAGAAACACAATACCTGTGCCGTTGTTCTTAAGACGCCAAAACATGCACCATGCACCCCATTTACTTCCCGTTAGTTTTCTGAGTATGCTGTTCCTAGTTGTTACTTTCCCTCTCGTTTTTATGCAATGTTGTCTGTAGATGCGGGACCGGTCCAGAGTTACTCTAAGGTTGGTCTGTGTGTTCTAGTTTATTACCATTCCACGCAATTTGGAGTTTTCGCTTGGCTTCATTTGCGCGAAGGTGGAAGGCGCATACTTGGGTTTTAGAGGGATTGGTTCTCAGGGAATTCCGCAGATAGTATTCTGTCATTATTTTTAAGGCAGTTTCGAGTTTCTCCTTCACTTCTTCAAAGCTATTTCTTTGAACACATATTGCGAGATTGTCCACATAGAGGAAATTCTTGGTTTCAGTTGGCGTAGGTTGATCGTTTGTGTATAAGGGTCTCAATCTGCTACTCTATTCACTTCTTGATAATAGAAACAGACTGTATGACTTGTACACACTTCTATATAAATCAAAACGGCAACTGTGGTATGTTTTCACAAAACTGATAGTGTGTAAAAAGCTTTATTAAAATTCAGCTAAGTACTTTCTATTGTCTCATAGGCATAAATACCTCAAATGAAGAGAAATCATTGAAAATTAATTTTTGTAATGTGTTGTTCAATACTTTCTCTTCATTTGAGGTATTTATACCTATGAAGCGATAGCTCTGATGATGGCATTTTGATACGCTGAAAGTACTTAGCTTCTTCTTCTTCGTCTAGCCATACACATCCACATCTGAACATAAACCTCTTCAAGTCTTCCTTTCCATTGTTTTTTGTTGTACGCTACTTGTAGTCAATTTTTCCCGGCAGTTCGTTTCAGATCATCTGTCCATCTCATAGGAGGTCTGCCTCTGGGTCTTTTGTGTTCGTATGGTCTCCAGGTTAGAATTGTTCTGTGCCATTTGTTAAGATCGCTCCTAGCTACATGTCCAGCGTATTCCCATTTCAATTTTAGTGATTTTTGTACCACATCGGTGACTTTGGTTTTCTGTCTTATCCATGTGTTTGTTTTCCTGTCCTTAAGTGATACGTCAAGCATTGCTCTTTTCATCGCGTGTTGAGTGACTCTGAGTATGTTCATATTAACTAAAAGGGAAGTTCCCTAGGTTGGCTGTATACCATATAGTTAAAAAACTCTAACATGAAGTAAAACCACTTCTATGTAATTGGTATATTTATTAAAATTTAAAAAATCCCAATGGATTGAGTAAAATGTGTCCAATTCAGAACGTTTTCAGACCTATCGGTCCATCATCAGTGAATGTGAATACTTGGTGTACTATGTGTTTGGTTCTGGGGCTATTTAGCAAGTATTCACATTCACTGATGATGGACCCGTAGGTCTGAAAACGTTCTGAATTGGACACATTTTACTCAATCCATTGGGATTTTTTATATTTTAATAAATATACCAATTACATAGAAGTGGTTTTACTTCATGTTAGAGTTTTTTATGTTCATATTCTTTTTTGTGATTGTCCATGTTTGTGCCCCATATGTTAATATCGGAATAATGCATGCATCAAAAACTTTAGATCTAAGATGTAGATGAATTTTCTGATTTCTGAGTATATAGTTCAGTTTGCCGAAGGCTGCCCATGCTAACTTTCTTCTTCTTTTTATTTCTTCCGTTTGAATTTACCTATTTAGTATTATTTTTTGTCCTAAGTATATATATTCTTCAACTTTTTCTATAAATGTGTTGTTTATTATTGTCATCGTTTCTTCGGAGTGCATGACTTTTGTTTTGTTTAAATTCATTTTCAGTCCTATTTTAGAAGATTCTGTGTGTACTTCTGAAAGCATGATTTGCAGTTCTTGTAGGTTAGTAGCTATCAGGATTATGTCATCCGCAAATTGTAGATTACTGAGGTAGCGGCCATTGATGTTTATTCCCTTATATTTCCAATTTAGATTTTTAAAAACGTCCTCCAAAACTAAGGTGAACAGTTTGGGTGATAGAGTGTTACCCTGTTTGACTCCCCTGTTTAATGGTACAGGGTTCGTGTATTCACTTTCATTTAGGTAGTATGTAGCTGTAGCTTGGTTCATAGTTTTTTTTATTAATTTAATATATCTGCTGTCTATTCTACAATTTTGCATTGCGTTTATTACGGCCGTGTGTTCTAGAGTGTCGAAATCTTTTTCGTAGTCTACAAATGCAAACGCATTTTCGGATTTTAAATCGCTTATAACTTTAAAACTATTAACTTTTGAGAAAAATGGCAAGAAACATATTTTATTTAGAATATCACCAAGAATCAAAAAAAATATTTTTCGGAGGAAAATAGGAGATTTTTGAAATGGAGCGCACCGCACCGGCAAAAAATCGGATAAACACGCATATTTAACAATTAAAAAATAACGGTATAAATTAAAGTTAGACGCGATCTCTCTTCAGAATCTTGAAGCTGAATGTTCAGTTTTCAATCTAAGTATCTGGCAACCTCAAAAAAAAACTAATTTAAAAATGAGTTCTTAAGCCTCGAAAATGCGCATTTTCGCATTTTTCAGATTTTAAATTGCCTATAACTCCAAAACTATCAATTTCTGAGAAAAATTATAAGATACCTTTCTTGTTTAGATTGACCCAAAAAATCTAAAAATATATGTTCTAGAGCAAAAAAAGAATGTGTGTGTACTTTGTACGCACGTAAGAAGTTATACTTCTATTATATGATTATATGATTATAAACGAAATTAATATACTTTTTATTTATATTTTATTTAAATATTAAATTAATTTATACTTACTACTTCTCAAACATTTTTATTAAAACAGTGCCAAAAATTAAAATAATAAAAAAATAAAACACACACAAACACATTAAAAATGCCACAAATGATTTCTGAACATTATTTGTCGGAAAAATTGTTAACTAAATACGTATTTTCTGAAAATAAAATTATATAATAAATATACTTACAATCATAAAATGTATAAAAAAAATAAAAAAAATAAAAGTTTCTATTGGGATTCGAACCAACTTACCACGCGGCTGGTATTTGCGTTGTATTGGGATTCACTCGCATTAAAACTTCGCCGCAGAGACAGCTTGTCATTATGTGCGAAGATCATCTAACTAAACAGATTAACCTTTTGACATTTTTAACTTATGTAAATCAAATTATTTTGATTTTGAATTGAAATGATTTAGAATTGAAAAAATACAACAAAACATAGAGTAAGAAAACAATATATTAGGTGAATATTGATATAAATTTTGATGGTAATCAAATTATGTAAATAAAAGTATTACATACTACTTATGTATTTTGGTAGGTTCAAGGTAGGTATCGGAGCCCGTATAACGACTAATAAATTTCGCAATCACATGCGTCGTGCAAAGTGGCTATGTTCAAATATCATAACAAAATTTGATCAACTAGGTATTTATACAACACTTACCAGTGAAAGATTCTTTTGCTTTGAATAAGCGAGATCTGCGGCACTCATATACTAGTCACAGTTTGATGAGCTTTCACATTGGCATGCAACAATCATCTCTTCTATGTAAATAAGTCCAAAAATATAATATGAAAACTATTTAAAAAGGAAGTATAACCATTAACTAACTTTTTGTTTGTTGTTTCTCTTCCTACAAATTTTAAAACGCAACAAGCATACATTATAACCAAACCACAGTCCCACTGCTGTGCCACAGCTGCCATGTTGGATAATTTTTGTCATGTCATTTGAACATCCAATCAGAACAAAGTTATAATGCGCATGCGCCCGGTCGCTAGGTTTTACCATATAAAATTTCACCGTCATTACGCCCGTAAAGAAGTATAATTTCAAAAAACATGATCTTTTGTATTTGTTTAAAAAAACTGTTTAAACAATTTCTGCCCAAAAATTCCGCCCGGCATCTTTCAGATTTGTTTAAAGGGGACATTTTTGAATAGGAATCCACAAAGAAACCGAATCAGAAATTTTTCCAGGCGGGAGCGGTCTCACCACATGGACTATACCTATCTGTCGAAGTAGGTACTTGAATATTCGAGAGTCAGATTAAAATAATTGGTTATCTGCATAGAGAAATAACAACAAGTTATTGTTGTTGTTATTTCTCTATGTCGTATATCAGTCAGAATCAGTCAGTAGTCATGTCTGATGGCGGTCGGTCGTGTGCCGTATGCTCGGATAATTTTATAGTTAATACCAAGCTTGTTAAATGCGATTTCTGTTGTGAATGTTATCACACGAACTGTGCCAAAGTCAAGGATCAGTTTCTTAAGTTGAAACAGGATGCTGATAATTTTATGTGGTTCTGCAACAATTGTTTGCCCAAAGTTCGGGTTTTTACTAGTGGCAGTGGTGATTTATGATTTATCGAATAGCAAACATGAAGAGTTGCTCGAAAGAACTAGTAAGTTAATTAATTTATTAGAACCTTCGGATTCATTATCATCCAATAAACCTAGTTATGCGTCATGGTCTGATGTAGTTAAAAAGAATAAAACTGAACCATTGATAATTAAACCTAAAAACCTGAATCAAAACAGTTCCGTTACAAAAAGTGTTCTTTCGCAAAAAGTGGATCCAAATAACATTAATGTCGCATTAACTGAAGTAAAACAAGGCACCCAAGGCAAATTGATGATTCACTGTCAAGATAAACAATCCTTGGAAAATCTTAAGAATAAAGTGGAACAGCAACTTGGTAATCAATACGATATTAAAATTGGGAAATTAGCTAGTCCCAAAATTAAAATAATTAATGTATCCTCAGACGATATATTTAGTTGACTCTAACGTGTTTATAAATAAATTTATAAGAGTAGTTTCATACTTCTTATTCGTGTAAGAGATAGCCGTATGAATTCATCTAAAAAGAGTTTATTTACAATATGTACAATAAAGATTATAAACATTAATACAACAATACTAAAATAACTTAAAAATACAAACCTAAAAAGAGAATCAAGAACATGCTATTTCTTACTCTATGAGTTTTTGACAACTATCAAATAATTATTTTACAAATGTCATTCAAACTAAAATTACACAGTCATGCCACCTAAAACTATAAATAACTTAAAATAACTAAATGTGGTTTTATTGAAAATAAACATAGTTTTATTTTTACCAATTTATATCTCAGAATTTTCCCAAAGATTTAATTAATTCAGAAGCC
Organism: Diabrotica virgifera virgifera; assembly: GCF_917563875.1. NCBI lineage: Eukaryota > Metazoa > Arthropoda > Insecta > Coleoptera > Chrysomelidae > Diabrotica > Diabrotica virgifera. Next base: position 921,048 of record NC_065443.1, read on the forward strand.
AAAATAATTCATAAATTTAAATCTGTAAAAAGTACTAATGATTCTATGCATGTAATTGTTGAATTGTCCTCTAGTGAATTTCATTACTTAATTTCGAACAGACATCGAGTTCATATTGGACGGAACAGTTACAAATTTTTTGAATTTGTAAGTGTGATAAGATGTTTCCGGGTGTTGGAAAATTTGAACATTTTATCGATAAATGTGAAGCCAAACAAGATATATATATATATATATATATATATATATATATATATATATATATATATATATATATATATATATGAAAATTACTAAGTTCTCGGGAAGAACCGCGTTGAGAATTTATAACTCGACGTTTCGGCACCCTTTTTGGAGCCATTATCAAGAGGGGTATGGTTCCGTTCGAGTTCGGGGTCTCAATCTGCCTACTCCCCTCACTCGTGACGTACCAGTAGTGTCTTGTTCTCTAGGAGAACGGTCAAGCGGCACTGAGGTCTCAATCTGCCTACTCCTTAGTGTCGAGTGACGACCTGTCTTCGCCTGTGTAGTTCCTTTTATACTCTCAGTGCGCGCGGGAACTGTATGCGCGGGAGAGGCCTGAGTGGGATCGACTGACGTGGGGATTCGCCGAAGCAGCGGTCGCCATGTTGCCGGCAGTCTTTTGGCGTCATCGCGTGTGTTTAGGCTGTGAGGGCGTTTTTCAATTTCGATGGCTTCACGGATGATTCTCGATTTTAAGGAGCGGACAGGGGCGATGGTTTTTGCTTTCTCGAAATCTATTTGGTGATCTGTCTGAATATGATGTTGGGCAAGGGCTGAAGTAGTGTCGAATGTTTTACAGATATGGAATGTTCGTAGATACGGTTTTGGATTTGTCGGTTTGTCTGTCCTATGTATGTCCGTGGGCAACTGGAACAAGGTATCTCGTAGACACCATGGTCTTCATTGGGGATTTGGTCTTTTACGGATCTGACAAGATTGCACAACTTGGAGTGAGTAGTGAAGACGGTTTTGATATTTAGAGGGGTAAGAATTCTACTAATCTTGTCAGTGACACCTTTGATAAAAGGTAGAAAGATTTTGGGTTGATCGGGCGGCAAGTTTTCTTTATTAGATGGAATGGGATTTAGATGTTTCTGAATGCCCTATTGATTTGGGTTTTATGGTAGCCGTTTTGTAAGAGTGTTTGCCTTATTGAATTTATTTCAGATGGTCTGTATATATATATATATATATATATATATATATATATATATATATATATATATAGATACATCTTTAGTACAAAGCCAGGCCAGAAATAGTAAACTGAATGCACAAACCCAGGCCAGTGCCGCAATCCCAGGCCATATAATTGGCCTGTAATTGTTTTGGTCTGTAATTGGCTTGTTAGTAAAGATCAGTCCACCAAATTCGGTAGGTTTAAATCTGCCGCGCTACTGGATCTAACTAATGGACAGCAAGGTTGATATAACCTGTCTGAGTATAGTTATTTCAAATTTTACTGTGGCCTGTATATGTATCATAGTCATTTTGTAATGTTTGAAATGACCACTTGGGGCGCTGATTTTAACGAATTCGTATAGGTATTTCAATTGATAAATCCGGGCCAAGTAAAATTGGCAACATTGTTATTCTGTTCTTCCCGCACGAGTTCGCAATTCGCAATGTTTTACTGGGAACTAAACGCATTACATATACATTATTACATCACTACGGTGCAAAGACGGACGTGGACAGTAAATGAGGGTGTATTTTAAATGTAGACAGTAAATGAAAAAAATTAAAACATTTCTTCCAAATATTTTAAACTACAATTTAATCTTTAAAATCAATATAGATGTCCACGACGTGATATTTGATATACTAATAACTGTTCACGTTATTGGCACTCTAAGCAATAAAAATTTAATGTGGTTGGTGGATGAAAGAAATGCGATATTACCATGAACTTATTAAATTGTGATTTGACTGGAGTAAGAATTTTAACCGAAATATCTGATTAAGCGTATCAAATAGACGTCGTTATATTTTCAACAAAAACTTTTCGTTTATAAATTAGCAAAGTCTGTGTGTTATTGTGTTACCGCTCCTGCAATATTTAGAGGCCACCTAGCAATGGATTCCTATGTAGTTTTGTCTTCTGAATCCAAATCTGAAAACGGTATTTCGCTATCTCTAACCGTCTTCGAGATATCCGACCTCAAAATCGTCATTGTGACGTCACAAGCCTACTTTAAATATTCATATTCTTCCGACATAGAAACGTCAACGCAACTTGTTTTCGTTTGACGCAACTAAACGTCAATATAAAATTGAAATGTCAAATAAATAAATTTTATTTATCTATGTTAATGTTATGTTAAATTACAGTTCACTATTTTCAACGAAAACTTTGTTTATTTATTTTTTCAATAAAATAGTTTAAATATTAATTTTCTGACAAATATTTATATAAATAAATATTCAACATCACATTCGGCTATTATAAACGCCTGTAGTCGTAATATTCACAGCCTACCCGAGACGCTTGTTTTATTTGAGCTGTCTAATACTCAATGATATAATTATAATACATAATATTATACTATTACGTAGTATATTATAGTTCGTCCGCTATAACTTTTCCCATGCGTCACGATTCATTTTCAAACAAATTAAGTCAAAACATAATGTGAAACGAACTTCGATGTGTATATACATTTTGTATACTGTATACTATATACTACACACAGCGGCGTACGTTTCACGTTATGTTTTGACTTAATTTGTTTGAAAATGAATCGTGACGCATGAGAAAAGTTATAGCGGACGAACAATATATTTATGTATATCAAATCTATATTATACGATGTATGTCCAAAATATGAAGTTCGGTCAAGATTAAAGTAGGTACCTTTATTTTTTACATTATTGAAAAATGTTATTATAAAAAGTTGTTTTTATAAAAAGCTTTTATTATTAATTTTACGAAGAAAAGTTATTCTTCATAAAAATATCTTCATGGCCTAAAATCTAAGATGCAATCATCATATTGTAGCAGATGGATTTCTACTACAATATTTTATAAAAAATATCCATTAATTTTAATCCTATCCCAAGAAAAATATTAATTTTTCTAATATATTTTGCGAGTTTATATATCTTTAAAATTTCCTAAGCCGCTCCTGTTCGAAATATTTCAGAATATTTTCGCAACAAAGTAAAATCATAGGAAAGTTCCTATTTATTTGAGTAGCATTTACCAACTACGTAGATAGTTATTGTGAAATCATTCATTATTCGAGAATGAATCCTCTAAAAGGTTTGGTGTTTTTCCTTTAAGTTTTGAGCGATAAAAATCCCATGTTATTATTGGTCTGCATTTTGAAAGATCCTTGAGTTGTAGTTGACGATTGGTCAATAGTTTTGGCCGAACGATCGAGAAGAAATGCATCGTTTGGACGCGAGAGAGACGTGACGATGTAAAGTTAGTTCTAAAAGTACATCAGCTCTGTAAGCATCTTTTTGTTAGAACTCAAAAAGTCGCACTTTGCCGGCCAAAATGGTTTTCTTCTTATAGTAAAAGAACTAATGGATTTCTAACATGTCAAGGAATATAATGACAATAGTTTCACGGCATTTTAATGGATATATTATTGTGAAACAGTTCTATTGTTATGCAGTTTGATTTGCCGGTAAAAGAAGTGCGTGGTTTCCTGGTTCCTGTCCTTTATGTAGCTGTTGCTATTTTTATGATGTTTTGATTTGTTCATGTTCCAGTAAGAAATGCCCAGATGATATTATTTGGTATCGATTTTATCCAGTTTTGTAATGATTTGAATATCTTCCCCTCCCAGCCCCGTCTGAATGGAAAATTTTGAAGTTCCAAGTGTTGTGACATGGATTTTTGTTTTAACAAGGTATGATAATGTTTATTTTAAATAATTCACAAGTGGATATTATTGGTAAAGGTTTTACATAATTAAAAATGTTTGTTTTCAACATGGAAAATATATTATGTAAAGTAAATATTAGATGGCAGTGACATTTGACAGCCATGTCAAATTTTTGTTTTGGTACACTGCTAAAAATAAGGTTAAAAATTGTAAAATCATGTATTTTGTTATTATTATTCATTTCTGGTTTGAGAATGTGTCTATTCTCAATAAAAATAAAAAGGTATTAAGGTTTAAATAAACATTATAAAATGTACACATCTTTATTTCTGTAACCTCTTTATTTAAGAAAATTATTAACAGATATCTAATACAAGTGAATAAGTTTTAGAACAGAAGAAAATATAATGGCATAGAAGCCAAATGATGATAATTTGTAGCCCACTATAACCCCAATGAGGAATCTACGATGAATGTCCCCCAGTTGCTTTCCAGTAAGTACTCGATATGAGAATTTGAGGATTTTTCAAACGGCGTCCCAATTTGTTTAAATAGTAGGAAAGTCCTCAAGTCTGTGTAAGTATCCTTTGCTTATTTGGTTATGTAGTTTAGTCTTCTTTAAACCCTCCTACCCCTCCCAACGAATCTACGACCTGCCACCGCACAAAAAATGAGCTGCCGTTCGTATGAAGGTTTGCGTGTCTGTTCCTTCTGCTAGCCCCATTTCGACCCCACAGTATCTCTATAGATAGTCTTTCCTTGTCCCCATAGAGCAGACATGTAAAACGCTTCAACTGGCGCCCAACGTGTGGGGCTCAAAACGCTTCAACTGTCGCCCTAGAACGTGGGGCATGTCTTTTTTGCCTCCCTCAGACCCCATTTGCATGTTCCCACTACCATGTCCTTTTAGCCTCCTTTCGGTCTCATTTGTACTACAACTGTTAGGCAGTGCCCGTCCCCTTGGGCAGCCGATCTCAGTTTGTGGTGCAGGTGTTTCCGATAACATGGAAGCTTGACTTTTGTCATATTTTTTGTATGCCCATTGTTACAAGTCTAGCTTGTAGACATGTTCAACTAGTAGTTAGCCTATCTACTAGTCCCCAATGTCTTTAGCCACTCCCACTTAGTGTTACACTTGTAATACTTGTAACGTACACCCTGAAGTTTGACCCGAGTAAATATCGCCCCAGTCTTTCCAAGTAGTTTAGCCCAGATTCCTCTTGTCTTGTCCCTAGAAACTGTTTCAAGTCTTTTAGTGCCCCCGAAACTGTTTCAGTCTTTTAGTTCCCACAAAAGAGCCCATTTTTATAAATTTTGTTTACGAATGTTAATAATTTTTCCAAAGAGGTGTAAGTATGTACACATTTTGTTGTGGTGTTGATTTGGTCATGCTGCTGATTGTATAGGCATGTACCATTTCATACATCATAGTGTATTTAACTTATAACCCCATATTATGTAAACCGTAGTATACTGGTATTGTATTGTATGTATCGTACAAGAGAATAGTATGTTTAATATAGTAGCGTACTTACTATATTGTATTGATATTGTACCCATGATGAAAGCATTGGTTAAATTTTTTGGAAAATATTGATGAATTATATAGACATAGACAAACAGATGAGTAAAAAATAAAGTATAAAATTTTTTTTAGAAAATTTTGGTAAAAAAAGTAACGTTAAAAATTTTTTTTAAAATTTTGCTAAAAGTTACAATTAAAATGTTTAGAATATTGAATCCACTTATAGAGTATAACAATATGTTATATTTTTTTGCATGTATTCTTGTAGATCATCAGTTTTTTACAGAATAAACGTTTTTTGTGATTATTGATTTGGTCGTTTGAGTAGATGTGTGATAATAGTTGGTATGGTCCGTGTATGAGCTAATTCGGTATGGTCTGTGTGAGTAAGTTCCGTGATTTTCCAGCGAAGCCTATCTATATTTGGGTATATTATTGCCACAGGTTAGTTGGAGAAGTCATCCTTGAAGAAGTAACCCCATGAAGAAGTGAAGAGGGAAACCGTGGCGAGGCCCCTCCACTTATTAATGAAGAAGTAGACCCCTTGTTTTTTCAAGCAGCCAGGAGAAAAGCTATCACTTTTTGATTTGAAGATAGCGTACTCTGTCGACACTGTTTTGAAAATAACCCTTGATATATGGATTTGTTCATGTTAGAAGTGAAGAAAAAGTAACCCCATGAAGAAGTGAAGAGGGAAACTGTGGCGAGGCCCCTCCACTTATTAATAAAATGATGTGTATGTTTTCTTGTATCTGGCATATCACAAGTGTAATACTCGTGATGAGGAAGTGTTTTACAGTTGTCTGGGAATACTCCCATTAATAGTCGGAGCAAGAACAGTTTTATTTGTGTAAGCTCATATAAGAACCAAGTTTCAATATTTGTTTGTGTTTGTAAGCCCATGTATATGGAGTATGACTAAGAACCAAGTTTCAATATTTATTTGTGTTTGTAAGCCCATGTATATGGAGTATGACTAGAAGTCTTAAGTTTTTTGTTCCCTGCTTGTTTGTCTATCCCTTTTTTGTCTGAAAATTTTAGAGTCTGTTATCCCGTATTGTTCTGTTAGCCCCTGTCCATGATAGAGATTGATTTTTTTGGCGAATAGTTCGTTGACCTCTCTTGTGTTTGTTTATTGAAAGTAGGCTAAGAGCAGAAGCTGTGACAAGGCTGGTGAGCTTAGGATCTGGCCGCGTTGAGTACAGGTGAAGCTTGCTTTCGGTGGATAAATGGAAGTGGTCGTTCGTCGGAATTGTCATTCTTTCCAATGTCCCTTTGGTCTTTCCCTTGTGTGTTTGCTTTCATCCCTGTTTTGAAAAAGTAGTCTAACCCCAGTTTGGAAGAGTGAAGTCTACTCATGTTTTGGAAAAATAAAGTCTACCCATTGTTTTGGAAAAGTAAGATCTACTCATGTTTTGGAAAAGTAAGATCATATCCCCGGTTTTGAAAAATAAAGAATATCCCAGTTTGTGATTTGAAAATGTGAAAGTTGTCTTGTGAACTTTCATGAAATTGTTTTATGTCCTAGGTAGGACTGTTGATTGAAAACGTAATGATGTAGTATTTCCTATGTCATGTGTTACGTTTATTTTTTTTTTTTTTTTTGGTCTTGATTAAATAGTTTGATATCCCGTTTGAATCCAGTATACTAGTTTTTTTGGTCTTTTGTATGTTGTCACACGCGTTTCCCCCCCCTTGTTGGTCTTGTTTGAATGAGTTGTTGAGATGTCATTTTTGACATTTTATCTCAACGAGGTATTTAGACTGGATTGTCTAAATCCTCCTTTTGCAGAACCGTTGCCGAATGTCCCGTGAAACTCGCTAGGTGTTTAGAGTTTAAGCAGATGCCTATCTGCTGAGCCAAGAGCTCAGAAAGATTTTTTAATTTGTGAAAACCAATCCTAGTTAGGCAACGAGGTGATGAGGCTGTGTCTGCCCTGCTATATGGTATATATTATATGGTATATATAGTATATATATATCACTTGTGTTACTACAGTGGATGTCAGCGAGGTCCACATAGGGCACAAGATTATTTCTTTCCCAAGACACAGAAACTCTTGTCACCTACAGTTCTCAGTAGAGTCTATAAACATTTAAGTCTACTCGACTTTAAAGAGTCTGGCGATTGATGGCACGCTAGCCCACTCCCTAATGATGTTTTGTTTTTGTTTAATCCCCACTAGCCATTATTTAAATATTTTAGTATTGTTTATCCTGTCATACCCAAGAAGTCAATGTTTTTTTTTTGTTGTTATCGAAAACTGAATAGGTAATCCAGTTTCCTCTCTTCCGAGGAGGCTATTGTAGCAGATGGATTTCTACTACAATATTTTATAAAAAATATCCATTAATTTTAATCCTATCCCAAGAAAAATATTAATTTTTCTAATATATTTTGCGAGTTTATATATCTTTAAAATTTCCTAAGCCGCTCCTGTTCGAAATATTTCAGAATATTTTCGCAACAAAGTAAAATCATAGGAAAGTTCCTATTTATTTGAGTAGCATTTACCAACTACGTAGATAGTTATTGTGAAATCATTCATTATTCGAGAATGAATCCTCTAAAAGGTTTGGTGTTTTTCCTTTAAGTTTTGAGCGATAAAAATCCCATGTTATTATTGGTCTGCATTTTGAAAGATCCTTGAGTTGTAGTTGACGATTGGTCAATAGTTTTGGCCGAACGATCGAGAAGAAATGCATCGTTTGGACGCGAGAGAGACGTGACGATGTAAAGTTAGTTCTAAAAGTACATCAGCTCTGTAAGCATCTTTTTGTTAGAACTCAAAAAGTCGCACTTTGCCGGCCAAAATGGTTTTCTTCTTATAGTAAAAGAACTAATGGATTTCTAACATGTCAAGGAATATAATGACAATAGTTTCACGGCATTTTAATGGATATATTATTGTGAAACAGTTCTATTGTTATGCAGTTTGATTTGCCGGTAAAAGAAGTGCGTGGTTTCCTGGTTCCTGTCCTTTATGTAGCTGTTGCTATTTTTATGATGTTTTGATTTGTTCATGTTCCAGTAAGAAATGCCCAGATGATATTATTTGGTATCGATTTTATCCAGTTTTGTAATGATTTGAATATCTTCCCCTCCCAGCCCCGTCTGAATGGAAAATTTTGAAGTTCCAAGTGTTGTGACATGGATTTTTGTTTTAACAAGGTATGATAATGTTTATTTTAAATAATTCACAAGTGGATATTATTGGTAAAGGTTTTACATAATTAAAAATGTTTGTTTTCAACATGGAAAATATATTATGTAAAGTAAATATTAGATGGCAGTGACATTTGACAGCCATGTCAAATTTTTGTTTTGGTACACTGCTAAAAATAAGGTTAAAAATTGTAAAATCATGTATTTTGTTATTATTATTCATTTCTGGTTTGAGAATGTGTCTATTCTCAATAAAAATAAAAAGGTATTAAGGTTTAAATAAACATTATAAAATGTACACATCTTTATTTCTGTAACCTCTTTATTTAAGAAAATTATTAACAGATATCTAATACAAGTGAATAAGTTTTAGAACAGAAGAAAATATAATGGCATAGAAGCCAAATGATGATAATTTGTAGCCCACTATAACCCCAATGAGGAATCTACGATGAATGTCCCCCAGTTGCTTTCCAGTAAGTACTCGATATGAGAATTTGAGGATTTTTCAAACGGCGTCCCAATTTGTTTAAATAGTAGGAAAGTCCTCAAGTCTGTGTAAGTATCCTTTGCTTATTTGGTTATGTAGTTTAGTCTTCTTTAAACCCTCCTACCCCTCCCAACGAATCTACGACCTGCCACCGCACAAAAAATGAGCTGCCGTTCGCATGAAGGTTTGCGTGTCTGTTCCTTCTGCTAGCCCCATTTCGACTCCCCAGTATCTCTATAGATAGTCTTTCCTTGATCCCATTAGAGCAGACAGGTAAAACGCTTCAACTGGCACCCAACGTGTGAGGCCGATTCATTTTTCTGCCTCCTTCAGTATCCAGTTGTTGTCTTGTCCAGTTGAACGCTTCAATATATCAAATTTTATCAATTTTATTCGAGGTATGTCAAATGTCAAACAATATTAATTTCGCTCGAGAGTAGAGTACCTTTATAGTTCACAATATTTAAATTAGGATATAATTGTATATTAGAACATATCTTTTAATACTAAACAACTTTTCATAATAGAAATTTTTCATATTATGAATTTAAATACATAAATAAACAAAGTTTTCGTTATGATAATGCTCGCATTTTCAGCTTGTTATGACAGTTTTGAACGTTTTGCAATGTGAATTATAATGGCTTCCACCAAAGGGAAGTTTTTATGTTTGAAAGAAAAAGTCGATGTGGTTAATTATGAGGAGACGCATAAGTTATGTGTTAGACCGTTAGCAGAAATATTTGGAATAGGAAAACCTCAAGCCAGTGAAATTTTGAAACATAAAAGTGGAAATCTGGAAGCAAAAAGAAAATTTTTGAAAACCGAGAGTGCTGCATTTAGACATAATAATTTTCGATTGGTTTTGTAAAGTGCAGTCTCAAAATATTCCTGTTTCTGGTAAAATAATTCAAGAAAAGCTATTATAAGTTTCAAGGGAACCAGGTGTTGATATGAAAGCTCCTGGTGGATGACTCGACAAATATTGTTAGAAACACAATATTTCCTTCAAATCTGGATTTATCAGTGGTTTCTAACTGGAAGCAAAAATTGCTCACTTTAATGAAAGTACATTAAGCATACAGCACATAGAACATTACCCAAGACAACTTATACAATGAAAGGAGAAAGGTGCCCTGGGGATGTGGCTTCTAAAGATAGCATCACAATTATATTTTGCACCAATATGATGGGAGACAAAGAAAGGCCACTGGTAACCGAAAAAACTAAAAACCTTTGGTGGTCCAAGAGTTCACACGCAGAACAATTACCTATCGAATGGTACCTACAACAATAATTATAAGTCGTGGATGACTAGGAAAACCATGACAAACTGGCTAAATTTAAGTTCATTTGTTCCTAGACAATACTGCATCTCATCCACAACCAGTGTTATGTAATGTTAAATTAATATTTCTATTTATCTATACAGACATACCTACATACAGTTATTTTTAAAAATTTTATGCTAACATAATATTTTTTCTTCAACAAACACCTCCTTTTAAACGGACACTTTATGCGGAACGACTCCTGTGCGTTCAAGGGAAAGTTCACTGTAATTCGTTACTGATTTTTGTGTATTTTATTTGTTAATATGTATTGATTTCCGCTCAGTCCAAAACAAGTACATGCACAAATTCTCAACATAATTGACAAGACAAAATTAACTTTACAAACTTATTTTTTTATTATTTAAGGTTATTGATTTAGAACGATCTTCTAAAACGTGCGAAGACTTCCGGACTATCAGCCTTATGAGTCATGCACTTAAGATTTTTCTTAAAATCATACATGCCAGAATTTACAAGAAATGCGAGGAAAATGTCGGTGAAATGCAATTTGGATTCCGCGATTCCATGGGTACACGTGAAGCACTTTTCACCTTACAGGTTCTACTTCAGAGATGCCGCGATGTTAATTGTGATGTCTATGCTTGTTTTATTGACTACGCCAGGGCATTTGACCGTTGCCAGCACCAGAAGATGGTCACCGCCCTACGAAGAGTAGGATTAGATGAGAAGGACATTCGGATCATCATGAATTTATACTGGAACCAGCGTGCTCAAGTCAAGGTCGAAAACCAGTTGACCGACAAAGTGAAGATCATGAGAGGAGTAAGGCAGGGCTGTGTGCTCTCGCCGACTTTTTTCAATATATACTCTGAGGAAATTTTTACTAAAGCCCTCACAAACCTAGAGATGGGAATCCGAGTGAACGGTGAATACACCAATAATATCCGCTACGCCGATGACACTGTATTACTAGCAACCAGCCTAAATGATCTACAGGCCTTACTAGACCGTGTGAGAACTGTGAGCGTAACATACGGACTGAACCTTAATATTAAGAAAACTAAATTCATGGTTGTCAGCCGTGTAAATTTAGATCCCGGGGCACTAATGGCAGATAGCGAAGAGATCCAGAGAGTCGACAGATTCACTTACCTCGGAACTACCCTCAACTCACAATGGGACCACGCTCAAAAGATTAGATCCAGAATTGAAATGGCACGGTCTACATGTATCAAGATGAGATCCTTGCTGTGCTGCAGCGATCTCAGTTTGGGAACCAAGATGCGGATAGTGAGGTGCTACATTTTTCCAGTGCTACTGCATAGAGTTGAAGCCTGGACACTGACACAAGCCACTGAAAAGCGGATTGAAGCCTTCGAGATGTGGATCTACAGGAGGATACTAAAAATATCTTATGTGGACCATGTCACCAACATTGAGGTCCTACAGCGCATGACAAAAGAAAAAGAAGTGCTCAATTTAGTAAAACAACGTAAGCTTGAGTACATTGGCCACGTGATGCGAAACGAAAAAAAATATCGAGTTCTTCAACTTGTCATGCAAGGCAAAGTATTTGGCAAGAGAGGACCGGGGCGCCGTCGTATCTTGTGGTTGAAAAACCTCCGACAATGGTTTGGGATAAGCTCCGCGGAGCTGTTTCGCAGAGCAGTCAACAAAACAATGATAGCCTTGATGATCGCCAACATCCGGACGGGATAAGGCACTGAAGAAGAAGAAGATTGATTTAGAAAGAACGTAAAAAGTATATTTTTCCAAAATAAAATTAGGTAATACATTAATATTAGATATTAAACTTTATTTTAATTTCACAGTTAAGGAAAAGAGCAACTAGAAACTAAATATTTATTATTAATCTCGCGTTTGTACATACCAAAATCTATAAATTATCTTATGAACATTCATACTTATCTTATTCTTATTTCTATTAACACAGTAATCAATACACAGGTTTAACGAAAATTCACGAGGTTATACGAAATCGATTAAATAAGTTTGGCAACAGAGCAGTGGCCTGAGTTTATACCATTCGATACAAAATTGTGTATACCCTGGTCTGACTTTGTCAGGAAAGTCAATTGGGCTGGGATGGTGTTATATTTTTAGGTTGATATACAAAACTTTTATAAATGAAAAAATTAATTGTATATTGTGATTTCCATGTGCCGCATACCTCATTTGAATATTTATACACCACAATTTACTGTCTATCTATATTAGAAAGTGGTGGCCTGGGATGATAAGTAGGACCGATTGGCCTGGCTTTGTACTAGAGATGTATATATATATATATATATATATATATATATATATATATATATATATATATATATATATATATATATATACAGCGTGTCTACTTGAGTTGGAAACATATGGGAAACTTTTTTATTATTAATTTTACGAAAAAAAGTTATTCTTTATAAAAAGTTCTGCATGCCCCAAAACCTAAGATTCAATCATCAGATATCAAATTTTCTCAATATTATACGAGATATGTCACAAAATATGAATTTCGGTACCTTTATTTCTCTCAATATCGAAAATTCTTATGATAAAAAGTTGTTTGGAATTAAAAACTAAGATCAAATATACAATTACATGCTTCTAATTGAAAAAAAAAATTTTTTTCTCAAAGTTATGGATACCCAACATCGTTTTTAATTATTTCAAATATTATAACTCGTTTATTATTCATTTTACGAAAAAAAGTTATTCTTCATAAAAAACTTTGCATGGTCTAAAATGTAAGACACAATCGTGATATATCAACTTTTATTAATTTTATACGAGGTGTGTCAAAAAATATGAAATTCGCTTAAGATTATAGTACCTTTATATTTCACAATATTTAAATTAGAAGGATGTAATTGCATATTGAAACATAGTTTTAATTCTAAACAACTTTTTTAATAACCTTTTTCAATATTCTGAAAAATAAAGGTACTTTAATCTTGAGTGAAATTCATATTTTTTGACATACCTCGTATAAAATTAATAAAATGTGATATCTGATGGTTGCATCTTCGGTCTTACGACATACAGAGCTTTTTATAAAGAATATCTTTTTTTCGTAAAAGTAATAATAAAAGAGTTATCGTATGTGTAATAAAGAAAAACGAAGTTAGTATCAATAAATTTGAGAAAAATTTGGAAAATATATTTTTCCAATTAGAAGCATGTAATTGCATATTTGATCTTAGTTTTTATTTCCAAACAACTTTTCAGAATAAGAATTTTCGATATTGAGAGAAATAAAGTTACTTTACTCTTGAACGAAGTTCATATTTTTTGACATACCTCGTACAATATTGACAAAATTTGATATCTGATGATTGAATCTTAGGTTTTAGACCATGCAGAACTTTTTATAAAGAATAAATTTTTTTCGTAAAATGAATAACAAAAAAGTTTCCCATATGTTTCCAACTTAAGTAGACACGCTGTATATATATATATATATATATATATATATATATATATATATATATATATATATATATATATATTAATGTGATATTCAAAGATCGGTGTGCTCAAAGCAATTGATTAGATAATTAATTAATTAATTAAATTTAATTTTAATGATGCACTTATGATTTAGGGCCAGTTGTTCAATCAGTAGTTAACTCATTGATTAAGTAAACCCTAATTAAATTTAATCTAAAGATTATTTTTTAAGAAGTTGTTCAATGTTAGTTAACTTTCGGATTTATTAAACCCGAGTACTGAAGCGGCGACAACGTTGCCAGTTATTAATTAACGACTTGGAACAAACTTTATAATGAAAATTGTACATAAAAATGTGTTCTGTGTTATAAAGTTAATGATTTTTGACATGTATTGTTTAGTACATGTCAACTACTACTGACAGAGATTTTAATTTACATTATTAAACATATTTAAAATGGAAGAAAGTATTAAAAGTACAACTGCTAACTTTGCGTAAAAAAACCTGTTTAAATAGGAATGTTAATTTTTTAGCTTATAAAAATAATTCCTATTCCTTCACAAAAATTTCATTAAAAGTTTTTCCAATTTGTTTTTACCTGATTTTTAAACATAATGAAAAAAAGCGAAACTTCTGGAAATATGCATTTATAAATAATTAATAATAATTATCATGCATAAATTTGTAGAAAGCATAAGTACTATACACTGAGAGATCTAATTTATTTTTGTACTAGCTAAATGTGCATATTTACATTTAGCATTTTTTGAAGCACATTTGAAACACATTTGAAACACATTTTTTGAAGTCAAAAAAATTATATTAAAAACAGCTAAGAAATATTCGTCCTCTGTCATATCTCTGTCATCAAAATCAAAATAAAAGAGAAATAGCCATTATTATTAGAGACACGAAATTGTAATAGATTATTACTGCAAATCTTATCTACGACTGAAAATTTATAGAAAGAACAATTCAAAATACATACATATCTAGCTAGTGCAATAACTATGGTTGTTCAAATTTGGAATTTTCTTGAAAATATTTAATTTAAAACCAGAAAGTAAGGTTACAAATCTTTAGTTAAGTTAATCCTTCGTTTCTGAGCGATTAAGATAATCTCTTGTTAACAGATGGTTAAGTGTTAAACTTGTATTGAACAACGCAATATTAAGTTTAATTGAAGATTATTTTTAATCTGAAGATAATCTCCAATTGAACAATCGGCCCTTAATCACACTATTTAATGCTCTAATCTCAGGGTTTTATATTCTCGTGCTTCAATATCTCCTTTGCTTTACATATGATAAATAAGGTCAAAGACTAACGGAATAAAACACATATATGGTACAAAAACATCTATTGAAATAAATTCACCCTCAAAATATCCTCTAAAAATAATATCTCATATTCTGATTATTGAAATACTCCTACCACTATCTAAAGTACTTATTGAAATTTGCGTTATGAATAATTCTACAAAAAAAAATAAAACTGTCTCTCGGATGATGAGTTGTCCAAATTCTTGTCTCTGGTCGCCTACAATTTACTCTTAGCAGCCCCCTATGTAGTCAGCAATCTCGCAACAAACTATTGCAAGCCTATTGTCATCAATGACCCCCTACAGATGCACGTATCTTTCAAAAAACAATACTAGCCTTTTCTCCTCTCAATAAACTGAATCTATTTCTCGTCCCGGCATGCAACGGTGACTCTTGGAATATAAGTAGAACAATATAACTTACAATGCTTTACGTGATGAGCCTCCGTCAGGACACTTATTTCAACAAACTCACAGCTATTCATTTATCTGCCTTACTACTTCAGGAGACTCTCAGAGATCACCACTATTCGACTTGACGATCATTTAACAACTATCGTCTAGAATCACATTCGTTTAAAGGCCAGCACTAAACAGTCACGTTGAAAAAATTATTCTACCGTAAAATTAAATTATCTAAAAAATTATGAAAGTCCACTGACAACAGAGATGCACAAAATCCTCCGACTAGGAATATGAACAAACATAAACAACTCTCCGGTATATTTTGTCATCCGAGAGAGTTTATACAGTTGGCGGGAAATGAAAGACAAAGTTCTAATTCAAATTTAATATTCTTAGATGCATTTATAAAACATAAAGCGATTAAAATTTTGATTGATTCTGGATCGGAGATATCGTTAATCAATAAGAAACTAGTAAAAGAATTAAATTTGGACAGATTTGTGTATAAAATTCCTAGGGTTGCTTTAGTGGGTGCAAACAACAAAAAATTGACGACAGTAAATGAAGGTTTGGGAGTGCGGATCAGAGTGGGAGACAAATACTATATTATGCAATGTGTGGTGATCGAAGATTTAAACCCTGAGATTAGAGCATTAAATAGTGTGATTAAATCATAAGTGCATCATTAAAATTAAATTTAATTAATTAATTAATTATCTAATCAATTGCTTTGAGCACACCGATCTTTGAATATCACATTAATATATATATATATATATATATATATATATATATATATATATATATATATATATATATATATATATATATATATATATATATATATATATGAATTATTTGCAAACAATCTACCTACTTGTTTTGGTAATGAAACCTGTATGGCCTTCCACTTTGAAGGCACTAGATGGCGCCCGGTATTTAAAATAAAATACCTAGAACGCCCTAATTTCGTATATTATTTACATATATATATATATATATATAGTGGCTAAACACCCCTTTAGGGGTTACGCCGCTTACGCTCTCTAGATCTATGGTTTGAGGTAGATCAGTCCTCATGTTCGTTATTTAATTTTCTCGGTTATTTTTCTCCACTCTTTCCTGTCTCTGGTTTTTTCTTTCCAATGTCGTATGCCCGCCTTGTTTAGATCACTTACTACTTCTTGTAACCATTCCAATACACAGCTGGTGTCCATTCCAATATTGAGAATATCGTCGTAGTTGATCCGGATCTCCATATGTGTCCTAGCCATTTTGCTCTTTGCTGTTTTATTTTACACACTATATCTTCCTTAATTTCATCCAGTAGCTCAAGGTTCGTTCTTTGTCTAAATTTATTGTCACTTATTTTTATTGGTCCTAGTATTGCTCTTAGTATTTTTCTTTCTTGTATTCTAAGGTTTTCCTCTTGTTTTTTTGTCATGCTAAGAGTTTCTGCTGCATACATCATCGTCGGTCGAATTATTGTTTTGTATACTTTCATTTTTGATTTCTTACTCAATAACTTATTTTTAAGTAATTTTTTATTTTCATGGAAGCTCTTATTTGCTGTAATAATCCTTTCTTTGATTTCGGTTTCTCTTTCTCCATTGTTTGTTATTAATATTCCTAAGTATTTAAATTTTTCGACTTCTTCAAAAGTGTATTCTTCTACTCTAACCTTTCTCTTTTCAAAGTTTTTGTCAAATCTCATTATTTTGGTTTTTTTCTTGGTTTATTTTTAATCCCATTACTTTTCCTTCTGTTACCAATTTGTTTAACATTCGTTTCATTGTTTTTCTATTTTTTGTTATTAGAACAATGTCATCAGCGTATGCTATTATTTGTCCTTCTCTCGTTCGGAGGGTGCCTTTGTTGATCTTCCTGACGATGTATTCTAGGGCAAGATTAAACAGAGTTGCTGATAATGAATCTCCTTATCTCACGCCTTTATTGATGACAAATTCTTCTGTGTCGCCTACTTGAGTTTTTATGCTAACTACAGTTCTACTCATTGTCATTTGTATTAATCTTCTTAATTTATTTTGTATTCCCATTTCTTTCAGAGCTACCATTAATTTTGATCTTTTTATTGTATCAAATGCTTGTTGAAAATCTATAAACAGCAGTTCAATTTCTATTTTATATCCATGTGCTTTTTCCATAATTTGTTTAACCGTATGTATGGCATCTGTTGTAGACTTTCCCTTAACAAATCCGCATTGATAGTGTCCTATGATATTCGTGGTAGCTTCGGTCAGTCTTCGTTGTATTAAGGCGGACATGATTTTATATGCTGTGTTTAATAGCGTCAGTCCTCTGTAGTTATTGCACATCTGTTGATCTCCTTTTTTATGAATCGTGATAATTTGTCCTTTGTACCATTCTTCCGGCATTTTTTTTTCGTTCCATATATCTTTTATTAAATTGTATAATTTATCTTTTAATTCTTCACCACCATATTTGATAAGCTCCATATTGATACAGTCCGATCCTGAGGCTTTACTATTACGGCTGCTATTAATAATTTCCTCAACTTCCTTTTTTGTTGGTATTTCTAGCTGGTTTCCTAACATCATTGTCTCTTCTTCTATGTTTTCATTTAGGTCTTGATCTTCTTGTTCTGTTAATAATTCTTTAAAATAGTTAGTCCAAATTTCTTTATACTCTTCATCGTTTTCCGATACTTTTCCATTTTTATCTTTCATGCTTTTTATCTTTCCTTTAAAAGTTTTGTTCTGCTCACTAATTTTCTTATAGAATTCTTTTGTGTTTCTGTTCTTACTTTCTTTTTCTATTTCTTTTATCTTATCATCCAACCAGTCACGTCTAATTTTCCTTATTTTTTTCTTGCATTCATGTCTTATTCTATTGTATTCTTCCCTATAATCCTGTCTATTTGTTCTTATCCACATTTGTCTCATTTCTACCTTCTTTTTTAGCATGTTATGGCATTCTTCGTTATACCATTCTTGTCTTTTTTTGTTTCTTTTTATCCCGATGTGTACATCCGCTGTTTCATTTATACATTTTTTTATATTTCTCCAATCTGTTTTTATATCCTTTGTAGGTTTAGATTGTTCCTTCAGTTTTTTGTTCATGTCGTCAGCATACTTAATCCTTATGTCTGGAGCATTCAGTTTTTCTACGTGCCATTTATTTTTTGTTGTCGTGTTTTTTAGAGTTCTTTTGACTTTTTGTCTTACCTTTGCAGTTACCATAAAATGGTCTGTGTCTGCATGTGCACCTCTGTAGGTTCTCACGTCTGTTACCGATGTTTGCTTCCTTCTTGTAATCAGTATATGGTCTATTTGTGACAATGTTTTTTGGTCTGGGGAAATCCACGTTACTTTATGATATTTAGGATGTTCGAATTTTGTACTAACGATAATCATATTGGTACTAGCTGCTAGGTTACATAATCGTTGACCATTGTCATTAGTTTTTTCGTGTATTGTGTGCTTACCTGCTACTTGGTTAATGTAGTCTTCCTTTCCTATTTGGGCATTAAAATCTCCCATTACCAGTATTGTGTCTTCTCTAGGTAAATTCTCTATTTCTCTATTTGTCTTTTTCCTCCGCAGCAGTACTTTCAGTTGGGGCATATACGTTTATGATTGATATATTAAATGGTTTGGCGTTAATTCTCAGGTAAGCCATGCGTTCATTTATTGGTTTAAATTGCATAATGTTATTTTTTATTTTTCCCATAATTATAAAAGCAACTCCATATTGACCTTGTTTTTCATGTCCCGAGTACTGTAGTGTGTAGTTTTTTTTATTTATTTCTCCTTGACCTGCCCATCTAATTTCTTGAATCACTGCAATATCAATTTGGTATCTTTCTAGTTCTGAGACGATTTCCTGCATTTTTCCTGGTTCAAGCATTGTTCTGATGTTCCACGTACTTATTTTTATTTGATCACATTTTTTCGTTTTTTTATTATATTTTCTTCTGTTCGTGTGTTTTATTTTATCTAATCTGTTCAGATCCTTTTCCTTTGCCATTTTCGTGTCCGTTTTTTGTGTTGTATCCGATATTTGTTGTTTTATCAGTTTTTTGGCGTGTCTTGGTTTGCCCTTTCCAGTTCATTCTTCTCTTTGTTCCATTTCCATATAGTCCCGTCAATACTTAGTTTTTGATAACCTACTCTAGTGTTCTTACCGTTTTCTTTTTGAAATTTTGCAATTTTCCGTATTTCTTGTTGTATTTTCATCTCTTCTTGCGTTAGATCGTTATTGATGTATATTTCCGGCTTTGATTTCCTTAGTTTGTTTTTATTCTTCATAATTTTTATTTTTTCATTTTTGTTTTTTAGTTTTACAAGACATGTTTTGTCCCCTATTTTATAAGCTTCTTCTATTTCTACTTTAATACCTAATTCTCTTTCCACGAAATTTGCCATAACCTCGTTGACTACATTTGGGTTATTTGTATCCATCGGTAGACCCTGGACAATAACATTGTTAGCTTTTCTCTCCTTCTCGAACTGTTCTACCTTCATTTTCACTATCTTTAGTTCCTGTTTCATTTCATCATTTTCTTTTTTAGCCAAACAAGATACATGTCCTTTATGTGCAGGTAAACATAAAAAAAATCAGTGCAACAGTACTAATTATTCTTGTTCTAACTGTAATTATGCGAAGAATGTAATGAAAATAGATGGTGTTGATACAGGTCATCATGTGTTTGATACAAAATGTTCTAGCTATCTCCGACAAATTAATAAGAACAAAGAAAAGATAAATTATCAAAAATAGCAATCAAAAAATAGTGTAAGTGGTCGGAAAGGTGGTAGAACTATACTAAATGTGTATTTTCAAAATGTGGGTGGTTTAAGAACAAAGCTTAAGGATTTAAGCCAGGCATTTAGAGAGTTATTGCCACCGGCAAATAAAGGATCTTTTATTACAGGATACTTTAATAAAGGACAAATATAGGACATGTCTAAAGAGTGGTATTGCAAACGCAGTTAAGGAATCTTTTATTTTGACAAATGACATGAAATATTTTTGTAAATAAAAATAACCTATAAAATTCCATTTAACATAAAAATTAAAATAAGATAATTGAGAAGAGTAAAACCACCTAAAACGTTAAATTTAATTATTTTGTCATTTAAAGATGTTTAGAGAACAACATACATCCCATAATACTCATCGTTCAATAATGTGGAAGTGCAATTGGAAATATTATGTACTATTTTAGGAGTTTTTAAATACTTTTGCATTATGGGTATCTAAAATGGGGAATTTCTGGAGATTATTTCATTCATAGGATATTCTGACCAATAGAAAGCTACAGAGATGCAAATTAAGGTGATAATTTTTGATAATCTCCCGTCGTTAAGCATATTACGTCAGATGCCCTTTGTTTGCTCTGAACCCTTTTTCTTCGTTGGAGGACTGTAAAAAGCCAACGAGGGTATTCAGCACTTTTCGTGATGTCCTATCTTTTTTGCACAATGGTTTCTGCTGTAGGAAATTCACAAGGTTTAAAGATGGTTTGATAGGTTCTTTATTTCAGCGCATTCCACAGCACTAAGCGAACGTAGATTCCACAAAAATATATTTTTTCTCGTTGAAATTTTTTGATAGATATGATATTTAATTTTCTGACTGTTGCTCTGGGTTACCGATTCCAAAAACTACTCGTCCCCCGTGAAATAGTATACGTACTTGTTTTACTTTAATTTATATTGACAATTTAAAATATTTTATACAAATTAGGATCGAACATACCGCCGCCCTTGAAGTTATATAGGGATACACTTCAATAAAGAAAGGTAGTGACTAATTACTTAAAAATCGGCTCGCTTAGGCTGTGGCTTGCAGAATTACAATGACTTATTATACAATACTTATACATACATACCTAAATACTACATAAATGAAAGAAAATTTAAAAGTAGTTGTTTCGGTTAAAGTAAAAAAAAAAAAAAAAAATAAAAACCGAATGTTTATTGTTCATGGGGTAACGGGCACAGTTTAGTAATGCTACGTTTGATAGTTCCATTTGGGGTAGCGACGCTCACGACGCGCACAAGTCCGTCTTTGCCAGGATGAAGAGCACTTATACGTCCACGGGACCATTGATACGGAGGAAGACCATCATCCTTCAGGAGCACCATCTGTCCTTGTAATTTGGCCGTGTCTTTGCTATATCTCCACTTTTCTCGTTGCTGCAGAGTATGCAAGTATTCATTTTTCCACCTCGACCAAAAGTGCTGCATCATATGCTGCAAGAGCTCAAATCGGGTGAGCCGGTTGATCGGAAAATCCTCATAGTCTATAGCAGGAACCATGTTAAGCGGATGACCAATGAGAAAATGGCCTGGAGTCAGCACTTCCATATCATTGGGATCGTTGCTCATAGGAAACAGGGGTCGAGAATTTAATACACCTTCAATCTGAACTAAAAGAGTATATAATTCCTCATAGGATAAAGGATTGGAATTGTTTATAATACGGTACAAGTGAGTTTTTATTGATTTTATGGTACTCTCCCATAGCCCCCCAAAGTGTGGAGATCTGGCAGGAATGAAATGCCATGTTATTTTATTTTCTTGAGAAAAATCTCGGATGGCATTTGTTTTTAATACATTATATATACCTTGCAGCTCGTTGTTAGCTCCAGTGAAATTTGTACCATTATCTGAATACAAATCGGTGCATAGACCTCGTCTCGCAACAAAACGTCTTAAGATGCTCAAGAAGCATTCCGAAGTTAATTCACTAGCTAATTCAATGTGAATCGCTTTAGTAGTTAAACAAACGAATACGCAAATATATGCCTTAGTAAACCGACGATTTCGAAATTTCGATTCCTTAAGTTTGAATGGTCCAGCGTAGTCGACGCCAGAGCGCGCAAAGGGATGAGAGATATTGACTCGAGAGGGTGGTAAATCCCCCATTAAATTGTCCATGGGTTGAGCATTGCTTCTAAAACATGGAATACATTTACGAAGAACATTTCTGACCACATTTCTACCGTTTAATGGCCAAAAGGATTGTCTGACGAAGGATAGCGTCGCCTGGGCTCCAGGATGAAGGTTTCGCTTATGCTCATAAAATATAATTAATTCTGTCAGAGGATGCTTATGTGGAAGTAAAACCGGATGTTTAGCTGAGAATTGGATAGAAGCGTGTCTTAAGCGACCTCCCACCCTGATTATGTTTAGGTCGTCAAGGAATACGTTCAGAGAGCTTAATTTGCTGGAAGGTTTGACTTTACCATGAGACTTTAATTGGTGAATATCCTCAGGAAAGCTTTCTCTCTGAACGTGTCTAACAAGATGATGTGTGCTTTGGACCATCTCCGTTAAGGTGAGATCTCCAATTATCCGGAATTCCCTTGAAGTCTTGGCGTTGTAGATAAATCGAAAACAATAGGCCAGAACGTTCCGAAGTTTAGTATAACTAGAATATCTATTAACTAGTGAAGATATTAAGATTGAATGAGATACTTGAGATGATAGAACAATAGATTTTGGATTAAGTTCCATTAAATCGAGATCAGGAGTATGAGCTGTGAAGTTCGATATATGATTGTTTGAGGGCCAAGTATCCTGAGATTGCAACAAAAATGAAGGTCCATCCCAAGTAGCAATTTGTCGACGCGACAACGTTGTCTACCGCGTGGCAACGTTTTGTTACAACGTTGTTATTGCCTAGAAGACGACCCAATTCTGCACTAATTTGGTGGACGATTTTTGAGTTGTCTTGACGTTGCCTAGGCAACCTTAAGCGTTGCATAAGACAACTGAAGCGACTATAAAAAGTGCCTGCGTGCAATGGTTGCTCAAAGAGTCGGACTGGTTATGTTTTTTTACCTATATAAAAAGTAAACTATTTTGACATCATATCAGGTATTTAAATTTATATAATTACATAAATAAGGACTTAAACAAAATTACCTGATGTGAAATTTATAAACGCATCTCAGATTACCATCAAATATGGATATTCCACCTTTAAAAAACACACGCGCTCATTTTTTACCACCTTTTTAACAAAAAATATGTAAATTTAAAAAATCTAATTTTAATATAAAAGCCAGAATTTATGTTAAAGATGTTTTGTATAAATTTAATGTATTGATGGTGCTTTTAAAGGTATTAGAAAATGCCTGCATTTTTTATATTTTGTGTTTTTATTTTCTTTACATCCCAAAAAAACTAAAATGGTGCATTAAACAACATTACCAATATTACTTAAAATATACCTTATTACCAACCATAGACGGATGAGACAACCGAGAAGTCCAATCGCCGACCAAACACGGCCTGGACCGACTATCCCAACCACTTTAGAACGCACTCTCTTATTGGGTGACAGAGGTCATGTGACCAGTGCAATGAAGTGCATCATTCTCCTTAACAGCGTTGCCACATTTAGTAGATATCTACTGTTTTGGTATATTTTTGATATTATCTAAAAAATTCTAGTAGGCAATGTTTTTTATTAGATGTTTGGTATATTTCAATATTTTGTTATCACTAAAATAAAATTTGCTTTTTAATAGTATTCACCCCATTTCTAAATTAATTTTCAGACATTTTGTTACAATTTCCCAATGTCATTACCGAAAATAAGATTCAGGACGTAGATGATGATAATAGATAGACAGAGAATAGACAAGGCGGAAACGGCGGGTTCGTTGGGAAAATATTCCCATGAGATATTTTTGCATAATCACATTCGTGAGACATCCCAGAATAAGGTTCAAGAAGTCGCCCACGAGAAAAGTGGGCCAATTTTTTTTTAACAATTTTTTTTAATCAAATTGCAAAAATAAATATTTTGGCCCGGGCTATTTTTTTTTAGATTTTTTGGACCATTCTGGACAAAAAAGGTCTCTTATAATTTTTCTCTAAAGTTGATCTTTTTCGAGTTAGAAGCAAGTTAAAATTTGAAAAACGCGAAAATGGCCATTTTTAAGGCTTAATAAATCGATCAAAAATTATTATTTTGAAAGTCAGAAAGTGACTAAATCAAAGTTTAAAGTCACCGTTACATGATCCCGAAGAAATCTGTTTCATTAATTTACTACTAAGCTGTTATTTTTAAACAATGAGTGGTTGTATCGTATTGACGCTGCTGTAAATGTGAGTGCGAGGACTGCTGGAATAGCTTCTCTCTCGCACTCAGCATTTACAGCCCCGCACACGTGAATGGCGCTTATTATTATTACTTAAAAATAACAGCTTAGTAATAAAATAATGACGAAAATTTCTTCAGGATCTTGTAGGGGGGCTTCAAACTTTGATTTAGTCATATATTGACTTTCATAATAATAACTTTTAACCGAGTTATTAAGCCTTGAAAATCGCCATTTTTCGTTTTTTTCAATTTTAAATTGCTTATAAGTCGAAAACGATCAACTTTAGAGAAAAATTATTAGAGACCTTTTTTGTCCAGAATGGTCCAAAAAATTAAAGAAAAAATTGTTCAGGCCAAAAATATTGATTCTTGCAATTTGATTAAAAAAAAAATTGTTAAAAAAAAATTGGCCCACTTTTCACTTGGGCGACTTCTTGAACCTTATTCTGGGATGTCTCACGAATGTGATCATGCAAAAAAATTTCATGGGAATATTTTTCCCTTCGAACCCGCCGTTTTCGCCTTGTCTAGAAATGAAACTGATAAATACCAGATCTAAATAAGGAAATCTTCATATAATTGGTTTGGAGAATTTTCAAAATTATTGTAACGCTCGGTTTCATAATCAGTTTTTTAAATTTTAAGTAAGTTGGTACCTCTACCTTTATCACAATTCATATATAGGGCTTTTCATCGATTGTCATTTGTTTCGAGCTTCTGTCATGTGTCACATTGAAACACGCTGAAAGTCCTCCGTCTAAATATTTGAAATTCCGACCCAGTAATACTTTCGCTACACCCTGTATATCGATCTTTCGCATAATGCAGAGTATGGCGTTGTCCACTTCTCACGGGATTTGGAGGTTTATTTTCGTTGTTCGTACAATTCTTTGAAATTTATTGTGTTAAGGTACCCCAAATCGTTGATATCCTACAAAATTGTAAACGGAATATTTTTCAAAGAGATTCCACGTTAAGTAGAGACTCAGAGTATAAAGGTTTTTATGATATTTACAGTTTTGGTTTGTCGGTTATATGTTTCGTCGGTATATCCAAATAGCTAGAGGAAGGACCCCTGCTATGCTGTTAGGCTGTTGCAGTCTAGAAGATGAAAGATTTTTATGACTTTCTCAGACACAAATTTATTGAGGGTGTATTGCAACCGGAAGGCTCAACCTAAAATAAGCCGATGTCTTTAGTAATATTGGTTCTCAAAACTAACTGTAATATATTGAGTCATCGCATTTCGTGAAAACTGAGGGATCTTGTTATTGAGAGATAACGAGTCCTTATTGGTTGAAAGTAAAACCATCATGGCGTTCGAGGGATGTCTTGAGAGTTTTTCTGACCATTTGATTGGTAGAGAAATATCTGGTATGATTCCTAATTGGTCTAAGTAGGAAGTCACCTTTTTTGGGAGAGGTACCCAAGTTTGAGAAGGATCGAGTTAGCGGTCCTAGAGAGGCAGTTCCGTAGAAGTCACCATCAAGTGAAGTTGAGTTCCACCAGGGCCACCATCGAGTTAAGTTGAGTTTTGGTTCCCTTAGGGCCATCGTCATGGAGTTGAGTTCCATTGGGCTGATTCTAGCCCGGTGAATGTGATGGTGTATCGTGAACCCCGGCGATTTTTCCGCTGTTTCTAAGCAAATCGTCGTTATCATTTTATACCAATTTTGGTATCCACTAATTTCGTTTAAGCAGTCAGAACCAGAAGTAGGAGAGAAGAGTTTCAATTTTCTCATTACTATGTTTAATAGTGCAGTTAAAACATGTAGTATGCTCACATATTTTATTTTGGTCAAAGTTAATGAACTTTCAATAATCATGTTTGAGTCTAACTAAATAATTTTATTCGAGTAAAAGTAAATTCGATCCAGTTTAACGAACTTTTAAACTATTTATCTTCAAGTGAAAGCTGAATTTTTCTATAATAATGTTTGTTTATAAACAATGTACTGTTTGCTGTTTGCTGTAATTAACGACAGTGAAGTAAGTGTTTCGCGAGTGCAATAGCGCCTTGGACTTTCGAATCAAGCTACGAGGAAGAAGCCAGGACACTAATTGTTAAGGTATAATTTTTATATTTGTAAAACTGTTCTTTTCATCTTTGATTAATTGGTAATCTGGTCTCTAATTATAACAGAGAGATCAGAGATTAATTTTTTTGTTTTTTTTAATAAATAATGTTTGATTTTCAACATATAAATTTATTATTTCTTTCCTTCTCTCTTGAATCGTAGGAACAACAAAACATTGACTGAGTATATAATTTTGAGTGTAAAGTAAAGGAGGTAAGTTACATTATAACATTTTGTATATTATGTATATCATTTTATTTGACTATGTTTCTTTGTTTTATTTTAATTTATCTTTCTTTGTTTTATTTCTATTTTTTTGTATAAAGTTTGGTTTCCCTTAGGTAACCAATGGCGCCCAATATTTTATTTTTTGTATTTTTCTTTATTTTTTTTTACGTCCTTATTTCGATTTTTCTATCTTTCTAATTTTTCTAAGCTAATAAGAATATATAATAACATCTATTAATGAATCCACTCCCTAAAATCTCTGAGACAGTAGCAACCGAGGTACTTAATAAATTATGTAGCACGTATTTTTTTAAGTTTATGTACATCACATGTTTAGCTAATTTGCCGTGCTTCAAAAAATGACACCCTAGAACGTGGGGCCGTTTCAAAAAAATGGCGCGCAACGAGCGAGCTATATCTCTTGTCTAATTCTTATTAGCTTATCTTACATAAAAATGTCGCAGCCAACCTGGGACATCTGACTCTTAATTAGCATTCTATAGTATTTTCTATCTATTTTTTAACATATTCGATTCTAGTTACATTTTATTTGCCTTCGTTCGATCGTAGTCCAAACGATCAGCTGTAACCCATATTTTTCCGGCGCGAGAGAATTTTGAACTCTCCGCATTCAGCCGTCAGCCGATCTCTCTCTGGCCGGCGAAAACCTTTTTAGATTACGAGGGTATGACAAACAGTTGTTGAATTTTTACCCCGTTACATTTGGTATTTTGTGTTTGATTTATGAAAATAAATACTATTATTTTCAAATTTTATTATTTTTTGTGTTTGTAACTTACCTACTCAGCAATGTCTTACGATCAAGAGAAAGGATAATTTATTGTTTGTGTTTATGTTTTACAATGTTTTGTAAAAAATGTTTTTTGGTTAAAATAACGAAGAAAACTGTAAAATTTTTTTTGTAATTGATTAAATAGAAACATTCAGCAATTTAAATTTTAGACAATAACCTTTTTTGTCTAAAACAACGTAATTCAAATTAATTTTCATTTTTTTGTCGTTAATATTTTCATTTTCGACTTTAGCTTATTTTTAAATAACAATTTTAAATATTTTCTTATCATTTAACAGATTAACTATTAGGTAAAGCCTATATATTTTGTTTTGCCATTTTGTTTTCGTATTTTTGGAATCTGTTGAGATGTTCGACGGATTAATAATCTGTTAGGATTGAAAATTATTTTTTTTGAGTTATTGTGTGTTACGGTCCGAAATTTTTGTTTATTTTTTCTTATTTTTTGTAGGAGATTAGCTTGATAAACGCGGTGTTTGTCTTTAATAGCGAACTTTCCTATAAGTCAAATTTTTTAGTATGGTAGATTGTAGTACTTATTTTATTTTTTCTTACATCAGTATTTGTGGTCTAAATTTTTGTTTTCTTAAGAGATTTTCTGAAAATTTTCAGGGCTTACAGTCTTTTAAGTATTATCTTCCGATGGTGGGGTAAATACACTCTACACGTTCGGTATATTAGTTTCGATGGTGGACTTTCGAAAGAAGTCTACACGTTCGATATTTTGGTTCGGTGCAAGTTCGTCTGACGTTCTTGGCAATCGATTTTGTTTGAGTTGTTATTAGAACAAATTTTTGGCTATAGCCCACAGCCTATGTTGTGTTTGTTTGTTAGTCAACTCACCTTATGTTTGGACCACATTGTTATTTTTTGTACTACATTAGATTGACTCAGAAAGAACTAATACTGTTCTTTATTTTATTTTATTTTTTTTGAAGTTTTGCCGACGGATGGTAAACATTTTTTTGCTTTTGGTTTGCTTTGGTTTGCTATTGCTTATGGGGCCTATGAGTTCCAATTTTGTTGTTGTTAGGAGTTGTTGTTTGGCAGTGTGAATGACCAGACACTGGGAAAGCTTAGGGTTTTGATTTGGGATAAACTCGGCAGAGGACCCGTCGGAATGAGAAGTCATTCATGATTGCAATTCAGCAATAGATCCAGTGCTTTTCGGAATTCTTGCGCTTTGTTGGTAAACTTATCACAAGCATGTCTTTGAATCCAACCAGTTTGTGAAAATGTTTTGCTGTTCAGTTATTTTTTTGTATGTGTAAAATCACAATTTTTATTTTTGGACAGGACCGTAATCGACTATTTTAAATCTGTTTTGTTGTGAAGGATAGTTCTTAAAGTATTCTTTATTTTCTTTTTAGTTTTTGATTTTATCGTTTCCTTTGACTGCTTGCTTATTTCTTTCGTTTATTTTCTTTTTTATTCTGTTTACGCCTTTGCGTACTTCATCTTCGATATTTTTATTTTGTCCGTGTTAAAGGAAAAGTTACGCTTAGGTGAACTTTGTCCTATTTATTTTAAATATTTGTATATAGTTTAGTCAGATTTTAGTTCTTGCTACCCCGACCAAACTTTTTGTTGCTTTTAAGGGTGTTAGTAAAACTTAGTCTCATTTTAATTTTCTATATCTTTGGTGGAATATGGTTATTTTTTTTGGTTGTGTATCCCGGAATATTAGACACTACTGATCATGTAACTACCCGATTAAGACTTACCGAAAATGTACCTATTATTAGGCGTCTGATAACGCGTTAGATATCATTTATTCTGGTTATCACAACTAATCTAAACATCCACCACCCTTTTTGTAAATATCTTTGTCCAGTTGCCAACGATAGTTTAGCTTTGAAGAACTAGAATGGTTCGCAAACTATCGGTAACTCCTTTTTTTGTGTGTATGTGTGTTTGTTTTTTTTTGATAACAGCTTATAGCGTTATCAAACTATGTTGTCCCTGGTGTTAGTCGTAAATGAAAGACTTTACGCATCCAAAACAACCTGGTATTTTTTTATGGTATTAGTCAGGGATGAGATACTCCTATGCATCCATTATATGTTGTCCTTGGTGTTAGTCGTAAATGAAAGACTTTACGCATCCAAAACAAGGACAACATATTATTTTTTTTTGATGGCGTTAATGATGTATATCATCATTATTCGTATGTTATTCGTGGTGTTAGTCAAGGTTGAAAGAAACCTCTGCTTCCGAAAAAACGATAACATACCTTGGCTAGATTTTTGTTGATGATGACGCAGAGCGTCGTCGTCGTTTTTTGTGCGTTATTTTGTTAACGATGACGCGCAGTGCGGTCGTGTTGTTCGACAGCGTTTGAGTTTTATTTGCGTTTAGGATGACGCGTTGCGTTATCGCATTTTTTTAGTTTTATTTGAGCTTAAGATGACGTATAGCGTTATTGTATTTTATGTTTTCGTTTTTGTTGATGAGTTGTGTAGTGTATTTGTTAGCGTGAGCCTAAGGTCTCTGAGCAATTACACGACGAATTAGTATTTGTGTTTTGGGACAACACTGTCGTGTTGTCATTACTGAAATATTTTAGAGGTCTTGAGCCAACGAACCGTTCCTGGAGTCGACTCGTCAAGTCGAATGTCCAGCTTTTTTTTGTGTTTTGAGATTGCATTAGGTTAATCTTCTTTTTTTGTTTTGACCGTTTCATTTTTTTTTTGGTGTTTGGTTCCGATTTCAAACTGGTTTGCACGACGTTGAAATCGTGGGGGAGGCAGTGAAACACGCTGAAAGTCCTCCGTCTAAATATTTGAAATTCCGACCCAGTAATACTTTCGCTACACCCTGTATATCGATCTTTCGCATAATGCAGAGTATGGCGTTGTCCACTTCTCACGGGATTTGGAGGTTTATTTTCGTTGTTCGTACAATTCTTTGAAATTTATTGTGTTAAGGTACCCCAAATCGTTGATATCCTACAAAATTGTAAACGGAATATTTTTCAAAGAGATTCCACGTTAAGTAGAGACTCAGAGTATAAAGGTTTTTATGATATTTACAGTTTTGGTTTGTCGGTTATATGTTTCGTCGGTATATCCAAATAGCTAGAGGAAGGACCCCTGCTATGCTGTTAGGCTGTTGCAGTCTAGAAGATGAAAGATTTTTATGACTTTCTCAGACACAAATTTATTGAGGGTGTATTGCAACCGGAAGGCTCAACCTAAAATAAGCCGATGTCTTTAGTAATATTGGTTCTCAAAACTAACTGTAATATATTGAGTCATCGCATTTCGTGAAAACTGAGGGATCTTGTTATTGAGAGATAACGAGTCCTTATTGGTTGAAAGTAAAACCATCATGGCGTTCGAGGGATGTCTTGAGAGTTTTTCTGACCATTTGATTGGTAGAGAAATATCTGGTATGATTCCTAATTGGTCTAAGTAGGAAGTCACCTTTTTTGGGAGAGGTACCCAAGTTTGAGAAGGATCGAGTTAGCGGTCCTAGAGAGGCAGTTCCGTAGAAGTCACCATCAAGTGAAGTTGAGTTCCACCAGGGCCACCATCGAGTTAAGTTGAGTTTTGGTTCCCTTAGGGCCATCGTCATGGAGTTGAGTTCCATTGGGCTGATTCTAGCCCGGTGAATGTGATGGTGTATCGTGAACCCCGGCGATTTTTCCGCTGTTTCTAAGCAAATCGTCGTTATCATTTTATACCAATTTTGGTATCCACTAATTTCGTTTAAGCAGTCAGAACCAGAAGTAGGAGAGAAGAGTTTCAATTTTCTCATTACTATGTTTAATAGTGCAGTTAAAACATGTAGTATGCTCACATATTTTATTTTGGTCAAAGTTAATGAACTTTCAATAATCATGTTTGAGTCTAACTAAATAATTTTATTCGAGTAAAAGTAAATTCGATCCAGTTTAACGAACTTTTAAACTATTTATCTTCAAGTGAAAGCTGAATTTTTCTATAATAATGTTTGTTTATAAACAATGTACTGTTTGCTGTTTGCTGTAATTAACGACAGTGAAGTAAGTGTTTCGCGAGTGCAATAGCGCCTTGGACTTTCGAATCAAGCTACGAGGAAGAAGCCAGGACACTAATTGTTAAGGTATAATTTTTATATTTGTAAAACTGTTCTTTTCATCTTTGATTAATTGGTAATCTGGTCTCTAATTATAACAGAGAGATCAGAGATTAATTTTTTTGTTTTTTTTAATAAATAATGTTTGATTTTCAACATATAAATTTATTATTTCTTTCCTTCTCTCTTGAATCGTAGGAACAACAAAACATTGACTGAGTATATAATTTTGAGTGTAAAGTAAAGGAGGTAAGTTACATTATAACATTTTGTATATTATGTATATCATTTTATTTGACTATGTTTCTTTGTTTTATTTTAATTTATCTTTCTTTGTTTTATTTCTATTTTTTTGTATAAAGTTTGGTTTCCCTTAGGTAACCAATGGCGCCCAATATTTTATTTTTTGTATTTTTCTTTATTTTTTTTTACGTCCTTATTTCGATTTTTCTATCTTTCTAATTTTTCTAAGCTAATAAGAATATATAATAACATCTATTAATGAATCCACTCCCTAAAATCTCTGAGACAGTAGCAACCGAGGTACTTAATAAATTATGTAGCACGTATTTTTTTAAGTTTATGTACATCACATGTTTAGCTAATTAACCCCGTTTCAACATAATATTAATATATCTACGTCATACGTCTCTGGTTTGTATCAATGTTATATACCAATAACGTATGAGGTAGATATTGTAGCAAAACAATGAGTCACCAGCCGCAAGACGTAAGCCGAGAAAAGTCTAGATCGAAGCACGCTATACGTGGAACCGATGCGCGGTTGTTGGAAGGTCACACGATAGTCGGAGAGCTGGCTTAGCCCGGAATGATCGAGAATAACGACTAGGATATATAAGGCATAATTTTTGTGAATAGAGTTAGTCTTAAGCTAAAGTTTGTAAAGTAAACTTGTATAAATAAATAATAAAGTCGTATATAAATACACGAACCGCTAGTTTTATTGTAATTATAAGTAATTGCAATAGTCACGCTACAGTTGGTGTCGGTGTTCGGTTAACTTAGTGCGATATAAATAAGTGAATTAATTACAGAGAGACTTTAAAAGACTTTTGAACTTTATTCGTCGGGAATAACCGGAGTGCGTTAATTGTTCGGTATTCGGAAAGACTGTTAAAAGACATTTTGGAAAGTACGTGTGTGCCGACCAAAGATGTTGCTACAAGAACTTACAGTAAAACAGCTCCGTGAACAGCTCGAGGAACGGGATTTGGACAGCAGTGGGCTCAAGATAGTCCTACAAGCACGACTCGAGGATGTCCTCACGAAGAACGGAGAAGACCCAAAGACGTTCCACTTCCAGTCAGCAGAACAAGTAATCTTATCGAAATTAAAAACTGTTTCTGAAACGATCGATGAAACTTCTAGAAGAAGCGACGAGAAACTTGAAGAAGTTAGTAGAAGAAGCGACGAGAAACTTGAAGAAGTTAGTAGACAGAACAACGAGAAATTTGAAAGTGTTTCTCAAAAGATCGATGAAACTTCTAGAAGAAGCGACGAGAAACTTGAAGAAGTTAGTAGACAGAACAACGAGAAATTTGAAAGTGTTTCTCAAAAGATCGATGAAACTTCTAGAAAAAGCGACGAGAAATTTGAAAGTGTTTCTCAAGTAATTAAAGACGTTTGTAGACAGAATGACGAGAAATTTGAAGAAGTTTCTGGAACATTCGATAAGATGCAGAAAAGTGTAGAGACCGTAGAAGAAAAGATCAAACAACTAGAGAGCATGATAACCGATACAAAAGTACAACCATCAGTTAATGCAGCAGCGTTAGATCCGGTAGTGAAAGATGAACTACCGAGAGACGAAACGTCGCATAATATGAGATTCAAATTACCACCATTCGATGGAAAGTCCTCTTGGTCCATATATCTTAGACAATTTGAAGCTATTGCGACCGCCAATCATTGGACCGAACAGGAAAAGGCTGTTTCCTTGACTGCTGCTTTGCGAGGTGATGCTGCAGATATATTAAGATCAATTCCTAAGGGTCAAGAAAATTGTTACCAAACCTTGTTCACTCGTCTAGAAAAACGCTATGGAGATGCCCATCTACAACAAGTATACAAAGCACAACTGCGAAGTAGAAGTCAACGAGCAAGTGAGAATCTGCAAGAATTTGAAGCAGATGTGGCTCGTGTGGTGCGGTTGGCTTATCCAGAGATGCCAGACAGCGTTTTAGAAGAAATTGCAGTAGATACCTTCGTCAATGGGCTGAAAGATAATGAACTACAGAAAGCTTTACGACTAGCAAGGCCGAAAGTTTTAGATGAAGCACTTGCTATTGCCTTGGAACACGAAGCAGCTAGCCAAGCTTCACGAAACAATCGAGTAATAACCGTGGAAAAAGGCGATAAGAGAAAAGATGAACGTTTGGTGGAAATGGTACGGAGGGTGATTCGTGACACGATGCCGAAGAGACGCATGAAGAGGGCTGGAAGAGTTGGTTCAAATACAGATGCTTCCTCGATACGGCCATGCAGTGAAAGTTGTAATCACCGGCTTAAAGTAGATGAACAGCTTTGCCCTGTGAGACGAACTACCGTCGTTAATGAGCAATGGCAGCCACAACAGTTACAAGAAGCCCAAGAAGACGATCCATGTATAAAAAGAGTATTGGATTGGATGCGTCGAGGTGAGAGACCTAGTTGGCAAAACATTAGTGCATGTAGTCCGGAAGTCAAGGCCTACTGGAGCCAATGGAATTGCCTGATACTAAAAGATGATCTTCTGTACAGAACCTTTGAGAACGATGATGGTACAGAATCTAAGCTTCAGTTGATTGTACCTAAAAGTAAAGTGTCAGAAGTATTGCGTCAGTTGCATGACGGTACATCAGGTGGACACTTTGGTATTACGAAGACTCTGCAAAAGGTTCGAGAACGGTTCTATTGGGTGAACTGTAAAGATGATGTAAGAAGATGGTGCCGGAAATGTGAACTGTGTGCATCCGGTAATGGTCCAGTTGGTAAAAAGAGAGCACCCATGAGACAGTACAATGTTGGAAGTCCTATGGAAAGAGTAGCAATCGACATTGCAGGTCCATTTCCAGAAACCGATGCTGGAAATAAATACATTCTGGTAGCCATGGACTATTTTACGAAATGGACCGAGGCCTATGCATTACCGAATCAAGAAGCTGCTACCGTTGCAGAGGTACTTGTTAAAGAATTCTTCAGCCGATTTGGTGTTCCCTTGGAGATCCACTCCGATCAAGGGCGAAACTTTGAGTCAGCTCTTTTCCAAAACGTTTGTAAATTGATTGGTGCCAATAAGACCAGAACAACACCCCTGCATCCTCAATCAGATGGAATGGTCGAGAGGATGAACCGAACGATGGGTAAACACTTGTCCAAAGTTGTATCTGAACATCAGCGAGATTGGGACCAACACATTCATTTATTCCTGATGGCCTACCGCTCGGCCGTAAATGAAACTACAGGTCAAACTCCAACCTGCCTGATGTTGGGTCGTGAAGTTCGTTTGCCCTGCGACCTAGAGTTTGGTTGCAGACGACCTTCCGAGGAACATGTTGCAGGCGAAGAATACGTCGACCGCCTGAAGTTACGAATGAACAACATTCATGAACTTGCCCGACAACACATCCAGATAGCCAGTGGCAGAATGAAAGATCAATATGATTCTCGCTGCAAGAATGAAAGCTTCGAAGTAGGTGATCTTGTCTGGCTTTATAATCCACAACGTCGTCGAGGCCTGTGTCCTAAACTGCAAAGACAATGGGAAGGTCCGTATGAAGTTAAGAAGAAAATAAATGACGTAATATACAGAATTAAGAAGTTACAAACCAAAAGTTATTCACATAAATCGTCTTGCACCATATGCTGGCTCAAATGAAACAGAGGAAGCCCGAGTCCTCCAACAGGAGATGAAAGATGCACCACAGCCAAGTTTTAAGGAATTTATGTCAAATTACGCAGAAAGAAAGAGTGCTAGATTCGGCGTGACCACAGAAGTTCAGCAAGATCTGTTTGGTGTTCCAGAAAACGTCTCTCTAGCCCACTGTGTTGCCCAAGACCTCGAGATGACTAAAGGAATCTCGTCCGTATTCAATAGAAAGTTCGGCCGCCTGGACGAGTTAAGAAATCAGCAGCCTAAAATTGGAAGAGTACTGCGATTGGAAGATGGTCCTCGATCTTTGCTGTATTTGGTGACCAGGAAGTCTTATACGGACACGCCAAGCTATGAGAACATATGGCGTGCTCTAAGTAATTTGAAGAAAATCGTGTGTAATTATGACATCAAAGATTTGGCTTTACCAAAAATAGGCCATGCAGTAGAAAATCTGGATTGGAAGATTGTGAGAAGCATGCTTGAAGTGGTCTTCAGAGAAACTGGCGTACGAATTACTGTGTGTTGCATGAACCCGAAGATGTCGGATCCTTCAAAGACAGTAGACTGTTATTTCTTCTTGAAGGGTGTATGCAAAGCTGGAGAGTCGTGTAGATTCCGCCATCCTGGGCCTTCATCTAGAGTTGCTGATCGGGACGCTCAGATCTTAAGAGGGGAGCAATGTAGCAAAACAATGAGTCACCAGCCGCAAGACGTAAGCCGAGAAAAGTCTAGATCGAAGCACGCTATACGTGGAACCGATGCGCGGTTGTTGGAAGGTCACACGATAGTCGGAGAGCTGGCTTAGCCCGGAATGATCGAGAATAACGACTAGGATATATAAGGCATAATTTTTGTGAATAGAGTTAGTCTTAAGCTAAAGTTTGTAAAGTAAACTTGTATAAATAAATAATAAAGTCGTATATAAATACACGAACCGCTAGTTTTATTGTAATTATAAGTAATTGCAATAGTCACGTTACAATATATTAATATTATGTGACACATGACAGAAGCTCGAAACAAATGACTGTGAATGAAAAGCCCTATGGGTAAATGTCAACTTTAAAGTGAACTTTACTTTAAGTTGATTATGAAATCGGGCGATTTTGACAGGTAACCGTTAACACAGATTTTACTGTATTTACAGGGCCTAAAAAGAATCTACTGATTTCTATTGATTTTGAACAAAAAGTACATATTTTGTCGGAGTTTCAGTCAAATTATCTTGCAGCGGATATAGTACTGAAAGAACTGGCCTGGCAACCCTGTCTAGCAAAGCTGCTACAAAGATTAGAGCTTATCAAATCTACTGATAAAACAATGGACAATGGAGAAACCAGCTAATAAAAAACAAATAAACAGGTTGTTAAATAAATCGAAAATTTCCAGCAAAATAAAATATAAAATAATAAGAAAAAAGTAAGGTTATAAAGTAAATTCTTTTTTTGCTCCTGAAGTTGCCGTAAACGTGTCACATATCTATAGAACTACACGTAAAGGCCCTGTGGTCGTGAGAGACAACTACCTAGTCGGCCAGAAAACCCATGGGCGTAAATTAGTTTAGCATTATAACGTTTTTAAGTAGTTGCGATTGTTGAAAAAACTTGACTGTGATATGTAGTTGTCACAATAGTAATAACTTAGTTGCCCATATAACTAAAGATATTACTTAACGTTGTAACATCGTAATGTCAGTCGGGTTAGGGGTCGTTGGCCGAAACAACTGAAAATGCTCTCCGGCAACGTTATATACAGTGCATTTGTTTGTACTGACAACCAATGCGTCGAAAAATTGCTACTTGGGATGCCACCATAAATCACATTCATGCAATTCGGACGGACTAGCTCCTCTAGATATTATGTCGGCAGGATTTACATTGGAGGGTATATGATGCCACTCATCTATTTTTGTCAATTGCTGGATTTCGGATACACGATTGCATACGAATGTTTTTAAAGTGCGAGGTTCAAGACCCAACCAGCATAGAACAATTGTGGAGTCGGTATAGAAATAAATTTTTGAGAAAGTAAGTTCTAAAGATTCGATTACGTTTTTAGTTAGGCGAGCAAGAGTAAGTGCTCCACACAATTCCAGTCTAGGTAGTGAAATAGCCTTTAACGGAGCAACACGTGATTTAGCGCACAGTAAATTGCTAAGTATACGACCATGTATATCAATAGATCGTACATATATGCAAGCTCCATATGCATTTATTGAACTATCGGAAAAGCCATGTAGCTCAATGTAAATAGTATCTTTCGTGGTGACTTGACGAGGTATATTAAAAGAATTAACGAGAGTAAAGTTGTCTATAAACGATTTCCAGATCTTATAGAGTTCGACAGGAATAGGATCATCCCAGTTAAGTCGCTGAATCCATAATTTTTGCATTAGAACTTTTGCTTGAACGATCATGGGCCCAAGGCAACCTAGAGGATCAAAAATAGAAGCTATGGTTGATAGGATTGTCCTTTTTGTAATAATGGATGGATTTGCTGTTATCCTTGTATTGTAGATAAATGAGTCAGTTAAAGAATTCCACGATATGCCAAGAGTTTTACTGTTTGGTGAATCTGTTATTATATATTCTTCTTTGTGATCGTCTACATTTATATCTGATAGCAGGGCCGTACTGTTTGATGAAAATTGTCTTAGATTGAAGCCATAGGAACTTAATATTGAAGTTAAGTTTCGACGAAGAGAAATCAAGCCTTGTTCAGTTGAAGCACCTGTGACCACATCATCGACATACGTATCTAGGTTGAGCTTACGACTTTCTTCAGGAAATGTAGCCAAAGAATGTATAGAAATTTCCTTTAAGCATCTAGTAGCTAAATATGATGAGCTTGCCAAGCCGTATGTCACGGTGTTTAACTGATAGATGGTAATTTCTTGGGAAGGATCATTTCGCCATATCACGCGTTGAAGGTTACGCTGTGCTGGTTCGACCAGTACTTGTCGATACATTTTGGCAATGTCACCGGTAAATACGAAGTTGTGCTGTCTAAATCGTAGCAATATGGAAAAAAGATCGCTTTGAACAACAGGGCCCACCTTGAGTGTATGATTTAGTGATATGCCGGTAGAAGTGGGACACGAGGCATCAAAAACGATACGAGTTTTAGTGGTAAGACTATCATTCTTTTCGACAGCATGATGAGGCAAATAATACAAAGGAGAAGAATCAGGTTCAAGATCCGAAATTTTAGACATGTGTCCAAGCTCGATGTACTGTGACATAAATTCGCAATAGGCTTGTTTTAGAATGGGATTTTTCTGAAGCTTCCTTTCGATTGATAGAAATCGTTTAAAAGCTATGTCATAAGATTTGCCTAGTTGTGCAATTTGAGGTTTAAGAGGAAGACTCACTTGAAAACGTCCAGTGTCGTCGCGAATTGTGGTACATTGAAAATGGACTTCACATTCTTCTTCTTCCTTAGTGTATTTAGAAGGAATCGTAATATAATTCTCTTCAATTTTCCAGAATTTTTCGATACAGGCCTGAAGAGGATCGGCCGATAAAAGAAAGCAAGAACTGGGACCAGAATGGTAGCAATAAGCTTGTGAAGGAACTGGGCCACTAACTACCCACCCC
This sequence comes from Diabrotica virgifera virgifera, assembly GCF_917563875.1. Classification (NCBI taxonomy): domain Eukaryota; kingdom Metazoa; phylum Arthropoda; class Insecta; order Coleoptera; family Chrysomelidae; genus Diabrotica; species Diabrotica virgifera. The sequence goes on from NC_065443.1 coordinate 960,330, forward strand.
AATTTCGTTTGTTGTAAAAATGGTTGACCTTTATTACCCTTTATTTGTCCAGAACCCATGAGATTAAAAAATAAACCTGCACCAATGAGTAGGTGTACTTCAGAAGGATCGTAGAACTGAGGGTCAGCTAATGTGATATTATTGGGTATATTAATATAAGAAGGGTTGATTGAATGCTGTGGTGTTAGATCGGTTATTTGATTAATTACGAGAGCAGGCATTTTGAAAGTGAAATCTCCGTTTAAAGATTTTACTTCTAATTTTACACGTTTAGTAAGTGAAGTTGTAACGTGATTTATACCTGTTATAGGTAGGTTAACATGTTCATATGGAAGATTTAGTTTCTCAAATAGTTCTTGAGTAATAAAATTGGATTGGCTTCCACTATCTAAGATGGCTCTGGCCAGTGTGGGTTGCCGATTTTTGTCAAATGTTTTTACTACAGCAGTAGCTAACAGTATGAATGAATTGGGATTTTGATTAAATGAATATAAGTTACAGGATGTCTCTGGTTGTCTAGAAGTGCTAGGATTATTTTGATGAGATTGGGGAAGATTAGATGTGGAAGATATGTGGTTTTTATTATGATTTTGCGACTCGGATTGAGTTCTATGTAAAAGGCTATGGTGTTTATTTTGACAAGTCTTACAAAAGTAGCTAGATTTACAATCCAAAGTTTTATGTCCGGACCTTAAGCAATTGGTGCACAGATGAAGCTCCTTTGCTTTTGCAAAACGGTCCGGTATCGGCATGGCATGAAACTTAGAACAAGAGTAGATAAAATGGTTATCTGAGCATAAACTGCACCTTGGTGGCACTTGAGCTAATGCGGTAAGGGTTGAAGATTTGTCAGATGACTTGACATTATGCCAATCTCTTTTATGAGATATCTTTTGGTCGCATTTTTGTTCAACAGATTCTAAAATTTTACACCTTTCTGATAAAAATTTTAAGAAGTGTTTCACATCGGGAGATTGCTTTCCTGCTGAGACTCTTTCCCATTCTTTTCGAGAATTGATGTCAATTTTGGATGTTAAAAGATATATTAGAATGGTACTCCACTCGAAAACGCGTTCCCCTAAGTTTTCCAAGGATTTGAAATGGTTGACGAAAGTGTCTAAAAGTTTTCTCAAGGAACGAGACGACTCATCTTTAGTAGGACTTAGCTCGAAGATGGATTTGACGTGAGCATGAATAATTGCCCTTTTGTTTTCATAACGGTCGCACAATAGATGCCAAGCCGTTTCATAATTTGCTTCGGTTGCGGAGAGTGCTCCAATAATTTGAGCGGCTTCTCCCTTTAGAGTGGATTTAAGATAATAAAATTTTTCGATTTTATGAATAGTAGGATTGTTCTCAATAAGTGCCTCAAAGGTTTCTTTGAAATTTGTCCAATTTTCATATGTGCCAGAATATATGGGCAAAGGGATTGGTGGTAAATATGAATTAAGACGATGAGAGTTGAGCATTGGCGAAGATGACATGGATGAAGATGACCCATGAATGGGTGGTTGCTCCGTTGATGTGGGATTGAGAAGTAATGTTGCTTTAGCTACTAAGGCATAATATTTGCTTTCGAACTCTCCTCGTTCATCATCTTGATTGCCGAGGTTAGAGGTTGTATCAAATAAACAAATACGTTCAATGTCACACTGTACCTTTTCAAACTCAACAACTGACTCCTTTAAGGCATCCAGACGCGCTTGTAATTCAAGACGGATTGTGTCAGATAAAGGAGTTACACATTTTTCAAGGAAAGTGTTAAAACGAGTCACTGTGGATTTAACAGTGCCACGACGAGCTACAAGATGTTTAAGGTCTTCAGCACTAGCCATTTTTATCAATTAATTAACGCTAATAGGTTTGAGAGAAGGTTATAAATTTACTGTGTTTTGTGGAATATACTAATTAATAAGAATATTGCTAGCTATTAGTTGCAGTACCAAGTTAAAATAAGTAGATAAGCTAAGTAAGCAATAAAAAATAAATTGTTGAAGATGTGGATTAGGTATAAGGATGATACGGCTATGTTGGGCCAAATATTAATAATGCTTAGGATGTCTTTATTATAAGTAAGTTGATTTGAAATGCGTTGATTATATTATAATTAAACGATATTCCCTTCGATGGGTGCTGCTATGGTAGGCTGGTTGTTGTATATTATGTATTAATTAATATGATTAATATTGTAGATTATTATACAAATAATATCTGATAACGTTTATTTCAATATTTAGATATGTTAATTAGCTTAAAGAAGTAAGTTTTTTTTTTTAAGATATAAATCCAAAAATTATAATTTGTTTTTAAAGAAATGTGCCAAATGTTTAATATTTTGTATGATAAAGTAGAAAGAATATGAACTAAAACAAAACCATATGCCAATAAATTATATACCCTCAAAGCAAGATTAAAATAAGTGAATCAAATATTCTAACCTTACTTCTCGATGCTGCAAGCTGTAGGTACCAAATTCAGACGAAGGGATCGATGTTTTCTTCGGGTGTCAAAAAATCCGGACGAAGTAGACCAATGTTTGCTCTGAACCCTTTTTCTTCGTTGGAGGACTGTAAAAAGCCAACGAGGGTATTCAGCACTTTTCGTGATGTCCTATCTTTTTTGCATAATGGTTTCTGCTGTAGGAAATTCACAAGGTTTAAAGATGGTTTGATAGGTTCTTTATTTCAGCGCATTCCACAGCACTAAGCGAACGTAGATTCCACAAAAATATATTTTTTCTCGTTGAAATTTTTTGATAGATATGATATTTAATTTTCTGACTGTTGCTCTGGGTTACCGATTCCAAAAACTACTCGTCCCCCGTGAAATAGTATACGTACTTGTTTTACTTTAATTTATATTGACAATTTAAAATATTTTATACAAATTAGGATCGAACACCCTTCGTTGCTACGAAAAAATACATTCAGTGACATTAATGACAATTAATGTTTTAAAAATTATAAAATTGATGACCTTCAGTCGTCAAATATTTATAAAAACTGTGTGTTTAATGGTACATACTTACATAAATAAATTTTGGTTTTGAACAGTTTTATTCATGAAATAATCGCAACAAATTGCACTCGACCTCTGAAATTAATATAGAATTTTTGCCCTCGTGACACTTTGACATAATTTCACTCGCCTTCGGCTCGTGAAATTAAAACTGTCAAAGTATCACTCGGGAAATATTCAATAATTTCAGAGCTCTTGTGCAATTACTACTGAATATATTATAAGGGAATAGTGGATATCCAGTCCTCAACTACAACTACCTAATGACACATGACACCATTGCCGAATATTCAGACAGAAGTTGTGTTTTACAATCAATCACAAATCCCTTCAAGAATTGTTATTGAAAGAACATTTGGTATTTTGAAGAGATTTCCCATTTTAACATATGTAATGAGATGCAAGTTACCTTTTGTTCAAAGAATAATATCAGCTTGTTCAGTTTTACATAATATTGCAGTAGATAATAGAGAAAACGTTGAAATACTGGCAAATGAGTCTGCTGTTGATATTGATATATTAGAAGCTGGGGCAGTACATTTTCAACCAGGAGCTAATCTAATGCAACTAAATTGTGTGTGTGTTTGTTTAAAAATATTGTTCGACATTTAAAGCTAGCTTAAACTAATTTTATTTTTATTGGACTGCAGTTTGTTAATAAATTAATATAAATATTATATTGGTGACTGATTTTAAGTATTTTATGATCATTAGCAGGTTTTAAATAATAAATTTATAAATATATACATGCTCTCGGTGTTTGATCTTTTATCATTTAAAATATGTTCATTACGATCCATAATGGCCCTCTCTTTTCACCTCTGGATAACTAGTTATCAGGAAGTTTATCTGACAGATTAGATACTAATAGATATCTGACAGAGAAAAACTTTCCGTTAACTAGTTATCCGGAGCTGAAAAGACAGATACTAAGGATACTGCTATATAAACTTCCCAATAATTAGTTATCTGGAAATGAAAAGACCTCTAATATCTAAGCTGTCAGATAAAGTTCCCGATAGACAAAAATATAATAGAAGAATTAAGCTTTATGGTGGTTTTTTATTAATTTTTTGGCAGTGTTTAAATAAACAAATACTGATGGCATGAAATGGATCACGAACAAGGAGGTTCTAGGAGAAATGAAAAAAGAATTGGAGATTGTGTTTACCATTAAACGCATAAAACTGCAGTATCTGTCACATTTGAGAAATCAGCACCGTTACTCCCTGACACGGTTATTAGACTTTATTACGGTTGTCTTGTCCGACGGTGGTGGGGAGACTTATATTTTTCACTTTACGTCACAAGAGTTTACATTCCCATATTTTTAAATGATCACTGAATGTGTGTTATTGTGTATATATTTGTATTATTTGTGTTATCATGAAATAATTAGACAAATAGTACACATTTTATCTTATACGGGGTGGTGAATCGTAAAAAGGGCCATAGCTAGGAAACTCAATGTAAAATTCTGAATTGTTGAATTCCTGCTTCCCTAATTATTTTACATCAATAAACGTCATGAGAGAATACTTGTAGAGAATTAAAATCTGTATTAAAATCAAAAGTTAAAATTGTTCTACGATTTAAATGCATCCCAAAATTTTGAAAAATATGATACATTTGCCACAATAGGTATGCCTGTAAAAGTAAGGCCACACGTTACTATTTAACTGACAGTGCTCACACCATTGACTGAATAAAAAAATCTTTATTATTAATCCTTTCTCCGCAACTGAGGGTATCTTATAAGTCGGTTCGCTAAACTCAGACGCAACTGGCTAGATATTTTAGTCGATAATTTTTTTGTTTTTTGCCAATTTTGCAAAGACTTGCAAAATTACTAACTATTTAGTAATTATTAACTATTTAGTAGTTATTTTTTGCCAATTTTACTAAAATTGGCAAAATTACCGACTAAAATATCTAGAAAGTTGCGTCTGAGTTTAGCGAACAGACTAATATCAACTGTATTGTTTTTAAACAATAGATGATAAAATAAAAATATTGACAGTTCAAAAATGTGAACATTATTGCATTGTGTGTGGCCTAAGTTTGGGCTGAAAACTAAAATGTATTACATTTTTACAAAATTTTGGAATATGTTTATTTACGTAGACCAATTTTAACAGTTATTTCCAATACAGATTTCAATCTTCTACAAATAGTTTCTAATGTCTTTTGATATACAATAATTATTAGGGAAGCTGGAATTCAACAGTTCAGAATTTTACATTGAGTTAATGCAAAATTTTGACGCATGTCAAAATTCTCAATGTGTTTTAATTGTATTCATTTTTTTCGAATCCTGAGAAAACTAATAAATATTTTTGAAAAATTTAAACTCAGAATGAAAGACTATATTATTACCGAGGGCTGAAAGTCCCTGAAAACTTCTATAATGTTTATTTTAATAAGTTACAGGGCTGAAAATAAAAGAGAAGTGTGATATTTAATTTCAAATATTTCATTCAATAGAATCTGCTTGTTTATTCTAAGGGGCTTTCCGCCCTCGGTAATAATGTAATCTTGCATCCTGCGTTTAAATTTTTCTAAAATACTTGGTTTTCTCAGGATTCGAAAAAAATCATACGATTCAAATGACAGTAAACTCTCGTGACGTAATCTCACCCTTAATGTTCATTGGTTAGTCGATTTAGGCAACCGCAGTAATGTCTAAGAACCGTGACTCCCTGATGCAGTACATATTGCAAGGTACAGTCCCACATAACAATTTCATGTTCTTAGTAGATTCATAGAACATACTTTTCAGAAAAAGTATATACTGAGAATGTGCGTAATTACCATTGCGAATGTGCAGAGCAGATACTGAGTATATACTACATTACAGTACTTAAACGTTCTATGTATATACTTAGAATGTACTACCGAACTTCTTTTCAGTATATACGAAGAATGTTCTTTTTAGAACATTCCAAGGATGTGCTATAAACCTTCTATGTGTATACTTAGAACATACTACCGCACATCTTTTTAGTTTATACCAAGAAGGTACTTTTTAAGAATATTCCAAGGAAGTGCTATAAACCTTCTATTTATATACTAAGAACGTACTACCGCACATCTTTGTATGGGAAGAATATTATATTTTTAAGAATATTCTAAGAAAGTGCTATCAAGTGCTATATTGCTTAGAAGTATCTTTTCAGCATCACCTAATCTCATCTTAGGTTCTACTGGTTCTACCAAATATCTATTTACATATTTTAATTGCAAATGAGAATGTAGTTAGTACCTACATTCTACAATATTACTTAAAAAGTAAGTACATTTTTATAAATTTTAGTTATTTATATAAATCACTAGCTGACCCGGTGAACTTCGTTGCACCTTAGATAGTGTGTCATAATTAGATAATCTGTCATAATTTTGATTATAGATCAGTTGCTTGAACGTAATGGCTAAAAATCAATTACTCAAAATCAACTGCTCGAAAATGAATTTCTAGACATGAAAATTGATCGAAATGCAATTTCCTCGAATAAAAAAGAAAATTATATGTCCAAATATTTTATGCAAAATTTGTAAGTATGGTCGAATGAAATCCGATAGTTTTAAGGCATTCCAGAAGCCGCTACAGATAAAATGTTTTAACAACTTATTAATCATTCAGAATTAGTCGACACTTATTAAAAGTTAAAATAATTAAGACAATAACTGGACGATAACGATTTAATGAGTGGAAAACAATTAAAAATTATTTTGCATATCATATTTGAGACAGTATTTGGTTGAAAAATCTCATTTTTGCTGGCCAAAAATATATTAATTTGTCTGGACTAAATTACAGATCTGTTTATCTTAAAAGGGATATGATACTATCAACATTCACACAGTGTTGCCAAACTGGATTTTGTTATTTTGAGTCTAAATTTTCCCAGCGATCTCCGAGGGTACAATACATAAGAAAGATACATAATATGACAAATTATATGATATTCCACGTATACAGTACGTATATCGTTCAGCTGGACATAGGGAACATACAATATATAGATTTAGATACATAAATACATACATTGTATTATATTGAGATAACTGAGGCAACTGAGTTTTCTCGATGACAATATGGTTGTTAGCATTAAGGGGCATTAACCTCAAAATTTACAAATCATTTCGACTGACACAAATAAACGTCAAAATATGAGAATGTAGTAGGTAGCTAAATATTTTTGGCCTAAGAGAATGGAAAAACTGTTTAGGTTTTAAAGTAAAATAAATTTTATTATTTTAATTCATACCTTAAACTTTAACTACACGCGCTGGCGTATTTTTGTACGCCACATATAAGAATTCTACTACAAATGAATTTAAAAATTTAATTTTTGTCTTTGTTTATTTATCTAACCTATCACTGGAATGTGCTTTACACTGGATTTAGTTTCGTTATAATCGGCATTCTAGGAAGATCGTAATTTACAATTTATTATTTGTTGTTTCCGGTGGTGGATAACATACGCCACAATTATAGTAATACAATTAGTAATATAAGTACATATTTCAAATGTTTTTTAGTCATTATGGCACAAATATATTTTTCTTTATAAACAATACTTTTTCTCAGGTAAAAAATATCGTTTCAAAAAAATATTATTAGCAATTTTATTTATCATGGAATGAGATTCCAGTTATATATCCCAATTTGCTTACTGAGAAGGAACTCCAAGTATCCGCTGACGCCGAGTAAGGTTTATAACAAACAAATAAGTGTAATTTTTCAAAAAAAAAAACAAATCCGCTGTTTTTAAGTATATTTTCTTGTGGCGTATAAAGAACGCCACGCGTGTAGTTATGTTATATTTTGATGTGCGGGTAGTTAAAGGTTAAAATTCTAAATATTAATTAATTGTCACAATAACAAAAAATATTATCAATCATTTAATACATGCAATAGTGTACATGATATTTTTCGTTAGTTCATCTACTAAACATAAATAAACTGGATGGTTTGCCCACGCGAAAGCAAGATTTTTTAAAAATTCGTAAAATTAAAAAATTCATATTTTATCCAATTTGAGTCCAAAAGCTAATCTGTTGCAGTTTTCTTTTATGAAATTTCCCATTGGTTCTTCTTCTGTGCTCAGAATTTTGCCACGGCTTACGGTTCGCTATTTCGGAAACGGACTGCGCTAGAGAAGAAAAAATAGCAGAGTTTTGTTCGGAATACAGCAGGGAATCTACCTGCCAAATTTCATGAAAATCGGTCAATTCGTTTCGGAGGAGTATGGCAACAAACTAACAAAGTGTAACTAACATAACTCGACTTTCTTTTATATATATAGATGTAAAATATTTAAATGGCTATTAAAAAATAACGGTCGAAGATAAAAAAGTGAAAATTTAGGATTGTATGTATCTTTTGCTTCTACATCATACAAAATTAAGAAAAAACGGTTTGTCAAAAAATTTAAAAAATATATCAGGGGGGGCAAGCCCCTTTATGACGTACGGGCATGAATTCAGAGTTATGCCTATTCCCAGTCCGGTAGAATACACTTGTAAAATTTCATAACAATCTGATGAGCCGTTCTCGAGTTATTATCAGTGTAACTAACATAACTCGACTTTCTTTTATATATATAGATGTAAAATATTTAAATGGCTATTAAAAAATAACGGTTGAAGATAAAAAAGTGAAAATTTAGGATTGTATGTATCTTTTGCTTCTACATCATAAAAAATTAAGAAAAAACGGTTTGTCAAAAAATTAAAAAAATATATCAGGGGGGGCAAGCCCCTTTATGACGTACGGGCATGAATTCAGAGTTATGCCTATTCCCAGTCCGGTAGAATACACTTGTAAAATTTCATAACAATCTAATGAGCCGTTCTCGAGTTATTATCAGTGTAACTAACATAACTCGACTTTCTTTTATATATTATATAATATTTAGCTAAACTAAACTATGCATAATAAGTAACTAAAATTTATATAATACTTATATGTACTTACCTATTTAAGTAATATTGAGTTATCAAAATAGATTATGTATATGTATTTTGAAGCACCGCAAACAAAATAAACAGATTATGTATGTTCTTTAGTCCTAGTACTACAACATTCGCCTTCATCCTTAACACTGCATAGATCCATAGATGATACAAATAATGAAATAATGCCTGTTTTCTTTTTCATATTTTACGGTTTTTTCCTATTATTGTGGAATAACAAAATCGGTGGTCAGTGTTGCCAAACGGAGAGAAATTTCCCTTTTTGCGGGAATTTTCAACATAAAAGGTGATAAAGGGAAAAAGTTAACTCAAAAGCGAATTATTGTTCCAGTCCAAATTGTAAAATATTAAGAAAAAATCAAAATATTTGAAAATAATTCAACATATCTTCTCAGATTTTGTAAACAGGAGGGAAGTTTTTTTTTATAAAAGTGGGAATTTTTAAGGTAAGTTGACGGAAAAAGCTTACTCGACGGTTGGCAACGCCAAAGCCTTTGGTTGCTTTGGTTGTACAGTTTGGCACGTTTTGGTTCTGCTAAATGGCCTATTGAATTGAATGTACCTAAATTCAAATTCCAAGGATGTAAAAATACTAATTATTCATGATAAACTCGAAATGGTAAAGTCATTTCAATTATGAAAACGAATTTTTAATAGTATCTATGTAAACGTTAATACAATTAATGTTTAAACTTTTTTACCCTACAACAATTTTGAAATGAAATTCGTCCAATACTACCTACATACATAAATTTTATTAATTATGTATTCTAAAAAATAACGAAGTTGATAATCTATAAGGCTAATATTATACTTCCTATACATACAAATTATTTTTAAGATATTTTAAAAGTATCTACTTATAAGTATGTGTTAAAAATGTACTTATAAGTATGTGTTAAGAATATTCGATAAAGGTATATTCTAAGAATAAACTTTTACGAATATTCCGAGATCCTACGTACACGAATATACTTAGTATATTCGGTACGAGAATATACTTTGAAGTATATGCAAAGAACATGAAATTTAGAATGTTTTTTAAGGTAGATGCTATGCTTGTACTACACATATACTAAAAAGAATATACTCCGACGAATGTTGGTAGTATATGCTTAGAACATGATGCGAACATCATTGTTATGTGGGGTCAAAGCTAAGCGAAGACCCGGTAGAGGGAGAATATCAATGGAACTGTTTCGAATCGCAGCTAGCAAGGTTATGATTGCTAATATGATTTCCAACATTCGAAACGGATAGGAACCAAAAGAAGAAGATGGCATGAAAATGAAAGTGTATTAATACTTTTGATTAAAAACTTTATAGATTCTAATCTACAAAAAGATTAAATTTTCAAAAATAAATACTTGAGCCTTTGTTTTATTTTGTTAACCTGTTGTTATATATATGTTGAATTGAACTCTATTTTGAATCTAGAATTTTAACAAATCCTAACCTTCATTAAAATTTATTGAAATTACCTCTTTATATCTATAATAAATATTTATTTCTATACAAAAATTTAAAATATATCGAGTTTAATAAATGAGTTAATGATATTCTATGTCTGATCACTGTAATTAGTAACACTTTAAAATTACTTGCATAATATTCCTTTTTACAATCTTTTGTAATAACTCTAGCTTCAATAAAATGTTCTTTCTTATATTCGTTTGGGTCAAAACATCAATAATCTATATTTGAGAATATTACTTAGAGTTCTTTTTAACAAATAAAACTCAACATACAACTTTAATGATGAAAGTTTAATTAAATATCAATCCCACAATATATAAATTATTATTAATCCAAAGAAGCCACAAGATAAATTCAAAATACAAGTGAAGTTAGACCTTTCTTCACATTTTTGACACGTTATGTCAAAATAAAGGAACTTTTATTAAAAGAGCCGTGTCCTCTAATTTTCCTTAAATACAGGCGGCCTGTATTTTATTAAAGGACAAAAATAAAAGACGCAATACTGCGCATGCTTATATGTCAAAATAAAGGATCTTTTATTACAGGCCAACTTAAAAGACGTTGGTATTATAGAGAAAATAGAGAGTTATTAGAGAGATATCGAAACCCTATTTAACATCGTCCTTTAATAAAAGATCCTTTATTTTGACATAAATAACCATGCTTATATGTCAAAAGTGTCAAAATAAAGGATCTTTTATTACCAAACGACGGTTTCGATATCTCTCTATATGTCAAAAGTGTCAAAATAAAGGATCTTTTATTACCAAACGACGGTTTCGATATCTCTCTATTAGAGAGATATCGAAACCGTCGTTTGGTAATAAAAGATCCTTTATTTTGACACTTTTGACATATAAGCATGGTTATTTATGTCAAAATAAAGGATCTTTTATTAAAGGACGATGTTAAATAGGGTTTCGATATCTCTCTAATAACTCTCTATTTTCCACATGCCAATGTTAATGTTGCTATGATTTCTGATTTTAATGTCTGGAACTTTTATATTGGTCCACTATCTCAAATGCAGTTCAAACACTGTGTCTTAAAAAGCTATGTTCCATATTTCTTTAATTTATACTAAAAGAAAGTCGAGTTATGTTAGTTACACCATGTATAATAGGTCTGGATCCCGCGTATGAAAAAAAGTTGATTAATAGCAAGCTGAAAATTTGTTAATAGCTTAAGGGTGTCTAGTCGGACAAACTTTGATATATGGGAACCCTGGAACAGGGGAAGTTTTAATTGTGGAACAGGTTAAAAATTTGGAACGGTCAGACCACGAAAACGGCACATGTATTTTGTCCGACAGAACAGACTTAAACTCTCCGAACAGAGATTAAACCCTCATGCAAAAATCAGACTGCTATTTATCACCAAATGGGCGTTTTAATGAGTGGAACATGTAGAATATGTCAAATGACAGGAATTATGACAGGTGATAAATAGCAGTCTGATTTTTGCATAAGAGTTTAATCTCTGTTCGGAGAGTTTAAGTCTGTTCTCTCGGACAAAATACATGTGCCGTTTTCGTGGTCTGACCGTTCCAAATTTTTAACCTGTTCCACAATTAAAACTGCCCCCGTTTTAGTGTTCCCATATATCAAAGTTTATCCGACTAGACATTTTAAGATATTAACAAATTTTCAGCTTGCTATTAATCAACTTTTTTTCATACGCGGGATCCAGACCTATAACTCGAGAACGGCTCAACAGATTTTTATGAAATTTTACACGTGTATTCTACCGGACTGGGAATAGGCACAACTCTGATTTCATGCCCGTACGTCATAAGGGGTCTTGCCCCCCTGATATATTTTTTAAATTTTTTGACAAACCGTTTTTTCTTAATTTTGTATGATGTAGAACCAAAAGATACATACAATACTAAATTTTCACTTTTTTATCTTCAACGGTTATTTTTTAATAGCCATTTAAATATTTTACATCTATATCTATATATACAGGATGTCCCTGTGTAAGTTGTATCCATATGGAAAACTTTTTTATTATTAATTTTACGAAATAAATTATTCTTTATAAAAAGCTCTGCATGGTCCAAAACCTAAGATTTAACCATCAAATATCAAATTTTTTGAATATTATACGAGGTATGTCAAAAAGTTTGAATTTCACTCAAGAGTAAAGTAGCTTTATTTTTCGTAATATTGGAAATTGCTATTATAAAAAGTTGTTTGGAATTAAAAACTATATTCTAATATGCAATTACATCCTTCTAATTGAAAAAAAAAATTTTGAGAAATTATGGATAGCTATCATTATTTTTTCAGTTATTTCAATTCTGATAACTCTTTTATTAATAATTTTACGAAAAAAAGTGATTCTTAATAAAAAGTTCTGGATGGTCTAAAACTTAAAATACTTATAATCTTATATCAAATTTTATCAATTTTATACGAGGTATGTCAAAAAAGATAAATTTCGATCATACGTAAAGTACCTTTATAGTTCAGAATATTTCAATTAGAAGGATGTAATTACATACTGAAACATAGTTTTTAATTCTAAATAACTTTTTATAATAACAATTTTCGATATTGTGAAAAATAAACGAATTTTACTCTTAAGCGAAATTCATATTTTTTGACATACCTCGTATAAAATTGATAAAATTTGACAAAAGATGGTTGTATTTTAGATTTTAGACCATGCAGAACTTAAGAATCACTTTTTTTCGTAAAATTAATAATAAAAGAGTTATCTGAATTAAAATAACTGAAAATAATGTTAGTTATCCATAATTTTTCAAAAAAAAAAAAATTTTCAATTAGAAGGATGTAATTGCATACTAGAATACAGTTTTTAATTCTAAACAACTTTTCATAATAGCAATTTTCAATATTGTGAAAAATAAAGCTACTTTACTCTTGAGTGAAATTCAAACTTTTTGACATACCTCATATAATATTCAAAAAAATTGATATTTGATGGTTAAATCTTAGGTTTTGTACCATGCAGAGCTTTTTATAAAGAATAACTTTTTTCGTAAAATTAATAATAAAAAAGTTTTCCATATGGATACAACTTACAGGGACATACTGTATAAAAGAAAGTCGAGGTTATGTTAGTTACACCATTTATAACTCGAGAACGACTGAACAGATTTTTATGAAATTTTACATGTATATTCTAGCGGACTGGGAATAGGATAATATGGAGTTTCATACCCGTACGTCATAAGGGAGGTTGCCCCCCTGATATATTTTTTAAATTTTTGGAAAAACCGTTTTTTACTCTTTTTATGAGATGTAGAAGCAAAAGATACATACAATCCTAAATTTTCAATTTTCTATCTCAGACCGTTATTTTTTAATAGCCATTTAAATATTTTACATTTATATAAAAATTCTCCGGTCGCAGTGTTTGTTACCATACTCCTCCGGAACGACTTGACCGATTTTTATGAAATTTTGCAGGTGTATTTGACTGGACTGGGAGTAGGTTGCTGTCTATATTTCATACCCGTACGTCATTAGGGGGTTGCCCATGACGCCGTAACTCTCACAATAATAACGTGAAAAATATGAAATTAAGTAGGTAGACTCCTTGCTGAGCAGAACCGTGCTAAAATTTTTTCTCTAGCAGTCCGAAATACAATATCTCAAGCCGTAGCAATATTCTGAGGACAGAAGAAGAACGAGCGACAAATTTTATAGAAGAGAAGTGGAACAGTTTAACTTTGGGACTCAAATTGGTCAAAATATGAATTTTTTAATTTTGCGAAATTTTCAAAAAATATCTCTTAACGGAACCGTAAGCAGGAGAAACATTCTGAGCACACGAAAAGAACAGGCAGCAAATTATAAAATTTTATTTAATTTTAATTCATTTTGTTTAATTTTATTTAATTTTATTTAATTTAAGTATTTTATTTATTTTCGTTTATTTTATTTTATTTCATTTTATTAAATTTTGTTTATTTTTATTAGACTATATTTTCTTTTATTTAATTTTTTTATTATTTATTATTTTTATTTAATTTTTTTTAGCTTTATTTAATTGTACTTAAGTTAATATGATTTTATGTATTTGTATTGAATTTTATTCAGTTTTATTTATTTTTATTTACGTTTATTCAATTTCATTTAATTTTAATTTACTTCATTTACTTTCTTATTTAATTTTAATTGAATTTAATTTTATTTAATCAACACCTATAGACTTGGAATCTCCTCGAACCCAATCATAAATAGAGGGTTGTTTTGAATGTAGATATAATAAAGCTGTTATATTCATTACAGTGGCGAAGCGTGACTTTTTCTAAAATGTTACCAAAACTAGATGTAAAAAAATCTTATTGAAAAATAGTTATTTATGAAACAGTTCGTGAAGTATGCTTTTGCAAACGCACGCGATATTTAGAGCACGAGCGACAACGGAGTGAGAGCTATATATCGCGTAAGTTCGCAAAAAGTACTTCACGCACAGTTTCATACAATATTTTATCTACGATAAACAAATAAAAAAAAAATGAATAACCATTTTCAATTCTGGTGGGATATGGTGGGTTTTCATTCTGGTGGGATATGTTATATGCCATTAGAGTGAAAACTTAGTCTTTTGCTAGCAGTTGCCGCTAGGGCATCTATGCCATTTCGTTCGTTGCAATTCGGGACTGCACGCTGGGGTTTGTTTTGGTTGGATCAGGGAGAGCAGCATATGTGCCTCCTGATGAGAGACTAATAAGTTTCGAAACCGATAGAGGTGCTTGCAGCACTCTCTGATTGGACTGGAATATGGTTCGGCTGTATTTTCGTTTTGCAACGAAATTGAAAATGGTTATTCATTTTTGATTTACATCTACTCTGTGTGGAGTATGAAGGGAACCAGTCTCGTTGGAACTTTACCGCGCTGAGCAGATGTGACGTGAATTGTAAATTGTAGAATTCCCTCATCTTCCTTAGTCTCAGCATCCGTATGGCTTGCAAATTGTAGAAGCCTCGGAGGTGTAACCAGAGAAGGTTCCCATTGTTTTCATTCTGGTGGGATATGTTATATGCCATTAGAGTGAAAACTTAGTCTTTTAAATAAAAAAAACTGTAACTCTTCGTCACTGGAATTCATTTCTATTCTACAATTTTTAGAACTTTGACATTTAAAAATCCTATCTACTTTCAAACCACAAAACTGTCAAAAATTATGTTGTAAGTTAGGGTGACCAAATCATAAACTTAAAAAAACGGGACACATCCAAGGAGCAGTAGCGTAAAATTTTTCTCTGGGGAGGGGGGTTGGCTTATTTTTTTGTATTATTTGTGAAAGACAAATATTTTATTTTAGTATTCAGTTTTAATTCCCTACTTACTTGAAGTAAAATATTTTATTTTAGTATTTTACTTCAAGTAAGTAGGGAATTAAAACTTGAGACTGTCATTGTCAGATTATGTGGCGTAGATATACGCTTCTGCTATGTATGGGTCTCGAATGTTGTTTTTTGATGGAATGTGGCTGAAGATATTCAACCTCTCATCATTACTGATGAGCCCAGAGAGGTTGAAGAGGGCGAAACACATTTCTGAGAACTGGTGTTTGGATCTTTGATTCTATTCAAAAAAATTTTCCCAGCCCGAAGTAGTGGATGTGTGAATTATTCGTAAGGGGATTTTTCCACATTCTCTATTTCATTTGTTTGATTAAGTTACGATTGGTCGGTAAACCAATAACTTTGGATCTTTTGATCACTGTGTTTCAAAGATTTACATCTTTTGAAATAGAGAATGTTGGAATCCCAGAAATATTAAGACAAATTATGCTAACAGTAAGCCTAAAGAACACTAAAGCAAGGATCACTTTCAACGAACAACTTCTAAGGAGATAAATGTAAATAAATGAGTGAAATAAGGTGACTCTGTCTCCCCGGCACTATTATTTAATCTGATATTGAAAGTAATCATAAGGAGGACAAACTTGTATCCACCTTTAGCTACTTAGGAGTAACAATATGGAAATCCGGAAAAGAGAGAACAGAAGAAAGAATTCTGAAAGGCAGAAAAACATATGAAATGATTAGAAATCTGTTGAGAAACAAGACAAGTATAATATGAACCAATATAATACCTTAATAAGACCTGTTGATACATATGGGATGGAAACAACGACGATTAATAAGAAAGAGGAACATAGCATTCCGAAATTTGAACGAACAATAATGAGAACAATACTGGACCACAATGTAATAAGAGAGGGAGAAATAATAATGAAAACAAATGCAGAAATTGAAGAAACAATTGAAATTGAAGAAAAAATACGAGACATTTAGGCGTCCCGAAAGACTTTTTCGGGACACCGGGACAAATCGTTAAAAAACGGGAAAATCCCGTTTTTTCGGGACGTTCGGCCACCCTATTATAAGTCATTGCTCATATTGTCATAAATATGACAACGCGAAAGTTAAGGATACTTGATTATATGAAAGTGCGCCAAAAAACCCATTGAAAGTGTGCGAAAAAGTAAATCCCATTTAAAATACATTGTTACTTCACGCACACTTTAAACCCTTCACGCACTGCTATCTATAATGACAGTTTTCACAAACTAAAAACTTATACATAATATGACATAAAGTAGATAACAATTATTTTGAACCTCCCAAATATAAGTTATTGTTTTCAATCATGTGAGATAAAATTAAACAAATCACTATTCCCAAATTATATGCATGTAATTATGTATACATGTATTATATGCATGTAATAGGAATAGGTATAACAATAAATAATAAACAAACTAAACAGATTATTCTACAATAAAATTGACATAAAAAATAAACAAGTATTGAGCAGAACATATTTTGAAAATTAGTGTTTATATTTTAAATCTTCTATTTTCAATAATTTAATTTTTTTTTTCAAAATTATATATAATAAAAAATATACAAGGATAATGACTTTTCAAGTAGTTGATCGATTACGTAACAACTTTCTTCCATGTTCAAATGCACGAATACTTAGCTACTAAACTAACGTTACCATATTGTAAAATGGTGACAATACTGGTATACACAGCGTGCCCGCGCCGTCTCTTGAGCCGTCATTCCTTCAAAATTTTCAGTCTCGACCGATAGCGAGAATCATCTTTCGTTACCAGAACTAGAAGTGGTAAAACGGAGTATAATAACGTGCAACGGATTCAAATGTATTCACATGTAATCTCGCCAATATTTTCGTGCGTCTAGTTGGCTATTTACTGAATTAGGTAGGTACTACGTATTAACAAATATTTCTGTTGGTAAAAAATATAAATGGAATTATTTCATAGTAGTCATAAAATATTTATTTGCAAGATTTTTAACTGTTACCAATGGTAATAGTGGTTACATGGACGCTTCGCCAGTGATTCATTATAAGATAAACAAATTTAAGATTGTAACTGTTGCACTACAAACTTTATTTTGTTACTTCTAACTAACTTTATTATTTCAAACATCATGTGTAATTAATTAAAAATAATAATAAAACCTCATTCACATCGAGCATTTTTGTTTATTAATTACGAATTCCTTTTGTTTATTTAAATTTTATTGTATACAAAAGTTTGTTTTTATCTATTGAGGCAGTACGAAGTCTGCCGGGTCAGCTAGTATGTATATAAAAGAAAGTCGAGTTATGTTAGTTACACCATTTATAACTCGAGAACGGCTTAACAGATTTTTATGAAATTTTACATGTGTATTTTACCGGACTGGGAATAGGCATAACTCTGATTTCATGCCCGTACGTCATAAGGGGGCTTGCCCCCCCCCCTGATATATTTTTTAAATTTTTTGACAAACCGTTTTTTCTTAATTTTGTATGATGTAGAACCAAAAGATACATACAATCCTAAATTTTCACTTTTTTATATTCAACCGGTATTTTTTAATAGCCATTTAAATATTTTACATCTATATACAGTATGCGCCAAACCTCTGGTCTTCTTTGATTACGGCTAAACTATGAGATATACAAAAACATGTTTATAACAAAACTAATGTGTATCAAAGAGGTCTATAATTTAAAATTATTTTCAATTATACAGGGTGAGTCAGAACGACGGTATGAACCAAAGTTGTATTTTTTTAAATGGAACACCATGTATATTAAATCATTTTTGAATATATTATTTAAAAATATGAAAAATTTGTATAAGGTCTTATAGGCCTAAAGTTAATAATTTTCAAAATATTTACATTTCTATTGAGAAAAATGGTAATATTTATAGGGTTGTGGATTATGTTTCCAAGGAAATAAAAATTTAGGTGATAGGTCAAAGTTTTTAAAATACAGTCTTATTTTTAAATAATTTAATATTTTTTACTTTTAGCCATAAAATATACAGTGTGATCACTATTTGCAAATACAAAATTTTCTCATTTTTTTTTAATGGGACACCCTGTATATTAGTTTTGCGTTTGGTAGTAAATATTACAACCTTTCTTTTGGTATAAGGTTGTATGTACCTAGCATGTTTCGTTTTGTAGATATTTAAAAAAAACTATAGATTTTACGTTTTTCCGGATTTTTATTTAAAAATTTTTTTGCAAAAAAAATAATTATAATCTGGCTTTAGAAACATACACTAAAATATAAAATATGAAAATAAAAACGTAATTAAAGATTAAAATAAATCGTATGCTAGTACAGTTCAATTGAATTTAATAACTTTAAATTATTTTACAAAAAATATTTTACCTTATTAATGACAGTGGTGGATTTAGGGGGGGGGGGCTAGAGGTGCTGTAGCACCGGGCCCCCAGGTTGAAGGGGCCCCCAGAAGACCTACACATTTGTCTAAAATTACGTATTTGGCATTCTGACGCGCCGTCGTACTTACCCTACCAAATGCATTGGTCTTAGCCTTGTATCTTCTGCATAATTTTAAATGTACTGAAGTTTATATTGTTTTGAAGTTTTTGTTTATATTGAATTAGCACCGGGCCCACTAATGAATAAATCCGCCCCTGATTAATGAATACATAAATTAGTTACTAAATTAAATAAACAACCAAATTTTAAATCAATCGTAGTAATTCTTCTACCGCAGCAATTTTCCTGTACCTAATTAATTGTTAGTTATATTTTATTTACGAGTAAGATCAGTTAATAACTTTTTAATTTACCTACATCTTGAGAACGTATAAAGTATGCTTTGAAACAAATCAACGTTATGGAAGTATATTAAGAAGTAAATAGTATCTATGTACCTACTCGTATCACAAAAGCTGGTAATAATTTCTAATGGTTTCGCCCAAAACAAATGTCATATCCAAAAAATTTTCGGTTAAAAAATTAAAATTTAAAATATAAAAAATTGTTACAAAAATTTCAACTACAAAAGTATTACCAGTTTTTGTGACACCAGTAAATACTATTTCTATTAATAAATAATTTGGATGATACATTTAACATTCATTTGTTTCAAAGCATACTTTATAATAATTTTTATATTCTCAAGATGTATGTAAGTAAATTTAAAAGGTAAATTAAAAGTTTAACTAAATACAATTTAACTAACAATTAATTTGGTACAGGAAAGTTGCTCTAGTAGAAAAATTACTACGGTTGATTTAAAATTTGGTTGTTTATTTAATTTAGTAACTAATTTATGCATTCATTAATATGGTAAAATATTTTTTGTAAAATAATTTAACGTTATTAAATTCAATTGAGTTGTACTAGCATACGATTTATTTTAATCTTTAATTAGGTACGTTTTTATTTTCATATTTTATATTTTAGTGTATGTCTCTAAAACAAGATTATAATTATTTTTTTTGCAAAAAAAATTTTAAATAAAAAATCCGCAAACACGTAAAATCTATAGTTTTTTTAAAATATCTACAAAACGAAACATGCTAGGTACATACAACCTTATACCAAAAGAAAGGTTGTAATATTTACTACAAAACGCAAAACTAATATACAGGGTGTCCTATTTAAAAAAAATGAGAAAATTTTGTATTTGCAAATAGTGATCACACTGTATATTTTATGGCTAAAAGTAAAAAATATTAAATTATTTAAAAATAACACTATATTTTAAAAACTTTGACCTATCACCTAAATTTTTATTTCCTTGGAAACATAATCCACAACCATATAAATATTACCATTTTTCTCAATAAAAATGTAAATATTTCGAAAATTATTAACTTTAGGCCTATAAGACCTTATACAATTTTTTCATATTTTTAAATAATATATTCAAAAATGATTTAATATCCATGGTGTTCCATTTAAAAAAATACAACTTTGGTTCATACCGTCGTTCTGACTCACTCTGTCTAATTGAAAATAATTTTAAATTATAGACCTCTTTGATACACATTAGTTTTGTTATAAACATTTTTTTGTATATCTCATAGTTTAGCCGTAATCAAAGAAGACCAGAGGTTTGGCGCACCCTGATATAAAAGAAAGTCGAGTTATGTTAGTTACACCATTTATAACTCGAGAACGGCTTAACAGATTTTTATGTAATTTTACACGTGTATTCTACCGGACTGGGCATAGGCATAACTCTGATTTCATGCCCGTACGTCATAAGGGGGCTTGCCCCCCCTGATATATTTTTTTAATATTTTGACAAACCGTTTTTTTTTTAATTTTGTATGGTGTAGAAGCAAAAGATACATAGAATCCTAAATGAGGCGCATGAAAAAGGACAGTCAACCGCCGTAAAAATTAAAGTTATGCCACAGTTTCGTATGAAGGATTTGAACTTATTTGAGTTAATTGCTGCATAACGATCAACCAGGAGAACTTTCACCTTATTCTTCTCAAAAATAGGACGTAAGAACCTGACTAGATCTTTAGCTTGTTGGCCTTTAGAAGGACATGTATAAGCAAACCTACTAAAATGATCTACTAAAAGATGAAGATATCGTTTAGGTGAATGGTTGCCTGCAAACCCACCAATAGTGTCAAGCGACATGATTTCATATGGTTACTTGGCTGGCCCTAACTGCGATAAACGACCAATGTCTCGGCTTCTTCTTGACTTGTTTTCTTGCAAATATCACATTGGTTACAACATTCTGCTATAACTGCATCCATATGTTTAAACCAGTTATATGACCAGTTCCAATGTGGCCATAGTGAGAATGAATTTTTTTTACCAACCTGTAAACCAAAGTTCTTAGATATAAAGATGCGTTCTTTGTTTCTTAGTTTTTTATATATAAGTTCGCCTTTTTCAATTGTACGTTTGTCTAAAGATAGCTCAGTGCTATTATTTTGTTGATCTTCTTTTAGGTCTTCGATGGTTATCAAATTAACCACTTTTATGTCCTCAGTATTCTCAAAAGATTCCAAACCAGGGTTTCTCGAAAGAGCATCAGCTTCTTGGTTCGTTTTGCCTGGAGAATATGTAATGGTAAAATCATATTGAGAGAAATAGTACACTAGGTCTCCAAGTTCTTCATCGGTTCTTGCTTTTATTTTAAGATTTTCTAATGGCTTATGATCTGTGATTACCTGAAACTTTAGCCCTATTAACCAATGCTGCCAATAACATAGCGCTTCTCTTATTGCGAGACACTCCAAATAAACTGCTTTTTTCTTTGCTTGTGATGGCGTGAATTTCTTTAAAAAATATGCCACCGGGTGCAACTCACCATTGTCTTGTAGCTTGTAGTTTCAAAACTGCTCAAACTCCTAAAGCACTGGCATCTGTAAATAGAAAAGTTCTTTTCTGTGGGTCAAAAATTGACAAGATTGGACTCTGACAAAGATATTCTTTGATTCGAATAAATGTTGCCTCACATTCATCTGTCCATTTAAACTCTGTTTTATTACGTAAAAGATTGGCATATGGATTGGCTCAAGAAATCTAGTGTGATCTGGAATGTATTTATGGTAAAAATTTATTTTTCCCAGGAACTGACGAATATTTTTCTGATTTTGAGGTCTGGGAAAGTGTTTAATAGATTTTAAATTATCATGATGTGGTCTAACAGAATTGTAAGAGAGACCGTGGCCTAAATACTTCACAGAAAACTGAGCGAATTTACATTTTGATAGTTTTAGCAAGAACCCTTCTTGTCTGAGTACATGACGTAATTGTTCGATATGATGTAGGTGTTCTTCAAAATCAGAAGAAAAGATTAGAATATCATCAATATAATTTATGCAAAAGTCCTGAAGTCCGTTACGTCGGATAGTAGTGGCTAGTATTCGTTGAAAAATCGCTGGAGATATTTTTAAACCAAAAGGTAATTTCTTCCATTGATAATGACTGGACTGTGTAACAAATGCCGTCTTATAGCGATCTTTTTGCCTTACTGGTATTGTCCAAAATGCTGAATTAATATCCAAAACTGTATACAATTTGCAGTTGCGAGCCTTAACTATAATGTCCTCAATTCGCGGAAATGGTTGTGATTCCGGTACCAAAATTTTATTCAGTTCACGAAAATCAACACAGAGTCTAGATCGTCTTCCTTCGTCTTTCTTATATGCCAAGGTCACTGGTGCAGCAAAAGGAGATTCAGACTCCTCTATCAGTCCTGCTTCAAGTAACTTGGTTATCTGACTTTCAATTTCACGTTCATCCGGAATGGAACATCGATAAGGTTTCTTTGAAATGTATTTATTTTCTAAGAGTTTAATGCGAGCTTCCTGATTTTTTACTTCTCCTACATCGTACTTGTGTTTTGCAAACATCGATAAATTTTCATCTAATATTTTAGAAATTTGTTTAATTTTAATGTTGTCTAGATGTTTTACTCTATCTAAATAGTCATACGAGTTTTCTTCAAAATGTCTTACCTGAACTTTATTGTTATCTAAAGTGTCGGTTGTACTATTATGATTATAAAATCTTTAATGTCTTTATATCTTCTATCTTATTTTCATCCAATAGCATCTGATCCTAGCAATACGTCATAAGAAAAATGATCATTTTTAATCACAAAAGCATCTATTTTTTGTTCTATTTTATGGATTTTCATAGGTAACTTTATTTTATTATAACTTTTTTCCACACCACTAATTGTTCTAAATGTCTGTTCATTTTCCAACATATTATGTTTAACATCTTCAATAATCTTTGAATTTATCAGTGTTATATTAGATCCACTGTCATAAACTCCAGTAACTTTATTATTGTTTATTGTAACAGTTAATTTAAGTAGTGGTGTATAATCTAGTTTTTTGTTGTTCTTCCTCTTGAGCATTAACAGCAACTTCACCAACATCCGCTAGATTTACCCTTCTCGCCTCAGCGCTACGGGTTTTGTATCTGCAAATTTCAACTGGATGAAAACGTCCCGGGTACCCACGAGCCTCACAGTTACTACATGGTCGTTTTTCTATCGATTTCTGATTTTTATTTTCATTCAAGCGAATATCAGTCTCATTAGTAGCACTTAAAAATCTTCCTTGACTTTTTTTTAATCTAGGAAATATTGATGTGTATCTACGTAGCTGATTCATAAGCTGTTCAGTAGTATTAATGGTCTCTTTGTCCAAGCCATCTTGAATGTTTGATGGCAGACCCACCACAATGTGATTTATGCGCGATTGTTCTGACATAGATGGCTCAGTCTCTAACAACATCCTTTCTTTCTTTAGCGCATAGTCTAGAAAAGAACCGTTTATATACTTATCTAAGTACACTGTTCGCCAACTTTTATCGCCGTAAGTTTCTAAAAAAGAATTTTGCCATTCCGACCATGCTCCATACATCGTTAGTTTACATAAAGTTGAGCTATACCATTCTATAGCATTATTTTCCAGAAAAAGACGTAATATTTGTATTTTAGCTTCATCTGTTGGCTATTTCATGTCTTTCGCATTCATTTTCAAAATTACTCATCCACTGGCTAGCATTTTCTTTGCCTTGAAATTTATTTAAAACAAACTGACTTTGAATTCGGGAGATATCTAGCCTTATGTTCTCTTTTGTCTCTAGTTTAGTGCTTAACCTATCAATTAGTCTAATTAAATCTGCTTCTTGAGTTTTTTCTATTTCTTCTAATGAAACCGGAGTATTTATCTCTGTATTATTCTCTACTAGTTCTTCTAAGTAACAATTTTTAAAAACAAAATTACAATCTTCGTCTAAATACAAAGTAGCAATATCAGGAATTAATGTAATAGTGATGTTCCTACTGACCTACTTTTATCAAAACTTTACTTGCCATTTTGACAGTACTACAAGTGTCAAATAACTCTTTATGATGTTTAAAATTTTGTAAATTTTTTGGAAACAAATAAGTGATATCATCTGATAATAATCTAATTGTTGTTAGTTTAACTACCTCTAAGCTATTTTCTTCACCAAGTTCCAAATGGATCCGTACCTGCTGTGACATTTTCACGTCTTCAAGGTGACCAAAAACCGATTTATAATGTTGAAATCTTGGGAACTGGGATGACAAACTAAACACCGTTTTTTCTCCTTAACGCTTTGGCCACACGGGCGGTTTTTTATGGTAGGGGAGCCCAAGCGGGGATTTTTGCAGTTACTCGAGCGCGTCAGATTATCATATGGGGAGAAACCTGGTACACTGCAGATGTACCTCTACCATATATTGGCTCTTAACACAGGGGTGTTCGTTAAGGGGGGCCCGAAAAAAAAATCTATCCTTAAAAAAACTCGAAATTGTCAGATTAAGATAAAGTAAGTTAAGTACATGCAAAAGACTGTATATTTCAAAAATCTGACGATTTGAGCCGGGCGTAAGGAAATGGGCGAGCCCCAAAGTTTCACAAGAAAAAAGCGAATATTTCACGAAATTAATGACAGATCGAAAAACTAAAAAATATGTGCTCAATATTTTTTAAAAATCTATCGAATGATACCAAACACGACTTCCCACGGAAAGGGGTGGGTGGTAAATTTAATATTTTAAATACGAATCCCGAGATATTTCGCGAAATGAACATCATATCGAAAAACTGTAAAATACACTTATTTAATATTTTTGAAAAATCTATCGGATGGCACCAAACACAACCCCCCACGGGAGTGGGGTGGGGGGTTACTTTAAAATCTTAAATAGGAGCCAAATTTTTTATTACAGATTTGGATTCCTTACGTAAAAATAAGTAACTTTTATTCGAAACATGTTTTCGAATTATGGATAGATGGCGTTATAATCGGAAAAAACGGTTGTTGGAAATGAAAAATTAAATTAAAAAATGGCAAGCGCCCACTAAAATGGAAAACTTTACTTAACTTTTTTTGGTTTTAGGACCTACTCTTCACAACCCAATAGGTCCCCAAAGCGCTTGAGTGACTGCACATTTAGCATACTTTGCTCCCCTACCATTACGGCCGCCGTAAGAGCAGTAAAAATCTGCCGAAAATGGGTCCCACGGTGAGAATAGTAGATGGCCAGACTGTTGCTGCGCGATATTTTACTGCTCAGTGTGGCCATCTACTATTCTCAGCGTGGGACCCATTTTCGGCTGATTTTTACTGCTTTTCGGGCGGCCGTAAAAAACCGCACGTGTGGCCAAAGCGTTTAGAACAAAATTTATTAGTTGATTTTGTATACAATTATATAAACTATTTACATACCTTAAAGAAAATCGGTTTTATAAGTCTTTAACTATTCTAATCTTTAAATTAACAATATCAAATAATACGTTAACAAATTTAAACAATAAAAATTATCAGAGATGTACACAAATATTAAATTAGATTTTAAAATTAACGGAACAAGATTTATGTCAATTTAGTGTCAGAATATTTATTATTCTTCTATTTCTTTATAAATATTCTTTAGCCTTTTATATACGAGGTTTTCATTATTACATATATAAAATTTAAACAACAAATTTGCAAAAAATTGTTATTTGCGTTTTAAATAAGCACTATACAATATTTTATTTTCCAGAAGAAGTTGCGTTATATTACCAGTATAAAACAAAAAAAAATAGTCGAAAAATCTTTATCTCTAATATTTATTCTTCTTCTTTAGGTGCCATCTCCGGTACGGAGGTTAGCAATCATCATAGCTATTTTAATTTTTGAGGCAGTAGCTTTAAATAGTTGTTTTGAGCTGCATCCAAACTATTCTCTCAGGTTCTTCAGCCATGAAATTCGTCTTCTTCTGCCATATATCTTTCCTTTCATTATAAGTCGTAGGATGCCATACTTCTCGCCCCGCACCACATGCCCGGGATAATAATAATTTATGAGATATTTAAATTGTTTACTAAAAGTTACTATATTTTTAATTGCAAAAACGCGGTTGTTGCCAAAAGAATATACACCTGTATAAGGTCTAATTTTTTTATTTTTATGTAGATATATTTGCGGTAAATGCAGTGGTAAATGAAGTGGAAGGAAGCGAGTGGTGTGTTGTGTGACAGAAAAATTCCAATGAAGCTGAAGGCTATAAAACAGCCATAAGACCGGCTATGATGTACGGAACTGAATGTTGGGCAGTGAAAAAGAAAGAGGAAAAACGAATGCATGTGGCGGAAATGAGGATGTTTAGATGGATGAGTGGAGTGACAAAAAAGGATAAAATTATAAATGAGTACATAAGAGGAAGTCTAGGTGTGGCACCAATTGATGCCAAAATGAGAGAGCATAGGTTAAGATGGTTTGGTCATGTTCAACGTCGAGAAGTTAATCACCCAATGAGAAAAATAGTTGAAGTGCAGATTCCTGGAAGGAGTAGGAGAGGAAGACCAAAGAAGACCTGGGGGGAGACGATAAGGCAGGACATGTTGGTAAAGAGGATTAACATTGATATGACCCAAAATAGAATTTGTGTGGAGAAATACAATTAGGGAAACCGATCCCGCATAAGGCAAAGAGAATGATGAATTTATAGAACATATTAAAAATTAGTATAAATTAAAAATTAATTTATAGAACATAATTAACATCAAGGTAGGAATTAAAATGAATGTATTACAGTATACATATAAGCAAAACTATGGTTTTTCCTAATGTACTATCCCCACTGACCAGTGGTCAATCCTTAAATAAATTAAGTAGAATAAGTATAATAGGGAATACTAAGTATAGGAAAATATATTGTAATATGGTGTATCGGCAAATGAGCCTTCAAGGGCCCGATGTCATATTTGTAACTCCAAGGGAAAAAAAAAAGAAGAAAAAAGGGAAAAAAATTGTTAATTTGTAAAAAATTTCCATGAATCAACAAGTTATAAACAAATTAGAACAATTTTCAAATGCCATTTTAGAGGGGAGTTTAATTGAAATTTGAATTGATCACTACATTTATCGAAGATTTACATAAAAATAAAGAGGCCTTATAGAGGTGTATATTCTTATAAAAAAATAAATTTTGTGCAAAAATGACCCTTTCTAATTGTTTAAACAATGATTCCCTTATATGATTTGGATACTTTCTTGAAAATATCTTGTACTCACCTAAACTTTGCTGTAAAATTTGTTCCAACCTGTATGAATTTACATGTTGATTTACATGCAGTGTAATAATTTTATTTTACTAGACTATTGTTGCCTCAGTTACAATAAATTGAGGCGCTCAAAGCAACAGTGGCCTAAGCCACAAATTGAACATTTTTAGATTAATATACCAATAAAAGCAGCAACATTAAATCTTCGGATTAGTAAGGGTCTACACAACCTACCTCTATATTTGTCTAAGTGGTGCTACATTATTTGTAGCGACATCACATAGCACAATGAAAGTATGTATGCAAAGATTGCGTTTATCTCAAAACTTCGTTTTTGGGTTAGGCCACTATTGCTCTGAGCGCCTCAATTGTGGTTTTTGGGTTAAGAATAATTTGAACAAAATATATATGCTTATACACTTATTTATTTAACATATATGTACATATAAAAAATAACAATTGGCAATAAAAAACAGATTTATCAATAATAAAAAAATAACAACTTAAGCTACCTATTTAATTTACTAAATAATCGGTTAAAGATTAATATTTGCACTTGGTACTTCGTACACTCCCAAAATTATTTTGACTGGTTTAACCTAAAACAAATAAAACAAAAGAATTAAGAAACATGCAGAATTCTGTATAGATCTGGATCCCGCGTAGGTACCAAAAAGAAGTTGATTAATAGCAAGCTGAAAATTTGGCAATACCTTAACGGTGTCCAGTCGGACACACTTTGATGTATGTGAACACTGGAACAGGGGAAGTTTTAATTGTGGAACAGGTTAAAAATTTGGAACGTCAGACTACGAAAACGTCCCATGTATTTTGTCGGACAGAACTTCCAATTGATTTGTCACCCTTTTATTAAACTTTCATGCAAAAATCAGACTGGTATTTATCACCAACTGGGCATTCTAATAAGTCCTACATGTAGAACATGTCAAACGACAGGAATTGTGACAGGTGATAAATAGCAGTCTGATTTTTGCATGAGAGGTTAATGAAAGGGTAACAAATCAATTGGAAGTTCTGTCCGACAAAATACATGGGACGTTTTCGTAGTCTGATGTTCCAGATTTTTAACCTGTTCCACAATTAAAACTTCCCCTATTCAAGTGTTCCCGTACATCAAAGTTTGTCCGACTAGACACCGTTAATAGTGCAGTCACTGAAGGTTGATATGAGCTATTACTTCCGATTTCGTTGAACCTCCATAGATTTACATGAAAATTGGTAAGTTGTTAGAGGATATCTCAAGGAATAAAGGTGACCTGGTGCCAGCTTGCTCTTTTACCCTGGGGTGGATGCAACCCCTTCCAGGGGGTGAAAAGTATTTTATTAAAAATACCCCCTAATTCGATAGAGGGACTAACTCTAAGCAAAATATGTTATATAAAGTTACTGAAATAAATAAAAACTTTTTGAGTTATTAAAGATTAAAGATTTGAACTTCTCGTGAAAAAATGCATGTTTTTAACCGATTTTTTATAAATAACTCAAAAACTCTAAGTTTTTACAAAAAAGTTATTCTTTCCAAAATTGAAGCTCATAAAAAATGAAATAAATTCCATACTAGAAAAACCGTTTATTGTTAACTAAAAGTGAGTTATAGGTAATTGAATGTATATTTTTTTCGGCGACTACCCAAATCTAAGTATTTAAGCTTAAATAACGGGAAAATGATGGATTCTCTGACATAAACTTATTAAATATTTGTCTAAGTATTTAAAAATATATATCCAATGAGCCCCCTAACAAGTTGATTGCATTAAAATTTATGCTCCAAAAATGTTTCAAAACCTATTTTTTTTTAATTTTTCCAAAAAATGTTTATGTTTTTTTTAATGCCTCTGATAATACAAGATTCATCTAAAAATCATTTGAAAGCTAAAACCAGAGGCGTTTAAACCACGTTGAACTTAATCTTTTAAACCCCTTACTTTTTTTTAAAATAAAAGGTTAAATGGCCCCGGTTACAATGTTCTCGCAGCAAAATTTAAGATTTAAACGTTTCTATCTCGGTTATTTGGTACGCTAGAGAAATAGTGAAAAAGGTAAAATATTTGATACAGAAAAAACTAAAATTCGGTTATTTATCATTTTTTTCTTATATTGAGTATTTTTGGAGTTATTATTAAAAGAAAATGAAAATTACGAGAATTTAAAAAATTCTGGTTTTTTAAAATTGTATTTTTTTTCTTCGAAAATATGCATTCTAAACCGGTCAAAATTGTTGAAATCATTATTTATGCTAATATAAAGAAATTCTTGTAAGGATTTCTACAAATTTTAATTTTTGTGGAAATGGCGTGTGTTTTATTTTTCACTTTTTCCAAAAAAATTCGAAAGGGTACTCTTATTTTTATCATAACTTGCTTAATATTGATGCTATTAACTTCTTCTGGAGCTCATTTGATAGGTGTTCCGAAGTACTTTGACAAGTGTTTAATAGGTATATTTTATAAAATGCATCGTTTTCCCGTTATTTAAGCTTGAATACTTTGATTTGCGCACTCGTCGAATAAAATGTACCTTCAATTACCCACAACTCACTTTTAGTTCACATTAGAGGAGTTCTTTAAATGAGAAGTGTATTCAACTTTTTATTATCTTTAATTTTGGCAATAATAACTTTTTTGAAAAAGCTTATAGCTTTTGAGTTATACGTGAAAAACAGCTTTAAAACATGCATTTTTTACAAAAATATAAAATCTTTGATCTTGAATAACTCAAAAAGTATTGATTTATATTACTTTATATATATCAAATTTTGCTTAGAATTTGTCCTTATATTGATTTATGTATTATTTTTAATGAAATAATTTTCACCCCCGAGAAGGGGTGGCATCCACCCACAGAGTAAAAGCGCAAGTGGCACCAGGTCACCTTTGTTCCTTGAGGTATCCTCTAACTACTCGCCAATTTTCTAGTTTTTTCTACATTTCTACATTTTTCTAGTTACCCTCCAGTTCAAAGTTGAATTTGTGCCGTTGGTTGCTTTTACTTGGGGGGTGACAGTCACCCCTTCTCGGGGGTGAAAAAACACGTTCAAGATAAGACCGGAAATGGATAAACTGACTGATTATAAGCAACTTTCGTTCTATAAAGTTTTTTACGTTAGTCAATACTTTTCGAGTTATTCGCGATTGAAAATGTTGAGTTTTCGACAAAAAAACTACGTTTTCAGACCGTTTTTCGCAAATAACTCAAAAAGTAAATATTTTATCGAAAAAAATATTCTTAGCAAAAGTGTAGCTTATAAAAAAACGAAAAAAAATGTATCAGTAAAATCTATAAAAGGAGTAAAAGCAAAGTTGTAGCTCATGAAAAATATGTTGTTATTCGTCTAATTCCAAATCTAATAATTCAACACGAAATCAACGAAAAATTAAGCACTTTTCGGGAAAAGCTTATTAATATTTTTAAAGTATATAAAAAAAGGTTTATACTGGTTTTTTTACAAAAGTTTCTAGCGACGAAAATAAACGAGTTACACCGAAAAAAAAGTTGGCCCCCCTTTTTTTTTAAAATCGTAAAAACCTCCCTCTATTTAGCACCCTAAATAAAATTAATCGTTACCGCTTTACCATTTATTTTAACTGTATGTGTATTGTTTATATGATCTGTAAGTTTGATTGGTTTGAAGTGCTTATTTTTGAAAAAAATTGATTTTATAGTAAAAAAAAATGTAACAATTTTTGAAAAATTTCCTCTTTTCAAAATAACTTAAAAAGTATTAGTGATAAGAAAAATCTTAAATAGAAAAAAATGTAGGTTTTGCCATTATAAATATGCTAGTTTCATTTTGTTTTTCCATAAGACAAAAATTTGTTAAGATATGGCTGTTCAAAATTTGCTAAATTCGTGATTATTGACCCGTTCAAGCTTTTTCAACTATAGTCTATAACCCTTTCAAAAATAAACACTTTAAACCGGCGAGAATAACAGATCATATAAAAATAGATAAGTAAGTAAATTGTTTGTAAAGCCGTAGCGATTAATTTCATTTGAGGAGCTAAACACGGGGAGATTTTAATGATTTTTTTACCAAAAAAAAGAGGGCCAACTTTATTTTGAGCGTAACTCGCTTATTCTTAATGCGAGAAACTTTTATGAACCATTAAAATACCGCCTTTTATAAACACTTTAAGAAAGTTTGAATGGGTTTTTCCCGGAAAGTGCTTAATTTTTCATTAATTTCACCTTGAAATATTCGATTTGGAATTAGACGAATAAGAACGTATTTTTCACGAGCTACAACTTTGTTTTTACCCGATCCACAGACTTTTTTCGGTTTTTTATAAGCTACAATTTTGCTAAGGATATTTTTTTCGATCAAATATTTACTTTTTGAGTTATTTGCGAAAAACCGTCTGAAAACGTAGTTTTTTTGTCGAAAAATAAACATTTTCAATCGCAAATAACTCGAAAAGTATTAACTAACTTACGTAAAAAACCCTATAGAACAAAAGTTACTTAAAATCAGTCAATTTATCCATTTCCGGTTCTATCTTGAACGTATATTTTTTCACGTCCGAGAAGGGGTGACTGTCACCCCCCAAGTAAAAGCAACCAATGGCACAATTTCAACTTTGAAGTGGAGGGTTGGAGGGTATGTAGAACCTAAATCCAAATTTTCATGCAATTCGGATTTGCCCCTGAAAATTACACGGTATCGCCGTATTTTCCTTTCATTTACTGGGCTAATTAATAAACTTTTTTGTACGCGGGATCCAGACCTAGTATAACATGCAGCTCTTAGCAGCTTTAACAAAATAAAATGGAAACATGATATAACTATAAAAAACATGAGATATAAAAATAAAATAATTTTTTTTTAATTCAGTTGCAATGCGAAGGCAAAACAATTTTACTTTTCAATTAGAATACGGAGCGCAGTCCAGTCCTCTTAATCGCGATTTTCGGCTCTTATTGGAGCTTCATCGGAAAGAACGTAGGCCTTTTCTCCATACTCTAATCGATCCGCACTGAGAGCTTTTCCCACCCATTGCAACTGAAGTGAAAACATTAGGTGACTAGCGTCATCTGGCAATTAGAAGATGAAGTTTTCGATCCTAATAGCATTATTAATAATATTTAAAAAATATTAAAATATTACTAAAAGATTTTTAGTAAAGTTTTCGATTTAAAAATCTTTTAGTAATATTTTAATATTTTGTAAATATTATTAATAATGCTATTAGAATCGAAAACTTCATCATCTACATGAGATATATTTTATTAAGCAATTAATTTAAACTTCATGTGATAATTACAAATAGGGGTCAAAATGGGGTAGTGATGCGCAAAATATGACTCGGTATCTTGTGAGCGTCACTAGCCTCTATTGTGACGTTAACAAGATACATAAGTTGCGTTTGCAGAGACTGTCAGTGACAAATTGTCAGAAAATCGCATGCGCACTTTAAAATAATATAAATAATATCGGTAATAGATAAATATACTAATGTGATATTCAAAGATCGGTGTGCTCAAAGCAATTGATTAGATAATTAACTAATTAATTAAATTTAATTTTAATGATGCACTTATGATTTAATCACACTATTTAATGCTCTAATCTCAGGGTTTTATATTCTCGTGCTTCAATATCTCCTTTGCTTTACATATGATAAATAAGGTCAAAGATTAACGGAATAAAACACATATATGGTACAAAAGCATCTATTGAAATAAATTCACCCTCAAAATATCCTCTAAAAATAATATCTCCTATTCTGATTATTGAAATAACCCTACCACTATCTAAAGTACTTATTGAAATTTGCGTTATGAATAATTCTACAAAAAAAATAAAACTGTCTCTCGGATGATGAGTTGTCCAAATTCTTGTCTCTGGTCGCCTACAATTTACTCTTAGCAGCCCCCTACGTAGTCAGCAATCTCGCAACAAATTATTGCAAGCCTATTGTCATTAATGACCCCCTACAGATGCACGTATCTTTCAAAAAACAATGCTAGCCTTTTCTCCTCTCGATAAACTGAATCTATTTCTCGTTCCGGCATGCAACGGTGACTCTTGGAATATAAGTAGAACAATATAACTTTACAATGCTTTACGTGATGAGCTTCCGTCAGGACACTTATTTCAACAAACTCACAACTATTCACTTATCTGCCTTACTACTTCAGGAGACTCTTAGAGATCACCACTAGTCGACTTAACGATCATTTAACAACTAACTCTTCTTCCACCCTCTAACATTTCGCTAAACTCCCATTCTTCATACCTAGCCCCTCCTTTTTCCTTCTTCACCAATCCGAGTTCCTCAATTTTATCCCCATCTACCTTTCAGATAACAAACACCAATTTTCCCTACCATTAGAAATTTCCTAAAACTAATTACATGCCAATCGGTTTTTTTTTTCCTTTCTTAATATCTAAACAAAGATTACATTCATTTAAATTTCTAAATACAATTGTTCCCTCGCCGCAAAAGTCCATTTGGGAAACCCGGTCTCATTGTCCAAACACATAACCACTTTCTTATCATACTAACTGTACAAAGAAAATACTTAATCCCTATTTAAATTTTGTTTACCTACGGCCATCCAAAGATAATTGACTTTCATTTCTTCGAAATGAATTTTGGTATATTTTTATTATATGTTTTAACTTTTCTAAAATATTAAGATCGAAACCATATTAATTCAAATTTTACATATCTTAACAATACATACAAGGTACCTATATTTAATATTCATTAATATTCATCATCCAACCAATTCACGTCAGCTGCTGGACATAGGTTTCAACCAATTGTTTCCACACTTCACGGTTTTGTACTGATTGTTGCCAGTTTTTACTAATCCGCCTGATATCATATTATGTCCATCGTGTAGGCGGCCTTGCTCTACTTCGTTTATCTTCTCTTGGTCTCCATTCCATCAGCTTTCGTGTCCATCTTGAATCTTTCAGCCTGGCGACGTGTCATTCCCAGTTCCATTTGAGCCTGGTGATACGTTCTACAACATCTGCGATACCGGTTGTTTGTCTGAGATCTTCATTTCTTATTTTATCCCGTAGGGTTACGCCCAGCATGGATCTTTCCGTACGCCTTTGAGCAACCATCATTTTTGACGCTGTTGCCTTGGTTAGAGTCAGTGTCTCTGCTCCATATGTCATTATCGGTAGCACACATTGGTCAAACACTTGTCTTTTTAAACCGATCGGTATACTGCTCCTAAATATGTCTCTCAGAGCTCCGTAGGCTGCCCAAGCAAGAGTTAATCTTCTTTTTATTTCGCATGTTTGGTTATCTCTGCCAATTCTAATTTCATCACCCAAGTGAATGTACTTTTCCACTAGTTCTACTTCTTGTTCACGTATAATCAGCTGTCCGCTAGGAATCAGATTAGTCATAAATTTAGTTTTAGAAAAGTTCATTTTCAGGCCTATTTTCCAGCAGTTAATAATATTCAATAATATTAATAATAATTATTATTAAAAATAAATTATTATTATCCAGATTTAGCCATACGGCTCACACTCCCTCTAAGGAGAAAATTGACTCATCCCAGATACCTAT
This sequence comes from Diabrotica virgifera virgifera, assembly GCF_917563875.1. Lineage (NCBI taxonomy): Eukaryota > Metazoa > Arthropoda > Insecta > Coleoptera > Chrysomelidae > Diabrotica > Diabrotica virgifera. Next base: position 995,710 of record NC_065443.1, read on the forward strand.
GGTATCACAACGATTGAGCTTTGGTGGGACTCTTTCCGTGTTATCGAGTCCTAGTTGACTTGGTATGCAGGTGTTTCTCCCAAAAATGTTCGTACACATCTGGCCGTCGAGAGTAATACAGCTTTCTGCATGGTCTTATAAAGATGTTCATTTAGACCAAGCTTCTTTATGTTTTCGAGAAGGTTCTTCGGAATGACTCCAGTAGTAGATATAATAAATAATAGGTATCGTCTGGGTACTTTGCTTTCTCCTTATTCTTATTAAATTATTATTATTAAAAATATTAATTAAATACTAAACGGTATTATTTATATTAGGTGACGTTAGGAGTTGTTATGGATAAGTTGTCAGGGCTCTGCGAACGCACTTAATGTCATATTCTGCGCATCACTACCCTCTACTCAGTTTTTTGACTATAAAACGTTTGTTGTGCATTTTAGAGAAATATGTTTCAAATAAATGTTATAGATCTTAAAAACTTACTTAATTTGCTAGCCGTATACTGAAATACATTAGTTAAAATTATTTATAAATGCAGTTTTATTCATGAAATAATCTTACTGAAGTAAACTTGAGCGCTTAAAATTGCCGATTTGTGATCGTCTCGTGACAATTTGACATTAGATGCAGAACTAAAAGTTTATTATGGATATTTTCTTAAATGTGACAGTTGTCAAAACTAGGAAACTGGTTACAATTAAACAAAATCAATCTACTTATAATTATTCCCACCGTAATAATGTACAGTAGAAAATTACCGCTGTAATAATAATCTGATTGCACAGAATTAATCACGTAATGAAAAATCTTACTACACGATTGGAAGTTAAAATCATTAAAAAATAATCGGCTATAATTTTTATTCCTGTGCTCTGTATTGGTCAGAAACACTATGAATGAAATAATCGTAAGGTTTATAAAATAAACATATAAAATAAACACAAATACCTTTTAATAGCCTTGTTAATTTGCTATCGCTATATGGAACATGCTGGGATTTTTCTGTCTTCGAGGCTGCTGAAGACATTTCCGAGAACAAGGAGCGCTTTATTGATATTCGTGCCTTCTTGAATTGAAATGTTTTCCGGTGGCTCCCAAAATCCTCTCTGAAGCCGATCGGTGCCTGCCAACTCTACTAAAATGTAATTTTGATTGTTTAGTTTAGTCCATTGAAATGTTACATTTTTTAGGCCATAGCTTGTTAGAGGAGTCAATTTTATTTTTTTGATGTGTAGGGAGGATCAGTAGAAGCTTAAGTTTAAGTTTTTGGGGTCGCCACCCTTGTCTCCCGGCCTTCATCCTACAGAAACTACTAACCCTACAGAAAATCTAATAAAAATAAAATGTAGCAAATTAAATTTCCTACAATTTTGTTTCTATTAATTTTTTTTTAGTCAAGTAACCAACAAAAAAGATATAAACAAAAATAGGTAAAAATTATAAAAATATAAACAAAAAAGTTTCCTTTTGGAGGTTATAACTTTTTTTATTTAATTTTACAATAAAATGACATTGTAACAATTTTTTGGAGGGTTTTTCAGCGAACAATGTCCACTATAAAGTTGTTTAATTCTATTTATAGTATGATAAAATTAAGTATTTTCGATGGGAAATAATATTAGGAAATATACAGGGTGTAACAAAAATACAGGTCATAAATTAAATCACATATTCTAGGACCAAAAATAGTTCGAATGAACCTAACTTACCTTAGTACAAATATGCACAGAAAAAAAGTTATAGCCCTTTGAACTTACAAAATAAAAATCGATTTTTTCGAATGTATCGAAAACTATTAGAGATTTTTTATCGAAAATGGATATGTGGTATTCTTATGACAGGAGCATCTTAAAGAAAAATTATAGTGCAATTTGTGCTCCCCATAAAATGTTTATGGGGGTTTTGTTCCCTTAAACCCTTCCAAACTTTTCTGTACGTTCCAATTAAATTATTATTGTGATACCATTAGTTAAATTCAATATTTTTAAAACTTTTTTGGCTCTTAGTATTTTTTCGATAAGGTAGTTTTTATCGAGTTGCAGCTTCTTTTTTAATATGTTTACATAAAGATTGTATGGGGGTTTTGTTCCTTTAAACCCCCCAAATGTTTGTGTACGCTCCAATTAAACTATTACTGCGATACCATTAGTTAAACAAAATGTTTTTAAAACTTTTTTGCCTCTTTGTATTTTTTCGAGAAGGCACCTTTTATCGAGATATGGCTTCCTTTTAATACGGTTCAAAATATACCTAAAAATGTAAATCATACATAAATTTTCATATTATTACCAAGTCTCCATAATCGTACTTAATCATATAATCATATACAAATATGTGGTGGATTTGACAAATATTCAAAATATCTCGATAAAAACTGACTTTTCGAAAAAGTACTAAGAGCCAAAAATGTTTTAGAAATATTGTGTTTTAAGTAATGGTACTACAATAATAATTTAATTGGAACGTACACAAAAGTTTCGGGGGGTTTAAAGGAACTAAACCCCCATAAAATTTTTATGGGGTGTCCAAATTTCACTATAATTTTTTTTAAGATGCTACTGCCATAATAATGCCACGTGTCCATTTTCAATAAAAAATCTCTAATAGTTTTCGATATATTGAAAAAAATCGATTTTCATTTTGTAACTTAAAAGGGTTGTAACTTTTTTTATATACACATTTGTACTAAGGTAAGTTAGGTTCAATCAAACTATTTTTGGTCCCAGAATATGTGGTTAAATTTATGACCTGTATTTTCGTTACACCCTGTATAACAAGGAAATAGCTTCAGAACATTATGATAAAATTGTTCCAAATAATGGCATAGCCCAGACATTCAAAGTGAAAGTTATCCTCCAACACCAAATGGTTCTATATGGTCCACATAATGTTCAGAAAAAGTCACACCATTTTGAGCGTCGGATTTGAGGGGGGGAGGGGGGAGAAATCGGTAAATTCGTAGTTTTTTAGGTTTTTCGTCAATATTTCTAAAACTATGCGGCGTAGCATGAACAACCTTTTATACAAAAATGTTATACATTAAATTTGAAATAAAAAAGGACCTATGCATAATCCTAAAGTGAACGGTTCCAAAGTTACAGAGGTAGTATATTATAATTGGTCCAAAAAAGGCCTAACCCAGACATCCAAAGTAAAAGTTTTCCTCCAACACCAAATTGTTCTATATGGTCCACATATTGTTTAGTAAAAAGTTACACCATTTTGAACGTCCGGTTTGGGAGAGGGGCAGGGGGGGAGATGGAGAAGTCGGTAAATTAGTAGTTTTTTTTACGTTTCTCGTCAATATTTTTAAACCTATGCTTTAGCGTAAACAATGTTCTATACATAATGTTCTATATAAAATTTAAAACAAAAAAGGCCCTATACATAATTGTTATAAAATCAACGGTTCCAGAGTTACGGAGGGTGAAAAGTGGAGGTTTTCGATACTTTTTATATTCTTTGTGCAATTGATGATGATTTTGGGTGGTAGGGTTGACGTCTTTTCAAGGGCTTATCATTAACATACCATCGGACACTGAAATAGCAAATTTTATTTACAAAACCCAATTCTGTTAGAAAAATTTCTATAAATTGCCCAAAAAATATAAAAAGTATCGAAAACCTCCACTTTTCACCCTCCGTAACTCTGGAACCGTTGATTTTATAACAATTATGTATAGGATATTTTTTGTTTTAAATTCCATGTAGAACATTTTTGTATAGAACATTGTTCACGCCAAAGTATAGTTTTAGAAATATTGACGAAAAACTTAAAAAAAACTACTAATTTACCGACTTTTCCCCCATCTCCCCCCCAAACCGGACGCTTAAAATGGTGTAACTTTTTATTGAACAATAGGTGGACCATATAGAACAATTTGGTGTGTAAGGAAAACTTTTACTTTGGATGTCTGGGCTAGGCCTTTTTTTGGACCAATTATACTATACTACCTCCGTAACTTTGGAACCGTTCATTTTAGGATTATGCATAGGGCCTTTTTTATTTCAAATTTAATGTAGAACATTTTTGTATAGAAGGTTTTTTATGCTAAACCGCATAGTTTTAGAAATATTGACGAAAAACCTAAAAAACTACGAATTTGCCGATTTCTCCCCCTCTCCCCACCAAACCCGACGCTCAAAATGGTGTGACTTTTTTCTGAACATTATGTGGACCATATAGAACAATTTGGTGTTGGAGGATAACTTTCACTTTGGATGTCTGGGTTTGGGTTTAGTTATACCATACTATTATTTATCTCAGTTTTACAGCGCTCCAAACTTGTCCAGATTCTCGAATGCTCATAGGGGTACAATAAAAACAAAACGTTAGGCTTACCTTTCAATCTATATATTTTTTTATTCGTACAATCTATTATGATTTTAACATTTCAATGCTATTATCAATCTATTTTTGACCTTTCTCCCCACTATAAAACTTAGAACCCTAAGCATATATAGAAAAGGCCCAAGAAGATGTTTGAGGACAAATTCGCCGGTCCAGAAGCAGAATGACGCAACTGAAAAATTCTTCAGAAGAGCAAAAAACGATTTTTAAATATTTAAAATAGGGATTAAATGAAGAGTAATCGTCCAGAAGCATCGGTATGGCGTTTGTTTTTTGACAAGAATGGCTTTTATTTTCATTGATATTGATTCAAATTTCATTATCTTAATTTAATCGCATCATTTTTAACCCTATCTACAGTTACGTCATTATGCATCTGAAACAAGGTCTAACATAGCGCGTATTTCAGTAACGACGCAACTCCCCTATAGTGGCTCAGCACATTTTTACAGTTCAGTCGTTTTTGTATCATCTGTACATAGTATTTTAGAAGTTAATTACGCAATTAACAGGAATTGGCAAAATTTGCAGTTACGTCATTATTTTTCGGTACCGGACTGAATATCTGCCTGCTATTACTTTTATTATTATAATTTTATCCTAGGTGGCACAGCAGTCGGTTCCCCTCTACTTAACTTTTCTTACAGTTGTGCTATCCATTTGGCCATGTGCCGTCATATTAAAAATTGTGAAAAGTATTTAAGAGTTTTATAGATAATACTATTGAGAGTCTTGTGGGTAAAATTTATATTTTTGTGATTATATAAGCATTTTGTGTTTTTTGTAAGTGCGCATGATGAGTGGTGGTTATTTAATTTGTAAGAAACGTCTGGGGAAAATTATTTGACAGTGGAAAGTCGCGCCATCTTTACTCACTGTTGTCGGCGAACGTTTTTCGTCTCTTTATATGGCGGAAATAAAGACAATTATCTGGAAACCCTGAGATACAAACGATTCGCTAAAACAGTGACAAAAATGCATTTAACCTCTTCTCACTTCCTCCAACACAAGATGCAGCCCGTTTCCACAGACCCCGAGTGTATCACCAGATTCAGTCATGGCTCGGTAAACAGTGTGATCCAGAAGATTGGGGCTGGAAAAAGAATTGACATTTTTTAGATAGCAATCCAAACTTCTATGCCTCCAGTACCCCCGAGCTTATTAAATTCATCTTTTGCAGGTGCAATGGAAACTGGAAGTGCATGTGGTTGCCGAAAAGCAGACATCAAATGTTCAGCATTGTGCCTCCATTGTGGTGGTGAAAGTTGCAGCAACATCGTGGATATATCAACATTAATTATTAAAGGAAATAAATTAGACTATGAATTACCGACAATGACGCCAACTATACCACAAAAATTCACCTCGGATACTGATTCAGATCTTGACTCGCAGCCTGGACCATCGAAAAAAAAAAATGAAAAAATAATAACTATGATAGATCTTTTTCAACGTATAATAATAAATAATATTATTTTGTCTAGAAATTGTCCGCGGATTGGGCCTATTGGGATACTACACAAAAAACGCGCCTCCAGACTCTACCTCATAGGTGGCGGGGAAAACGGTCAAAAATAGCATAATAATAGCAGAGGAATGTTAAAATCATAATAAATAAATATACCTATAGGTAGAAAAGTAAGCCTAAGGTTTTGGTTCCGTCTCCTTATGGTTTTGTTAATTTTTGTTTCGATTTTATTTTACATGTAGATGCATATCAGAACATTCCTAAAGCTTGGGTAAATTATTTTCCAGAAATCTTTTAATAGATTAAAATACATTCATTCTTACCCATAGTTCTGGGCAGTGCTGTTTTTGTAACAATATAGGTTCCGGTACGCAATGTTCTGGAGGGTCTGGTGAGTGTTCATAAGAGGGGTCCGCCCCCGGGAAAACTTTTTAAATTTAGCCTCAATAAGGGCCTTTTAAAGTTACATATTTGGGAGCGAGGAAAAAATTCAGGAATTTGTCTATAATTTTGTTGTTTTTTTTTTATTTTTCCCAAGAGGTACCGGTACGGCGTACCGGCGCGTACCGTCACAAAAACAGCACTGGTTCTGGGTAATATTTGTCAATTGTATTTATAATCCTCTTTATAAAGTTAGGTATTTGGAAAGTTGTGCGAGGCAAGCTATATTGTTGCTTCTTAGAAGGACAGTGATGACGATTTGTTAATTACGTTTTTTCCAAAGTGAAATTAGGTAGAAGAGATAAATACATTTTTGCTTTCCCCACCACATGGGATTTCTGGTCGAGAGTTTTTTGTAATTTTAGTAGGTACTAGCGAACAAAACTTTGATCCGTAAAGACCTGTAGCAATCAATAAAGAGTTCTATCAAAAACTGTCGTCGGATATTATTTTAATTTGCTAAAGTAATATTTTATAGCAACATATATTCACAGTAAACTAATCGTGAATCAAACAGTTTTTTTTATTGTATTCCTATGAGAATTCGAGAATGTGGTCAAGTTTGGAGTGCTGTAAAACCTAGATAAATAAATAAAATGGAATACATTTATAGTGGAAATTGTTCGTTGAAAAATCGTCTACAAAATCGCTATGATGTTATTTTATTGTGAAATGAACGGAACAAACGTTATAACCTCCTAAAAAACTTCTTACAAAATTTTCTTTTATTTTTGTTTATAAATTTTTTGTTGGGCGCTGGACTATAAAAAGTAATAGATATAAAATTGTAGAAAATTTAATTTGCTATATTTTATGTGAAATTAAATTTTCTGTAGGGTTGCCAGTTTAGGAGATACAGCGCGAAAGCCCTTTGCACCCCTTTTTCCAAGATGGCGGCCGGGGGATAAGAGTGGCGATCCCAAAAGCTTGAACTTAAGCTTCTACTGAACCCCCCTACATATTAAAAAAGTAAAATTGACTCCTCTAAGAAATGCAACTCTAAATGTAACATTTCAATGGACTAGTTAGTTTTCATGGCTAAAAGGTAGCATGAGAGCTGTTAGACATTTTTGGGTCGGTATTTTAGGCACTCTAACAATTTTTCAAGTAACTCTTCCATGATAGCCCAATACAAAACTGTAGGTCTGGCTGAAGGGTTAGTTCGGAGCCCCTCTGCTCGGAAAGAAAGTTCATAGCTGTACATATATAGTTTTATATTTTATACTGGTTAATAGTATATATAGATTCAGATATGCAATCCCCTGAATTTCAGATGCAACCCCTGAAAATAATCTTGGGGCGCCCATGCAAGCATCTTGCAGAGTTAAAATCCCTCACAGATCGCCTGGCTTGTTTATTTTCTTTATATTTAAATATTTAAATTTACTTTAAAGTCACCTCAAAGATATTTTTTTTTAATTACAATTTTTACAATTACAATTTTTTGGGAAAATGACCGCTACCTTCCATCCAGACCGGCATTTTTGTATTAGGCTATCATGGAAGAGTTACCTGAAAATTTTTCAGATATCCTAAAATACCTACCCATAAATGTCTAACAGCTCTCGAACCATTATTGATTATATATTAGCGAGCACAATATATTAAAAAATGCATACATAAAATCTCGTGTTATAAATAGTATTATACAGGGTGTAACGAAAACACAGGTCATAAATTTAATCACATATTCTGGGACCAAAAATAGTTTGATTGAACCTAACTTACCTTAGTACAAATGTGCATATAAAAAAGTTACAACCCTTTGAAGTTACAAAATGAAAACCGATTTTTTCCAATATATCGAAAACTATTAAAGATTTTTTATTAAAAATGGACATATGCCATTATTATGACAGTAGTATCTTAAGAAAAAAATATAGTGAAATTTGGACACCCTATAAAAATTTTATGGGGGTTTAGTTCCTTTAAACCCCCCCAAACTTTTGTGTACGTTCCAATTAAATTATTATTGTAGTACCATTACTTAAACACATTATTTTTAAAACTTTTTTGGCTCCTAGTACTTTTTCGAAAAGTCAGTTTTTATCGAGATATTTTGAATAATTGTCAAATCCACCACATATTGGTATATGGTTGTACGATTATGGAGACTTGGTAATAATATGAAAATTTATGTATGATTTACATTTTTAGGTATATTTTGAACCGTATTAAAAAAGAAGCCATATCTCGATAGGTGCTTTCTCGAAAAAATACAAAGAAGCAAAAAAGTTTTAAAAACACTTTGTTTAACTAATGGTACAACAGCAATATTTTAATTGGAACGTACACAAACATTTGGGGGGTTTAAAAGAACAAAACCACCATAAAATTTGTATGTAAACATATTAAAAAATAAGCCGCAACTCGATAAAAACTGCCTTATCTAAAAAATACTAAGAGGCAAAAAAGTTTTAAGAATATTAAATTTAACTAATGGTGCCACAATAATAAATTAATTGAGACGTACACAAAAGTTTGGGGGGGTTTAAGGGAACAAAAACCCCATAAAATTTTAATGGGGTGCACAAATTTCACTATAATTTTTCTTTAAGATGCTCCTGGCATAAGAATGCCACATATACATTTTCAATAAAAAATCTCTAATAATTTTCGATATATTCGAAAAAATCGATTTTCATTTTGTAACTTCAAAGGGCTATAACTTTTTTATGTGCATATTTGTACTAAGGTAAGTTAGGTTAATTCGAACTATTTTTGGCCCCAGAATATGTGATTTACTTTATGACCTGTATTTTTGTTACACCCTGTATATTAATGAAAAGAGGAAAGTCCCAGATACAAAATTCACTATTAAAATGAAAATTAAAATAGTAAACAATAATTTAAATCTGAAACTTTTCTTATTGGAACCTCTTTCTGGTAACATCCTTAATCTCTGACTTTTACAATTTATAAGACAAGAGACGACGAATAAAGAAAGCTAAAATGTCTCTACAATATGCAGTCAGATTCCGCTTTCATTCGTCTAGGAAAAAGGTCCGAAAGAAAGTTCCTAGTACTCAAAATCTGAGTAAAGATAAAAGTGTAAACAGTAGATATTATTAATGTTTATAGCCAAACAGAAATAAGGAATCAAATTCAGAGCTGGTAGGTGTCAGAGAAAAATTTACAACTAGAATCAACGAACATCGAAGAATTAAATAATTTACTAATGGAGACACTTCTTAAAGCAAACAATGAGGCAGCATTGAAGGAAAGAAAAACACAGGACTATTATATCTGAAAAGACACGTAAACTTATGAAATGACGAAGGGAATTGTTGGAAGAACTGTGTGGTATATTATGAACCCTCTGTATAAATCATAATTTAAATATGATGTTATTAACCTTTAGGGTATTGAACATACATAAAAACAATAGCTTATAGTTTGTATCACATGTTTATTACGAGTGAACTTGAACTATATTTGTTATGGTTCAGATAGGTATAAAAACACGCTGAACAATCAGTATGCAGATATAGATATACCTACAAATAATTATTGGAAGTTAGTAGCTAAGGCGAGGCGCTATGAATCATTAATGTTATTGTTTAGATATCGGATACCAGTGAATAAAATATAATGTATAGTAAGACGTGTTTAGTCTTTTTAATTAATTAGAACCAGAAGGCAGTAACAACACGCTATTTATTACATGGCGTTCCTGTAAATAATTAGGAGAATCTTCTGACAATGGCTGCAACAAATTGGAAACACAGACGGCGAAGATGGACCAGGACGAAGATGCAGAGAACCCAGGGAACAAAGACAAAGTGATAAAATGTAAGTAAGAATGTCTATCTTTATTAAAAATGCTTCCCTCGTTTTTAAATTTTTATTGAAAATTGAATATTTATCTTTGCTGATTTTTGAATAATTTATGAAATATCGATTTTTTTTTAAGAATATCTATAAATTTTGAAATATGAAGTCATTTTTGAGAATATTTTTATCAAAGTTTATTATATATGTTATTATTGAATTTTTATTGAATTTTTATTGAATTTTTATTGAATTTTGAATTTTTATTGAATTTATTTGAAAAATCTCTATCCGATTTCGATTTTTAGTCCGGTTATTTTTGAATATTTTATGGAATCTCGAATTTTTTTTCAAAAATTTCTATCGAATTTTGAGATATGAACTGATTTTGAATATTTTTATCTAACTTTTGCATATGCTATTTTTGAATTTTTATTGAATTTTTGTCGAATATGTATACTATTCTTGCATTTTTATTAGCCAGTTATCTTATTACATATTGATATTTATTGAGTATATTTAGTACATTTTCATCGATTTTGTGTTAAATTTTGTATGATATGAACCTGAATTAATAATTTTTTGCGTGATAAATGATATATTTTTTTTAATGAATGATGATTAGTGATGACATACGTTGATATAAGAGCTTAAGATAAACATTGCTGTAAGCAAGAAATATACTTTTAACGAACCGACCTGATGCGTCGAGATAAGGAATTTGGAGAAGAACTATATAGATAAGAAGAAGAACTAACAATAGTATAAGCTAAATATTATGAGACAACTTGAGACAATAAGAAACCCACTGCTCTTGTCAAATTAGGAAGGTACTAAGTGATTTATAGAAGCTTGAAAGCTTATTAGAGACCCACTCTGTGTTTTGAAGGGTACCTATTTTATTCATGATTATTCGTGAATAAACAACGGCCTCAAAGCAAGGGATTGAGGTTGTGAAATTTGTAAAAGAATTTGATCTAGCCAACGATGTTATACCCGCTTCTGTTAAGGTAGATTGTAGAGGTTTCGTGGCTAGTATTGAGTATTATGATTGTTATATGGAATATGTAGAAGAATTGGAACTTTTCTCTCGAGTAAAGCCACTTTGATTAGTCGAACGTAGGCATTGAGGGATAAGTAAAGGAAGTGATTATTATGATGTTATATTATGAAATGATATATTGATGATTAAATGACAAATGATTGTTATATGAAGATGAATTATGTACACTAGTTACGCCACTGGATTCTGCAGATTCTAGGATACTAGAATCTGCGCAATAATACCTTATAAATAGAGGGACTTTCATATCATAATAACTTTTTGCTACTTGTATTCAACTTTTGCTTAACTTAGTTCAGTTTGTTTAACACTTCTGTTGTTTCACATTTTGATTTATATTTTGAAAATAAAATACTTTTTTAAAAACTCTTTCTCGAACATCAAATACATAATTGGCGCAGTCAGTAGGATACGTGCGGGATCGGAAAAGACAATTTTACGCATTACAGTGATAGAACTTTTTCGGTCTTTGGTGTTTTACATCGCAGCGCGTATCGAAAGAATCTCTACCCTACAGTGGTATCCAGCGAGAAGCAGAGTTCCAGAAGAAGCAAAAGTTCGGAGAAGAGAACCAGGTGCTCCAGATAACTGTAAGTGCCTTTCCTTTTCGCCTTTCCTTTCATATCTTTGTGAGGAAAGATAGATTAATTTTTGAATTTTGAAAAAGAATACATTTTTGATACATTTCTGATACATTTTTGATATATTTATATACTGTTGCAAATATTGAATTTTATTGAATAATTTTTTGAAATATTTGAAAAATATTTATATTGCATATATATTTTTATTTATTTACATACGTATTATTTTGTTAGATATTTTGAATTTGAATTTATATTTTATCTGACAATATGGCTACAGCAGCTCAAGCTCAAACTCCCCTTAATTGGGATTTTCTCAAATCAAAACTAAAAAATATTAGACCCTACGACGGAGATTCTAATAATCTAAACAAATTTATCTCAAGATGCGATGAATTAATGCGAACATATACTGTATATAAGGATGCAGATTTAAATAAACATATTTTGGAATGCATACAGGATAAACTAGTTGGCAAAGCAGAAGCACTAGTAGGAAATCGCATGGAATTAACTACATGGGATAGTATAAAGAAAGCATTACAACAATGCTTCGCAGATAGACGTGATTTAGACTGCTTAATGCAAGAACTAACACGAACAAAACCATATAAGAATGAAAGCCTCCATAATTTTGGAACAAGGATACAACTCTTAAGAAGTAATGTAGCCCAAAGAATAAGTAACGATACTAGTATAGAACTTGCAGATAAAGTATGCCAAATTAACCATTGCGACAAGATCGCACTAAACACTTTTATTGCGGGATGTACAGGTGTTCTTAAAAATAATATGCACCTTAAGAAACCAAATTCTCTTGAAGATGCCATTGCATATGTCGACGAGTTTCATAATTTTGAAAATTTATATGGACATTCCAGTAATAATTTTCCAAAAAATAATCATAATTTTAAGCCACACAATTCTTTTAATCAATCTAGCAGGCAAACTCAGCCTAACAACTATTATCAACCCCTAAGTTCGAAACCCACACATCAATATCAAACAAATCCAAACTTTACTTATCAAAATCAAAACCCTTTCAATTCTAATTATTTTAATCGTAATCAAGGTTATCAAAACCAAAATCCTTCAGGACCTAGACATTTTGAAAATCATTCCACATCTCAGAATCGTTCCACAAATTTTCGACCAGAAAGTAATGTCTTCAGGCCCAACCGAATTCCTAGTGATACAGTCGGAAAAACGAAAGAATACCCATGAACGAACATATAAAACACGCTGTATTTTCCTGTCACTGTGTCACACAAAAATTGGCCAGCGCAAGTACATGTAATAATTATTGTTACATGTACTTGCGCTGGACAATTTTCTTTGTGACACGGTGACAGGAAAATACAGGGTGTTTTATATGTTCGTTCATGGGTATTCTTTCATTTTTCCGACTGTAGGTTGCCTAAGCCACAACCGATGGAAATAGCATCCAGAAATACATTAAATTCAAACGCTAGATCAAATTCCAATAGATACAATAATTATCGAAAAAATTATTTCCCAAGAAGAATTCCCGATACTATAGCTGAAGAGCTATACACAAATAATTATCAAAACGAAAATATTAATTCAAGAGAGCCTCAACATACTAGTCAATTTGACTATTTTAGAAATCCTGAGTATGATGATGATCAAAATTTTTATATGGAAGCATTGGAAAGAAAACCGTCAACAGAAATATATTTCAATAATCCCCTACCATATATTGAAGTAGGAAATTCAAAAATAAAATTATTGATTGATACCGGTAGTGCCAGGTCCTTTCTACGACCAAGTATTGCCAAAAAATATTTTCCTAATTGCATCTACCAGTCAAATGTAGATATAAAAACTGTTCTTAATAGTAAGACTATTAAATATCAAGCCAAAATACCAGCATTTCCAGAATTCGGAAGTGACTTTTATATCAATTATATCCTATACGATTTTCACGAATATTTTGATGGAATCTTAGGATTAGAAGATATGATGAGAATGAACTTAGTTATAGATTTAACTAATAAACTAATTTATAACAACACTGTAATGATACCGATTAATTTATATCACCACAAAATAACGAGTATTAATATAAGAGAAGAAAGGTATAATAATAAGAAGAGAAGATACAATAAAAATCAACATAGAAGAAATAATGGAAATAAAAGCAGAACATATAGAGGGTATAATAATTATAATGAAGGAATATATAATCAAAATTATGGTAAATATAACGATAATGGAAGAAGATATTATAATAATAATGATAGAAGGTATAATGGAAATAAAAGAAGAATATATAGACGATATAACAAAAATACGAGAAGAACATATAGAAGATATAATGAAAATAAAAGAAACATATATAATCATGAAAATTTTCTAGACCAAACATCAAGAAATATCATTGCAACGAAGAATACGAAGCCATAAGTAAATTATGTAATAAGGACAGATATTGTTTATACAAACTCGGACCGCCCTAGGTTTTACGATTAAAATAAAGCATAAAATAGATTTAACTAATGATACCCCATTTTATACAAGAAACTATAAATATCCAGAAGTTTATAAGAAAGAAGTTAGCAGACAAATAAACGACATGTTAAAAATGGAATAATACAAGAACCAAATCTTACTAACTTATGGAGAAATTAACGAAATAAAAACTAAAAGAGAAAAGATATTCGACAATACAAGACTATTTGTTATTTTACCTCAAAGAGATCTGCAAAAAGGAATAATAAATTTTGTAAAAGATTATATAGACCCAAGAAAATTATACGCCTTGTATTTTAGAGCACCGCTATCACCTGAAACATTTGTAGTTTCATTACAAAATTATTTTAAAAATTCTGCATTTAAATTTGTACACTGTACAAAAATATTAGATGATATTGAGACTACCGACGAACAAAAAGAAAAACTTAATTATTATCATGTTTATAAAAAAGGACATCGTGGCATGAATGAGCTAAAAATGTCATTAAGTTCACGATACTACTGGCCCAATATGTCAGAAGATATAGAACAATATGTCAATAATTGTGAAGTTTGTTTAAAAAATAAATATGATAGAAACCCACCAGTCATTAAATTTAATCTTACGCCAACGGCTTCTAAGCCATTTGATCATATTCACATGGATGTATTTAGAATATCCAATACACCATTTCTTACAATAATCGACACATTTTCTCGATACGGACAAGCATATCAAATTCCCAGCATTAGTGAAATTTCAATAGTCGATGGTTTATTAAATTATATCACACATCATGGATTACCCTATAAAATAACAACTGACTCCGGCACTGAATTCAAAAATTATGACTTAGAAGATTTTTGCAAATTACATAAAATAGAATTACATTTTACCACTCCTAAAAATAGTAATTCGAATTCTCCGGTAGAACGCTTTCATTCTTCCTTAATAGAACATTTTAGATGCCTTAAAGAAACAAATAAAGACATGTCAGTTGAACAATTAATGAAACATTGTATATTATCATATAATAATTCCATTCATTCTGTAACTAAATTTACGCCGTTCGAAATTATAAAAGGGCATATAAATAACCCAGATCCATTCGATAACAATGAGCATCTTATTTTATCACAATATGTGCAAAATCATAAAGAACAATGCAAGATATTATACGGGAAAATACACGAAAGGAATGCCAACGTGAAAAGTCAGCAGATAGATAAACGCAATTTATCGAGGTCAGAACCTGATGAATACACAAATGAACACAAAGCTTATATTAAAAGTGGAAACCGTAGCAAGGCACTTCCTAAGTTTAAACAAACAACTATTCTTAAAGACGATAAGCTGACATTACAGACTAATAAAGGAGTTTATCACAAAAGCACAGCTCGCAAACCAAGATCTAATAGAAAAAACTTTTTACAGGTTCAACAAAATGAAGACGATAATCGTGTTGACTCTGATACAAGTGATATACCGGACGTCTCACCAGGTTAAAGGAGATGACATCGATATCAATATAACGCCCCTTGAAAACCTTTTACTCCCAATTAAATTAGGCACATGTAGATTAATTTATAGTAAACATACATTTATCCATTATATTAACTTAAACGAAATAGTTAGGCAAGTAGAATCTCTTAAAGATAATTATCAAATAATAAAAACTAGTGTAGTAAAAGTTAATGCTTCAAATCCTATTTCATACCATGGATTGGCAGAAAACATGTTAGAAAGAACAGAAGTTTTAATTAATACATTAGAGAAAAAATTAGAAAATATCTATCCCCATATTCGATTAAAAAGAGGCCTAATTGATGGCATAGGTAAAGTTAATAAATATTTATTTGGAAACTTAGATTCAGATGACGGAGATAGATATGATAAAGCGATAGAAGTCCTGGAAAATAATCAAAAACATATTATCCATGAGACGAACTTACAAATATCTTTGTATAAAAAACTAATCGATCACTACAACAAATCTTTAGCCACACTTTGGCAAAACCAAGAAAAACTGCAACGTAACTTACAGAAATTCCAATTAGAAATCCAAAACACTATAAATAGTTTAGGAAACTATATTACTTTTCAAGGTAGCATAAGTCAGATAAATTTAGATTGCCAAAATATGATAGATTTTATTGAGAATATCGCAAACGGAATTATGTTCTCCAAATTAAACTCATTGCATAGTTCAATTATTTCTAGTAAGGAAATTCAAGACATGATTGAATATTTGCACAGTATTTATCAACCTTCTCAAATCCCAAAATTTACAAATATTTTAACATATTACATGCTATTAGGGACACAAGTAACTTTTTCAAGTTCAAAACTGATCTTTGCTACTCACATTCCTATCCTAAAACCAAAAGTCCTTGATTTTTATCATATATACCCAATAATCCAAAAGAACAAAATGTATACTCCCACATACCCTTATTTGGCACGAACCTCCGACGAAATGCACCTAGAAAAAGACGAATGCCCAATTTTAGAAGAAATATATTATTGTAAAGAAGACACCATACTACAAGACAATTGTACCTTACGTTTCCTCAATGGTCAAAGTTCAACCCAATGTTTTACCACAGAAGTCACTCTTCAAGAATCCATTATCGAACAAGTAACCAATAATGAAGTATTGATAATGCCATCCACATCTGAACGAGTCCAATCAAAGTGCAAGAGAGACCAAATTTTCGAAGTCCACAGTCCATCTCTCATCAGTATACCAGAAAATTGTGAAGTGACAATCAATCAATTGAAATTCAATAATAATATTAAAATACACAGAGGGAAAGCTCTAATTTTACCAAAAATAAAATATTTTTCTACAGAAAATCTACGAAAATTCCAAAGCCATAATATTACCAAAATTGATTTTGAAAATATTTACGCAATTAATAATATGGCGAAACAATTAGTACCAATAAGAGAAACAAATACTACATTGCATACAACTCCATTAGTGACAACCTCAGTCATAGCAGTTATCCTAATCCTGATAATTCTATATATTATTAAACAAAGAAGACCAAAGCAACGGAACGAGAATGAAATAGAATTACAAGAAGATTCCGGCTTTGAAGAAGAAGACCCAGCAACCAGCAACCAGCATCCCAAAAATAACTCCATTATTTTTCGGACTCAGTGAGGGAGGAGTTACGCCACTGGATTCTGCAGATTCTAGGATACTAGAATCTGCGCAATAATACCTTATAAATAGAGGGACTTTCATATCATAATAACTTTTTGCTACTTGTATTCAACTTTTGCTTAACTTAGTTCAGTTTGTTTAACACTTCTGTTGTTTCACATTTTGATTTATATTTTGAAAATAAAATACTTTTTTAAAAACTCTTTCTCGAACATCAAATACATAATTCACTGTAGAAGTGCTGTTATATGAAGAAAAATGAAGAAATATATTTGTAGTACCAGACAAGAAGAAAAGAAAGGAAAAAAGAGAATTTTATTAAAAAATGTGGGAAAAATGAAAGAAGAAACATAAAAAATGCCAAAATAAACAAGCAAAATTAAGAAGATACTAAGCAAATAAGTAGCTAATCATTGAATTTTTGTCTAAGAATTAAAGTTGTAATTTTTTTTTTCTAAAGTAACGTAAATTATAAATAACTTATTTTTAAATGCATATAATGAATTCAGGTTAAATTTTCGTGGAAAATGGAAGTGTTTGAATTAAGGATAGACAATATCTTACAATAGTGTTAGTAGATAGTAAGCAAAGAGACACAAAAAGTGAAGTTTTTAGAGAGATTAAATCTTTATTATAGTTACAAGAGAATTTTTTTAGAGACATATTATAGAAGAATTAGAAGTTTCTTTAGAGACACATATTAAAAGTTTTAGAGAGATTACATTTCTATTATAGGTACAATATTTTAAAGTTAGTAAGGCGTATATAATAAATCAAAATAAGACTGAAATAATAAGATGAAATAGTAAAGTAACGTTAAATTCTTTTTATATACCATTTAATAGAAGTTTAGGTAATATTTAGCTTAGCTTAGGAAGTATTAAAGTCGAGATTTTATTACAATTAGATTAGTTACGGCTTACAGGCACTAAAAGACTATTTAAAAGTTAGGATCAATTTCATTCACTTTGGACACTGTTTTGAGGAAGTGAATTAGTGAACGAAAAAAAAGGACGAAAAGACACGACGTGAAAGTACGTGAACTAGTAATAGGTTATAAAATACCAGTTTAGTATAGGGAAAATATGAACTTTTGTGTAAAATAGGAAAAAGAATATACATGTTTAGGGAAAAATCGATTGATCTGAAACGTACCATATTACAGTTAGTTAGCATAGTTAGGAAATTTAATTTTTGAAAATAGTATTAGGTAACCATAAACATTTTGTAAAAGGGAAAGAGGAATATACCGTCAGATATTCTTCTTCTCTTCTTAGGACTTTCTTTTTTAACGGCGGAGATGTGGTATATTATGAACCCTCTGTATAAATCATAATTTAAATATGATGTTATTAACCTTTAGGGTATTGAACATACATAAAAACAATAGCTTATAGTTTGTATCACATGTTTATTACGAGTGAACTTGAACTATATTTGTTATGGTTCAGATAGGTATAAAAACACGCTGAACAATCAGTATGCAGATATAGATATGGGTCATTCTACGAAAGAGTGGTAATTTGAGATATCTATATATATATTTTAAATTTGTGTTAAAATTAATTCAATTTGCTAATAAAATCTAGATTATATCTAGAGATTTCATAATCCAAAGTCAGCAAATCAGTAGCTCTACCAGATGGCCTGCAATGACCATTTTCTTTGTGCGTGGTGACAGGGGAGAGAAAGAAAGCACAGGGGAGAGAATAATTTCTCATAGAAATTGTTTTTATACGTAAATCTCTCCAAATGAACTTATTATACTTGGTGAAATAGGTAGTGTTATCATAATATTTTCATGTAAGAAAGTTGATAGCTCAACTTGATGGCTTATAATGACAAAAAATTCACTTTTATCTTATGAAACAGGGGAGAGAAAGAAAATACACACGACGGGCGTATGTTTATTTATTATGATAACAAACAAATTAAACAAATTTTGATTTCATACTTATAAGTTAGTACAAACAAAACTTAACCAATGAACAAATAAACACAAACAAAACAAAACAGAAAAAAACAAGAAACAACTTGCAAAAACACAACAAAAATGGATTCCGTGTTTCAAATTAAAAAGAAACATTTTTTCACTTTCATAATACTTTTATGTGAATAAACAAAAAACGATAAGTACAAATAAATTGTATGCAACACCTGAGCATATATTTATTTTTCATTCACATTGATTGATTCGGGGAACACATAGGTTATTACCCTCTTCTTCAGAAGAATAGTAGGAGCAGGCAAAATTTGAATTACGTCTTTGTGAAAAACGGTGAAAATGTCATTATTTCTAATGACAAAATCAGTCTTCTCGGGGTTCGAAACGCGCAATCCCTGAACTTTCAGTTCTTGACCTTCTTCTTCTTCTTCTTCTTCTTCTTTAGATTGTACTTCCAAAATAGAACAAACATAACGATATTCTTGATTTTTGAACCTCATCTTTATCAAAACGGTATCTCCTGGTTTTACATTTTCCAAATGTGTTTCCTGTACGTTGTTTTGCTCAATGTATGGACTAGGAGACAATTCAGGCAGCAGTGGTTCACAAGAAATAAGTTCAGCTTCCTCATTAAAATAATCTTGAAGTTGTGTTCTTCTAGAAGGATATTTAATTTTTCCTAATTCATAGTGGGGGCACTCGCTGTCTTTGTGTTCAGGGTTTAAATCCACGTCTCTGCAACACTGAAAACAACTCATTGTTTTCATAGAAAGAGTTATGGGGTCACTCATGATATGCTTTTGAGTAACCTGATGCACCTTCATTGTACCAAGAAAAGGAATAGTTTTTGATCTACAAGCTTCTATTTTAGTTGCCATCGTTGTCATACTATCTGTTTCTATAACATGTATTGTTATATTTCTAAGTCTTTCCCTCAGTTTGCTTACTAGAATGTCAAAAGTACTCAGATCATTACCTTCACCCACTAACCGATCTGCGGTTCTTTTCACTGTGCCTCCTATACCGTCACAGGTCCCCTTTCCATGTCCGGTTTCATAATAATTCCAAGTGGAATATACAAGTGAAGGAAAATACGAGTCCAACATGTTTCCAAAGATGTAAAACATTAACTGATTTCTATACTGACTTGATGGGCCGTCAGATAGAAAATGTATCATTTTTAAGTTTGGCTTCTGTTCTCTTATCCATGAAAACACAGGTTCTAAATGAGCTATTATTCCTGAGGGTCCATGGTTCAGGTTTTTGGAAAATGTACAGAACGATTTTATTTTCAAAGCATCGTGTACGCTATTTTTGAATGAAACTGAGACAGTGTGCAGAGAAACTTGCTCGCGGCTCCCGCCAAAGTGGAAGCTTTGTACTTCTGTTGCATATTTCAAAGAATAATTCTCACTGAAATCCATATGAACCAAGATTTCATCTGGATGCAAATGTACCTTCAAGTACTTTAACGCAGCATACTGATTTCTGATGATACCTTGATGAACCATGAATTTGTTCATCATGTTTTCTAACTGTTCAACAAGTTTGTAAGCACTTATTTTCTTCCTTAATTTCATTGTGTGCTTAGTTTTCTTTTGTTGTCCATTTCTGTCCTTGTATGTTACTTCTTGTGTTGTCCATGTTTCATAATACACATCCATTGAGCCGTTGAATGTATTGTAATGAGGAACATTGTTTTTGCATTCATTGCACTTTCGCAGTAAACACTCTGTTCTTGCATCCGGACATGATAGCTCTGTTGAAAATTCCTTAGCACATTTGCTATTAATGATCTTGTTCCGATAGAGGGTTGCTACTACAAAATCTGTATTTACACAGATCGTACATTGGCATGTATCTCTAAGTTCTGGACTTTGGTAGGTCACCCAGAAGGGCCGCAGCCGACAAAATAATGCATAACTGATTTTGTATAAATTTTGAGCATTGAACTTTTTATGTAGGTTTGTTAATGTATCATTAAGATACCTTTTCTGCCTTTTCTCTTTTTTTACAGTTTTTGTATCTCTTTTCCCGGGTGCCAATCGACTGTTTTCATCTTCTTCAAGGAAACAGCGAACTTTGTGTTTGACTTTATAGCTTAGAGCTCTTTGTTTATTTCTTTTTAGACGATTGTTTAGGCAATACGTAAAGTATCCTTAACAATAGTAACCTATACTTATTGTACGGTTATAGAGTATATTCCCATAGGTAAGCTGGTTAAGAGTAGATAACGATTTTTCATATGTAATTTAAAGTATTATCTGCATAAATGGCACAAAGAATATTTGCTACGAGAGGTATATGGTTCAAAATGCATACAGTATCACGACTAATAAGTTATGTTCACATACATGTAGAGTACTTACAGTTTTATTCCTTGATGACGTGTCACATCAGAGCTCTGATTGAATTCCATAATCCATTTGGTTCATTTGTAAGGCACTCACTAATACGCTAAATAAATCATCGTCGATAATACTGAGCAGATTGAATTATCTGAGCGGTATAAAACGATAGCAAAAAAAGCCGGTAAAATGCGGCCTTTTTACGAATAGCGGGAGCGTCGATAGATTAGAGATGATTCTCGTTAGGAAGCTTTTGACGATCTGCCCCGGCGAGGGGTTCAAATGCGAGTCTCAACAATAACCTGGAGTTTCCAGAAAGGTTACATAAATACTACTTGAATTTTAAGTAATCAGTAGTACAGGGGCGTAACTAATTATTTTAGTGAGCCGTGTATAATATATTTATTGTACATATTGCCGGGGGCGACAGGCGAGAGAGATGGCCTATATCACCTCGAAGAGAGGGGATTGGCAAAGATGTGCACAACGATAAGAAATGTTTGAAGAAATTAGAGTTTATATACACAAGGGGTAACAACGATAAAATGGAGGAAAACGATAAGTTTTCCCCCTAGGGATAGATTTTAATCTTCCAGGGGAATCACAGCGATTTTCGTAATACCACGAAGAAAATCACCGTGAGTAGTGTGAATCTTGACAGTACGAACTAGACCATCCTTACCAGGCAATACATCTATTACCCTGGCAGTTGGCCATAAGAGTGGAGGAGTACCATCCTCCTTCAACAGAACCAAATCCCCGATCTTGACAGGGTCAGTAGGGTCGGTCCATTTATTTCTTTGCTGCAGGAGGCAAAGATAGTCTTTTTTCCACAATTTCCAAAATTGCTGTTGAATTTTACTAATACGCTGAAAAAGATTCAACCTATTTTCAGGTATCTCTGAAACACTTGGTTCAGGGGGCGCGGTTAAACTTCTTTGAACTAAGAAGTGAGCTGGAGATAGGAAAGCGAAGTCATTGGCGTCAGACGACATCCTAGTGATGGGTCTCGAATTTAGAATAGCCTCGATTTGGCATAATACTGTGTTAAACACTTCAAAGGTGAAGTGGGAATTTCCTATAATTCGATAGAGGTGATACTTCACACTCTTTATTCCTACCTCATGGAGGCCGAATTGATGGGGGTTGCGGGGAACACCCATCTTGAAAGTTATGGAGTTTTGAGTACAGAATTCCTTAATCTGTTCCGAATTATTTTGATTTAAGAAAAAATCATAGAATTCGCGCATTTCATTTTTTGCCCCATGGAAATTTGTGGCATTGTCGCTCCAAATAATACTGGGCGTGGATCTTCTGGCAATAAACCTTTTCAGAGTAAGAATATAGGCTTCTGCGCTTAATCCTGTGACGAGTTCGATATGAACACATTTAGTGCTCATGCAAATGAAATAGGCTACGTATGCTTTGTAAAGCGGTGCCTTCCTCAAATGTGAGGACTTAATTAAGAAGAACCCCCCATAGTCCACTGAGACGACTTGGAAGGGTCTAGTGGGGAGTACACGATCGGGATGCATATCTGCCATCTGTTGAACAGAATTGGGTGTCATGAATCGGAAACAGTTTACACACTTACGAATTAAGCGTTTAATCTGTCTTAATCCGTCAATTGGCCAGTACTTCATTTTGACATACGAAAGTACTGTTTGCGCGCCTGAATGTAATAACTTATGATGAGCTTGAGTCAAGATTAGTTCTACAACTCGACATTTAGAAGGAAGTAGAATGGGGTGTTTTTGATTATACGATATGGGGGCGTGTCGGAGACGTCCTCCCACACGAATCAGCCCATCATTATGTTGTAGGAAGGGGTTGAGTTTACGAATGGCTTTATTGGTCACGAGTTTAGCATTTTTCAATTCAAGAATCTCTTTTTTAAAGTAGATACTTTGGATATACCTGATGATCGCGTGATCAGCGATCTCCATTTCGGGTGGCGTCAATATATCCGTATCTCGTGGAGAGTTATTTATTTTCTTTTTAATATTACTGATGAATCTAAAAAGATAAGCGACAATTCTTTGAATTTTACGAAAAGAAGAAGATTTAGCGAATAGATTTTCAAAGGTGTCGTTGAGTTCGTGATTTGTTGCTATGTTTGAGACAACTAACTTCCTTAATTCAGGAAGATCATCCTGAAAATGAGGAATTTGATGAAGAGAAAAATCGATGGGATTGTCTCTAATAAAGCTAGGTCCGCATAACCAGTCTTCGGTGGTCTGGGGATTATCAAAGACATTTATCCCTCTGGAAGCGGGGTCAGCGATGTTTTCGTGACTTCTGACGAAATGGAAATCACAAGGAAAAGTTTCCAACAAGGAATTGACCTTTTGAATTCTGTTTTGTACAAAAATGTTCCAAATGTGTTTTTTAGAAAGTATCCAAGACAAGGCAATTGTAGAGTCAGCAAAGAGATGAGATGAAGATATACTCAAATTTTTCTTGAAGATGTGAAAAAGTCTATGAGCCAGAGTGACTCCCAACACTATTCCACAAAGTTCCAATTTGGGGATGGTGAGTTTATTTTTTAGCGGAGAAATTTTGTTTTTAGAAGCGATAAGCCGCGACGATACAGAAAAGTCTGAGTATGTCGCTTTGAGATACACACAAGTGCTGTATATTTTTTCCGATGCGTCGGTGAAAATAATTAATTGAACATCAACAACTTTCTTTTGTAAAAGTAAGCATCGAGGTACCTTGACCTCTTCTATAGTTTTGAATGTCGATAAGAGGTTTTGCCAATTTTTCATAATGATGGGTGAGTCAATGGGTTGATCCCAGTCCAATTTCTGGGACCATATTTCCTGTATCAAGAGCTTAGCGTTCACAAGGACAGGGGATAACCATCCTAGCGGGTCATACAAAGTAGCAATGTAGGAGAGAATAGTACGTTTAGTAACAACATTAGCCAATTTGAAGATAGGAGTTTTAAACGAAAAGTGGTCGCGTTCTGAATCCCAGAATATGCCTAAGACTTTATCAGATCCCGTGAAGTTAAGACTGACTTCAGAGACGGGATTTAAATTGTGTTGAGACAGAAATTCTGAAGAACTGCAGTTCCACTTGTGGAGGAGGAAACCATGGGTTTCTAGCAAAGAAGTTAATTGTTCGAAAAGACAACTTAATTCATGAAGACTGTCAGCACCGCTGATCAGGTCATCCATATAGATAGATTCTTGCAGAACACTAGTAGCAAGTTCGTGGGTATGTTTGTTGTTGTCAGCGATGTGCTTGATAACTCTTTGAGCGATAAATGGGCTACTTGGGAGCCCGAAGGGTAATCTTTGAAATTGATAGCACCGTAAAGGCTGCTGAATATTGTCCCTAAAGAGAAAATTTAACAGAAATGTTTCAGTGGGACAAATGGCGATTTGTAGGAACATAGCCTTGATGTCGCCTACTAGTGCGAATTTAAACTGACGAAACTTAGCGAGAATGTCAAAAAGTTCATGTTGGACGACATAACCTTTGTCTATGACGTCACTGAGGGAGATTCCCGTAGACGATTTATTGTTTGGATCGAAAACTATACGAGTGGAAGTAGTAGAGTTGGATTTGAAAACGGGAAAGTGAGGGAGAAAGTAATTAGGTTTACCTGAGTCATTTAGCATTTTTAACGGCACTTGAATTATTTGTCCGTTATTGAGATATTCCGATATAATGTCCTGATATTTTTCCAATAAATCAGGGTTGAGTTGAAAACGTTTCTCGAGACTGAGAAAACGTCTTTTTGCCGAGAGAAACGAATTTCCCATGTCTATATCTTCGATAGGGAGTTTGAGATTGAGTGTGGACTCATATCGTCCATTGGGGAGAACATTAACATGTTTTACAAAATTAATTTCAGCGGGGTGATCATTAATGAGATCGGTGTTCTGAGGAGCGGCTTCTTCCAGCTCCCAGAATTTTTGTAAATGATCGGATAGTTCCTCGTTGGACACTACCGGCTCATTTACGGCGGAAGGAGTGTTATGAGAACAACAAGTAACGAGAGAGTTTGAATAAAATTCCAAAGCCTTTTTAGTATTTTTCGACTTAAGAGCAAAGTCTGGAACTGACCCTGATATCGTGTACCCGAGTAGAGTGCGTTGAAGAACGGGAAGACCTTTTCCCAAACGAATTATTTCAGGTTGAATGATATCGTTATACAGGTCTGCACCGAGCAGGATACCAATTGGGGATGTTACATGGAACATCGGATCACCTAATGGTATCTCTGAGGGTATGTTTAGTTTGCTCGCCGAAATAGAAATTTGAGGAAGCGGATTTGTTATCTTTGGGAGTACAGAGCACGAGATGTCAAAAGGAACGTCGTTAGCGACAGCGAAAATTGTTGTATCTACAATAGATTGAGACGAGGATGAGGTGGAGTTAATTCCATTGATCCGTAATTTTCCATCTCTAGTGGTGAGTGACAGTTCCTTTACGAGGTCAGCACTAATAAATGAAACCTGTGAGGCCGAGTCTAAAAGTGCCTTTGCGAAGACCCTCTTGCCGCTAGGAGCGACAAGATAGACCTGGAGTGTGCTTAATAACACCAAATGATTATCAAGCGAGGCTGCAGATAGAGCCATTGAATGTGGAGTCGAATTTTGAAGATTAACTTCCGTTTCAGGAGCTCTAACATGTGAGGGCCCCTGTTGTGAATTACCCTGTGTATGGGAGTTATTTGAGATAGCGGTTTTATTATGATTATTTGAGTTGTGTTGGCCAACAGCCGCGGAAGGGTTACTATGACCCGTTTTGTCGAAATGGAGCAACGTGTGATGACGAGATTTACAAACTATGCAAGAGAATTTGGATTTACACTGATCGAGCATGTGAGACCCAAGACAATTAATACAAAATTTATTTTGTTTGACAAAACTAAAACGTTCTTTAGAATTCAACTGCTTGAACTGAGGACAAGAGTAGATCGAGTGAGAGTCGTTGCAATAGGAACATTTCTTAGGACCTAAGCGAGGCGAAAGGTTACTGGTAGAAGTGTCTGAGGCTAGGTGTAAAGAGTGTCTGGAAGTAGTAGTCGATTTTGGTTTTGATTGAGATTGAATATTCTCAAGATGAACAACGCGTGTCTCGATTTCCCCTAGAAAATGGACAAAATCAGGGGTAGCTTGGCTACCACCGGATTGGAACTCAAGAGCCCTAATGGTAGGTGCGTCGAGTTTCTGAGTAGCGATATGTATGAGAAGTAAATGCAAGAGATCTGAAGGGGGCCTATTCAAGTTCAATAGGGCCTTGAAATTATTTGACATGACCGTATGAAAATTTCTTAATTGTGAGTGATTTGCGTTTCCAGAAATAGGAGGCGCATCAAGAATTTGAGAGATGAGAGTTTTGATAAGCGATTTAGAGTTGGCGTACCTTTGTGTCAGGTTATCCCGGGCTATTTTGTAATTGTCACCTGTGAGTGGGATATGCTCGAGAAGCGTCAAAGGCTCGGAAGTTAGAAAACTTTTGAGGTAAATGAGTTTTTCCAGATCACTTAATGTAGTATCAGATCCTATTATTGTATCAAAGGTCTCAATGAATGAATTGTATTCAGTAACTAAGCCACTAAATGGTTTTAACTGAATACGAGGGAGGTTTACTGTTCGTTGCCTAGCCATAGACTGTGAGGTTAGAGAAGAATTAGGGTCAAATTGGAGGGAGGGGGTAGCAGTCACATTAGAACTTTCAATGACCTCTAACCTTTCTTCCAATAGAGAAATTGTATCCAAATATTTATCAAAAACCACAGAGGAATCAGTAGAGGGGGTAGGTTCCTCGGGGATCGTCTCCAGCACATTTTGAGCATCGCGGAAAAGTCCGTAAGAATGTTTGAGTTGTGAAATTATTTCACGAATTTTATATTTGTTTAGAGAATTAAGAGTTGTGGGAACCGAATCAGCCAACTTGGTTATATCAAGTTTTGCGGTGAGCCTCTGTCGGTTATATTTTGATCGGTCAGCCATGTTGCGAGAATGTGAGATTAGATAGATTATTTGCAAATGTCTAAACCTATAAATCGATGCGAAAATGAGAGAATATGTACAATATATTATATATTACACGTTTAATAGTGTGAGATTGGCTTAATAGTATCACCCTGTATGAGCGCAGATTAGAATATGAAATGCAAAACTATAAAATTTCAAAATATATGCAATTTTCCAAAATGGGTATTTTTCAGCAAGTGTGAGACACCCTTAACAAGTATTTAAATTAATTAAATTGAAGGAAAAAACAATTATTTATTTTCTATAGTTTTCTAGAAGTGTAAAATGAGCTTAAGCGAAGCTAAATGTAGCAAAAACTTACAATTTATGCAAGAAAACAAAATTATTTTTAATAATTTTTGTAACCTGTGAACCAGGCTTAATCGGATTCAAAATTATAAATTTAATTTAAATCAAAAGGTTGAACAAACAATGTTAAAATTATAACACCCGTACTATCAGCCAAGAAATGAGTACACTTTTTGTATACTATAAACAGAAAAATATATTTACGAAAATAAAATAATGTAATATATGCAAATATTTTTTCATACAAACAAAACGACTCCTTTATTTGAACAAAGCAAGTAGTTTCTGAAATTGCACGTGTAGACCGGGCTTAACAACCTACCAGCTATTGTAGAGACGTGCTGGGTTAAATACTGAGAATTTGAGTGCAGAAAGAGAGGAATATTTTATTTTTGTGCCGGGGCGGCGTGGCTTGGAAATTTCCAAATGCAACAGAAAGACACTATAAATGAAAAACCGTTATTCTCAGAATAGAGATTATCAAAATATGCAAATACGAAGGACCTTGAGGATTTAATTAATAAATAATTAATATGATACGGCTCGATGGAACAGAAATGTTTAGGCAATACGTAAAGTATCCTTAACAATAGTAACCTATACTTATTGTACGGTTATAGAGTATATTCCCATAGGTAAGCTGGTTAAGAGTAGATAACGATTTTTCATATGTAATTTAAAGTATTATCTGCATAAATGGCACAAAGAATATTTGCTACGAGAGGTATATGGTTCAAAATGCATACAGTATCACGACTAATAAGTTATGTTCACATACATGTAGAGTACTTACAGTTTTATTCCTTGATGACGTGTCACATCAGAGCTCTGATTGAATTCCATAATCCATTTGGTTCATTTGTAAGGCACTCACTAATACGCTAAATAAATCATCGTCGATAATACTGAGCAGATTGAATTATCTGAGCGGTATAAAACGATAGCAAAAAAAGCCGGTAAAATGCGGCCTTTTTACGAATAGCGGGAGCGTCGATAGATTAGAGATGATTCTCGTTAGGAAGCTTTTGACGATCTGCCCCGGCGAGGGGTTCAAATGCGAGTCTCAACAATAACCTGGAGTTTCCAGAAAGGTTACATAAATACTACTTGAATTTTAAGTAATCAGTAGTACAGGGGCGTAACTAATTATTTTAGTGAGCCGTGTATAATATATTTATTGTACAACGATTATTTACCCTTGTATATCTTGTCGAGTGACTGGGAAGTAAAGAAGAGATATCCTTGATAGCATTACATTTTTTCAGGATGGTTCTATCACCAAGAATAGAGGATACGTACATGAATTTCTTCTGCCGTTCTTGAATGTGTTCGAAATTATGTTTCAACTGAGCCTGCAAAGCTTCGCCAAATAATAGTTTTCTACCAATCACTTTTTTATTTTGACTAGTCATTAGTTTTTTCACCGTAATCCTTGGAGTGTCTTCGTGGCCATTTTTTTCCCCAGCTCTTTCGGCTCTCTTCCGATACATATCCCTTTGTCGTTTTAGGATTGCGTTTTCTTTCAGTAGTTTTTTGTTCCTTTGAATTATTTTACTTCTGTCGCGTCTGATTCTCTTCTTTGCTGATTTTATTTGAACAGATTCTTCATTGGTTTCTTGGTTTTCTTCATCACCAGAATCAGGAGGAGTTACAATATTGGTTTCTGTTTGAGCATTCTTTCGTTTTTTTGTGTTCTGCTTTCTTTCTCTCCACACCCGTTTTGCTTGTCTATGTTCTCTAGGGTTCATATCTGCCACCAATTTGACCAGTTTTTTCTTCTTTTTGTTTTCATATTTTATCTTCTCCTTTTCTTGTTGAATTCGACTTTGCACTGGATCTGACTTTATTCGTCTGTAGCGTTCTCGTTCTCTAGCCCTTTTTCTCTCCAGCAACTCTTCTTTAGTGAGTTTTTTCACACGTGCCATTAGGACAATATAATGATTTATTTAATTAAGCAAATATTTATGAAGTTTTCTTCCGGATATACTCCAACAGGATTATTGAGCCTGCAAAAAAAAATAAAAGATAATACTTACTTGATATATATATGAAGCGTAGGTAAGTATTAATAACATTATTTTAGAAAATGTTCTTTCCCCGGTCATTGTATTTCTCTCCCCTGCCCCTTAAAACAGAACAACCCACCTAATGCGACTCAGAGTTTTAAAGAGTCGTCGGCGTTAATCCAGAAAAGATTCGACTAAGTAGTTAAATGAAATATCATGCACAGACAAGCACAACTGCAAAGGAAAGCATGCAACTTAAAAATGTTTTATAAAATGTTCTTTCCCCGGTCATTTTATTTCTCTCCCCTGCCTCTTAAACGACAGGGGAAAGAAAAGCCGGGGAGAGAAAAAAGTTAGGTTATTTTAATTTTACTCAAAGCACATGGAAAAAGAAGAATAGAAATCGAGTTAACCCTGAACTATTACACTAAATGAATCAGAATATTTTTAAAAATTGTAGATAAAGGTGTAACTTACCAGTTTTTATTGTGGCCGGGGAAAGAAAGCAACGAAAACTAAGATTGTATTTTTATTTAAACTTGTTGACACTAAACAAAACAAACTCACTCTATGCACATCACGAGTCAACTGGTGGATTCAAAACAGAATGGAGTCTATGATCAGCTGTTTTGATTTGTACTGGAAACCATATTGATTACTCGGGCGGGAGATTTGAAATGGGACAGGGGAAAGAAACAAAAATTGTGGACAGAAGGTTTTATCGGTAATACTCTCTTGGTGCATTTTATGTTTTGTCTTCAATGTGATGGGATGCTTGTTGAGGTGTATCATAATCGATTTTTGAAAAAAGTAAGTACAAATATATGCAATAGACTCAGGAAAAATAAAGTTGAAGTTAGGAAGTCACAGTTGGGACAAGGCAGGGGAGAGAAAATCGGTGTGTTTGAGAAACAATTTACATGGTGTATGTAATGTTGCGGTTTTAACTGATGTATTTTTATTGACCTATATAAGTGGTATTACACTGTAGGTGTAAGAAAAAGTACCACTTACAACCCTACTAGGACATATCTAGGGAGGACATAGAATTACCACTTTTTCGTAGAATGACCCATATACAAATAATTATTAGAAGTTAGTAGCTAAGGCGAGGCGCTATGAATCATTAATGTTATTGTTTAGATATCGGATACCAGTGAATAAAATATAATGTATAGTAAGACGTGTTTAGTCTTTTTAATTAATTAGAACCAGAAGGCAGTAACAACATACTATTTAATACAACTGTTGGAAATAGGCATTCTGCAGAATTTACCGAAATAAACAAAACTATAAGAAAACCGATCAAAAAAGAAAATATAAAAAAAAATAAAAGACAATATAGAGAACACTTGGCCGAACACAAATAGAGTAAAAACCAATATAAGAAGAGAAGCCCAGGAAGTCAAAGAAATAATTAATGCTACAGCAAAATCGTATGAAACCTATACAGGGTGAGTCATGAGGAACTGTACATACTCCTACCTCGTATAGAGGCTCCTATGGGGAATAACAAATGACCATTAAAAAGTGTCTGCTCCCATTGTTTAATAATATACAGGGCGAGTTTCGCATTTTGACAGAAATTTGTATTCGTCATAATTTTTGAACGGTCAGATCGATGTGTCTCTTATTATGGTCAATCGTTACACTAATCAACTAATTTATTCAAACTAGAAAAAAATCAAGTCCGGCTTCAAAAAAATTAGGTCGTTTGGGTCTTAGAAAAAATTTCACCCTGTATACGCTTTTTGAAAACTCTAGTATGAATTTTACAAATTAGACAAATAGGCAATTAAAATGGCGTATTCATTTTTCCCCACACGATTACTTATTTTTTTATTAAAAAATCAAATTTGTCAAAATCGGAATTTTACCATAAAAATCAAAAAATTAAACAACGTTTTTCTTAAAATTAAAAGCTTCACCATTTTTTTTCTATACCACGTCTAGATCTAAAACCCATAACACTTCTCTTTGGACTCTATAGTTTAGTGACGTGATCAAAGTCTCTAACGTAGACGTGATCAAATATATAAATTTTAAATTTTTTCACTTAATTTTCGCGATTTAACTGCACCTTTCATTTTTTTAAATTCATAACTTTTACGAGAAGAAGACTGAAAGTCTACAACAATTTTCATAGTCTTCACAATGGTAAGAGATATGTGATGTAAAATTTCAGAAAAAAAAATATTAAACTGGAACAGAGTTGTAGCGAGTTAAACCGTGATTTCATTTTTTTTTCATTTTAGGTTAAAATTCCGATTTTGACAAATTTGATTTTTTAATAAAAATTTAAGTAGTCTTGTGAGGAAAAAATAAATATGCCATTTTAATTGCCTATTTTCCTAATTTCTAAAATTCACATTAGACATTTTAGAAAGCGTATACAGGGTGAAATTTTTTCTAAGACCAAAACGAACTAATTTTTTAAATCCGGGCCAGATTTTTTTCTAGTTTGATTAAATCAGTTGATTGGGTGGTAACATAAATTAAATATTTGTTAAAAAAAAATTTTTGTAATAAAAGTAATTTTTTTTTGTATCTATGTTTCACGTTACCAAACTTTTAATCCATAGTCAAATTTGATTTTTTATAAAAAATTAAGTAATCGTGTGGGGAAAAAATAAATACGTCATTTTAATTGCTTATTTGTCTAATTTGTAAAATTCATATTATAGCTTTCAAAAAGCGTATACAGGGTGAAATTTTTTCTAAGAACCAAACAAACTATTTTTTTTGAAGCCGGACCTGATTTTTTTCTAGTTTGAATAAATCATTTGATTAGGTGGTATGTAATAGTGTAACGATTGACCAAAATACGAGACACATCGATCTGACCGTTCAAAAATTATGACGAATACAAATTTCTGTCAAAATGCGAAACTCGCCCTATATATTATTAAACAATGGGAGCACACTTTTTAATGGTCATTTGTTATTCCCCATAGGAGCCTCTATGCGAGGTAGGAGTATGTACAGTTCCTTATGACTCACCCTTAACACAAAGATAGATCCCACAGAAGAAACGATCAAAATATTAAATACACACAGAAAGAAGGTAAACTCAGAGCTTAAGTGGAAATTACCAAATCAGGTGGAAAAAGGGCCATAAAACAGATGAAAGTCAACAAAACACCAGGTAGAGATAGTTTTAACAGAAATGCTGAAATACGGAGGAAAAGAAGTTAAAAACATACTGCATTTACTGCTAAACAAGATAATGAAAGAACAGAAAATCCCGCAAGATTGGGAAGAATCAATTACTATCCTACTTCACAAAAAGTGTGATAGAGCCGATCCGAATAATTATCGACCCAAAAAACTTCTTAACACAACCTACAAACTGCTAACAAAAATAATCACAAACAGACTAACATCAAAATTGGACGGATATCAGACAAAAGAGCAAGCAGGCTTCAGAAAGGGATTCAGTACCAGTGACCACCTACTTACGATGAGACTGTTAATAGAGAAATTAGAAGGACACGGTATTACAAAATTTGATGAAAGTCAGAGACATGTCGACTAGGATATGTCCGTACATGAAAAGATACAAAATCAACAAGAAAAATATTACAATGGAAGCTAATAGGAAGACTTAGAACGAGATGGTCTGATGATGTGGACGTGTAAGATGACCTAAAAAACTATGAGCGTAAGACAAGGGAGGAGAAGGGTACAAGAAAGGTCTCCAGACAGGCAAACACCCATCCAGGGTTTGCGATGCCAAAAGAAAAAGATACAAATTAATAAGTCAAATACATAAGTATAAAAATAAGGCATTGTTAGAGATTACGTCATATATAAGAACTCATGCCAAAATCTGGTTGTACAAGAATTCATCTGTACTCAGTAGATATATCTTAAAAACACCCTGTAATTATCTACGATAATTACTTTCAGTTATTTATGTCATCATAACAATATTACAACCTTCATTCGATTATATAAATATTGTTATCCTAGATCACGATTCACTAATAATTGCAGAGTCAATTATAAACACTTTTCATGGTCGATGCTGAATAGGCATTTCTAAATATATAAACAGCAAAACTATAACAAGGGAATTCTTATTATTATATTAGACATTCGTCATTCTATTTGGGTAATCAGACGTAATATTTCCACATTAAAGATAGTGTCTCTTTCTTCACGAGACGTTCTTTGGGTGCGGTGCTACCAGCTTATGCTCATGCGAGTGTAAATAAAACAACTCAACAAGTAAAAGCGTATCAATTATTCCACCCCTCGGATAAGGGATAACCACCCTCACCGGGAGCAGATAGCCTTAATGCCAGGGCTGTCATATGGCGATCCAAGACCAGGCGAGAACTCAGAACTAGCAGTCTAGAACGAGAAATGGGAAAACACGTCAATGTTCAGGCGCCTAGACCACCTTAGACAACAGTGTGGTATGTAAAATGGATGGAGACATCAGGCCGACGCGGAGCTGAAAAGGGAATAGTATGGAGATGGAACATCGTAGGACAATGGAAAATGGACAATGCTATGGAACGTGCAGCGAGGACTTGTGATACGAACAAAGACGTGTAAAAGTGGTAAGTCCATATTAGCTATTTTTATGGTATTTCCTGATTAATATAAAGTATAAAGTATAAACATTATGTGCTACCTTAATTACATTAATATATGTTTCAAGTTTACCTATTTTTACTTAATTATTCTATTCTATTACCAATATTTATCAATATACAAAGATTTTTTTTACCCTCATATTAAGTTATTATAGGACGCAATGATACAATTTTATATGATTTTTTTTTTACATATTTATCAACGTATACTTTATCCTTGCTGACTTTTATTCATTTATTATTTGACTACTGATTTTTAGTACATTTTTGCAATTTTTTATGATTTTAATATTTGCTATCGTAAATATACCTATCAAAATAAATATACGATATAACAAATATACGCTATATGCATAATACATTTAAATTATTATTCTAACTACTTATTTACAAGGGTTAATATAACGTTATTTATTTTTGAATTTTTTATTGCCACTGCAATTTTTACATATTTTTACCATATATTGACGTATTATTTTATCTCCATATTTTTTTACTATATATCTATATACTACATATCTATATACACCGTAAGACTATCGAATTTATATTTTCGAATTATGTATAAATGAGTAGCAACAAAGTTACTTGGGAAGATTTTGTCAAAATAGTTGAGGAAATTGCACAAGAAATAGACAGGCAAAGCAGAAGAGTCTTAAAGAAACAAGAATGTGTGTGTACTTTGTACGCACGTGAGAAGTTATACTTCTACTACATATTATGTGATTTTTAAGACAATACCAAAAATTTAAAAAAATAAAAGAATAAAACGCACACAAACGCATTGAAAAATGCCACAAAGAAAAAATGATTTCTGAACGATAATAATTGTTGGCAAAAATTTTAAATACGGATTTTCTGAAAATAAAATTATATAACAAATATACTTACAAGCATAACATGCATAAAAAAATAAAACTTGCATCGGGAATTGAACCCGTGAATTTTGTGGCGCTTTGATTCGTAATCGAAGCGTAGACTCACTCGTCCAATCCCACATTATTTATCATGTGGAAAAATACGGTAACTGAACGTTTTACTGTTTGACAGTTGTTTTGAAAATTAAATTATGTAGTTTAAATTTTGTGGAAGAAAATATAAAAATATAACAAAACAGTAAGAAAACAATATATTAGATGAAGATTGGTAGAACTTTTGTTGGTAATCAAATTAAGTATGTAAATCAAAGCATTACATACCTACTAGATAAATAAATCTACGCCAAAAAATCATAATTTAAAAATAAAAATCGAACCTAATTTGGGATTTCTCTCTAAAATCCGCATTTTTGAGAAAATAAATGGATGTATTTCAACCTAATCCAAATGTATAATTACAATATGATTATAATAAAAACTACTTACCAAATTAGAACGAGTTTTCCTTGTCCAAAATAGTCCAAAAATATAGGTATATGAAAACTATTTAAAAAGGCAGTATAACTATTAACTAACTTTTGTTTGTTGTTTCTTTTCACACAAATTTTAAAACGCAACAACCATAAATAATCTAACTACAGCTGTGCCACAGCCGCCATATTGAATAATTTTTGACATGTCATTTGAACATCCAATCAGAACAAAGTTATAATGCGCATGCGCCCGGTCGCTAGGTTTTACCATATAAAAATTCACCCTCTATCGCCGGTAAAGAAGTATAACTTCAAAAAGTTCCGAAATCTAAGGACATAAAGGAAGAAGTGACGACACAGCTAATTAAAGCTTATAACAAGTTCACGCAATTGACTAGGAAAAACTGGGAAGCACTTTCGGACAAACAAAGGGAATCGTGCAACAAATATTTTGGAAAAATCAGAGACAAAGTTATACGATCATTTCAAGCAGTGAATGTGAGAACAGTGGTTCCAAGTTCAATACATCAACCAATCGACAAGGAAGTTGAAGAGGAACAAAGCGATGAGGAAATAGAAGAAGGAAAAAGCGACGAGGAAGGAGAAGAAGAAATAATTAACGACGGAATAAAAGAGGAAAAAGGTGACATAAAACAAGATATAACAATATTAAACATGGCTTTGACAATCAATGAATTTTTGAATATCGCAAGCAAGATATTGCCCAACGAGTTCAATGGAAGCGCAGGGAAATTACAACCATTTTAGACGCATTAGAACTACTTGGAAAATTGGCAGAAGGTCATGAAGACACAGCTGTAACGCTAATAAAAACGCGACTCACCAATAAGGCTAGGAACCTAATAACCACAGAAGATACGATTCCACGGATAGCTGAAGCACTAAAGAAAGAATTAAAAGGTGATAATCCGAAGAATTTAATAGCCAAATTAGCCAAAAAAAAAGGCAAGGGCATAGAGATGCAGCAGTGTACGCATCTGAAGTGGAAGAGTTAGCAGAACAATTAAAAGTAGCATACATAGCGGAAGGAATGCCACTTGACTTAGCAAAGAAATATACGAAGGAAGCAGTAGTAACAACAATGAAACGAAACGCTAATGCAGAGAAAGCTAAGCTAATACTTGAAGCAGGTAACTTTACATCACCGCAGGAAGTAGTATCTAAATTTTTGTCGATCGATACGACTGAAGAAAATGCACAAGGAAGAGTCTTAAATTATAGGACAAACTACGAGAATAGGAGAGGACAGCAGCAATACAGAAGAGGATACCATAACAAATATGACAGAGGAAGAAGAAATAACTTCGGACAACGGAACGAAGGAGAAGCAACGGACAATCAACGAAATTATTCGAACAGAGGATACAGACAATTTAACAATCAAACATACAGAGGAAACCAGAGAGGCGGACGTAACAGGAACGTAAGGTTACTAGAAATAGAGGACAGTCAAGAAGAGCAAGAAAACCAGCAGTTGGGGTTTTGAATGAACAAGAAGTTGGAAGCACACAGGCAGAAATAAAATATAACATTTACAACTTCGACCTAAACCTAACGAACTTTGTACGAATGAAAACAGGAATTCTTGAAAACACAAGCACTTTTATCATAGACACAGGAGCTGACATTTCAATACTAAAATGTTCACAAGATTTTATGAAGGAACAGGTGAAACCAAACACAAAGGCGAAAATAAAAGGAGTCACTAAAGGAGAGTTGCAAACAATGGGAGAAGTTGAGACAACACTCGAAGTAAAAGGAACTCGATTCGAACACATCTTTCAATTGGTAGAACCTAACTTTCCAATTCCAACAGACGGAATCATTGGGAGAGACTTTATTTCTAACTTTCAATGTATACTAGATTACGCAAACCTTAAAATGCACATTAAAGAGGACAACGATTGTTACATTAGTACGAAAATTCTGGATAATATAGACAATGACACCATAATAATACCGCCTAGATGTGAAATTTACAGAATCGTAAAAATTTTTCAAACGTTAAAGAAAGACAGGATAGTGGAACAGCAAGAAATACAACCAGGAATATTCATAGCAAGAGCAATTATTTCAAGTAATAATCCATACATCAAAATTTTGAACACAACGTACGAAACAGTAAATGTAGACGCAAGCACAATCAGGACGTTGGATATTAAACTATTCAATATATATAGGCTAGTCAACGACAGCAAGGACAGAAAAAAAGAATTACGAGAATCACTGAAATTAGACATACCAGAATACATACGAGACAACTTAGTATCGTTATGCGAGGAATATTCGGACATATTCGCCCTAAGGCATGATATGTTAACCTGTAACAATTTCTACGAACAAAAACTAAGAGTTAAAGACCAAACTCCGGTATATATCAAGAATTATAGG
Source organism: Diabrotica virgifera virgifera (assembly GCF_917563875.1). Taxonomy (NCBI): domain Eukaryota; kingdom Metazoa; phylum Arthropoda; class Insecta; order Coleoptera; family Chrysomelidae; genus Diabrotica; species Diabrotica virgifera. Next base: position 1,034,007 of record NC_065443.1, read on the forward strand.
ACACCTCATGCGCAAACAGAGGAATTAAATCGACAAGTACAAAACCTAAGAGACCAAGGAATCATAGAACCATCTACATCCGAGTACAACAGCCCAGTAGTACTGGTACCGAAAAAAGCTATAGATGGAGGAAAAGCATGGAGATTATGCATAGATTTTAGACAACTGAACAAGAAGATAGTTACAGACAAATTTCCATTACCAAGAATAGATTCGATATTAGATCAACTAGGAAGAGCAAAATGGTTTTCAGTTATAGACTTAATGTCAGGCTTTCACCAGATACCATTAGAAAAATCATCGAGAAAATACACATCGTTCAGCACAGAAAATGGAGCATTTCAATTTACCAGATTACCTTTTGGATTAAATGTAAGCCCAAATAGCTTTTCAAGAATGATGTCAATAGCATTTTCAGGATTAACACCAGACAAAGCATTTCTTTACATGGACGATATCGTAGTAATTGGAATATCTGAAAAACATCACTTAGACAACCTGAAAAAGACATTCGAGACATGTCGAAAATTCAATTTGAAACTTAACCCAGGAAAATGTCAATTCTTTAGAAGGGAAGTAACATATTTAGGACATGATCTTTCTCAAGAGGGAGTATCACCAGACAAAGCGAAGTATGCAGCAATTGAACAATATCCGACACCTAAGACAGCGGAAGAAACAAAGAGATTTGTAGCATTTTGCAACTATTACAGACGTTTTATTAAAAAATTTGCGGAAATATGCAGACCACTCAACAAATTATCGAGGAAAGGAGTAGAATTTTCGTGGACCGAGGAGTGTTAAAAAGCATTCAAAAAGCTTAAAGCATCTCTGACGAAACCACCAATTTTAAAATATCCTGATTTCAACAAACAGTTTATCTTAACAACAGACGCATCCAATGAGAGTTGTTCAGCAATCCTAAGTCAAGATTATAACGGAATTGACCTACCTATAGCATATGCATCAAGAAGTTTTAGTAAAGGAGAATGTAATAAACCTATAATCGTTAAGGAATTACTAGCGATTCATTGGGGAATTAATTATTTTAAATGTTATCTATATGGAGCACCAACATTCAAAGTAAAAACAGACCATAAACCTTTGACACACCTATTTGCAATGAAAGAACCAACCTCAAAACTCACGAGGATCAGATTAGACCTAGAAGAATATGACTTCGAAATAGAGTATATAACAGGGAAAAGTAACTACGCAGACAGCCTTTCAAGAATAACATTGCATCAACTAAAAAACCTATACATAGACAACGCCCATATACTAGCTATAACAAGAGCTCAAGCAAAAGAAAAGGAGAAAAAAGCAAGACAAACAAAGGCTGAAAGTGAACTCGCACTACAGCCAGAAGCCACCAAACAGACAGTAAGGAAGGTACTAAATAATTTAGAGGCGCATAGACTACCAATTTTGTCCTTTGGAGCAGAACTAATCTCACCAAGACTGAGCATTAGGGCCAAAAACAAAATAAAATGCAGCAAAAGCATAGCCACAGGATTGAATCGTTTCGATTTAAACCAAGCGTTGGTACAGCTTGATAAGCTGGCGGTAGAGAATGCAGTACGTAAAGTAAAAATATACGTAAATGATATTATTTTTAAAATGTGCACAATTGATGAATTTATTAAAGAAGGAAATAAAAAATTGAAGAATATAGAAATATACATATGTGAAGTACCAGAAACAATAAAAGATGACAAAGAAAAACACAGATTAATAGGAGAATACCATAATCACCCGATGTTCGGAGGACACGTAGGGAATAACAGACTAATTAAGAAGCTAAAGGCAAGATTCCGATGGAAAAATTTGGAAAAAGACGTAAGAAAATACGTAAAACAATGCCACAAATGTCAAATTAACAAACCGAAAAGAACACATGTCGAAGAGTTCGTGATATCGGACACATCTTCCAAACCATGGGACATAGTATACATAGATACAATAGGTCCATTCACGAGAAGTAATGAAGGTAATAAATACTGTAGCACAATGTTGTGTGAACTGACAAAATACGCGGTCAGCATACCAGTGTGCAATAAAGAAGCAGAGACAATAGCAAGAGGAATCTTTGATCATTTCATACCAACATACGGACTCATGAAGCAAATAAGAACAGACCAAGGCACAGAGTATAAGAACGAAGTAATGCAGGAATTAACAAAGCTATTAAAAATAGAACACAACTTTTCAACGGCATACCACCCACAGTCCATTGGAAGTTGCGAAAAACTACACAGAACGTTGAACGAGTACGTAAGAGCATTCATAGACGAAGACAGAGAAAATTGGGATGTGTGTTGCAGAATGTTCACATACTGCTACAATACAACCCCTAACGCGTATCATGGATACACACCGTTCGAACTGTTATATGGCAGGAAGGTTAACCTACCGGAAGACCTTACACATGAGATTCAACCATGTTACAATATAGATGCCTACTACAATGAGTTACGATACAAACTACAAAGCGCACACGAGAGAGCCAGAACCTTCTTATTAAAACACAAAAAAGAGCGGCAAGAAAAGAATAAGCTCAAAGCAACACCACAACACTTTAAAATAGGAGACCTAGTCCTTGTAAAAAGGGAAGAGAATGGTAAGTTTGATAGTCTTTATGTAGGTCCTTTCACGATAACAGAAGTAAATAACGTTAATTGTAAAATCAGAATAGAAAACAATAAAATCAAGGAAATACATAAGAATAGATTATATGCTTACAATCCGAAAACACAGTGAGTAACAAGTGTTACGAAACAATGTTGTTAAACGAACATTTTATATTATTTATGTATTTGCGTAGGCTTAGGAAGTTTGTATATAAAATAAATTTTTTGTATTGATTACAACACAGTATGGGTTGGTAGCACGACTTGCAAATTTCCCTCCCCGTAGTCGGAAAATTCCTAAAAAGGGAAGGTGTACAAGAATTCATCTGTACTCAGTAGATATATCTTAAAAACACCCTGTAATTATCTACGATAATTACTTTCAGTTATTTATGTCATCATAACAATATTACAACCTTCATTCGATTATATAAATATTGTTATCCTAGATCACGATTCACTAATAATTGCAGAGTCAATTATAAACACTTTTCATGGTCGATGCTGAATAGGCATTTCTAAATATATAAACAGCAAAACTATAACAAGGGAATTCTTATTATTATATTAGACATTCGTCATTCTATTTGGGTGATCAGACGTAATATTTCCACATTAAAGATAGTGTCTCTTTCTTCACGAGACGTTCTTTGGGTGCGGTGCTACCAGCTTATGCTCATGCGAGTGTAAATAAAACAACTCAACAAGTAAAAGCGTATCAATTATTCCACCCCTCGGATAAGGGATAACCACACTCACCGGGAGCAGATAGCCTTAATGCCAGGGCTGTCATTTAAACACAAATATGGTTCAAATAAGAGAAAAAGGTCGAGTAAGAACAATTTAACAAACACCTGTATCCTGAGATGCAGCCTAAAATAAATTAACAATAACTTACCTCTCTTTATGATTCATTGATATATTCACCCATGGGTAGCAGGTGGGAACTCTTCAAATTCTTGAAGATAGTCCTATCAGGGAAAATAAATCAATCTCTGCCCTCCCAAAATTCCGGGAGTTCCCTGACCCGGGAAACTAGTACCTGTTTAGGGTCCCTTGTCCATGGTTACGGATGAAGTTCACAATGGCAGCCACGGCGGAGAAGCGGAGCTTCGGACGATTCGGTATGGTACGAATGGCGGAAATGGCAACCCTCGAGTTTGGGGTTAATATAGAATCAAACCAAACCCAACCTGCAGCGTCTGACCCAGAGTGGGCGGCTGATTTAGAAACTCACCAACACGCAAGGCAAGCGTGGTGGTTTAATTGCCAAATTTACCCCCGTCATGGCGAATTTCAAATGAAACGGTGAACCCCAGGTGGGTAAATCAGTAATGGCAAATCTCACACCTCTTAAGGTCTGTCTCAAGGATTCTGGGGGAGGCAAAAATTCGCAAATGACAAGATCTAAAAAACACATCTTGATGCATATTGCTACCTACAATGCTAGAAGTCCCTTATCAGAAGAAAGAGATGGAGGGTGAAATGTCCAATATCAAATGGGACATAATAGGAGTCACCGAAGTGAGAAGGAAAGTAGAAAGTCTGAAGACCCGAAATATTTTCTCTAGTATGAGTAATGAAGAAACATTAGACGGAGGCATTGCATCCATTAAAGGAATATCGAACAGAGTTGCCTACTTAACATTACAACTCAATAAAAGATACAGCATTAAGATAATTCAAGTCTATGCACCAAAAACCACCCATTCAGATGAAGAAGTCAAAGAATTCTACGACGATATCTCAATAGCCCTAAACGACGTACCCACACAATACGTGATAATATGTGGTGATTACAATGCGAAAATAGAAATTAAAGCATGTCTAGAAGAAACCTCACTTGGATAATTTGGGCTAAATGGAAGGAATGAAAGAGGAGAGATCTTAATTGGTGTTCTCCTTCAGAATAAACTAGTCCAAATTAATATCTTTTTCTATAAGAAACTACATAGAAGATGGACTTGGGCAAGCCAAGATAATAAAACAAAAAACGAAATTGATTTCATAATTACAAACAAAAAAGAAATCATCCAAGACGTAACGGTTCTAAATGCATTTAACACTGGTAGTGACCATATAATGGTAAGAGCAGAAGTTAAAATAAGCACAAAACAAGAGAGACGCGAAAGAGTAAATACGAAACCAATACCAATATAGACCCAACCTAGAGATATTAAAGAATATCAAAACGACATCGAAACCAAACTGAGAAACAACGTGTGCTACCGGTGATGACCTATGGTGCAGAAACATTATCGCTCACAAAGAAAAACGCATTAAATCAGAGTAGCGCAAAGAAGAATGGAGAGATCAATGATAGGGGCCACTCTACGAGACATGATTAGAAACGAAGATCTACGAGCTAAGACCAAAGTCATAGACATCATTGAAAGAAGATGTAACTTAAAATGAAAATGAGCTGGACACGTTTCCAGAATGACAGACCAAGAATGGAAACGAATTTCCAACAATGGAGACCAAGAGCCGATAAACGTAGCAGAGAAAGACTACCAACACGATGGCAGGATGACTTACGAAAGAAAACAAAAAACTGGATACAGAGAGAGCATGATAGAATACTTTGGAGACAAATAGGGGAGGCATATATCCAACAGTGGATCGAGATAGGCTGATGATGATGACGATGATATATTCACGGTAAATACAGCGTGGCTTCAAGAGCTATGCTCATTCACCTTTGTAGGACTATAGTTGATTCGCTTTCAAGATGAGCTAAGACGCCAGTTTCAGACGCCTGATTCGTGGGTTTTTTTGTATCGTCGCAGCTTGTCGTTGGTTAGAAATTAATTTATTCTATATTATACATTAATTTCTAACCAATGAAAAATTGCGACGACACGAAAAACCCATGAATTAGGCATCTGAAACTGGCGTCTTAGCTCATCTAGAAAGCGAATGAACTATAGTAATAGTTGCCCTCCGTGTACTCCACAACCCCTTCTGCAAGGTTTCCAAAACACTTCCATGTCCGCATGGCGCCAAGAATTATAACCAAACCGACTACAAGCACAAGCCGATTACAGGTCCTAGCTTTCTACGCATACGCGGTACGATAATCGTACCTGAAGACCCCGGTGCAAGAACGGGGCAAGTCCACTTTTCTGAATAGTTGGGAAGTCGACAAAAACTTAATATTTTTAGAAAATATGAATAAATTATGCTTAATTTAAATAATCCTCCTAGAAGAATATTAGACAAGACTTGTCTAGCTTAATTTAATTAAGCATAATTTATTCATATTTTCTAAAAAATATTAAGTTTTTGTCGACTTCCCAACTATTCATAAAAGTGGACTTGCCCCGTTCTTCTACCGGGGTCTTCGATTGGATTGTTATTATTAGTTTATGGATATGTACCTAAACATAAATATAAATTCACTTAAAATACATCAAAATTATAATAATTTTATTGTAGATAGGTACATTAACTGCTTCATGCATAATCGTCGCATATCTTTACATAATTATATAAAACTTCATAAAATGTATAATGTTGATAGATTGACCATTTATAAAAAAAAAGGTATTGTTTACATTATAAAATATTGATTAATACTGACAACTAAAATTTATAAAAATATTCATTAATTTCGTTAATTAGTTGTTGCAAAACAGCGAAAGGTCTAAAATTTTCCGTTTTTTGCAATTGCATTATTTATTGTAAAAATACCTTTATTTATTCTTTAAGCCTCGAGAATAGGTTACTTTGGGAACAAATCTCGAAACACGTCGATTTTTAATTTTAAATGATGATTTTTGGCATATATCTCACACTAGTGACGTCGTCCATCTGAGCATGATGAAATCAACTTTAACTCAAGAATATCCGTCACAAAAAGATCATAGCATGTGATTTGTCTTTAAAAAGATAGTAAATCACGAGGGAAAACCAGGAAATAACCTCATGATACTATCCAGACATTGTAAGTATTTGTTCTTTTATCCAGTTTACTCTCAAAACTAACACCAAACTCTGAGTTTATATAATATATGTTATTTTAAATTATAAATAATATTAATAATATTATAATATAAACCATACTTTACTCTCTATATATATAAACAATACCATCTCTTTACTGCTTTCATCGAATACAAGAAAGCTTTTGATTCAGTGCCGCATGAATGGCTTATAGATATACCGAAAATATAAAGTAGATGATAATATAGTGACCTTTTTAAAGCATATTATGTCGAAGTGGAAGACGAAAGTTCACCTTAAAACATCTGGTGAAAACAATATTGAAACTGATGAAACTTTTTCAAATGACATCAGTATGCACTTTGGATTAGACAAGTGCTGTATTCTAAATATAGCCAAGGGAAAGGTTAAGCCCGGAGGTTTCGATATGCAAGATGGCCAAAACATCGAGGCCATGGGTGAAAATGGCATGTATAAATATCTGGGAGTAAAGCAAGCACGGAAAATTGATCATAAATAAATGAAAACCGAACTAACTTCCGAGTTCGTACGAGAGTCTTCAGCGGACAGCAAGAACACCTCTAACAAAGGCACAAAGACATCATCCACGCAGTGCAGTAGAGAGAACAACATTACCGAGATATCTAGGGGAAGACGACTCATGGACATAGGTGAGCAACTGAATAAACAAGTTACTAATCTAAGAACTTATTTTGAGGCGCAGACTGAGAGATCTACTTTACATCGCGCAATATGCGCAGTAGATGACACAACGCCGCTTAAACTGAGGGAACAAGAAATGCGCATAAACCACCAATCTAAGGAAGAAAAAGTGCACACCTAGATCGGTAGGCCTCTGCATGGGCGGCATCTGAATGAGGTTAACCAAGAACATGTCGAGAATTCAGCGTCGAACTACTGGTTGACGTCAGGAAAGATGTTTCCCGAGACGGAAGGTTTCATACTTGCCATTCAGGATCAGATTATTCCAACTAGAAATTACCTGAAGTATATTGTCAAAGATCCTCAGTCCAAAAGGACAAATGCCGATATGGATGTCAAGACCAAGAATCCATCAAACATCTTACCGGGGGCTGCCAGGCGTTTGTCTGAACTGAGTATAAAGAACGCCATGACTCAGTAGGAAAGATTCTTCACCAGGAACTAGCTGGCAAACTTGGACTTCTCCAGACCGACCATCTCACTTATTTTCAATACGTCCATGATAGAATACTTGAAAACGACAACTACAAACTCTACTGGGATCAAACTGTGCTCACAGACCAATGAGTAGCACATAATAGACCGGATCTCATACTAGTTAATAAACCTACTAGGCAAACAACATTAACACATGTGGCGATACCTAACAACAATAATCTGCTTGGTAAGCACAACGAAAAAATCGCCAAGTATAGAGATATCGAAATATAAATAAGGAGACAATGGAGAATGGAAAGTACCCAGACAATACCTATTGTTCTTTCTACCACTGGAGTCATTCCGAAGAACCTCATAGAAAACATCAAAAAGCTGAGTCTAAATGAACATATTTATAAGACCATGCAGAAAGCTGTACTACTCTTAACGTCAACATTTTTGGGAGATACACCTGCGTATCAAGTCACCTAGGGCTCGATAACACGGAAAGAGTCCCACCAGAGCTCAATCCTTTTGATACCGTAGGTATCTGGGATGAGTCAATTTTCCCCTTAGAGGAAGTGTGAGCCGTATGGCTAAATCTGAATAAACAATACTAAAATTATTATTAGTATATATAGTATATTATTAGTATATATGTATAGTCACAATTTAAAAATAAAAATCGACCTGTTTCGGATTTTTTTCAAAAGCACCCATTCATCAAAAAATGAATTTATTCCATTCCTTACGTGCTCACTGTATATTAGTTGCCAGTATGTATGAATCAAATTTCATGTAAAAAATAATTTTTATAAATGTTAAAGATTTCAATCTATTATCTACATGACTTTTTACAAAGTTTCATAGTGATTATGTACTATCTACCCAAAGTCAGTTGAAAATTGAAATTTTATGAGGAGCTTCAAATATATTAATTAACAAATCTATTTTACTACACAAAGCACTGTACCAACATAACCAAGCTATTACAAGATATCCTTGTATTACAGTTGTAAAACAGATCTGTTAAATAGATAATATTTATATTTGACCCTCGTGAAATTTCTATTTTCATTTGATTTTGGATAACCACTAAAGACCTGCAACGATTATGACTGAAGGAGTTAATATACCTACATAATTATTATTGTTATCGTTTCCACACCACTTGAGGGTCGATCCAAGCCAAGTGGTCCAAAGGTGGTTGCTTGACTACTTTTAATATTTTTTTATTTTTCTAATTTTTAATCTATTAATTGTGTAATTGTATTATATAATCTAGTAATTGTGTACTCTATAGAGAGTACACAATTGTATTCATTTTTTTTTAAATTATTTTGCCGATGACGGCCCTTTTTGTTAAAGCGTATCAATATTTTCACTTAAAACAAGATTTCGCTCTTTAGCCAATACTGAGAACAATAGTTTGTCCTAATCAAAAACCAAACTTTTTAAAAAAGTATGCTCTAAAAAAACGGCCTATAGCATTATTTAATTTCAAACTACCCTTAAGGCTTTAAATGAACCTCAAAGCTTGAAAAGGTAAACTGATGAAATTCCATTTTCAGCATTTTTTTAACAGCATAAGATAATGGTTTGTATTTTTTTTTCTGGAAAAAACATACGTAAATATTTATTATACAATAGTACATACTTACACGTACGTACAATAAAAAATTTTGTGCTTTGAGACTTCAGTAAATTTTTTCAAATAAAATCTCAAAAATGTAATTTTTTGAAAAATTTCAAAGTTTGATCCCTTATATCTGTGATGGTCACGCATGACAAAATTTGAAATTTGGCTGAATGTTAGCTTCTGGCAAGTAGAATAAGGAGTAAAAATTTGCAGTTGTAGACTTACGTCGTATATGAGTTACAGGCCTGAAAAAATGGCCAAAAATCATTAATTTGAGCGTTTCGGGCAGGGCAATAAAATTCAAATAAACTGTCTAATGAAATAAAAATTAATATATTTTTACCAGATTTCACAATAAATCTAAATTTATACAGGGTGGGCCAAAGAAAAGAGTCCACCTCGATATTTGGCAATAGTTACCTATTAGATTTTAAGGAAATGCCGAAATAGGTCTATTTTTAATTTTATATTGGAACTTTTTGGCATATACCTTTTCATACTACGTGACGCCATCCATTAGATCGTGATGACGTAATCGATGATTATTTTAAATGGGAATAGGGGCCGTGTGGTATCTTATTTGAAAGCGTGTTCAATTCTCTATTCAGTAATATAAACATTATGATCATTATTTATACAGGGTGACCAAAAAAATATTTATTGTGAAATCAAATCACAAACAGCCTCCCACCTACCTCTTGACAGTTTGAGCATTTAATTTAAGCGAAAAGCAATGTTTATTTGCCAAATAATATTGTTTTTATATTTTATGACAGCAATTAAATCTATTTTGAGTTAAATAAATTACATATATTCTTAAATTGTGTCAATTAATTTAATTCAAAAAATATTATTTTGGCCACTCTGTATAACTAATGATATTATTGTTTATATTACTAAACAGAGAATTAAACACTCTTTCAAATGAGATAACATACGACCCCTATTCCAATTTAAAAAAATCATCGATTACGTCATCAGGCACAGATGGAGGACGTCACAAGTATGAAATATATAAATAAAATTGTAATTTAAAAATAAAAATCGACCTGTTTCGGCATTTCCTCAAAATCTAATGACTGTCAAATATCAAGATGAACTCTTTTCTTTGGCCCACCCTGTATAAATTTGTATTCATTGTGAAATCTGGTGAAAATAGATTCATTTTTATTTCGTTAGACAGTTTATTTGAATTTTAATCACCCTGCCCGCAAACGCTCAAATTTTGACCATTTTGATTTTTGACCATTTTTTCAGGCCTGTAACTCCTGTAAATTTTTTACTCCTTATTCTACTTGCTAGGGGCTAACATTCAGCCAAATTTCAAATTTTTTCCTGCGTGTCCGTCAGAGATATAAGGTGTCAAACATTGAGATTTTTCAAAAAATTACATTTTTGAGATTTTTTAAAAAAAAATTTACTCGCGTTTTAAAGCTCAAACTTTTCTTATTTAAAGTATGTACGTATGTATTTTCCAGAAAAAAATGACAAACCATTATCGGCTTGCCTTATGCTGTTAAAAAAATGCTGAAAATGGAATTTTATCAGTTTACCTCTTCAAACTTTGATGTTCGTTTAAGGCCTTAAGGGTAGTTTAAAATTAAATAATGCTATTTAATAAAGGCCGTTTTTTAGAGCATACTTATCTAAAAAGTTTGGTTTTTGATTTCTTGTTCTACGACAAGCCTCAGTGAAAATATTGGCTAAAGAGCGAAGCCATGTTTTCCGTGAGAATGATCAATCCGCTTTAACAAAAATGGCCGTCATTGGCAAAATAAATTTTTTAAAAATAAAATGAATGCAATTTTGTACTCTCTATAGACTATAGATTGAAGTTTAAAAGGTAGAAAAATAAAAAAAATAGAAAATAGTCAGGCAACCAAATTAATTTATATTGGACCACTTGGCATGGATTGACCCTTGAAAGAAGTAGATAACGTTTGGCGCGTTTTTTTTATAGTGGTATCCCCTGTAGGCCTATTCCACTCTCATAAACATATCTTTTAATTTATTATTTATTATTTTAATTTTTGGCACTGTTTTAATAAAATTTTTTGAAAAATAGTAAGTATAAATTAGTTTAATATTTAAATAAAATATAAATAAACTGTTTAAAGTATATTAATTTCGTTGAAATTATATAATAGACGTACAACTTCTTACGTGCGTACAAAGTACACACACATTCTTTTTTTTAGATATATGTAGAATATATCTATGTAGGAACAGTATGCACAATAGTTGCAGTGCAACGTCTTCCTTTTGTTCTCAGTTAAGTTAGTTAAGTAGTTAAAAAATCACATCTGGGTTCATCGGTAGATCGGCTCCAAGTATTGTAGCTGCGGCAACGCACAAACGAACAGACTGCGAATTTGTATTTGAAAACAAAATTTTCGTCGAAAGATATGTCTAAAGTCTTATATTAAATAATTACTACTTATTTTAGATCCAGCCGAACATCTATAAAAGTAGGTATTCGATTACAAACGAAGAAAAAAACAAGATAATGCAGGCTTGGAGGCAGATTGCCAAAACCTTCGTCGCAAGTTCAGATAGTTTCATAACGTTTTTGCCAGATTGCACGATAAGTTACTTGGTTTTCTTATGTTGTGGATTACAGTTTACAGTGATTTGTTAAATAAATTATGAATTAAAGATGGCTGGTTACTGAAGGGAGTATACTCTTGCTGAGGATAAACTTATCCTCAGCTGGATAGTAAGAATTAAGGCATACTACCAACTGCGAGGTACCCGTTTCGGGAAAGACCTAGAACACGCAGAGATATTCGAAGAAGACAGGACCTGGCAGAGCCTGAAAAATCGATTTTTGAAAAAAGTAAGTACATATTATGTGCTGTTAATATGCATGAAGAAATTGTTGGTAATGAGATTTTTGATAGCCTTGCTACAGAAGGAGCAAAATGCTAAAAAAAGAAGAAGAGTAGAATGTTAATAATACATTTTTATCAAGATTATTTTATAGATTTTGCTATTTTTAATTTAAATAAAACATGAACGAATCAATATTTGTCGTTTGTTTTGTATTAGTTCTACGACGATATCTCAATAGCCCTAAACGACGTACCCACACAATACGTGATAATATGTGGTGATTACAATGCGAAAATATAAATTAAAGCATTTTCAGAAGAAACGTCAATTGGATAATTTGGGCTAAATGGAAGGAATGAAAGAGGAGAGATCTTAATTGGTTTTCTCCTTCAGAATAAACTAGTCCAAATGAATATCTTTTTCTATAAGAAACTACATAGAAGATGGACTTGGGCAAGCCCAGATATTAAAACAAAAACGAAATTGACTTCATAATTACAAACAATATAGAAATCATCCAAGACGTAACGGTTCTAAATGCATTTAACACTGGTAGTGACTATAAAATGGTAAGAACAAAAGTTAAAATAAGCACAAAACCAAAGAGCCGCAAATTAGTAAATACGAAACCGATACCAATATAGACCCAACCTAGAGATATTAAAGAATATCAAAACGACATCGAAATCAAACTGAGAAACCAACATTATCGCTCACAAAAAAGAACCTCAGTTTAGACAAAAATGGCAGACACAATCTTGTTATTCTCTGTTATCAATAGTTACACTTATATACAAAAAGCTGCTGGTTATACAATATTATTATCCATTTTAGGTCATTCCAAATAGAAAAACCAACTTTGAGGACACATGCGATAAACTGGCCAATGAGGCGATATTGATATATGAGCAACTTCAAAAAGTTATAATTGATTTCAACGAATTGCAGGTAAAATTTAGTAGATTTCAATTTTTTCTTGTTCTTTAAGTGGGATCTCTGGGACATAGGTCGGAAATCATGAAAGCTATTCGGAATTTTAGAGACCACGACCATACTAAGCGCAGCATTCGTCTCTCTGTGATGCCATAACTTTTTTTCACTGAAAACTAGATAGAAATCGGACAGAAATTGGATAAATTTGAAACAGGGCATAATAACATCATTTTAGTTGTAAAAACTGGAAATATCTTATTAACAGTGAACAGTACGGTAAGTGGATTTTGGAGGTATTTAAAAAATGACGGGTCAGGATTTAAACCAGGATACTATGGATAGGAAATTCGTTTCACGCACCAGGGGTCGATCAAGTGCGACTCTTACAGGTGTAAGGTAGACCACGGTGTTGGAGAAGGATGTTTATGGGACCCAACCATAACCGTCCACATGATATGTTAAATAAATTATAAACAATTAAATATGGCTGGTTACAGAAGTTACAGAGGTTATACTATGGCTAAGGATAACTTAATCCTCAGTTGGATAGTGAGGCCAAAAGGATATTATCATATGAGAGGCACCATCCTATGGAAGGACCTGGACCATGCTGAGATATTCTCGGAAAACAGGACGTGGCAAAACATGACACATGACAGAAACTCAAAACAAATGGCTGTTGTTGAAGAGCACTATTGAAATGCCGTTTTCAGATTTGGATTCAGGGGGCAAAATCACATGTGTGTTCATCGGTAGATCGGCTCCAAGTATTGTAGCTGCGGCAACGCACAAACGAACAGACGGCGAATTTGTATATGAAAACAAAATTTTCGTCGAAAGATATGTCTTAACTCTCAACCGAACATATATAAAAGTTTTTACAATTCCATTAATAATGAAGAAAAACATAGGATAATGCAGGGTTGGACCCAGACAGCAAAAGAATTCGAAGAAAGTTGTGACTCTAGGTCAGACAGTTCAGACAGTGAATGGTAATTATATCTATTATAACTTATACTAACCACAGGGGAACCTCGATAAGTATTAAAAATAGTCAGGCAACCAACTTAATTTATATTGGACCACTTGGCATGGATTGGCCCTTGAAAGAAGTAGATAACGTTTGGAGCGTTTTTTTTTATAGTGGTATCCCCTGTAGGCCTATTCCACTCTCATATACATACCTATACAAATATACCTTACAAACATACCTTCGTAAAAACAAGGTCATTACCACTGCACAATAGTTGCAGTGCAACGTCTTCCTTTTGTTCTGAATTAAGTTAGTTAAGTAGTTAAAAAATCACATGTGGGTTCATCGGTAGATCGGCTCCAAGTATTGTAGCTGCGGCAACGCACAAACGAACAGACTGCGAATTTGTATATGAAAACAAAATTTTCGTCGAAAGATATGTCTAAACTCTCAGCCGAACATATATAAAAGTACTTACAATTCCATTAATAATGAAGAAAAACATAGGATAATGCAGGGTTGGACCCAGACTGCAAAAAACTTCGAGGCAAGTTCTGACAGTTCAGACAGGTCAGACAGTTCAGACATGGCTGAGGATATTTTAATTTAAATAAAACATGAACGAATCAATATTTGTCGTTTGTTTTTATATTAATTGCAGTTATTTTAATTATTATAAATTTTTTTGGCAATGCCCTGATAGATTAGTGGATAGATCTGGCAATAGTGTCATAACCATAACGTTTTTTTTTTTATTTTTTTGCATTGCTTTTTACGTTTACAGTACTTACTTCGCTTTGGCTTGGTTTTTGGTTTTTTTATGCTGTCAGCTGTGACTGTGAGTGAGATTATAGTGATTTGTTAAATTAATAAATTATAAATAATTAAATATGGTTGATTGTGGTTACAAAAGTGGCTACACTATTAATGAGGATAACTTAATCCTTAATTGGATTATCCGGTTCAAGGGATATTACCATCTGAGAGGTACAATACTCTGGAGGGACATGGAAGCCGGTAGAATATTCTTGGAGGACAGGACGTGGCAGAGCCTTAAAAACAGGTTCATTAAAACAGTAAGTACATATTGTTCTGTCAATAGGCATGAAGAAATTTTTGGTAATAAGATTGTTGATAGCCTTGCTACAGAAGGGGCAAAATACTAAATAAACAAGAAGAGTAGAATGTTAAAACTAGTTAAAACTTCGTTTTTGCTAGATTGCTCTGCTGTTTTTTTTATGTTGTGAGATTACAGTTTACAGTGATTTGTTAAATAAATTGTGAATTAAAGATGGCTAGTCACCGAAGGGCGTATACTCTTGCTGAGGAAAGCATACTACAAATTGCGAGTTACCCGTCACTGGAAAGACATGGAAGACGCGGAGATTTTTGAAGAAGACAGGACATGGCATAGCCTAAAAAATCGGTTTACAAAAACAGTAAGTACATAATATGTGCTTTTAATAGGCATGAAGAAATTTTTGGTAATGAGATTGTTGATAGCCTTGCTACAGAAGAAGCAAAATACTAAAAAAAGAAGAAGAGTAGAATGTTAATACTACATTTTTATTAAGATTATTTTATAGATTTTGCTATTTTTAATTTAAATAAAACATGAACGAAATTTTTTCCGACAATTATCGTTCAGAAATCATTTGTGGCATGTTTAATGTGTTTGTGTGTGTTTTATTCTTTTATTATTTTAATTTTTGGCACTGTTTTAATAAATTTTTTTGAAAAATAGTAAGTATAAATTAGTTTAATATTTAAATAAAATATAAAAAAACTGTTTAAAGTATATTATTTTGGTTGAAATCATATAACAGACATACAACTTCTTACGTGCGTACAAAGTACCCAGACATTCTTTTTTTTTTTTAGATATATAGAATAAAACTATGTAGGAACAGGGTATAATACCATCATTTTAGTTGTAAAAACTGGAACTATCTTATTAACAGTGAACAGTACGGTCAAGTGGATTTTGGAGGTATTTAAAAAATGACGGGTCAGGATTTAAACCAGGATACTATGGATAGGAAATTCGTTTCACGCACCAGGGGTCGATCAAGTGCGACTTTTACAGGTTTAAGGTAGACCACGGTGTTGGAGAAGGATGTGTATGGGACCCAACCATAACCGTCCACATGCTACAAAAGACAGGGTCACAGCAGGAGGAAAAAAGCCTGGCTATCTACATTTCATTCCAAAATATGCTAGACCGTTTCATATACTCCATGCCGATCATTTAGGACCATTTGTTTTAACGAAATCTCAAAATAAATACGTCTTGGTTTTGATTGATGCCTTTTCTAAATTTGTGTTTATTCTGAGTCCGATCGTGTCGGAGTACTGTGCCAATTTGTCAATTTTGATAAATTATTTTTGTTCCAGGGAGTTCCAGAGTTCGAGAGGTTTTGGCCTCGACAGAAAAAATGTTGCAGGAATTGGAGGAATTAAACCAAAAACAGTAAGTACAACGAAGTTTTTTTTTGTTTGTTATGGCATGGACTTTATGTCAATCAGCCAGTCACAACATGATTACTATATCAAGAAGATTAAATATTTAAAGACCGTAAGTTTATATAATATCAATAACGAAGAAAAATTAGTTCAATAGCTGTTGAGAGGTAATTTATGTACTGAAATAAAGAGATGGTACTAAGCTAAGGTAAGCTAATTATAGCCTTCTTTCAACATCATAGGTGTATATTTACACTTTTTAGCTGTTTTTGTGTTCGGTTTTTTATCACCGGCTAATTACTGCTAAACCATCGATATAATACTTTTCACTGTCGATAATACGAATTCACAAAGTATATTCACGATAAAATATTCAAAATGGAAAATTAAATAGAATCAGCAGAAAGAAAGTAAAAACATTAATTCTTACACTAACATGATTACTCCAGGGAAATAAGCAAAAAATAGACGATGTTTGTGACAGTGAATTATGCTTTTACTTATACTGACACTTTTTTATTTATTATAGAAGAGGAAAACATACCTTTTTCCTGCCTAAAATTCGGAACCGTTTTTTAATTATTCACACGTTACTGCTTTACAAACAATTTATTTTAATCATGTATTTTTTATATGATCTATAATAGACCAGGAAGGATCTGTGAAAAAACCTCTATCTTTGGATGTGAGAGGTAGCATTTGGATTTTTGCTGATAAAGTTAGGTGACAACTTCAATAATTATAATCGACATTAATAAAAAAATTAAAATATTTAAAAATTTCGAAAAACATTTGACTGTAGTAGATATGCTAGTTTGCTTTGTTCTATCCCATAATTATGTGCCAAATTCTATTTAAATCGTTGAATGCATGTTGAGCCTTTATTATTCTCGTCTGTATATCATTTTTACACTCCCCGCTCTTTTCCATGACTGATTCCAGATATGTGAACTTGTCTACCTCTTCTACTTCCTTACCACTGATCATTATTTTATTATTTGGGTGGTTATTATTGTTTAACAGTTTGGTTTTCTCTGTGTTTCTGTATTCTGAGTCCGATCGTGTCGGAGTACTGTGCCAATTTGTCAATTTTGATAAATTATTTTTGTTCCAGCCGAAGCAGGTTGCAAATGCAAATCTCAAAAAGAGTTAGAGGCAGCTTTAAAGAGAATTAGAGAATTAGAACAACGCCTCCTAAAATACGAAGGAGTAGGATCCAGGTAGCTGATAATTTTTTTAGTTATTGTAGACATATAGAAAGAAAACCTACCTGTTTCCTGCCTATAGTTTGGGACCTTTTTTTAATTACTAACAATTTAGTGCAAACCAAACCCGTTTTTTTCGATTTTTTGCACCCTATTAAAAAAAGCTAAATAGTTGACATTAAATTATAAAATTTGATTTTTTAGAAAATTGAAAAAGTTTCACAATGCCGATTTTTGAAAGTTAAAAAGTCAATTTGTCGCTTCACAAACTGAAAAATATAGTAAAATCGTTATTTGTTAATAACTTTTATTAAAATTAACGTAGAACTTTGCTGTTTCACCCAAAGTTGTGTATTGGGTACTTACAAGCCCTCAAAATTTGAGACCGATCCATTCGTTAGTTTAAAAGTTATTATATTTGTTTATCCCAGAGACCTATTTTTTGCAATAGCATAAGACAGAAAATAATGAAGATAGGGTAATTCTGCGAACGCCAAGTGAAAGTAGAAGCCTACAGTCACAATTGGAAATAACAAAAATTGACTTAGAATCAGTATCGAATAACTTACAGCAATACCAATCGAATCTCAGTGATGTAGAATCTAGCTTGAAGAAAGAAAGATATATACCATTAAGGAACATATAAAAGACAAAGTGAAGGAATTAGAAGACAATAAAGCTGAATTCGCAAGTACATTGGCAGCGCGTGAATCCCAGATTCAGGAAGTATCTACCACCCTAACAAATAAAGCTCAAGAAATTGAGAATCTTAAGAAAGAGATTGGTGCTCTTGTAGAAAAGTACGAGTTGAGTAATAAAGAAGTAGTAGCTTCCCATACACAAGAAATTACAGCTCGACATGAGAAAATACGACATCTTGAAAGTGAAATTTTACAAAAGGATCAAAATATTAAGTTTCATGTAGATGCAAGTAACGAACATCAAGAAAATCTTAATCGAAAAGATTTAGATTTGATAAAAATAAGATCTGAGTTGGAAGAAAGTCAAAAAACATCTTCAGTGATGATTGCAAGTTTAAAGAATCAAATCGAAGGCCTACAGAACGATAACAAACAACAGCAAAGTAGAAACAATGAACTACAAACGGAACTTCAAAATAGAGAACAATTAAATGTGACTATAAATACAGAAATAGGCAAAGCAGCTGAAAATCTAGCAGTTTTAGTGGAGCAAGTAAAACAAAAAGATGACTTAATAGAATCTCTACGGTCAGACGTAACATCCAGAGAAATAGAGTTAGAAAATGTGCTAGCTACTAATCTAAAGGCTTTGTCAGAGAAAAATGAAGCCGAAAGGCGGATTAGAGCAGAAAAAGAGCGATTGTGTATGACTATAGGTCTTAAAAACGAAGAATTGGAAGAATTGCAAAAAAGATTAACAGACATGTAATGCGAGAACGAGCAAGTGATCAATGAAGTCAACAATAACGTGACCAAAAAATTGGAGGAGCTAGAGACGATAAAACCACAACTTTCGCAAGCTGCGATTGATCATGAAGATAAGTTAAAGCAAATCACAGAAGAACACAAAAGAGAAATGCATGATTTTGAAATTCGGGTTTCAGATTTACTAACAGAAATTGAAAATATAGACAAAGACATATCAGACTTATCGCAGCTTGTGGAAACCAATCATAATAATAATAAAGAACAGGACAGTAAAATTAATAGTATCATTCAAGAATTGTCTGAATCTAAAAATCAGATACAGACTCAGTTAGACAGTAATAAAAAAACTAATTGAAAATATAAGTGTGATTACTAACGAAAATAAAATTATGCAAGAGAAATTAAAGGATGCTGATAAACAAGTCGAAATACTTTCTACTGAAAAAGAGAAGTTGACAACGAATTAGCTGCTGTGGTTGCAAATTCGGGAGATTCCAGTAAAAAATTAGCCGAATTAACTACAGTAATTAACGAAAAAGAAAGCGCATATGAATCAAAAAACACGCAACACAAAACTAAAATACAGGAATTGGAAAACGCTCTTCAAGCACTTCAAAAGACTAATGAAGAACTTAACGGTTCTAACCATCATCGTCTCTTCGAAATTATATTATAATAGACGTATAACTTCTTACGTGCATACAAAGTACACACACATTCTTTTTTAATTCGCAGCTAATTTGTTGATAATAATTAAGGAACCTAATTAACGCCATTTTAAAGAATGGGTTTTGTATTTTTTTTGTCAAAAAAATTGCACAAACATTGTACCTCCATAGGACCCTCTACGAATTTTCAAAAATGTGGTTCAAGTGGTGACTAGTGCAGTCACACTCAATTCCTAATACGGTGGTCGGCTTTTGAATCACTAATTTCCTTATATGGTCATCAGCTTGGGATAGAGTCGATACGGAGATACTGGTAGTTCGGTGATGACATATAAACACAGCGGAATGCGATAGATAATTAATTGGTATCGTAAGTTCGTGGCGAAAAGTAATATAATTTGGTGTGTCATTGATTTTGACCACTGTAAACGAGTTTGGATATTAAAATAAATATATTTTTGTAATTAGACGATAATAAGTAAAAACGTCGATTATGGCTTTAATATTTCGGTATCCTTCATGGAGTTATACCAAGGAAAGATCTACGATTTACTTAGTGACAAACCAAGAAAAGAAACCACGTTGGAAACCATAGAGAATCCAAATAATGATATCACTATCCCATATTTAACCGAAATAACTGTCCCTGGTGTAAAAACTCTCTTGGAAACCCTGAAAAAGGGTATCAGTATGAGAAAAACCAGTTCAACGACATTTAAAATCATATATCTATTCTGTTCTATAATTTTATTTCCTTTCCTTTTTTTTAATTTTTATTTTCTCACAAATTTAGGCAACCAGTTATACCTTCTTTCTTTTTCTGTATAAAGAAGCACAGGCTAGAGCGATGTACATTTCGGTCATTGGTCGCTGAATTTCGATGTACAATTAGCAAAACACAGCTCTGTAGTGATCTCAAAATAAAACATATCTGATACCAACAGCAAGAACCCCGCAAGAACCTTTTTTATAGATATATATATATATATATATATATATATATATATATATATATATATATATATATATATATAGAATATATCTACGTAGGAACAGGGCATAATTTTTTTTAGATATATATAGAATATATCTATGTAGGAACAGGGCAGCATAATTTTTTTAGAGATATATAGAATAGGAAAAGGGCACAATTTTTTTTAGATATATATAGAATTTATCTATGTAGAAACAGGGCATAATTTTTTAGAGATATATAGAATATATCTATGTAGGAACTGGGCATAATAATATCTTTTTAGTTGTAAAAGCTTTAACAGCGAACGGTACGGTCAAGTGGATTTTGACGGTACTTAAAAAATGACGGGTCAGGATTTAAATCAGGATACTATGGATAGGAAATTCTTTTCACGCACCAGGGGTCGATCAAGTGCGACTCTTGCAGGTGTAAGGTAGACCACGGTGTTGGAGAAGGATGTTTATGGGACCCAACCATAACCGTCCACATGATATGTTAAATAAATTATAAACAATTAAATATGGCTGGTTACAGAAGAGGTTATACTATGGCTAAGGATAACTTAATCCTCAGTTGGATAGTGAGGTCAAAAGGATATTATCATATGAGAGGCACCATCCTATGGAAGGACCTGGACCATGCTGAGATATTCTCGGAAAACAGGACGTGGCAAAACATGACACATGACAGAAACTCAAAACAAATGGCTGTTGTTGAAGAGCACTATTGAAATGCCGTTTTCAGATTTGGATTCCGGAGGCAAAATCACATGTGGGTTCATCGGTAGATCGGCTCCAAGTATTATAGCTGCGGCAACGCACAAACGAAAAGACGGCGAATTTGTATATGAAAACAAAATTTTCGTCGAAAGATATGTCTAAACTGTAATATTAAATAATTAATCTTTATTTCAGGTTATACCCTACCTCTCGAATATGAGATTTACGATAAGCGAAGAAGAAAAGAGGAAAATTATGTTGGGGTGGAGCCAGACGGCTCAAGACTTTGTGCCAAGTTCAGATAGTGGATGGTAATTATATTATCTACTATAACTTATACTAACTACAGGGGAACCTCGATAAGTATTAAAAATAGTCAGGCAACCAACTTAATTTATATTGGACCACTTGGCATGGATTGGCCCTTGAAAGAAGTAGATAACGTTTGGAGCATTTTTTTTATAGTGGTATCCCTTTTAGGCCTATTCCACTCTCATATACATACCTATACAAATATACCTTACAAACATACCTTCGTAAAAACAAGGTCATTACCACTGCACAATAGTTGCAGTGCAACGTCTTTCTCTTTTTCGGAGTTAAGTTAGTTAAGTAGTTAAAAAATCACATGTGGGTTCATCGGTAGATCGTCTCCAAGTATTGTAGCTGCGGCAACGCACAAACGAACAGACTGCGAATTTGTATATGAAAACAAAATTTTCGTCGAAAGATATGTCTAAACTCTCAACCGAACATATATAAAAGTTTTTACAATTCCATTAATAATGAAGAAAAACATAGAATAATGCAGGGTTGGACCCAGACAGCAAAAAAATTCGAGGAAAGTTGTGACTCTAGGTCAGACAGTTCAGACAGTGAATGGTAATTATATCTATTATAACTTATACTAACCACAGGGGAACCTCGATAAGTATTAAAAATAGTCAGGCAACCAACTTAATTTATATTGGACCACTTGGCATGGATTGGCCCTTGAAAGAAGTAGATAACGTTTGGAGCGTTTCTTTTATAGTGGTATCCCCTGTAGGCCTATTCCACTCTGATATACATACCTATACAAATATACCTTACAAACATACCTTCGTAAAAACAAGGTCATTACCACTGCACAATAGTTGCAGTGCAACGTCTTCCTTTTGTTCTGAATTAAGTTAATTAAGTAGTTAAAAAATCACATGTGGGTTCATCGGTAGATCGGCTCCAAGTATTGTAGCTGCGGCAACGCACAAACGAACAGACTGCGAATTTGTATATGAAAACAAAATTTTCGTCGAAAGATATGTCTAAACTCTCAGCCGAACATATATAAAAGTACTTACAATTCCATTAATAATGAAGAAAAACATAGGATAATGCAGGGTTGGACCCAGACTGCAAAAAACTTCGAGGCAAGTTCTGACAGTTCAGACAGGTCAGACAGTTCAGACATGGCTGAGGATATTTTAATTTAAATAAAACATGAACGAATCAATATTTGTCGTTTGTTGCAGTTATTGTAATTATTATAAATTTTTTTTGGCCATGCCCTAATAGATTAGTGGATAGATCTGGCAATAGTGTCATAACCATAACGTTTTTTTTTAATTTTTTGCATTGCTTTTTACGTTTACAGTACTTACTTCGCTTTGGCTTGGTTTTTGGTTTTTATGCTGTCAGCTTTGTTGACTGTGAGACAATGATTTGTTAAATAAATTATACCTAAATAATTAAATATGGCTGGTTACAGGAGAGCATATACTATTGAAGAAGATAACTTAATCCTTAATTGGATTATCCAGTTCAAGGGATATTACCATCTGAGAGGTACAATACTCTGGAGGGACATGGAAGCCGGTAGAATATTCTTGGAGGACAGGACGTGGCAGAGCCTTAAAAACAGGTTCATTAAAACAGTAAGTACATATTGTGCTGTCAATAGGCATGAAGAAATTTTTGGTAATAAGATTGTTGATAGCCTTGCTACAGAAGGAGCAAAATACTCATTTTATCTGATCAGAGCCTGTGGTATTCCACAAACCTTCTTCTTTAACCCTTAGCTACAGATATTCCATTCTTACCACATAACAACAGATCCCTGGTATTTTTTACCGGTCATTATAAAGTAGAGTCAAAATACAGTGAAACCTCCATAGTTAGAAGGGACCTCTATTTAACGGACTTCGGATATAACGGACCAGAAATCAGATCAAAGGTAAAAAAATTGAATGCAAAAAATATGAAAAATCGAATTCTACAAGGAAAAACAAAAAGGAAACATCTCAGCACTGCTTTGTGCTAACGCCGATGGATCGCATGGATTGACTACTATAATAATAATTATTGTTGGCAAATTTCGTACACCTAGTGTTGTCAAAGATTATCAAAAGGCATCATCTGTCTGCTTCATATTATAGCTCTAATAGTGCATGGTTCACCAGAGATATTTTCAAAAATTGGTTTTTAAAGGATTTGCACCTGCAATGAGAAAAATTCAAGAGAAGAAACTGATAAAACCACCTAAAGAGGTGAAATGTTTATCGATTTTAGAAAAAGCTCTTACTAATCCCTCTGAAAGTATTCTAAATTCAGAAGATCACCATCATCATCTTGGTGCTACAGTCCTTAGAGGGCCTCAACCTTCTCAAGCTTTCTACGCCACTCTGTTCTGTCCTTTGCTTGCATTTTCCAGTTGCCAACTCCGATCTTCTCGGCACCTTGTGTTACCCCGTCCATTCACCTCAGCTTTAGTCTACCCCGTCTTCTCATTCCCACGGGTTGTGCAATTAGAATTTTTTTAGCAACAAATTCAGAAGAAGGCAACTTCAATAAATTATATCGACCCATGCAACAAAGACTATAATAACTCAACGTTACATTTAACTTACTATTATAGTATTATTATTGAAGTTATACTTCTTTAGGCGCGATTGAGAGTAAAATTTCATAATACTGCGATCATGCGCACACAGACAGTATGGCGTTTAGTTGCTAAATCTTTCAAGTTATGTATAAATATATCAGTGTAAGAAAATGTGTGAAAAGAATATATTAGTGTTTTTAGTAAATATATTTATTATAATTTTTGTGTCTTTGGATTTGTCTTCCTCAGTAGTAAGATGAGTATTATTAAAATATTTTATTGTATATTTATTATACTTCACCTTGTCTGTTTGTTACCGTGAATTGTCATTAGGTACGTCCGAACAGATACAGACGCAGTCCTCGTAGCGTATTTGGTATAGCATTTCGCCAGTGATCGAGAGGTCGTGAGTTCGAATCCGGAGCAATTCTATACTTTTTTTTATTTTTTTGAAAGCGGTAAGCACAAAATTAGTTTGGTGTTTAAAAAAAATTAAAACAAACTGTTTAAAGTATATTTATTTTTAAGAAATCATACAATAGGAGTATACCTTCTTACGTGCGTACACAGTACACACACATTCTTTTTTTTTAGATATATATAGAATATATCTATGTAGGAACAGGGTATAATAATATAATTTTAGTTGTAAGAACTGGAAATATCTTATTAACAGTGAACAGTACGGTCAAGTGGATTTTGGTGGTATTTAAAAAATGACGGGTCAGGATTTAAACCAGGATACTATGGATTGGAAATTCGTTTCACGCACCATGGGGTCGATCAAGTGCGACTTTTACAGGTGTAAGGTAGACCACGGTGTTGGAGAAGGATGTTTATGGGACCCAACCATAACCGTCCACATGTTACAAAAAACGGGGTCACGTAGCTTAAAAACCCGACATAATATTTTGATAATATCACTGTACAGGCTACAAGAACAGACTGTATTTTTATGCTTAGATAATAGAACACTAATATATTCTTTTAATGACTTATTTGCGCTGATACATACACAATTTGAAAGATTAGCAACGAACTACATACTGTCTGTCTGCGCATGCGCCAGGGAATTATAAAATTTCACCCTCGATCGTAAAGAAGTATAACTTCAAAAATAATAATTTAAAAAAAGTAGGGCGCCTATAGCAGTTTTGCAGGCGGGCGCCTTATACCCTAGCGCCGGGACTGATTGATATTGCATATATTAATATTAAAATCACAATTACATTATAATAACCTAATGTACAAATTGTAAGGTTTCTGGGATCACTACAAGAGCTTTGTTTTGTTAATTTTACATCGAAAATCAGCGACCAATGAACGAAATTTAAATTGCTGTAACCTGTGTTTCCGGGCTGGCTGCCTATTGTGCTAGTTCATTTAGCATTACCCAGGGTGCACGTGTAGTATTCTACTACGGACGCGAACTAGCTTTACACCCCAAAATATAGACAAAGTGATCAAAACGGCGTGGCTTTGATATACTAGAGCGAAGGGGCTGGCACTTATTTAGGCTTTGACGCTAAAGATAAGGGAACATTTCGATTTGCAGCCTGGAGAGGAGAATACAACCCAGACCTATGCTTTGTTTCGAAACGAAAACAATCAACCCCTGACAGCTTCACGTACAGTACTCCCAGATTTTTCACATAGCCAACACAGACCAGTTGTAATAGAATCAGGGGCGGCATGTGCCCCCCCTTTCCCTAAAAATTTGGAAACATTTTCACCAATGGAAAGGGTCAGAAAACCATTGGACAGAACATCTAAAACACTCTAAAGAGTGTTCATTTGCAAAACTGCAAATATCTCAAGAAAACATCACATTAAAACAATTCCAAGACCTCAGAAACATGTATGTATATTAGCGAGCACAATATATTAAAAAATGCATACATAAAATCTCGTGTTATAAATAGTATTCAGCCAGTGGCGTACGCTCCGCAAGTTCAGATCAACAACGACCAACTAGTACAAGGTAACGTTTCATTTCCTCAGGTTTTACCCACACCATATTACCAAACAACACAACAACCCCTATACTTTAGCAATATCCCAGCCTTGCCAAACAAAAATAGCCAAGAAATTAGCCAAGACGAAGAATGGAAAACTGTAGAAAACACTAGGAAAAGAGTCAGACTTAGCCCTGAACACAGAGTAACTAAACAGACCAAAATTAATGACTACTGGCTAAATTCACCTGTTCATACATCAAATCGATTTGAGGAGTTGTCTAACGACGCAGATAACGAAGCAAAAAATGAAGAAGTTCAAACTGAAAGAACTGAGATTCAAACTGAAAAAACCTCAAAACCACCTCCCATATTTGTAAATGGAGTGAAAAATGTGACCCCACTCACCACACTATTAAATAATATAGCCAAAAATGGATACGAAATCAAAGTTTTAAATCACGATCAAGTTAAAATACAACCTAAAGAAAAAGAAAATTATAGTACAATAACTAAAGCTTTAACTGAGAAAAAAACAGAATTCCATACATTTAGGCCTCGTGACGAACGCAGCTTCAGAGTAGTATTAAAAAACATGCATTACTCAGCCAATCTGACAGAATTAAAAGAAGAAATCGAAAAGCTGGGGCACTCGGTAGTAAATATGTGGAACATTAAAAATTACAAAACTAAGCAACCTTTATCAATGTTCTTCATTGACTTAAAATCAGCAGAAAATAATAAAACAATTTACGACGTTGAACACTTGCTAAACTACAAAATTAAATTTGAACCACCATACACAAGGAGGGAAATTCCACAGTGCAGTAGATGTCAAAGATATGCGCATACAAAAAAATACTGTCAACATAGGCCCAGATGTGTAAAATGCACCGGAGATCATGCTACTGAACACTGTACAAGAAAAGAAAGATCTGACGATGTTCAGTGCATTCTTTGCGAAGGAAACCACCCGGCAAATTATAAAGGATGTACTATATATAAGGAACTGCAGAAAAAAACATATCCAACCCTACGGCAAAAACAACCTACAACCCCACTAACGAGTAATATTGGAAGAACCATCAATCCAGGCATTAGCTACTCACAAGCAGTAACAAACCAACTACCTCAAGCAAGCACATCTCAGAATACTTTGCAAGCACCAAATTTAACGCATCCTACTCCTGCTAACGACCTGTCTGAACTAAAATCGATGTTTAAAGGATTTGCGGAACAACTGTCCACACTGCTAAACCTCCTAACGATAGTCGTCAATAATTTAACAAAATGAATAAGTTACTAAAAATTGCACTTTGGAACGCCAACGGGCTTGCCAAACATTGTCTTGAGGTAAAAACTTTCATCATTAGTCACGAAATTGATATAATGTTAATATCAGAAACTCACTTCACAAGTAGAAGCTACTTTAAAATACCTAACTACACAACTTACAATACTAGACACCCAGATGGTACAGCCCATGGTGGAACTGCTATTATAATCAAAAACAATATCAAACACTATGAGACTAATGACTTTAAAAAAGACTACTTGCAGGCTACTAACATAGTTATTGAAGATTGGCATGGCTCACTAACAATCTCTGCAGTCTATTGCCCACCAATACACAAGATAAAAAAAGAACAATTTGAAGAATTTTTTAAAACATTGGGTAACAGATTCCTGGCTGGAGGAGATTACAACTCTAAACATACACATTGGGGATCAAGATTAATCACCCCAAAAGGACGACAGCTTCTAGCGGCTATGAATAGTAACAACTACTCGTATATTTCCAGTGGTGAACCTACTTATTGGCCAACCGACGTGAACAAAATACCCGATCTACTTGACTTCTGCATAACAAAGGGAATTCCAAAAAGATCGCAAAGAATTGAATCTTGCTTTGACCTTTCCTCGGATCACTCGCCTGTATTAATCACGATAAGTACTGAACTTGTTGAGGTACAGCTACCACCGAAACTGGACAACAAATATACGGATTGGGAAAGGTTTCGGCGGGTGATTGAGGACAACCTAAACCTAAACATACCTTTAAAAACAAACTATGAAATAGATGAAGCCATACAAAATTTTAACGTAATTATACAGGAAGCAATCTGGCAAACAACACCCCTAAAAAACACGACGCTCATGAAACAAGAGCTACCAAACATAATCAGACAAAAAATCAAAGAAAAACGATATTTAAGAAAAACATGGCAAAGAACGCACGCGCCTCAGGACAAAACCAGACTCAACCAGGCTACACTTCAACTTAAAACTCTCCTAAATAACTACAAAAACGATGGGATTAAAGAATATCTTAGCAACCTATCAGCAACAGAAATTACAGACTATTCTCTATGGAAGGCTACGAAAAAATTTAAACGACCTCAATCAAGCAACCCTCCTATTCGCGCAGAAAACGGCGAATGGGCCAAAAGCAATAAAGAAAAATCAGAAGTGTTTGCAAAATATCTCACAGACGTCTTTCAACCTTTCCCTGCTGAGAATAATCAAAACTTTGAAGCATCCATCCAACAATTTTTAGAATTTCCATACCAGTTAGAACTTCCACCGGAAAAGTTTAAGGTAAATGAAGTGATCAAAATAATACAAAATCTTAAATCGAAAAAGTCCCCAGGCTTCGATCTTATATCCAGTAAAATTATTAAACAACTACCCAGGAAAGGAATTGTGTACCTCACTCAATTATTCAATGCAGTATTAAGAACCGCATATTTCCCTCTCCTCTGGAAAGTCGCAAAAATTATACTAATTCCCAAACCAGGAAAGCCGCTGGAAAATGTCAAATCATATCGACCCATAAGCTTACTGCCGATAGTGTCAAAGATCCTAGAAAAACTGATACTCTCAAGAATTCAACCACTCCTATCAGATCGAGAACTAATCCCTGCACACCAGTTTGGATTCAGATCCCAACACGCAACCATAGAACAGGTTCATCGGATATGCAGAACTGTTAATCAAGCATTGGAAGACAAAATGTACTGCACTGCCGCTTTTCTAGACATCTCGCAAGCATTCGATAAAGTCTGGCACACAGGCCTTCTATACAAATTAAAAAATATGCTTCCTCTCACTCACTTCCTAATTTTAAAATCCTACCTCCATAACCGTTACTTTTTTGTACAACATAGAGATGAGTGCACGTCTCTATTTCCAGTTGGATCTGGAGTTCCACAGGGCAGTGTTCTGGGGCCAGTGTTATACCTATTGTACACAGCAGACTTACCAACAAACTTTCAAACCACTACAGCTACATATGCAGACGACACAGCAGTGATGTCAGTACATCAGGACCCACGGATAGCTTCTCAACTTCTGCAAACCAGCCTCAACAAAATGCAAACTTGGTTAAAACGGTGGCGTTTTCAAACAAATGAAACAAAGTCGGTTCATATTACCTTCACAAACCGTAAAGGTCACTGCCCGCCTGTATATATCAACAACCACCAACTAAAACAGCAAGCAACAGTCAAATACCTTGGAATGCATCTAGACCAAAGATTAAACTGGAGAACACACATTTTTATGAAGCGTAAACAACTTGGTCTTAAATTACACAATCTTTACTGGCTGATTGGTCACAAATCATCACTTTCGATGAAAAATAAAGTACTTGTCTACAAAGCAATTTTGAAGCCAATATGGACTTACGGGATCCAACTTTGGGGTACTGCATCAAACTCCAATATCGAAATCTTGGAGAGGTTCCAGTCGAAGGTTCTTCGAATAATCACAAATGCCCCATGGTATGTTGCAAATATTATTATTAGACGCGATCTAGAAATTTCAACAGTAAAAGAAGAAATTACCAACTTTGCACAGAAATACGAAGACAGACTGGCACAACATCCAAATGTACTAGCCAGAAACCTGATGAGCCAACCAGTCAGACGGAGACTTAGACGAAATACACCTAGTGATTTACCATCGCGATTTTAGTTATATGTGCCGTAATTCCCAGAGACAAACAATTTTATATCTATGTAAAATATTTGTAAAGAAAATGATTATTGAATCATTTTCTCCAAGTCACCTACACTAGTGGTCACAACATTTACTTATTGTAACTTGTTTTACAGATTGTAAATAAATTAGGACGTTAAATAAAAAAAAAAAAAAAAAATAGTATTATATATTAATGAAAAGAGGAAAGTCCCAGATACAAAATTCACTATTAAAATGAAAATTAAAATAGTAAACAATAATTTAAATCTGAAACTTTTCTTATTGGAACCTCTTTCTGGTAACATCCTTAATCTCTGACTTTTACAATTTATAAGACAAGAGACGACGAATAAAGAAAGCTAAAATGTCTCTACAATATGCAGTCAGATTCCGCTTTCATTCGTCTAGGAAAAAGGTCCGAAAAAAAGTTCCTAGTACTCAAAATCTGAGTAAAGATAAAAGTGTAAACAGGAGATATTATTAATGTTTATAGCCAAATAGAAATAATGAATTAAATTCAGAGCTGGTTGATGTCAGAGAAAAATTTACAACTAGAATCAGAGAACATCGAAGAATTAAATAATATACTAATGGAGACACTTCTTAAAGCAAGCAATGAAGTAGCATTGAAGGAAAGAAAAACACAGGACTATTATATCTGAAAAGACACGTAAACTTATGAAATGAGGAAGGGAATTGTTGGAAGAAGGAAACAGACATTCTGCAGAATTTACCGAAATAAACAAAACTATAAGAAAACCGATCAAAAAAGGAAATATAAAAAAAATAAAAGACAATATAGAGAACACTTGGCCGAACACAAATAAATAAAGGAAAAACCAATATAAGAAGAGAAGCCCAGGAAGTCAAAGATATAATTATTACTACAGCAAAATCGTATGAAACCTATACAGGGTGAGTCATGAGGAACTGTACCGGGTGTCCCAATAAGAATGGCTCTCGGCCATATCTCAGGAACCGTTTATAGTAGAGCTTTGAAATAAAAAATTTTATAACAAAAGTTGTCCCAGGAAAAGCCTGGAAATTATTTTCATAATTGTGGGTCCACCGCTAGAGGGCGTAATTGAATATCAAAAATAAAAAAATCTAAATTTTACAAAATTTTTCTAATAAAGGGGCACTGGATATCCGAATATTGTATTCTTCATAAAATTCTGCGCATATTTGATTTAACAAGTTTAACTCTACCTTTGCAAATAAGAGGTGGGGGTGAGTGGGAACCTTGTTATGAAAAAATGGCTGTAAGTCCGGTTCTGCTTAATCAAATTTTGCAAACTTGGTCTTGTTGAAGACAGATCTTTTTCTTTAATGTAAGCGTGATAATTTTGAACCATCCTAATAAGTATTAAGCCAGCTGGAAGGCGTTATTTAATTTTTTTCAGAAATCCAGTTTTCTCGAGATAGAAAAAAGGTATTAACATGCGGTTTTCGCTATTCTGTTGCTAATTTTATAATATGGTATTAAAAATGCATGTTTGTATTTAATATTTTCCAAGGAAAACTAGATTTCTGAAAAAAATTAAATAACGCCTTCTAGCTGGCATATTACTCAGTAAGTTGGTTCGAAATCATAACTTTTACATTGACGAAAATGATTTGTCTTCAACAAGACCAAGTTTGCAAGATTTGATTAAGCAGAACCGGACTCACAGCCAGTTTTTCATAACAAGGTTCCACTCACCCCCACCTCTTATTTCCAAAGGTAGACCTAAACTTGTCAAATCAAATATGCGTAGAATTTTATGAAG
This sequence comes from Diabrotica virgifera virgifera, assembly GCF_917563875.1. Classification (NCBI taxonomy): domain Eukaryota; kingdom Metazoa; phylum Arthropoda; class Insecta; order Coleoptera; family Chrysomelidae; genus Diabrotica; species Diabrotica virgifera. Next base: position 1,066,104 of record NC_065443.1, read on the forward strand.
AATACGACGATCGGATTTCCAGTGCCCCTTCATTAGGAAAATTTTGTAAAATTTAGATTTTTTAATTTTTGATATTCAATTACGCCCTCTAGCGGTAGTCCCACAATTATGAAAATAATTTCCATGCTTTTCCTGAGGCAACTTTTGTTATAAAATGTTTTATTTCAAAGCTCTACTATAAACGGTTACTGAGATATGGCCGAGAGTCATTCTTATTGGGACACCCGGTACATACTCCCACCTCGTATAGAGGCTCCTTTGGGGAATAACAAATGACCATTAAAAAGTGTCTGCTCCCATTGTTTAATAATATACAGGGCGAGTTCCGCATTTTGAGAAATTTGTATTCGTCATAATTTTTGAACGGTCAGATCGATGTGTCTCTTATTTTGGTCAATCGTTACACTATTACCACCTAATCAACTGATTTATTCAAAATAGAAAAAAATCAGGTCCGGCTTCAAAAAAATTAGTTCATTTGGGTCTTAGAAAAAATTAGACCCTGTATACGCTTATTGAAAACGATAATATGAATTTTATAAATTAGACAAGTAAGCAATTAAAATGACATATTTATATTTTTCCCCACACGATTACTTAATTTTTTATAAAAAAATCAAATTTGACTATGAATTAAAAGTTTGGTAAAGTGAACCATAGATATAAAAAAATAACTTTTATTACAAAAATTAATTTTTTTTTAACAAATATATATTATATGTTACCACCCAATCAACTGATTTATACAAACTAGATAAAAATCAGGCCAGGATTTAGAAAATTTGTTCATTTTAGTCTTAGAAAAAATTTTACCCTGTATACGCTTTTTGAAAACTCTAATATGAATTTTACAGATTAGACAAATAGGCAATTAATATGGCATATTTATTTTTTTCCCGACACGATTACTTAATTTTTTATAAAAAAAATCAAATTTGACTATGAATAATTAAAAGTTTGGTAAAGTGAACCATATTTACTAGAAACCAGATTAAAAAAAAATAACTTTTATTACAAAAAGTAATTTTTCTTGAACAAATATTTAATTTATGTTACCACCCAATCATCTGATTTATTTAAACTAGAAAAAAATCAGGCCCGGATTTAAAAAAATAGTTCGTTTTGGTCTTGGAAAAAATTTCACCCTGTATACGCTTTTTAAAACCTCTAGTATGAATTTTACAAATTAGACAAATAGGTAATTAAACTGGCGTATTCATTTTTTCTCCAACCGATTACTTATTTTTTTTATTAAAAAATCAAATTTGTCAAAATCGGAATTTTACCATAAAAATTAAAAAATTAAACAACGTTTTTCTTAAAATTAAAAGGTTCACAATTTTTTTCTATACCACGTCTAGATCTAAAACCCAGAACACTTCTCTTAGACTCTATAGTTTAGAGACGTGATCAAAGTCTCTAACGTAGACGTGATCAAATAGATAAATTTTAAATTTTTTCACTTAATTTTTGTGATTTAACTGTGCAATGAACGAATCTGCACCTTTCATTTTTTTAAATTCATAACTTTTATGAGAGGAAGACTGAAAGTCTACAAGAATATTTAAAAAAAATATTAAACTGGAACAGAGTTGTAGTGAGTTAAACCGTGATTTCATTTTTTTTTCATTTTAGGTTAAAATTCCGGTTTTGACATATTTGATTTTTTAGTAAAAAATTAAGTAATCTTGTGGGGAAAAAATAAATACGTCATTTTAATTGCTTATTTGTCTAATTTCTAAAATTCATATTATAGTTTTGAAAAAGCGTATGCAGGGTGAAATTTTTTCTAAGACCCAAACGAACTAATTTTTTTGAAGCCGGACCTGATTTTTTTTTCTAGTTTGAATAAATCAGTTGATTAGGTGGTAATAGTGTAACGATTGACCAAAAGACGAGACACATCGGTCTGACCGTTCAAAAATTATGACGAATACAAATTTCTGTCAAAATGCGAAACTCGCCCTGTATATTATTAAACAATGGGAGCAGACACTTTTTATTGGTCATTTGTTATTCCCGGGCAACGGTGTAGAGCCAAGAGAAGGTTATTGAAATACCACCTACTATTTTACCGAATTTTGGATGTAGTAGTGGAAATTAAATAACAGTTTCCAATATAAAGTGAATATAAAAGTGCATACTGATGATACAAGTGAAAAAATAAACAAAAATTACTAATTAAGTGCGAATTAAGAGTGTATAAACAAACAAACACAAAAAACGGACATAGGAAAGTGAACGAGTTTTAACAGCCAGCTGGTAGACGGGTCACGCTCCACGTCACGGCGACGTTGCCAGACTGTAGTAAAAGTCGCGGAAAAAGGGAAAACTCTAAAAATTAAAATACTTAGCGAAGAAAAATAAAATAAACTACTTAGTTTGAGGACTCAAAGAGGAACCTAGCTTTTGAAGAGTCGATCTGGGCGAAGTTCCTATCGTTGAGATACCAACTAAGATACCGTGAAATAGACAAGAACATGGCGGAAGGTGATAATAAAATAATACAAAGCGAAACAAACAAGAACATGGAGGACATCGACGACTGTTCGGACGACAGCAAAAGGAAAAGAGACCCGGATGATGCGACTCAAAGATCAAAAAATAGAAAACTCTCACAAATACCATCTAAAACAAATAGTAAAGAACAAAAACTAGATCTATTAATAGAGATGGTGTCGGAGCTCAAAAAGCAGAGTGACAAAACCAGTGAAGATATAAAAATGATAAGAGAAGAAAATAAGATATTGAGACAAGAAAATCAAAAACTAAAAGAAGAAAATAAAGATATAAAAGAGAAGCTAGAGGAAACAAATGATAGAATTGAATGGCTAGAGAGAGAGAGAAAAGGAAAAATAATATAGTGATGTCAGGAATTGAAATTGAGACAGAAAATAAAACAGAACTTAAACAATTCGTGGAGAACATAATAAAAGACACTCTACAGATAAATATTAATGTAAAAACAGCTCATAAAATAGGAAGAAAAGTATGCTTAATTGAAATAAATAATGAAGACGAAAAAGAACAAATCATGAAAAACAAATACAAATTAAAAGAACTGCAGCAGGAAAAGGTATACATAAATCATGACATGACAACAAAGGAGCGTTAGAAGAACAAGCAAATAAGAAAAATGACAAAAGAAGAAGAATTAAAAGGAAATAAGGTGAAAATTGGATACAATAAAATAACTATAAATGGCGAGATATGGAAATGGAATAAGACTATGAAAAAACTAGAAGTAATAAATCCAAAAAACGAATAGCAGAAATTGAAAGCGACATGAAAACAAACACAACGAACCTGGCAAATAAAATGGACACGAATAAAAATATATATGAAGCTACAAATATAGCGAGGAACAAAAATGGTGAGATATATAAAAATACGGAACATAAGGAAAATGAAAAGGAAACCATAAAAATGGCTACATGGAACGTGCGAGGTATTAACGGTAAAGAAGAGGAAATAATTGAAGAGATGAAACTACAAAATATAGACTACTTGGGAGTAACTGAAATAAAAAAGAAAGGTAGAGGAATAGTAGATCTAAATGATGATTACCGCTTATATTGGTCAGGAGTTGACTTAAAAGAATGGGGGGCGGGAGGTGTAGGCCTAATAGTAAAAACAGAAAAGACAAATAACATAATAGGTGAAAGATATATAAACGAAAGATTATTGGTAGTGGAAGTAAAACTAGATAATACAAATATAACCAGCATAATCGGAGCATATGGGCCAAATGATAATGCCAAAAAGAGGAAAAAGATGAATTCTTTGAAATATTACAAGCAGAGATGGACAACGAAGGAGAAAACATTATATTAATGGGAGACCTAAATGGTAGGGTGGGAAGAGACAATAAAGGGATTGAACGATACTTAGGGCAACATGGAGAAGAAATGAAAAATGATAACGGAAACAGAATCATAGATCTATGTATAGCAAATGATATGGTTATAACGAATTCAAAATTTATGCACAAAGACATACACAAATATACTAGAGAAATCTCATCGAGAAAAGAAAAATCCATAATAGACTATTTCCTAATAAAAAGAAAAGACCTAAAGATGATAAAAGACGTAAAGGTAAAAAGAGAGGCTGAAATAAGCAGTGACCATTACTTGCTTATAATGGAACTAAGGGTGTACACACATAACACAAGAGAAAAAAGAAAGAAGATAACTAAACAAAAAATAAAAAGCTACATATTAAGAGAAATAGATAGTAAAGAGGAATACCAGAAGAAGTTAACCAAACAGTTCGAGACTATAAAGGCAATTAACACAGGAATAGAAAATAAATGGAAGCAATTTAAGGAAATCATATTGAAAACAGCAAAAGAAGTATGCGGAACAACTAAAATCACAAACATATATTCGAAGAAAAGTAAATGGTGGACAGCGGAAATACAACGTAAAGTGAAAGAAAAGAAAAAAGTATGGAAAATGTATCTAAAAACCAAATCGGAGGACGATTTCGAAAAATATAAAATGGCCAGAAACGACATTAAACAAGAAATTAAAACGGCAAAAAAGAAGTCTTGGGAAGATTTTGGACACAAAATGAATGAAAACTATTTTAATAACCAAAAATTGTTCTATGGTACATTGAAACAGCTAAGACAAAAGAAAACACATAGATTAAGAAACATAAGAGATAAAGAAGGAAATATATTAACTACAGAAAGAGAAATAATGCAAAGATGGAAGCAGTACTTTGAAGAACTAACAGAATGGAAACAATATCAACATGAAAGAGAGGAAGACATGATCGAAAATACAGAGGAAATGCAACAAATAACAAAAGAGGAAATTGCAGAAGCCATTGACAAATTAAAATTGGGAAAATCTCCAGGCCAAGATGAAATCACAGCTGAAATTAAAGTACATGAGTGAAAATTCAAAAGAAAAATTCCGAGAACTACTAAATGAAATAATCACAGCAAAGGAAATACCATCTGATTGGAAAACAGATATAATAGTACCACTGTTTAAGAAAGGAGACGCAAGAAATTGCGAAAATTATAGGGGTATTACATTGACAAGCGTTCCTGCCAAAATATTCAATAGAATAATTGAAAAAAGGCTAAGGGAAAAACTAGAAATAAAACTAGAAGAATCCCAGCATGGCTTCAGAAAAGGAAGGAGTACCCAAGATCTGATATTCATATTGAGACAAATAGGAGAAAAACTATTGATGAAAGGCAAAGAGATACACATATGCTTTATTGATCTGAAAAAAGCTTTTGATAGAATAAGAAGGGAAGATATATGGAAATGTTTAAAGAAAAATGGAATAGAAAAGGATATGATAGAAATAATTAAAGCCTTATATAAAAATAATAAAATAAAAATAAGGACTCACAATCAAGAATCTGATGAATTCCAGGCAAAGATAGGACTAAAACAAGGCTGTGTACTAAGTCCATTACTTTTCTCAATGGTACTAGATGACGCAATAAAGCAATGCAAGGAGAAATCTAAAGACATGATATTGGGAAAATGGAAAATGAACAATGTACAAATACAAGAATTACTATTTGCAGATGATATGGTATTGTTAGCTGACACGGAAGAGAAACTGCAACAAATAATAAACACTTATATAAAAGAACTAAGAAAAATGAACATGGAAATAAACACAGATAAAAGTAAAACAATGGTTATGGCAACTACAAAAAAAGTGATAAAAATTAAGGTAGAAGGACAAGTTTTGGAACAAGTAAACAGCTACAACTACTTAGGTACAATTATTGAAGAAGATGGTAAAATAGACAAAGTAATAAACAATAAAATAGGAAAAGCAGGGACAATTTATAATACATTAAGAAATACGTTCTTTGGAAAGAAAGAGGTACCCAAAGAAGTCAAAACACAAGTGTACCAAAAAGTGGTGCGACCATCAATCGTCTATGGGAGTGAGTCGTGGACGCTAACAAAGAACAACAAAAGAAAAATCAAAGCTACAGAGATGAGATTCTTGAGAAAAATAGAAGGGGTCACACGAAGAGACAAAATAAGAAACGACACAATAACTCAAGCTCTAAAGATAAAACCCATAGAGACAATTATAGGGGAACGACAGTTAGGATGGTTGGGCCACATCCACAGACTAAACGACACAAGAATAACGAAAAAAGTATATGAAGTCAGAGTACAAGGGAAAAATAAAGTAGGTCGCCCAAGAATGAGATGGGAAGAACAAGTTAGACAAGAAGCAGAGAAGAGAGGACTGCAATGGAGTATGGTAAAACAATTGGCTCAAAATAGAACAGCATGGAAAAGAAGTATCAAAGAAGCACCACAAGATTAAAACATATGGACAGAAAAATGGGTCAAATAAGTAATTTATATTTATTAAAATTGTATTGTTAAAATAAAAGTTTTGTATAATTATTAAAATGTATTGAAATGTAGATATTGAACTAGTTGTAAACAGCCCAACACCGAAAGGTACGAATGGGCTTAACTGATTAAATAAAAATAAATTTGTTATTCCCCATAGGAGCCTCTATACGAGGTAGGAGTATGTACAGTTCCTTATGACTCACCCTTAACACAAAGATAGATCCCACAGAAGAAACGATCAAAATATTAAATGCACAGAGAAAGAAGGTGAACTCAGAGCTTCAAGTGGAAATTACCAAATCAGGTGGAATAAGGGCCATAAAACAGATGAAAGTCAACAAAACACCAGGTAGAGATAGAGTTTTAAAAGAAATGCTGAAATACGGAGGAAAAGAAGTTAAAAACATACTGCTTATACTGCTAAACAAGATAATGAAAGAAGAAAGAACAAAAAATCCCGCAAGATTGGGAAAAATCAATTACTATCCTACTTCACAAAAAGGGTGATAGAGCCGATCCGAATAATTATCGACCCAAAAACTTCTTAACCCGGGAGTAGTCTGAGAGTAGCTGAGATTCTATCTCAAAATACGATTTTAAAACAAATTTATATTTTGTACTATTTTTATCTACTTTTTATATTGAAAATATATATTTCTAGCAATTTAAAAAAAACCTGAGTTAACGGCCACCTGCCAACATCAGCCACCTTTCCTAACGGCCAGTTTAAAAAATTTCCCAAACCAATTATATTTAGACTACAAAAACTGGCAATACCGTCCACCTTTCTATATCGGTTAATAGTCTTTTCATTTTTAGTGGCCGTTACTGACAAATTTTACTGTACAGTAAAACCTGTGTTAACGGCCACCTACCAACATCGGCCAGTTTAAAAATTTCCCAAACCAATTATATGTAGACTACAAAAACTGGCAATAGCGGCCACCTTTCTATATTGGCCAATAGTTCTTTCATTTTTAGTGGCCGTTACTGACAGGTTTTGCTGTATTACGAAAAAGGATGAAATGTGAGATTCTATCTAACGACGCGACTACTCGCGGGTTCAACCTACAAACTGCTAACAAAAATAATCACAAACAGACTAACATCAAAATTGGACGGATATCAGACAAAAGAGCAAGCAGGCTTCAGACAGGGATTCAGTACCAGTGACCACCTACTTACGATGAGACTGTTAATAGAGAAATTAGAAGGACACGGTATTACAAAATTTGATGAAAGTCAGAGACATGTCGACTAGGATATGTCCGTACATGAAAAGATACAAAATCAACAAGGAAACTATTACAATGGAAGCTAATAGGAAGACTTAGAACGAGATGGTCTGATGATGTGGACGTGTAAGATGACCTAAAAAACTATGAACGTAAGACAAGGGAGGAGAAGGGTACAAGAAAGGTCTCCAGACAGGCAAACACCCATCCAGGGTTTGCGATGCCAAAAGAAAAGGATACAAATTAATAAGTCAAATACATAAGTACAAAAATAAGGCACTGTTAGAGATTACGTCATATACAAGAACTCATTCCAAAATCTGGTTCTTAAACACAAATATGGTTCAAATAAGAGAAAAAGGTCGAGTAAGAAAAATTTAACAAACAGCTGTATCCTGAGATGCAGCCTAAAATAAATTAACAAAAACTTACCTCTCTTTATGATTCATTGATATATTCACCCATGGGTAGCAGGTGGGAACTCTTCTAATTCTTGAAGATAGTCCTATCAGGGAAAATAAATCAATCTCTGCCCTCCCAAAATTCCGGAAGTTCCCTGACCCGGGAAACTAGTACCTGTTTAGGGTCCCTTGTCCATGGTTACGGATGAAGTTCACAATGGCAGCCACGGCGGAGAAGCGGAGCTTCGGACGTTTCCGTATGGTACGAATGGCGGAAATGGCAATCCTCGATTTTGGGGTTAATATAGAATCAAACCAAACCGAACCTGCAGCGTCTGATCCAGAATGGGCGGCTGCCAACAGCATCTTATCCAGAATGGGCGGATACAAACAGCGTCTGACCCAGAGTGGGCGGCTGATTTAGAAACTCACCAACAAGCAAGGCAAGCGTGGTGGCTTAATTGCCAAATTTACCCCCGTCATGGCGAATTTCAAATGAAACGGTGAACCCCAGGTGGGTAAATCAGTAATGGCAAATCTCACACCTCTTAAGGTCTGCCTCAAGGATTCTGGGGGAGACAAAAATTCGCAAACGACAAGATGTAAAAAACACATCTTGATGCATATTGCTACCTACAATGCTAGAAGTCTCTTATCAGAAGAAAGAGATGGAGGGTGAAATGTCCAATATCAAATGGGATATAATAGGAGTCAGCGAAGTGAGAAGAAAAGTAGAAAGTCTGAAGACCCGAAATATTTTCTCTAGTATGAGTAATGAAGAAACATTAGACGGAGGTATTGCATCTATTAAAGGAATATCGAACAGAGTTGAATTCAAGTATATGCACCAAAAACCACCCATTCAGATAAAGAAGTCAAAGAATTCTAGGACGGTATCTCAATAGCCCTAAACGACGTACCCACACAATACGTGATAATATGTGGTGATTACAATGCGAAAATAGAAATTAAAGCATGTCCAGAAGAAACCTCACTTGGATAATTTGGGCTAAATGGAAGGAATGAAAGAGGAGAGATCTTAATTGGTTTTCTCCTTCAGAATAAACTAGTCCAAATTAATATCTTTTTCTATAAGAAACTACATAGAAGATGGACTTGGGCAAGCCCAGATAATAAAAAAAACGAAATTGATTTCATAATTACAAACAAAAAAGAAATCATCCAAGACGTAACGGTTCTAAATGCATTTAACACTGGTAGTGACCATATAATGGTAAGAGCAGAAGTTAAAATAAGCACAAAACAAGAAAGACGCGAAATAGTAAATACGAAACCAATACCAATATAGACCCAACCTAGAGATATTAAAGAATATCAAAACGACATCGAAACCAAACTGAGAAACAACGTGTGCTACCGGTGATGACCTATGGTGCAGAAACATTATCGCTCACAAAGAAAAACGCATTAAATCAGAGTAGCGCAAAGAAGAATGGAGCGATCAATGATAGGGGCCACTCTACGAGACATGATTAGAAACGAAGATCTACGAGCTAAGACCAAAGTCATAGACATCATTGAAAGAAGATGTAACTTAAAATGAAAATGAGCTGGACACGTTTCCAAAATGACAGACCAAGAATGGAAACGAATTTCCAACAATGGAGACCAAGAGCCGATAAACGTAGCAGAGAAAGACTACCAACACGATGGCAGGATGACTTACGAAAGAAAACAAAAAACTGGATACAGAGAGAGCATGATAGAATACTTTGGAGACAAATAAGGGAGGCATATATCCAACAGTGGATCGAGATATGCTGATGATGATGACGATGATATATTCACGGTAAATACAGCGTGGCTTCAAGAGCTATGCTCATTCACCTTTGTAGGACTATAGTTGATTCGCTTTCAAGATGAGCTAAGACGCCAGTTTCAGACGCCTGATTCGTGGGTTTTTTGTATCGTCGCAGCTTGTCGTTGGTTAGAAATTAATTTATTCTATATTATACATTAATTTCTAACCAATGAAAAATTGCGACGACACGAAAAACCCATGAATTAGGCATCTGAAACTGGCGTCTTAGCTCATCTAGAAAGCGAATGAACTATAGTAATAGTTGCCCTCCGTGTACTCCACAACCCCTTCTGCAAGGTTTCCAAAACACTTCCATGTCCGCATGGCGCCAAGAATTATAACCAAACCGACTACAAGCTCAAGCTGATTACAGGTCCTAGCTTTCTACGCATACGCGGTACGATAATCGTACCTGAAGACCCCGGTGCAAGAACGGGGCAAGTCCACTTTTCTGAATAGTTGGGAAGTCGACAAAAACTTAATATTTTTAGAAAATATGAATAAATTATGCTTAATTTAAATAATCCTCCTAGAAGAATATTAGACAAGACTTGTCTAGCTTAATTTAATTAAGCATAATTTATTCATATTTTCTAAAAAATATTAAGTTTTTGTCGACTTCCCAACTATTCATAAAAGTGGACTTGCCCCGTTCTTCTACCGGGGTCTTCGATTGGATTGTTATTATTAGTTTATGGATATGTACCTAAACATAAATATAAATTCACTTAAAATACATCAAAATTATAATAATTTTATTGTAGATAGGTACATTAACTGCTTCATGCATAATCGTCGCATATCTTTACATAATTATATAAAACTTCATAAAATGTATAATGTTGATAGATTGACCATTTATAAAAAAAAAGGTATTGTTTACATTATAAAATATTGATTAATACTGACAACTAAAATTTATAAAAATATTCATTAATTTCGTTAATTAGTTGTTGCAAAACAGCGAAAGGTCTAAAATTTTCCGTTTTTTGCAATTGCATTATTTATTGTAAAAATATCTTTATTTATTCTTTAAGCCTCGAGAATAGGTTACTTTGGGAACAAATCTCGAAACACGTCGATTTTTAATTTTAAATGATGATTTTTGGCATATATCTCACACTAGTGACGTCGTCCATCTGAGCATGATGAAATCAACTTTAGCTCAAGAATATCCGTCACAAAAAGATCATAGCATGTGATTTGTCTTTAAAAAGATAGTAAATCACGAGGGAAAACCAGGAAATAACCTCATGATACTATCCAGACATTGTAAGTATTTGTTCTTTTATCCAGTTTACTCTCAAAACTAACACCAAACTCTGAGTTTATATAATATATGTTATTTTAAATTATAAATAATATTAATAATATTATAATATAAACCATACTTTACTCTCTATATATATAAACAATACCATCTCTTTACTGCTTTCATCGAATACAAGAAAGCTTTTGATTCAGTGCCGCATGAATGGCTTATAGATATACCGAAAATATAAAGTAGATGATAATATAGTGACCTTTTTAAAGCATATTATGTCGAAGTGGAAGACGAAAGTTCACCTTAAAACATCTGGTGAAAACAATATTGAAACTGATGAAACTTTTTCAAATGACATCAGTATGCACTTTGGATTAGACAAGTGCTGTATTCTAAATATAGCCAAGGGAAAGGTTAAGCCCGGAGGTTTCGATATGCAAGATGGCCAAAACATCGAGGCCATGGGTGAAAATGGCATGTATAAATATCTGGGAGTAAAGCAAGCACGGAAAATTGATCATAAATAAATGAAAACCGAACTAACTTCCGAGTTCGTACGAGAGTCTTCAGCGGACAGCAAGAACACTTCTAACAAAGGCACAAAGACATCATCCACGCAGTGCAGTAGAGAGAACAACATTACCGAGATATCTAGGGGGAAGACGACTCATGGACATAGGTGAGCAACTGAATAAACAAGTTACTAATCTAAGAACTTATTTTGAGGCGCAGACTGAGAGATCTACTTTACATCGCGCAATATGCGCAGTAGATGACACAACGCCGCTTAAACTGAGGGAACAAGAAATGCGCATAAACCACCAATCTAAGGAAGAAAAAGTGCACATCTAGATCGGTAGGCCTCTGCATGGGCGGCATCTGAATGAGGTTAACCAAGAACATGTCGACAATTCAGCGTCGAACTACTGGTTGACGCCAGGAAAGATGTTTCCCGAGACGGAAGGTTTCATACTTGCCATTCAGGATCAGATTATTCCAACTAGAAATTACCTGAAGTATATTGTCAAAGATCCTCAGTCCAAAAGGACAAATGCCGATATGGATGTCAAGACCAAGAATCCATCAAACATCTTACCGGGGGCTGCCAGGCGTTTGTCTGAACTGAGTATAAAGAACGCCATGACTCAGTAGGAAAGATTCTTCACCAGGAACTAGCTGGCAAACTTGGACTTCTCCAGACCGACCATCTCACTTATTTTCAATACGTCCATGATAGAATACTTGAAAACGACAACTACAAACTCTACTGGGATCAAACTGTGCTCACAGACCAATGAGTAGCACATAATAGACCGGATCTCATACTAGTTAATAAACCTACTAGGCAAACAACATTAACACATGTGGCGCTACCTAACAACAATAATCTGCTTGGTAAGCACAACGAAAAAATCGCCAAGTTAGAGATATCGAAATATAAATAAGGAGACAATGGAGAATGGAAAGTACCCAGACAATACCTATTGTTCTTTCTACCACTGGAGTCATTCCGAAGAACCTCATAGAAAACATCAAAAAGCTGAGTCTAAATGAACATATTTATAAGACCATGCAGAAAGCTGTACTACTCTTAACGTCAACATTTTTGGGAGATACACCTGCGTATCAAGTCACCTAGGGCTCGATAACACGGAAAGAGTCCCACCAGAGCTCAATCCTTTTGATACCGTAGGTATCTGGGATGAGTCAATTTTCCCCTTAGAGGAAGTGTGAGCCGTATGGCTAAATCTGAATAAACAATACTAAAATTATTATTAGTATATATAGTATATTATTAGTATATATGTATAGTCACAATTTAAAAATAAAAATCGACCTGTTTCGGATTTTTTTCAAAAGCACCCATTCATCAAAAAATGAATTTATTCCATTCCTTACGTGCTCACTGTATAGTAGTTGCCAGTATGTATGAATCAAATTTCATGTAAAAAATAATTTTTATAAATGTTAAAGATTTCAATCTATTATCTACATGACTTTTTACAAAGTTTCATAGTGATTATGCACTATCTACCCAAAGTCAGTTGAAAATTGAAATTTTATGAGGAGCTTCAAATATATTAATTAACAAATCTATTTTACTACACAAAGCGCTGTACCAACATAACCAAGCTATTACAAGATATCCTTGTATTACAGTTGTAAAACAGATCTGTAAAATAGATAATATTTATATTTGACCCTCGTGAAATTTCTATTTTCATTTGATTTTGGATAACCACTAAAGACCTGCAACGATTATGACTGAAGGAGTTAATATACCTACATAATTATTATTGTTATCGTTTCCACACCACTTGAGGGTCGATCCAAGCCAAGTGGTCCAAAGGTGGTTGCTTGACTACTTTTAATATTTTTTTATTTTTCTAATTTTTAATCTATTAATTGTGTAATTGTATTATATAATCTAGTAATTGTGTACTCTATAGAGAGTACACAATTGTATTCATTTTTTTTTAAATTATTTTGCCGATGACGGCCCTTTTTGTTAAAGCGTATCAATATTTTCACGGAAAACAAGATTTCGCTCTTTAGCCAATACTGAGAACAATAGTTTGTCCCAATCAAAAACCAAACTTTTTAAAAAAGTATGCTCTAAAAAAACGGCCTATAGCATTATTTAATTTCAAACTACCCTTAAGGCTTTAAATGAACCTCAAAGCTTGAAAAGGTAAACTGATGAAATTCCATTTTCAGCATTTTTTAACAGCATAAGATAATGGTTTGTATTTTTTTTTCTGGAAAAAACATACGTAAATATTTATTATACAATAGTACATACTTACACGTACGTACAATAAAAAATTTTGTGCTTTGAGACTTCAGTAAATTTTTTCAAATAAAATCTCAAAAATGTAATTTTTTGAAAAATTTCAAAGTTTGATCCCTTATATCTGTGATGGTCACGCATGACAAAATTTGAAATTTGTCTGAATGTTAGCTTCTGGCAGGTAGAATAAGGAGTAAAAATTTGCAGTTGTAGACTTACGTCATATATGAGTTACAGGCCTGAAAAAATGGCCAAAAATCATTAATTTGAGCGTTTCGGGCAGGGCAATAAAATTCAAATAAACTGTCTAATGAAATAAAAATTAATATATTTTTACCAGATTTCACAATAAATCTAAATTTATACAGGGTGGGCCAAAGAAAAGAGTCCACCTCGATATTTGACAATAGTTACCTATTAGATTTTAAGGAAATGCCGAAATAGGTCTATTTTTAATTTTATATTGCAACTTTTTGGCATATACCTTTTCATACTACGTGACGCCATCCATTAGATCGTGATGACGTAATCGATGATTATTTTAAATGGGAATAGGGGCCGTGCGGTATCTTATTTGAAAGCGTGTTCAATTCTCTATTCAGTAATATAAACAATATGATCATTATTTATACAGGGTGACCAAAAAAATATTTATTGTGAAATTAAATCACAAACAGCCTCCCACCTAAGTCTTGACAGTTTGAGCATTTAATTTAAGCGAAAAGCAATATTTATTTGCCAAATAATACTGTTTTTATATTTTATGACAGCAATTAAATCTATTTTGAGTTAAATAAATTACATATATTCTTAAATTGTGTCAATTAATTTAATTCAAAAAATATTATTTTGGCCACTCTGTATAACTAATGATATTATTGTTTATATTACTAAACAGAGAATTAAACACTCTTTCAAATGAGATAACATACGACCCCTATTCCAATTTAAAAAAATCATCGATTACGTCATCAGGCACAGATGGAGGACGTCACAAGTATGAAATATATAAATAAAATTGTAATTTAAAAATAAATGACTGTCAAATATCAAGATGAACTCTTTTCTTTGGCCCACCCTGTATAAATTTGTATTCATTGTGGAATCTGGTGAAAATAGATTAATTTTTATTTCGTTAGACAGTTTATTTGAATTTTAATCACCCTGCCCGCAAACGCTCAAATTTTGACCATTTTGATTTTTGACCATTTTTTCAGGCCTGTAACTCCTGTAAATTTTTTACTCCTTATTCTACTTGCTAGGGGCTACCATTCAGCCAAATTTCAAATTTTTTCATGCGTGTCCGTCAGAGATATAAGGTGTCAAACATTGAGATTTTTCAAAAAATTACATTTTTGAGATTTTTAAAAAAAAAATTTACTCGCGTTTTAAAGCTCAAACTTTTCTTATTTAAAGTATGTACGTATGTATTTTCCAGAAAAAAATTACAAACCATTATCGGCTTGCCTTATGCTGTTAAAAAAATGCTGAAAATGGAATTTTATCAGTTTACCTCTTCAAACTTTGATGTTCATTTAAGGCCTTAAGGGTAGTTTAAAATTAAATAATGCTATTTAATAAAGGCCGTTTTTTAGAGCATGCTTATCTAAAAAGTTTGGTTTTTGATTTATTGTTCTACGACAAGCCTCAGTGAAAATATTGGCTAAAGAGCGAAGCCATGTTTTCCGTGAGAATGATCAATCCGCTTTAACAAAAATGGCCGTCATTGGCAAAATAAATTTTTTAAAAATAAAATGAATGCAATTTTGTACTCTCTATAGAGTATAGACTGAAGTTTAAAAGGTAGAAAAATAAAAAAAATAGAAAATAGTCAGGCAACCAAATTAATTTATATTGGACCACTTGGCATGGATTGACCCTTGAAAGAAGTAGATAACGTTTGGCGCGTTTTTTTTATAGTGGTATCCCCTGTAGGCCTATTCCACTCTCATAAACATACCTTTTAATTTATTATTTATTATTTTAATTTTTGGCACTGTTTTAATAAAATTTTTTGAAAAGTATAAATTAGTTTAATATTTAAATAAAATATAAATAAACTGTTTAAAGTATATTAATTTCGTTGAAATTATATAATAGACGTACAACTTCTTACGTGCGTACAAAGTACACACACATTCTTTTTTTTAGATATATGTAGAATATATCTATGTAGGCACAATATGCACAATAGTTGCAGTGCAACGTCTTCCTTTTGTTCTCAGTTAAGTTAGTTAAGTAGTTAAAAAATCACATGTTGGTTAATAGGTAGATCGGCTCCAAGTATTGTAGCTGCGACAACGCACAAACGAACAGACTGCGAATTTGTATATGAAAACAACATTTTCGTCGAAAGATATGTCTAAACTCTTATATTAAATAATTACTACTTATTTTAGATCCAGCCGAACATCTATAAAAGTAGGTATTCGATTACAATCGAAGAAAAAAACAAGATAATGCAGGCTTGGAGGCAGATTGCCAAAACCTTCGTCGCAAGTTCAGATAGTTTCATAACGTTTTTGAATTCGTTTTTGCCAGATTGCACGATAAGGTACTTGGTTTTTTTATGTTGTGGATTACAGTTTACAGTGATTTGTTAAATAAATTATGAATTAAAGATGGCTGGTTACCGAAGGGAGTATACTCTTGCTGAGGATAAACTTATCCTCAGCTGGATAGTAAGAATTAAGGCATACTACCAACTGCGAGGTACCCGTCTATGGAAAGACCTGGAAGTGGCAGAGATTTTTGAAGAAGACAGGACCTGGCAGAGCCTGAAAAATCGATTTTTGAAAAAAGTAAGTACATATTATATGCTGTTAATATGCATGAAGAAATTGTTGGTAATGAGATTTTTGATAGCCTTGCTACAGAAGGAACAAAATGCTAAAAAAAGAAGAAGAGTAGAATGTTAATAATACATTTTTATCAAGATTATTTTATGGATTTTGCTATTTTTAATTTAAATAAAACATGAACGAATCAATATTTGTCGTTTGTTTTGTATTAGTTCTACGACGATATCTCAATAGCCCTAAACGACGTACCCACACAATACGTGATAATATGTGGTGATTACAATGCGAAAATATAAATTAAAGCATTTTCAGAAGAAACGTCAACTGGATAATTTGGGCTAAATGGAAGGAATGAAAGAGGAGAGATCTTAATTGGTTTTCTCCTTCAGAATAAACTAGTCCAAATGAATATCTTTTTCTATAAAAAACTACATAGAAGATGGACTTGGGCAAGCCCAAATATTAAAATAAAAACGAAATTGACTTCATAATTACACACAATATAGAAATCATCCAAGACGTAACGGTTCTAAATGCATTTAACACTGGTAGTGACTATAGAATGGTAAGAGCAAAATTTAAAATAAGCACAAAACCAAAGAGCCGCAAATTAGTAAATACGAAACCGATACCAATATAGACCCAACCTAGAGATATTAAAGAATATCAAAACGACATCGAAATTAAACTGAGAAACCAACATTATCGCTCACAAAGAAGAACCTCAGTTTAGACAAAAATGGCAGACACAATCTTGTTATTCTCTGTTATTCAATAGTTACACTTATATACAAAAAGCTGCTGGTTATACAATATTATTATCCGTTTTAGGTCATTCCAAATAGAACCAACTTTGAGGACACATGTGACACACTGGCAAATGAGGCGAATTTAATATATGAGCAACTTCAAAAATTTATAGGTGATTTCAACGAATTGCAGGTAAAATTTAGTAGATTTCAATTTTTTCTTGTTCTTTAAGTGGGATCTCTGGGACATAGGTCGGAAATCATGAAAGCTATTCGGAATTTTAGAGACCACGACCATACTAAGCGCAGCATTCGTCTCTCTGTGATGCCATAACTTTTTTTCACTGAAAACTAGATAGAAATCGGACAGAAATTGGATAAATTTGAAACAGGGCATAATAACATCATTTTAGTTGTAAAAACTGGAAACATCTTATTAACAGTGAACAGTACGGTAAGTGGATTTTGGAGGTATTTAAAAAATGACGGGTCAGGATTTAAACCAGGATACTATGGATAGGAAATTCGTTTCACGCACCAGGGGTCGATCAAGTGCGACTCTTACAGGTGTAAGGTAGACCACGGTGTTGGAGAAGGATGTTTATGGGACCCAACCATAACCGTCCACATGATATGTTAAATAAATTATAAACAATTAAATATGGCTGGTTACAGAAGTTACAGAGGTTATACTATGGCTAAGGATAACTTAATCCTCAGTTGGATAGTGAGGTCAAAAGGATATTGTCATATGAGAGGCACCATCCTATGGAAGGACCTGGACCATGCTGAGATATTCTCGGAAAACAGGACGTGGCAAAACATGACACATGACAGAAACTCAAAACAAATGGCTGTTGTTGAAGAGCACTATTGAAATGCCGTTTTCAGATTTGGATTCAGGGGGCAAAATCACATGTGTGTTCATCGGTAGATCGTCTCCAAGTATTGTAGCTACGGCAACGCACAAACGAACAGACGGCGAATTTGTATATGAAAACAAAATTTTCGTCGAAAGATTTGTCTAAACTCTTATATTAAATAATTAATCTTTATTTCAGATTATACCCTACCTCTCGAATACGAGATTTACGATAAGCGAAGAAGAAAAGAGGAAAATTATGTTGGGGTGGAGCCAGACGGCTCACGACTCTGTGCCAAGTTCAGATAGTGGATGGTAATTATATTATCTACTATAACTTATACTAACTACAGGGGAACCTCGATAAGTATTAAAAATAGTCAGGCAACCAACTTAATTTATATTGGACCACTTGGCATGGATTGGCCCTTGAAAGAAGTAGATAACGTTTGGAGCGTTTTTTTTATAGTGGTATCCCCTGTAGGCCTATTCCACTCTCATATACATAGCTATACAAATATACCTTACAAACATACCTTCGTAAAAACAAGGTCATTACCACTGCACAATAGTTGCAGTGCAACGTCTTCCTTTTGTTCTGAATTAAGTTAGTTAAGTAGTTAAAAAATCACATGTGGGTTCATCGGTAGATCGGCTCCAAGTATTGTAGCTGCGGCAACGCACAAACGAACAGACTGCGAATTTGTATATGAAAACAAAATTTTCGTCGAAAGATATGTCTAAACTCTCAGCCGAACATATATAAAAGTACTTACAATTCCATTAATAATGAAGAAAAACATAGGATAATGCAGGGTTGGACCCAGACTGCAAAAAACTTCGAGGCAAGTTCTGACAGTTCAGACAGGTCAGACAGTTCAGACATGGCTGAGGATATTTTAATTTAAATAAAACATGAACGAATCAATATTTGTCGTTTGTTTTTATATTAATTGCAGTTATTTTAATTATTATAAATTTTTTTGGCAATGCCCTGATAGATTAGTGGATAGATCTGGCAATAGTGTCATAACCATAACGTTTTTTTTTTTATTTTTTTGCATTGCTTTTTACGTTTACAGTACTTACTTCGCTTTGGCTTGGTTTTTGGTTTTTTTATGCTGTCAGCTGTGACTGTGAGTGAGATTATAGTGATTTGTTAAATTAATAAATTATAAATAATTAAATATGGTTGATTGTGGTTACAAAAGAGGCTACACTATTAATGAGGATAACTTAATCCTTAATTGGATTATCCGGTTCAAGGGATATTACCATCTGAGGGGTACAATACTCTGGAGGGACATGGAAGCCGGTAGAATATTCTTGGAGGACAGGACGTGGCAGAGCCTTAAAAACAGGTTCATTAAAACAGTAAGTACATATTGTTCTGTCAATAGGCATGAAGAAATTTTTGGTAATAAGATTGTTGATAGCCTTGCTACAGAATGGGCAAAATACTAAATAAACAAGAAGAGTAGAATGTTAAAACTAGTTAAAACTTCGTTTTTGCTAGATTGCTCTGCTGTTTTTTTTATGTTGTGAGATTACAGTTTACAGTGATTTGTTAAATAAATTGTGAATTAAAGATGGCTAGTCACCGAAGGGCGTATACTCTTGCTGAGGAAAGCATACTACAAATTGCGAGTTACCCGTCACTGGAAAGACATGGAAGACGCGGAGATTTTTGAAGAAGACAGGACATGGCACAGCCTAAAAAATCGGTTTACAAAAACAGTAAGTACATAATATGTGCTGTTAATAGGCATGAAGAAATTTTTGGTAATGAGATTGTTGATAGCCTTACTACAGAAGAAGCAAAATACTAAAAAAAGAAGAAGAGTAGAATGTTAATACTACATTTTTATTAAGATTATTTTATAGATTTTGCTATTTTTAATTTAAATAAAACATGAACGAAATTTTTTCCGACAATTATCGTTCAGAAATCATTTGTGGCATGTTTAATGTGTTTGTGTGTGTTTTATTCTTTTATTATTTTAATTTTTGGCACTGTTTTAATAAAATTTTTTGAAAAATAGTAAGTATAAATTAGTTTAATATTTAAATAAAATATAAAAAAACTGTTTAAAGTATATTATTTTGGTTGAAATCATATAATAGACATACAACTTCTTACGTGCGTACAAAGTACCCAGACATTCTTTTTTTTTTAGATATATAGAATATATCTATGTAGGAACAGGGCATAATACCATCATTTTAGTTGTAAAAACTGGAACTATCTTATTAACAGTGAACAGTACGGTCAAGTGGATTTTGGAGGTATTTAAAAAATGACGGGTCAGGATTTAAACCAGGATACTATGGATAGGAAATTCGTTTCACGCACCAGGGGTCGATCAAGTGCGACTTTTACAGGTTTAAGGTAGACCACGGTGTTGGAGAAGGATGTGTATGGGACCCAACCATAACCGTCCACATGCTACAAAAGACAGGGTCACAGCA
The DNA here is from genome assembly GCF_917563875.1 of Diabrotica virgifera virgifera. Classification (NCBI taxonomy): domain Eukaryota; kingdom Metazoa; phylum Arthropoda; class Insecta; order Coleoptera; family Chrysomelidae; genus Diabrotica; species Diabrotica virgifera. The sequence goes on from NC_065443.1 coordinate 1,086,857, forward strand.
GGAGGAAAAAAGCCTGGCTATCTACATTTCATTCCAAAATATGCTAGACCGTTTCATATACTCCATGCCGATCATTTAGGACCATTTGTTTTAACGAAATCTCAAAATAAATACGTCTTGGTTTTGATTGATGCCATTATAGCCTTCTTTCAACATCATAGGTGTATATTTACACTTTTTAGCTGTTTTTGTGTTCGGTTTTTTATCACCGGCTAATTACTGCTAAACCATCGATATAATACTTTTCACTGTCGATAATACGAATTCACAAAGTATATTCACGATAAAATATTCAAAATGGAAAATTAAATAGAATCAGCAGAAAGAAAGTAAAAACATTAATTCTTACACTAACATGATTACTCCAGGGAAATAAGCAAAAAATAGACGATGTTTGTGACAGTGAATTATGCTTTTACTTTTACTGACACTTTTTTAGTAACTGGGGCCCAGACCCCCTAAAAACTGACGCTAGCTACGCCAATGAGTGTATGAATGTTTTTATCACCGGCTAATTACTGCTGAAACAGATATAGAATAAATATCATTAGTTGTGATACTACTACAATGGAACGACTAATAAAATCAATAGAAAGTAAGTAAAAAACATTAATTTTTAAACTAACATGATTACTCCAGGGAAATAAGCAAAAAATAGACGATGTTTGTGACAGTGAATTATGCTTTTACTTATACTGACACTTTTTTATTTATTATAGAAGAGGAAAACATACCTTTTTCCTGCCTAAAATTCGGAACCGTTTTTTAATTATTAACACGTTACTGCTTTACAAACAATTTATTTTAATCATGTATTTTTTATATGATCTATAATAGACCAGGAAGGATCTGTGAAAAAACCTCTATCTTTGGATGTGGGAGGTAGCATTTGGATTTTTGCTGATAAAGTTAGGTGACAACTTCAATAATTATAATCGACATTAATAAAAAAATTAAAATATTTAAAAATTTCGAAAAACATTTGACTGTAGTAGATATGCTAGTTTGCTTTGTTCTATCCCATAATTATGTGCCAAATTCTATTTAAATCGTTGAATGCATGTTGAGCCTTTATTATTCTCGTCTGTATATCATTTTTACACTCCCCGCTCTTTTCCATGACTGATTCCAGATATATGAACTTGTCTACCTCTTCTACTTCCTTACCACTGATCATTATTTTATTATTTGGGTGGTTATTATTGTTTAACAGTTTGGTTTTCTCTGTGTTTCTGTATTCTGAGTCCGATCGTGTCGGAGTACTGTGCCAATTTGTCAATTTTGATAAATTATTTTTGTTCCAGCCGAAGCAGGTTGCAAATGCAAATCTCAAAAAGAGTTAGAGGCAGCTTTAAAGAGAATTAGAGAATTAGAACAACGCCTCCTAAAATACGAAGGAGTAGGATCCAAGTAGCTGATAATTTGTTTAGTTATTGTAGACATATAGAAAGAAAACCTACCTGTTTCCTGCCTATAGTTTGGGACCTTTTTTTAATTACTAACAATTTAGTGCAAACCAAACCCGTTTTTTTCGATTTTTTGCACCCTATTAAAAAAAGCTAAATAGTTGACATTAAATTATAAAATTTGATTTTTTAGAAAATTGAAAAAGTTTCACAATGCCGATTTTTGAAAGTTAAAAAGTCAATTTGTCGCTTCACAAACTGAAAAATATAGTAAAATCGTTATTTGTTAATAACTTTTATTAAAATTAACGTAGAACTTTGCTGTTTCACCCAAAGTTGTGTATTGGGTACTTACAAGCCCTCAAAATTTGAGACCGATCCACTCATTACTTTAAAAGTTATTATATTTGTTTATCCCAGATACCTATTTTTTGCAACAGCATAAGACAGAAAATAATGAAGATAGGGTAATTCTGCGAACGCCAAGTGAAAGTAGAAGCCTACAGTCACAATTGGAAATAACAAAAATTGACTTAGAATCAGTATCGAATAACTTACAGCAATACCAATCGAATCTCAGTGATGTAGAATCTAGCTTGAAGAAAGAAAGATATATACCATTAAGGAACATATAAAAGACAAAGTGAAGGAATTAGAAGACAATAAAGCTGAATTCGCAAGTACATTGGCAGCGCGTGAATCCCAGATTCAGGAAGTATCTACCACCCTAACAAATAAAGCTCAAGAAATTGAGAATCTTAAGAAAGAGATTGGTGCTCTTGTAGAAAAGTACGAGTTGAGTAATAAAGAAGTAGTAGCTTCCCATACACAAGAAATTACAGCTCGAGATGAGAAAATACGACATCTTGAAAGTGAAATTTTACAAAAGGATCAAAATATTAAGTTTCATGTAGATGCAAGTAACGAACATCAAGAAAATCTTAATCGAAAAGATTTAGATTTGATAAAAATAAGATCTGAGTTGGAAGAAAGTCAAAAAACATCTTCAGTGATGATTGCAAGTTTAAAGAATCAAATCGAAGGCCTACAGAACGATAACAAACAACAGCAAAGTAGAAACAATGAACTACAAACGGAACTTCAAAATAGAGAACAATTAAATGTGACTATAAATACAGAAATAGGCAAAGCAGCTGAAAATCTAGCAGTTTTAGTGGAGCAAGTAAAACAAAAAGATGACTTAATAGAATCTCTACGGTCAGACGTAACATCCAGAGAAATAGAGTTAGAAAATGTGCTAGCTACTAATCTAAATGCTTTGTCAGAGAAAAATGAAGCCGAAAGGCGGATTAGAGCAGAAAAAGAGCGATTGTGTATGACTATAGGTCTTAAAAACGAAGAATTGGAAGAATTGCCAAAAAGATTAACAGACATGTAATGCGAGAACGAGCAAGTGATCAATGAAGTCAACAATAACGTGACCAAAAAATCGGAGGAGCTAGAGACGAAAAAAAAAAACAACTTTCGCAAGCTGCGATTGATCATGAAGATAAGTAAATCACAGAAGAACACAAAAGAGAAATGCATGATTTTGAAATTCGGGTTTCAGATTTACTAACAGAAATTGAAAATATAGACAAAGACATATCAGACTTATTGCAGCTTGTGGAAACCAATCATAATAATACTAATAAAGAACAGGACAGTAAAATTAATAGTATCATTCAAGAATTGTCTGAATCTAAAAGTCAGATACAGACTCAGTTAGACAGTAATAAAAAAACTAATTGAAAATATAAGTGTGATTACTAACGAAAATAAAATTATGCAAGAGAAATTAAAGGATGCTGATAAACAAGTCGAAATACTTTCTACTGAAAAAGAGAAGTTGAACAACGAATTAGCTGCTGTGGTTGCAAATTCGGGAGATTCCAGTAAAAAATTAGCCGAATTAACTACAGTAATTAAAGAAAAAGAAAGCGCATATGAATCAAAAAACACGCAACACAAAACTAAAATACAGGAATTGGAAAACGCTCTTCAAGCACATCAAAAGACTAATGAAGAACTTAACGGTTCTAACCATCATCGTCTCTTCGAAATTATATTATAATAGACGTATAACTTCTTACGTGCATACAAAGTACACACACATTCTTTTTTAATTCGCAGCTAATTTGTTGATAATAATTAAGGAACCTAATTAATGCCATTTTAAAGAATGGGTTTTGTATTTTTTTGTCAAAAAAATTACACAAACATTGAACCTTCATAGGACCCTCTACGAATTTTCAAAAATGTAGTTCAAGTGGTGACTAGTGCAGTCACACTCAATTCCTAATACGGTGGTCGGCTTGAATCACTAATTTCCTTATATGGTCATCAGCTTGGGATAGAGTCGATACGGAGATACTGGTAGTTCGGTGATGACATATAAACACAGCGGAATGCGATAGATAATTAATTGGTATCGTAAGTTCGTGGCGAAAAGTAATATAATTTGGTGTGTCATTGATTTTGACCACTGTAAACGAGTTTGGGTATTAAAATAAATATATTTTTGTAATTAGACGATAATAAGTAAAAACGTCGATTATGGCTTTAATGTTTCGGTATCCTTCATGGAGTTATACCAAGGAAAGATCTACGATTTACTTAGTGACAAACCAAGAAAAGAAACCACGTTGGAAACCATAGAGAATAAAAATAATGATATCACTATCCCCTCATCAAATGTACTCAAGAGGTTAAGCGTTTACGCTCATCAGGTAGGGATGTGTGGTAACCATATTTTTAATATTTTTCAGTATCGGGATGAACATGGGAACAAGGTAGAACAGGACTCAACACTACTAAATGCGCTTAAACACGAAAATACTCCATTGGCTTCCCAGCTCGAAGAGGAAAAAAGAAAGACTGAAGATATTCAATTTAGATTAGAAGAAACTGTTATATTTAAGGAAGATTTAGAGGTGTGCATCAAATAATTTATTTCAAATTTTAATTAAGAAGATGAGCTGTATTGCAATAAGTCTTTAATTTATGTAGTTTTCTAGCACTTTGTGTAGTCTACAATTGTTCAACCATGACCATCTCCTTCTTCCTATTGTTCCTAAAAAATGGATGAAACACAACATAAAATGCAAGAAAATCAGGAAGAAACAAAACGAACAATGGACAAAAATCAGGAAGAAACAAAATGAGACATGAAGGAAACACAACAAAAAATGGATAAAACACAACAAAAAATGGATAAAATGGATCAAAAAATGGATGACAATCAACAGGAAACAAAACAAGCAATAGAAGAGAACAATAAGAAAATAGTAATTTAAAAGCAAAAGAAAATGAATGTAGGGAAAATCAAGAAAACTTTGTTAAATTGAAAATTGAGTATGATGCACTTAATACACAATTATCTACTCTTCAGTCAGAATTAAACCAATCTGCTGAAGATAAAGATGGGTTGTTACAATCGAAAAATGCTGAAATAAACAAACTTAATGATACTATTAAAAGTAAAGAGGAAGAATGCCTTCAAGTCAATAGTAAGCATAATACACTACAAGAAAATCATGATAAACTTATCAGTGAGTTAGAATCGTAGAGATATATAGAATATATCTATGTATGTAGGAACAGGGCATAATAATATCTTTTTAGTTGTAAAAGCTTTAACAGCGAACGGTACGGTCAAGTGGATTTTGACGGTATTTAAAAAATGACGTGTCAGGATTTAAATCAGGATACTATGGATAGGAAATTCGTTTCACGCACCAGGGGTCGATCAAGTGCGACTCTTACAGGTGTAAGGTAGACCACGGTGTTGGAGAAGGATGTGTATGGGACCCAACCATAACCGTCCACATTCTACAAAAGACAGCATAGGCGTAACGAGGAGGGGGGTTTGGGGGTTATAACCCCCCAAATGGTTGTACTTTGAACTCTATACGCTTAACACCATTACTATTCCTTACCCCCTTGAGACCATCAAGTAGCTGTAACCCCCCCTTAGTATTATCCTGTTACACCTCTGAAAGACAGGGTTACACCAGGGTCACTGAAAGACAGGGTCATCTATCACACTCTACAGGCTATAAGAACAGACATTATTTTTTTGTTTAGAATTGTAGCATATTATATTAAGATTAAAAATCACGGTTACATTATAATAACCTGATGTACAGTTAACTCTCTATTATTGACAATAAATACTATATTGTAAGGTTTCTGAGATCACTACAAGAGCTTTGTTTTGCTAATTGTACATCGAAAATCAGTGACCAATGGCCGAAATTTACATTGCTGTAACCTGTGTTTCTTTATACCTGTCAATAGTGTGAATACGTTTCTATTTTTGTCTTTTTGTTATCGAATACGTTAAATTGTTATTTGTAAATTTGGGTGGCTTCGACTAGCGTATAGCTGAACAGCAAAAATATTTTGTAAATTGCTATTTTTGTACTTTTTTAAAATTTTAGTTTAATAGTCTAAATCTCATACGAATTAAAATTTAACTTTAATTAACTCGTTTCTAGGATTATAATACAACAATTATGGCGTACGGTCAGACAGGGGCGGGAAAGACATACAGCATGATAGGTTCGCATGAAGATATGGCTGTTGTTCCTAGATCTGTTAGACAGGGGCGGGCAAAAGCCTTCCTACGGGACTTCCCTAAAATTTTTGTTGAAAATTAAAGATTTTCTTGGAAAACTCTGGATATTCCGAGGAAAAATTTCATAGAAGGAAATCGGAAAAAAATATCAGTGCAGAATTAAATTACTAAATTTATGGAACTGTTTTAAGAAGATTATGACTTTGATATTTCCGTTTCCATTGTGTAATTATACAAAGAGGTTATATACGACCTATTAGCCGATAAATAAAAAGTAATGGACATTAGGGAAAACAGAAATAAAGGTAGGCTATGTTTTATTTAGTATCAATGAGGTGCTTAACCTATTTACCACTAAAAATAAAATTTTAGGAATACATATCCCTAATTTAACACAAATTAATATAAAGGTTATTAAGGATGTAACAAAAATTGTAAACAAGGGAACACGAAGAAGAGCAACTAGTGCTGCAAAGGTGAATAAGCATAACTCGAGAAGCCATATTTAGCGTAAATTTATCAATGAAGCACAAAGAGAACTCGTAGAATCGGCAAACTTGCAGAATGGAATGACAAGGATGTTTTACCAGAGTATTCATATTTCGAATTTAACTATATCATTTCGAAATCAAATAAAATTCCTAATTATTCTGGTTATTATTGCCGGATATATCAGATTCCGGAAATATAGGTAAACTACAACAAAAAAAGCTTTATGTCACCAAGCTATTTCATTAGTGATAAAAAATAGTAATAAAAAAATTACTTTCCTCGTATTATTATAATGTGTTTTTGCCAGGATTTGTCTGGCTGGCTATTCTGCTAGTTCATTTAGCATTACCCAGGGTGCACGTGTAGTATACTACTACGGACGCGAACTAGCTTTACACCCCAAAATATAGACAAAATGATCAAAACGGCGAGGCTTTGATAAACTGGAGCGAAGGGGCCGTCACTTATTTAGTCTTTGACGCTAAATATAAGAGAACTTTTCGATCTGCAGCCTGGATGCGAGAATACAACCTAGACCTATAACTTGGAGAAACTAGACGAACTCCTAGTAGAAGAGCTCTCAACAGAAGAAAGAAATCATCTTCAGAAATAGAGTTGCACAAGTTTGACTTGAATGTTTGAACTTGACTTGAGTTTGACTTAATGTCAAGTCAAACTCAAGTCAATCCTTCTGACAAATAATTCAAGTCAAGTCAAACTGGTCAATCGTACAGCTTTGAAAATTCAAACTGTTTGTCAAACTAGTTTGAAAGAGTTTGAAAAATAATTTATTTAGTAGATATACTTTTTTGTCGAGATTAACATGTTAGTTGCCAATTAAGATAAGAAAATTAATAAAACAATGAGTGCCACATAAAAGTATCGTGATAGAGGAAACGATTATAATCAAAATATGGTAAATTTTTTGAAAATGATTCCTGTATGCTTAGAATTGCTTGCTGGCAAGTTTCTTTTTATCGAAATTAGCGGACCTCGGTCCGCATCCGGACCGTGGGCTAGTTTTGTGCGGACCGCGATTACATTCAGAATATAGTGTTTTACAATTTTGAAAATCTTTGGCCATGAATTTATGTACTATGATAGGCTCAACTTACGGATGCGAAGCCGTTTTTTCATGAATGAACTTTATTAAGAATCAGTACAGCTCTCAGCTAACAGATGAATATCTCAACTCCCTAATGAAAATCAGTTGCACTAAACTCATTCCAAACTTCATACAAGTTATACATTTTTTTTACATAGGAAACAATTTTTTTAAACAAATTTAAAATTTTGTTTTTGCCCCGAACAATGTATTTTTAGGTTTTTTTGATGATTTTGAACAGAAAAAAAGGCCTTTTGTCATTTTTCTCAAAAGTTGATAGTTTTCGAGTTATAAGCGAATTAAAATCTAAAAAATGCGAAAATACACATACCTATGCATTTTCGAGGGGTGAAAACTCATGTGTAAATTAATTATTAGTGTACAAGTGCCTAAATTGAAGCTTATACATTTAATTTCAAAATTCTAACGAGTAATCTGGGCTTATTTCAATATAGATCGTTGGTTTTTAATGTTTAATCGTCGCACTTTATGGTGCGTATACATATTATACGTACTTATGAGAGAAATTCCGAACAAGTAATTGACATTTATTAAAATTTTATAACATATTATTAACATAGTTTTTTAAATAATTTATCAACGCACCATATAGTGCGATATGCACCATATAGTGCGACGCGCCGCCGCGGCGATTTGCGGCGAAAGTGGACGCGCATAATTAACAATTAAAAACAACGATCTAAATTGAAATAAGCGCCGGTTACTTATCAGAATATTGAAATTGAATGTTTAAGTTTAAACTTCAATTTAGACACTTGAGAAGCTCAAAAATAATAATTTACACATGAATTTTCAAGTTTCCAAAATACTTATTTTTGCATTTTCAGATTTTAAATCGCTTAAAACTCGAAATATATAGACTTTGAGAAAAATGAAGATCTTTTTTGTTTAAGATGACCCAAAAATGCTGAAACTATATTTTCGGGGCAAAAAAGGTGATATTTTGAATTAAAAAAATATTGTTAAACAAATTCTGCGCAAAAATTTCGCCCGGTACCCTTCTGATTTGTCTTCTTGTTAAGAATTCGCAAATAATCCGAATGAAAACAACCAGACAAGGCAGCATTAATCCGGACCCCGGAAGTGTCATAGTTTTTCGAAACGGACCCTCGGAGAATATATTTGGTGACCCCTGCATAGTGCATGCTGCTCAAGTCAAGTTACAAGAAACAGGAAAGAGAGACGCCTCCAATGTATTTAAAGGCAAACTCTATAATACATATTATTATAGTCAATAACAATTACGAACCGTAACTCGCAGAGAAATTCTGCGGAGAGCATAACAACGAGAGAAACATTTTATGTAAGAAAAGTATTACACATTAACTCTGGCACTCGAATTAACACCAATATGTCCAATTAGCTAATTTTGAAAAAAAAATCCAAGGGTACCCCCTTTGTTGATTTTATGTCAAAAGTTTTCAAAAAAGAAATTGTTTTCGGAAGAAAATTCTGCGGACAGCAGAAGAACGAGAGGAAAATTTTATGTAAGAAAAGTGCTACACATTAACTGTGGCACTCGAATTGACACCAATATGTCCAATTAGCTAATTTTGAAAAAAATGCAAGGGTCCTTTGTTGATTTTATGTCAAAAGTTTTCAAAAAAGAAATAGTTTTCTTCGGTTTTTCGGCGTTAGTAGATACACCTGGTCCAGCTAGTCCCAAAAAGTGCTACAGTTTAACTCTTGAAGTTAAGTTGGAGATATTATGATTTTTTTAAATTCTAGAAATTGATACATTTATCTCTTTAACGGAAGCTTTTTTCTTACGAATCGTAACTCGCAGAGAAAATCTGCGGAGAGCAGAAGAACGAGAGGAAGATTTTATGTAAGAAAAGTGCCACATATTAACTCTGGCACTCGCATTGACACCAATTGACACCATTGTCTGCGGACAGCAGAAGAACGAGAGGAAGATTTTATGTAAGAAAAGTGCTATACATTAGCTCTGGCACTCGCATTGACACCAATATGTCCAATTAACCAATTTTGAAAAAATCCAAAAAACCCCCTTTGTTGATTTTATGTCAAAAGTTTTCAAAAAAGAAATTGTTTTTTCGGTTTTTCGGCGTTAGTAGATACACCTGTTCCAGCTAGTCTAAAAAAGTGCTACAGTTTAACTCTTGAAATTAAGTTTGAGATATTATGATTTTTTTAATTTTTAGAAATTGATACATTTATCTCTTGAACGGAATCTTTTCTCTTACGAACCGTAACTCGCAGAGAAATTCTGCGGAGAGCAGCACAACGAGAGAAATCTTTTTATGTAAGAAAAGTACTACACATTAACTCTGGCACTCGAATTAACACCAATATGTCCAATTACCTAATTTTGAAAAAAATCCAAGGGTCCCAAAATCCTTTGTTGATTTTATGTCAAAAGTTTTCAAAAAAGAAATTGTTTTCTTCGGTTTTTCGGCGTGAGTAGATACACCTGGTAAAGCTAGCCCCAAAAATTGCTACAGTTTAACTCTTGAAGTTAAGTTGGAGATATTATGATTTTTTTAAATTCTAGAAATTGATACATTTATCTCTTTAACGGAAGCTTTTCTCTTACGAACCGTAACTCGCAGAGAAATTCTGCGGACAGCAGAAGAACGAGAGGAAAATTTTATGTAAGAAAAGTGCTACACATTAACTGTGGCACTCGAATTGACACCAAAATGTCCAATTAGCTAATTTTGAAAAAAATCCAAGGGAACTTTGTTGATTTTATGTCAAAAGTTTTCAAAAAAGAACTAGTTTTCTTCGGTTTTTCGGCGTTAGTAGATACACCTGGTTCAGCTAGTCCCAAAAAGTGCTACAGTTTAACTCTTGAAGTTAAGTTGGAGATATTATGATTTTTTTAAATTTTAGAAATTGATACATTTATTTCTTTAACGGAAGCTTTTTTCTTACGAACCGTAACTCGCAGAGAAATTCTGCGGACAGCAGAAGAACGAGAGGAAGATTTTATGTAAGAAAAGTGCTACACATTAACTCTGGCACTCGCATTGACACCAATATGTCCAGTTAACCAATTTTGAAAAAATCCAAGGGTTACCCCCTTTGTTGATTTTATGTCAAAAGTTTTCAAAAAAGAAATTGTTTTCTTCGGTTTTTCGGCGTTAGTAGATACACCTGTTCCAGCTAGTCCCAAAAAGTGCTACAGTTTAACTCTTGAAGTTAAGTTGGAGATATTATGATTTTTTTAAATTTTAGAAATTGATACATTTATCTCTTTAACGGAAGCCTTTTTCTTACGAACCGTAACTCGCAGAGGAATTCTGCGGACAGCAGGAGAACGAGAGGAAAATTTTATGTAAGAAAAGTGCTACACATTAACTCTGGCTCTCGCATTGACACCAATATGTCCAATTAACCAATTTGAAAAAATCCAAAAAAACCCCTGTATTGATTTTATGTCAAAAGTTTTCAAAAAAGAAATTGTTTTTTCGGTTTTTCGGCGTTAGTAGATACACCTGTTCCAGCTAGTCCCAAAAAGTGCTACAGTTTAACTCTTGAAATTAAGTTTGAGATATTATGATTTTTTTAATTTTTAGAAATTGATACATTTATCTCTTGAACGGAAGCTTTTCTCTTACGAACCGTAACTCGCAGAGAAATTCTGCGGAGAGCAGAACAACGAGAGAAACCTTTTTATGTAAGAAAAGTACTACACATTAACTTTGGCACTCGAATTAACACCAATATGTCCAATTAGCTAATTTTGAAAAAAATCCAAGGGTACCAAAATCCTTTGTGGATTTTATGTCAAAAGTTTTCAAAAAACAAATTGTTTTCTTCGGTTTTTCGGCGTTAGTAGATACACCTGGTCCAGCTAGTCCCAAAAAGTGCTACAGTTTAACTCTTGAAGTTAAGTTGGAGATATTATGATTTTTTTAAATTTTAGAAATTGATACATTTATCTCTTTAACGGAAGCTTTTTTCTTACGAACCGTAACTCGCAGAGAAATTCTGCGGACAGCAGGAGAACGAGAGGAAGATTTTATGTTAGAAAAGTGATAGACATTAACTCTGGCACTCACATTGACACCAATATGTCCAATTAGCTAATTTTGAAAAAAATCCAAGGGTCCTTTGTTGATTTTATGTCAAAAGTTTTCAAAAAAAAAATGTTTTCTTCGGTTTTTCGGCGTTAGTAGATACACCTGTTCCAGCTAGTCCCAAAAAGTGCTACAGTTTAACTCTTTACATTAAGTTTGAGGTAATATGATTTTTTTAATTTTTAGAAATTGATACATTTATCTCTTTAACGGAAGCTTTTCTCTTACGAACCGTAACTCGCAGAGAAATTCTGCGGAGAGCATAACAACGAGAGAAACATGTTATGTAAGAAAAGTACTACACATTAACTCTGGCATTCGAATTAACACCAATATGTCCAATTAGCTAATTTTGAAAAAAATCCAAGGGTACCCCCTTTGTTGATTTTATGTCAAAAGTTTTCAAAAAAGAAATTGTTTTTGGAACAAAAATTCTGCGGACAGCAGAAGAACGAGAGGAAGATTTTATGTAAGAAAAGTGCTACACATTAACTCTGGCACTCGCATTGACACCAATTGACACCATTGTCTGTGGACAGCAGAAGAACGAGAGGAAGATTTTATGTAAGAAAAGTGCTACACATTAACTCTGGCACTCGCATTGACACCAATATGTCCAGTTAACCAATTTTGAAAAAATCCAAGGTTTACCCCCTTTGTTGATTTTATGTCAAAAGTTTTCAAAAAAGAAATTGTTTTCTTCGGTTTTTCGGCGTTCCAGCTAGTCCCAAAAAGTGCTACAGTTTAACTCTTGAAATTAAGTTGGAGATATTATGATTTTTTTTAATTTTTAGAAATTGATACATTTATCTCTTTAACGGAAGCTTTTTTGTTACGAACCGTAACTCTCAGAGAAATTCTGCGGACAGCAGAAGAACGAGAGGAAAATTTTATGTAAGAAAAGTGCTACACATTAACTCGGGCATTCGAATTGACACCAATATGTCCAATTAGCTAATTTTGAAAAAAATCCAAGGGTCCTTTGTTGATTTTATGTCACAAGTTTTCAAAAAAGAAATAGTTTTCTTCGGTTTTTCGGCGTTAGTAGATACACCTGGTCCAGCTAGTCCCAAAAAGTGCTACAGCTTAACTCTTGAAGTTAAGTTGGAGATATTATGATTTTTTTTAAATTCTAGAAATTGATACATTTATCTCTTTAACGGAAGATTTTTTCTTACGAACCGTAACTCGCAGAGAAAGTCTGCGGACAGCAGAAGAACGAGAGGAAGAGTTTATGTAAGAAAAGTGCTACACATTAACTCTGGCACTCGCATTGACACCAATTGACACCATTGTCTGCGGACAGCAGAAGAACGAGAGGAAGATTTTATGTAAGAAAAGTGCTACACATTAACTCTGGCACTCGCATTGACACCAATATGTCCAATTAACCAATTTTGAAAAAATCCAAAAAACCCCCTTTGTTGATTTTATATCAAAAGTTTTCAAAAAAGAAATTGTTTTTTCGGTTTTTCGGCGTTAGTAGATACACCTGGTCCAGCTAGTCGCAAAAAGTGCTACAGTTTAACTTTTGGAAGTTAAGTTGGAGATATTATGATTTTTTTAATTTTTAGAAATTGATATATTTATCTCTTTAACGGAAGCTTTTTTCTTACGAACCGTAACTCGCAGAGAAATTCTGCGGACAGCAGGAGAACGAGAGGAAGATTTTATCATACAGGAAGATGCACCTGGTCCAGCTAGTCCCAAAAAGTGCTACAGTTTAACTCTTGAAATTAAGTTTGAGGTATTATGATTTTTTTAATTTTTAGAAATTGATACATTTATCTCTTTAACGGAAGCTTTTTTCTTACGAACCGTAACTCGCAGAGAAATTCTGCGAACAGCAGAAGAACGAGAGGAAAATTTTATGTAAGAAAAGTGCTACATATTAACTCTGGCACTCGAATTGACACCAATATGTCCAATTAGCTAATTTTGAAAAAATCCAAGGGTACCCCCTTTGTTGATTTTATGTCAAAAGTTTTCAAAAAAGAAATTGTTTTCTTTGGTTTTTCGGCGTTAGTAGATACACCTGGTCCAGCTAGTCCCAAAAAGTGCTACAGTTTAACTGTTGAATTTAAGATGGAGATATTATGATTTTTTTAATTTTTAGATATTGATACATTTATCTCTTTAACGGAAGCTTTTTTCTTACGAACTGTAACTCGCAGAGAACTTCTGCGGAGAGCAGAACAACGAGAGAAAAATTTTATGTAAGAAAAGTACTACACATTTACTCTGGCACTCGAATTAACACCAATATGTCCAATTAGCTCATTTTGAAAAAATCCAAGGGTACCCCCTTTGTTGATTTTATGTCAAAAGTTTTCAAAAAAGAAATTGTTTTCTTTGGTTTTTCGGCGTTAGTAGATACACCTGGTCCATCTAGTCCCAAAAAGTGCTACAGTTTAACTCTTGAAGTTAAGTTGGAGATATTATGATTTTTTTAATTTTTAGAAATTGGTACATTTATCTCTTTAACGGAAGATTTTTTCTTACGAACCGTAACTCGCAGAGAAATTCTGCGAACAGCAGAAGAACGAGAGGAATATTTTATGTAAGAAAAGTGCTACATATTAACTCTGGCACTCGAATTGACACCAATATGTCCAATTAGCTAATTTTGAAAAAATCCAAGGGTACCCCCTTTGTTGATTTTTTGTCAAAAGTTTTCAAAAAAGAAATTGTTTTCTTTGGTTTTTCGGCGTTAGTAGATACACCTGGTCCAGCTAGTCCCAAAAAGTGCTACAGTTTAACTCTTGAAGTTAAGTTGGAGATATTATGATTTTTTTAATTTTTAGAAATTGATACATTTATCTCTTTAACGGAAGCTTTTTTCTTACGAACCGTAACTCGCAGAGAAATTCTGCGGACAGCAGGAGAACGAGAGGAAGATTTTATGTTAGAAAAGTGCTACACATTAACTCTGGCACTCGCATTGACACCAATATGTCCAATTAGCTAATTTTGAAAAAATCCAAGGGCACCCCCTTTGTTGATTTTTTGTCAAAAGTTTTCAAAAAAGAAATTGTTTTCTTTGGTTTTTCGGCGTTAGTAGATACACCTGGTCCAGCTAGTCCCAAAAAGTGCTACAGTTTAACTCTTGAAATTAAGTTGGAGATATTATGATTTTTTTAATTTTTAGAAAGTGATACATTTATCTCTTTAACGGAAGCTTTTTTCTTACGAACCGTAACTGGCAGAGAAATTCTGCGAACAGCAGAAGAACGAGAGGAAAATTTTATGTAAGAAAAGTGCTACATATTAACTCTGGCACTCGAATTGACACCAATAATATGTCCAATTAGCTAATTTTGAAAAAATCCAAGGGCAACCCCTTTGTTGATTTTATGTCAAAAGTTTTCAAAAAAGAAATTGTTTTCTTCGGTTTTTCGGCGTTAGTAGATACACCTGGTCCAGCTAGTCCCAAAAAGTGCTACAGTTTAACTGTTGAAGTTAAGTTGGAGATATTATGATTTTTTTAATTTTTAGATATTGATACATTTATCTCTTTAACGGAAGCTTTTTTCTTACGAACCGTAACTCGCAGAGAAATTCTGCGAACAGCAGAAGAACGAGAGGAAAATTTTATGTAAGAAAAGTGCTACATATTAACTCTGGCACTCGAATTGACACCAATATGTCCAATTAGCTAATTTTGAAAAAATCCAAGGGCAACCTCTTTGTTGATTTTATGTCAAAAATTTTCAAAAAAGAAATTGTTTTCTTCGGTTTTTCGGCGTTAGTAGATACACCTGTTCCAGCTAGTGCCAAAAAGTGCTACAGTTTAACTCTTGAAATTAAGTTTGAGGTATTATGATTTTTTTAATTTTTAGAAATTGATACATTTATCTCTTTAACGGAAGCTTTTTTCTTACGAACCGTAACTCGCAGAGAAATTCTGCGAACAGCAGAAGAACGAGAGGAATATTTTATGTAAGAAAAGTGCTATATATTAACTCTGGCACTCCAATTGACACCAATATGTCCAATTAGCTAATTTTGAAAAAATCCCCCTTTGTTGATTTTATGTCAAAAGTTTTCAAAAAAGAAATTGTTTTCTTTGGTTTTTCGGCGTTAGTAGATACACCTGGTCCAGTTAGTCCCAAAAAGTGCTACAGTTTAACTCTTGAAGTTAAGCTGGAGATATTATGATTTTTTTTAATTTTTAGAAATTGATACATTTATCTCTTTATCGGAAGCTTTTTTCGTACGAACCGTAACTCGCAGAGAAATTCTGCGGACAGCAGGAGAACGAGAGGAAACTTTTATGTTAGAAAAGTGCTACACATTAACTCTGGCACTCGCATTGACACCAATATGTCCAATTAGCTAATTTTGAAAAAATCCAAGGGTACCCCCTCTGTTGATTTTATGTCAAAAGTTTTCAAAAAAGAAATTGTTTTCTTCGGTTTTTTGGCGTTAGTAGTAACAGCTGGTCCAGCTAGTCCCAAAAAGTGGTACAGTTTAACTCTTGAAGTTAAGTTGGAGATATTATGATTTTTTTAATTTTTAGAAGTCCTACCCAATTATCTCGTAGAAGCCCACACATTGGAATATTTGCATATGCTAATCTACTGTGCAGCAACAGCAATTGCTAATGTAATGGACCTTAAGATCAGAACACGACGGGGTACTAATAACGAAAGAACTGGTAACAGAATTGCACCCTGGGAAAAAATACTGCTCGGAAAGATTGAATTACTACGTAAGGAGATTGGTATAGTCACAGAATACATACGAGGTGAACAAGTAGAAAAGTCATCAGGAGAGCTGAAGAAATAATGCTGAGTACCGCAAGACACTCAAGATATGGTCCAGAAAACAACACAGCCCATCAGTGTCTGGATACATTAAAACAAAAGCTCTCCGTTTATTCAGGGCGACTAATGAGGTACAAAGTTAGTAACAACCGCAAAAGCGACAATGCTCTTTTTGAGAGTTCTAGTAAGGCGTTCTATCGAAAACTCAATTGCACTGTAGAACGTGTATATAATACTTACCCAAGCCAAGAAGAAATTCATGAGTTTTGGGGAAATCATCTTTCCACACCAGCTGCTCTTAACAGCAATGCTGGATGGATAGAAGATACGACACAGAACTGCCAACACTACATTACTACCCTTTACGAACCCTTTACTACTGAAGAAGTCCCAAATATCATCAAAGAGCTTCATAACTGGAAATCTCCTGGACCAGATGTAGTTCAAAACTTTTCTCTCAAGATATTTTGGAGTGTTCATGAATGCTTATCAACACTAATTATTCATGTTATTTCTAATCCGCAGGATATACCAGCATTCCTAACTCATTGTACCACTTATTTAATACCGAAGGATCAAAATAACACCCAAGATCCAGCCAAATACCGCCCAATTACTTGTCTTCCAACTTTGTATAAATTGGTCACATCCTGTGTAGCCCGGCGTATCTACCAACACTGTGCTCTGAACAATATCATAGAGCCTCAACAGAAAGGATGCGCTAAGGGTTCCATGGGTTGCAAAGAACAACTCATCATCGACTCAGTCATTTCTAACCAGGCATATTCCAAAAAGAGGAATCTTTTTACTGTCTTCATTGATTACAAGAAGGCCTTTGATTCAGTGCCGCATGAATCGCTTATAGATATATTGAGAATATATAAAGTCGATGATAATATAGTGACCTTTTTAGAGCATATAATGACATAGTGGAAAACTAGAATTCACCTTCAAATACCTGGTGAAATTAACATCGAAACTGAAAATATCGCAATCAGCCGGGGCCTGTTTCAAGGAGATTCGTTGAGTCCTCTGTGGTTCTGTCTAGCTATGAACCCACTATCTCAGCTATTGAACTCCACAGACGCAGGATTTAGCATCAAAAATAACAAGAATGTGGTGGCGAACTTTAATCATTTATTGTACATGGATGATTTGAAATTAATGGCTTCCACTCGAAACCAACTCGATGAGATGCTAAAATCTGTAGAAAATTTTTCTAATGATATTAGTATGCACTTCGGACTAGACAAGTGCCGTATTTTAAATATAGTCAGAGGAAAAGTACAGCCCGGAGGATTCGATATGCAAAATGGCCAGAACATCGAGGCCATGGGTGAAAACGATATGTATAAATATCTTGGAGTAAAACAAGCGCGGAAAATTGACCATAAACAAATTAAAACAGAGATAACTACAGAGTTTATACAAAGGGTGAAACAGCTGCTTCGCTCACACCAGAACAGTAGAAATTTGTTTAAGGCACTAAACACATACGCATGTTCCGAGCTTAACTACTCATTTGGCATTGTTAAGTAGACAAAAACGGACATAGAAAATCTTCAGCGAAAAGTAAGAACGCACCTCACAAAGGCACAAAAACACCATCCCAAAAGTGCAGTGGAAAAACGACATTACCACGGAATTTAGGAGGAAGAGGAATTTATGGATATAGGTGAGCAATTAGACAAACAAATTGCTAACTTAAGAGCTTATTTTCAGATGCAGGCTGAGACATCTACTCTACATCGCGCGATCTGCGCAGTAGATGACACAACACCGATCAATCTGAGGGAACCAGAAATGCGCATAAATACGAATAAATGCGCACCTGGATGGGTAAACCTCTACACGGGCGACATCCCAATGAGGTCAGCCAAGACTATGTCGACAATACAGCGTCGAACTATTGGTTGACATCAGGAAGGATGTTCCCTGAAACGGAGGGATCAATACTGGCCATTCAGCATCAGGTTATACCAACCAGAAATTACCTGAAATATATCGTCAAAGACCCTCAGGTTCAAAACGACAGATGCCGATATGGATGTCAAGCCCAAGAAACCATCCAACATATTACCGGGGGCTGCCAGGCATTTGCTGCAACTGAATACAAGGAACGGCATGACTCAGTTGGAAAGATCCTTCATCAAGAGATAGCTATCAAACTGGGACTTCTCCAAACAGACCATCTCCCATATTATCAATACGTTCCCGAGAGTATGCTTGAGGATGGCAACTACAAGCTTTACTGAGACCGCACTCTGCTCATAGACCAAACAGTGGCACATAATAGACCAGATCTCGTATTAGTTAATAAATTAACAAGACAAACAACACTAATTGATGTTGCGATACCTAACAACAATAATCTACGTAGTAAATTTACTGAAAAGATCGCCAAGTACAGAGATCTGGAAATTCAAATACGGAGACAATGGAGAATGCAAAGTACCCAGACAATACCAATTATTATGTCTACTACTGGAGTCATTCCGAAGACCCTCCTCGAAAGCATCAAAAAGCTGGGTCTGAATGAACTTCTTTATAAGACCATGCAGAAAGCTGTACTACTCGCGACGGCCAGAAGTGTACGAAAATTTTTGGGAGATACACCTGCATACCAAGTCACCTAGGGCTCGATAACATGGAAAGAGTCCCACCAGAGCTCAATCCTTTTGATACCGTAGGTATCTGGGATGAGTCAATTTTCCCCTTAGAGGGAGTGTGAGCCGTATGGCTAAATCTGGATGATAATAATAATAATAATATAGTCCAGAAAGCCATTGCGCATCCGCTAGGAAAAATATTCTGATTCGGATTTTTTGCACAATCTTATTCAAAAAGGACTCCTTTTAACAAATTTGCATGTTGCCAGGACCAAAAGGTGGTCAAAAATTTTTAAAATGTTTTTTTTTGTTTTTTTTAGTTACTTAATGTTTTTATTTATGTATGTATCAGTCCAGAAAAGGTGTGGAAAGAATATATTAGTGTTTTTAAATATATTTTTCTACAAACGTGTTAAAAATGCAATTTTTAGCACTCCATAGGAGCGTTAAAAATGCTACTTTAAGGCACTAGTGCTTTAAAATTTTTAAGGCACTGCAGATAAAAGTGAATTGTCAAATTGTGAAACGTCAAAATATTTATATTTTATTTATTAACATTAATATTAATAATACAACTTCCATGGCGTAAAATAATCTACATATATTAAGAAAAAAAATACCAAGTTTCTTGTAAAAGGTATATATTAAAATACCCTAAATAAGGGTCACAATACAAAACGTTTTCGGATTAAGGAATCCATCATCACTGTTTAAAAGCCAAAATTTGCATGCCTGAGCCACCAAAATGTATCGGGTAAAAACCCTTTAAATGCAAATAATAAGGATGTTTTACATATTTATATAAAATTCATTGGATGATATAGATAAACCTGGATGTTACCCAGGGCAACACAGGACTCTCCCCACGTGGTTGGAACTTTTTTTGGAGAAAACCTCACATATTGGATTTCAGTTGGCCATGATGATGGATTCCTTAATCCGAAAACGTTTTGTATTGTGACCCTTATTTGGAAATTATTATGAAAGGAATAAATTCGTTTTTTCGTAAACCGGAGACTTTAAGGAAAAATCCCGAAACAGGTCGATTTTTATTTTTAAGTTATGATATTGTGGCATATATGGTATACTAGTGACGTCATCCATCTGGACGTGATGACGTAATCGATGATTTTTTTAAATGAGAATAGGGGTCGTGTGCTAGCTCATTTGAAAGGTTCTTCAATTCTCTATTCAATAGTATAAACATTTACATAATTATTTATACAGGGTGTCCAAAAAAAAGTTTTTAATTAAATTATTTGGAAAAAAAGAAGAATGTATGTAATTTATTTAATTCAAAATACATTTTACTGTTACCCGAAAACTAAAAATTTTTTATTTTACAAATAAACATTGCTTTTCGATTAAATTCAGTGTTCAAGCCAGCTCCCGCCAGCCACCTGCCTCTTGGAAGTTTGAACATTTAATTTAAGCGAAAACCAATGTTTATTTGTGAAATTAACTTTGTTTTCTGATTTTTGAAAGCAGTAAAATTTATTTTGAATTAAATAAATTACATACATTCTTCTTTTTTTGTCAAATAATTTAATTTAATAAATTTTTTTTGGACACCCTATATAAATAATTATGTAAATGTTTATATTACTGAATAGAGAATTGAAGAAACTTTCAAATGAGCTAGCACACGACCCCTATTCTCATTTAAAAAAATCATCGATTACGTCATCACGTCCAGATGGATGACGTCACTAGTATACCATATTTATATGCCACAATATCATAACTTAAAAATAAAAATCGACTTGTTTCGGGATTTTTCCTTAAAGTCGCCGGATTACGAAAAAACGAATTTATTCCTTTCATTTGCACCATACTGTATACACATGCAACGGTGGAAAATAGTGTCGCGCACGCTTGATTATCAATTAAAAAACAAAGGAGTTTTGAATATTGTATTGCAAAAAACTCTTCGGGATTTCATCAATCGATTTTTAAAGAATATCTATCTACTTTAGCAACATTCAAATTTTCAGTTTTTCACATAGTTTTTGAGGGTTAAAAATGGCCGATTTCGCAATTTTTCAATTTTTAATCGCTTATATGTCAAAAACTATCATTTTTAGAGAAAAGTCACTAAAGACCTATTCTGTTTGGAATGATCCAAAAAACCTAAAAAAACTTTTTTCCATGCAAAAAAAAAAAATAATTTTAGGAAAAAAACAAAAAAAAAAAACGTTTAAAAAATTTTTGACCACCTTTTGGTCCTGGCAACATGCAAATTTGTTAAAAGGAGTCCTTTTTAAGTAAGATTGTGCAAAAAATCCGAATCCGAATATTTTTCCTAGCGGAATCGCAGTGGCTTTCTGGACTAATATCTGTATTAATAATAATATGTAGTATTATTTAAGATCTTGAATCTTTTCAAGGGTTTTCACCAATAACTTTTTGGTGGCTCACGCATGCATGTTATTGTAAGTATGGCCTCTGTCAATTCTTAACCTTAGTCAACTTTTATAACATTGTCTATTATTAATTAGGTTATGCTTACTATTTTAGGACTTAACACTGATGATGGATTACCTATTAATCCGAAAACGTTTTGTTTTGTGATGTAACCCTTATTGGGGTATTTTAAATATAACTTTTACAAAGGATCTTGTATTTTTATAAAAAAACATTAATTAGAGCCGTAGTAATCTATAGTATACAGAGTTCAACATGATAGGTTGTTTGAACATCTAGAAATGATTGGAATAGATGATAAAAATCTGAGACTTTTACAACATCTATATTGGAATCAAGAAGCTTCTATTCTGGTAGACGGCAAAGAAACAGACAAAAGTTGCATTCAAAGAGGTGTCAGACAGGGTTGTGTGTTATCCCCAACTTTGTGTAACGTATACTCAGAAATAATTTTTAATGAAGCCTTGGAAGGACAATGTGGAGTTCGAATCGGGGGAGAAACTATTAACAACATCAGATATGCAGACGACACCGCGATCATGGCTGAAAATATCGAAGATTTTCAATTCCTTATAGATCGAGTCACTAGAGAATGCTCCAATAACGGACTTAACATAAATGCAACAAAGACAAAGTTACTTGTGGTTAGTAAACAAGACGTCGGCCCTATGCAACTAATTGTCAGTGATGAACCAATAACAAAAGTTAACCATTTTAAATACCTAGGATGTTGGATAAACGAGACACTAAATCCGGATGAAGAAATTAAAACTCGTATAGAAATTGCAAGAGGAGCATTTATGAAAATTAGATCTATTCTGAGCAGCTCTCAGCTCAACTTACAACTAAGAATCAAGTTCCTAAAATGTTATGTGTATCCTGTATTACTATATGGATGTGAAACCTGGATCATGAAGGTTAACATGATGAACAAATTAGAAGCCTTTGAGATGTGGCCGTATCGTAGAATGCTCAGAATATCTTGGGTTCAACGCATTTCAAACAGAGTAGTCTTAAAAAGAGTAGTTCAAGGCGAAGGTGATTTAACCAAGATGATAAAAAAGAGAAAACTTGAATATCTGGGGCATATAATGAGAGGTAGCAGATACAGGACGCTGCAGTTAATACTCGATGGAAAGATCGACGGAAAAAGAGGAATTGGTCGGAAGAAATATTCATGGCTCCGAAACCTTCGTCAATGGACTGGCTTATCAGCAGATCAATTGTTACATGCCGCACAAGATCGAGAACGATATCGGCAAATTGCTATGGAAGCTACCCACGCCTAAAAATTTGGGCACGGTACTTAAAGAAGAAGAAGAACCTATAATAGTTATAGGTTATAAGATTATAAGATTTTCTACTACTAGGTAAGCCTACTATAGTACCCAGGTATGTATAGAAACCTGGGTACTGACAAAAAAGATGAATTCCAACTCAGGAATTCACACTGCAAGATTATGAATTGAAAGAAGGACACGATATTAGAAAATTTGATAAAAGTCAGAGACATGTCGACTAGGAATGTCCGTACATGAAAAGATACAAAATTAACAAGAAAAATATTACAATGGAAGCCGATAGGAAGACGAAAAAAGGAAGACTTAGAACGAGATGGTTGGATGACGTGAAAGATGACCTAAAAACTATGAATGTAAGACAAGGGAAGAGAAGGCCACAAGAAAGGTCTGAATAGAATGACATAATCAGACAGGCAAACACCCATCCAGGGTTTATGATGCCAAAAGGAAAAGATACAAATAAGTCAAATACCTAAGTACAAAAATAAGGCACTGTTAGAGAGTGTGTCATATACAAGAACACATTCCAAAATCTGGTTCTTAAATACAAATATGGTTGTTCTGAAGCTATTTCCTTGTGGCATTTTTATAATTAACTATTTAGATGGGAAATAGGTCACAATTAAATTGAAAAAAAAATCATTTTTTACTAAGCAACAACATTTTTGTTTAATTTAGTAGTATTTTGTATTTTGACAACGACACCCGATTTGGGAGTCGAAACGCTAATAAAATTATTTTTTTCAATTTAATTGTGGCTTATTTTCCATTAGTCCAGAAAGCCACTGCGCATCCGCTAGGAAAAATATTCCGATTCGGATTTTTTGCACAATCTTACTCAAAAAGGACCCCTTTTAACAAATTTGCATGTTGCCAGGTCCAAAAATGGGTCAACATTTTTTTAAACGTTTTTTTTTGTTTTTTTTCCCAAAATTGTTTTTTTGCATCGAACAAAGTTTTTTTAGGTGTTTTGGATCATTTCAAACAGAAAAGGTCTTTAGTGACTTTTCTCTAAAGTTGATGGTTTTTGAGATATAAGCGATTAAAAATTTAAAAATTGCGAAATCAGCCATTTTTAACCCTCAAAACTATGTGAAAAACTGAAAATTTCGATGTTGCCAAGGTAAGAAGATATTCTTTGAACATCGATTGATGAAATCCCGCAGACTTTTTTGCAATAAAATATCGAACACCCCTCTGTTTCTTAATTGCCAATCAAGCGGGCGCTTGATTAGCAACCGTTGCATGTACATATGTTATATGTATTTTTTTTGTAACATGCGTAAATATATTATTATGGGCGGAAAAATATTTCCATTCAATTTTTTTTTCACCATCTTGCTTGAAAATATCCCCTCTTAACAAATTTGTATGTTGCCAGGATCAAAAAATCATTTTTTTAAACGTTTGTTTTTTGTTTTTTCCTAAAACTAATTTTTTTGCATCGGCCAATTTTTTCAGGTTTTTTGGATCATTCCAAATAGAAAAGACCGTAAGTGACTTTTCTGTAAATGTGATAGTTTTCGAGATATAAGCGATTGAAATTTTAAAAATTGCAAAATAGGCCATTTTTAACTCTCAAAAACTATGTAAAACACCAAAAATTTCTATGATACCAAGGTACGTAGATATTCTAAGAATATCGATTGATGAAATACCGAAGAGCTTTTTGCAATACAGTATCGAAAACCCCTTTGTTTTTTAATTGCTAATCAAGCGAGCGCGACACTATTTTCAACCCTTTATGTATGTATGTAGGTAATCGGAGAACATTTTAAGTTTAAAAAATTGTTTAAAACTTTTTTGACACATTTTTGACCCTGACAACATGCAAATTTGTTAATAGGGAACCTTTCTAAGCAAGATGGTGAAAGAAAATTGAATCAGAATATTTTTCCGCACATATTTACGCATATTACATACAATGTTGTATATGTACATGCAACGGTTAAAAATAGTGTAGCGACCGCTTGACTAACAATTAAAAAACAAAAGGGTTTTCGATATTGTATTGCAAAAAGCTCTTCATGACTTCATCAATCGATATTCTTAGAATATCTACGTACCTTGGTATCATTGAATTTTCCGGTGTTTTACATAGTTTTTGAGGGTTAAAAATGGCTAATTTTGCAATTTTTAAATTTACAATCGCTTATATCTCGAAAACTATCACATTTACACAAAAGTCACTTAAGGTCTTTTATATCTGGAATGATCCAAGAAACCTAAAAAAAAGAATGTGTGTATACTATGTACGCACGTAAGAAGATATTCTTCTATTATAAAATGTAATAGGTAATTTAAACGAAGTAAATATACTTAAAAGGTTATTTGTATTTTATTTAAAAATCAAACTAACTTTCTTATCTTCCACTTTCAAAAAATTTTTATTAAAACAACCAAAAATAAAAAAAATATATGAATCGCCCGGGAATTGAACCCGCAACCTTCCAATCTCAGTGCTAACGCATTTCTAACTACTCCATCGAGGCACTGGAGATAGACATGTAAGTTTCGGATATAATTACACAACACGGCGACATATAGTGTAAAAATGTTATGCTTACATACCTATCTTGAAAGATTAGCAATGAACTACATACTGTCAGAACTACATACTGTCAGTGTGCGCAGGCGCGCGGTAAATGTACAATTTTACCCTCAATCCATTCGCCGTTAAAGAAGAATATCTTAAAAAATTTGTCGGATGCAAAAAAATTAGTTTTAAAAAAAAACAAAGAACAAACTTTTAAAAAAATTTTTAAGTTTTTGATCCTGGCAACATTCAAATCTGTTAGGGGATATTTTTAAACAAGGTGGTGAAAAAAAATTGAATCGAAATATTTTTCCGCACGTGTTACACATACATGCAACACATACATCCAGCGCCCGCTTGATTGGCAATTAAAAATCAAAGGGGTTTTCGATATTGTATTGCAAAAAACTCTTCGGGATTTCATCAACCGATGTTCAAAAAAAATCTTCTTACCTTGGCAACATCGAAATTTTCAGTTTTTCACATAGTTTTTGAGGGTTAAAAATGGCCGATTTCGCAATTAAATTTTTAATCGCTTATATGTATGTCAAAAACTATCGACTTTAGAGAAAAGTCACTAAAGACCTTTTCTGTTTGAAATGATTCAAAAAACCTAAAAAAACTGTGTTCGATGCAAGAAAAATAATTTTGGGAAAAAAACAAAAAAAAAAGTTTAAAAAGATTTTGACCCATTTTTGGACCTAGCAACATGCAAATATGTTAAAAGGGGTCCTTTTTAAGTGAGATTGTGCAAAAAATCCGAATCGGAATATTTTTCCTAGCGGATGCGCAGTGGCTTTCTGGACTACATCTAAATAGTTAATTACAATATGGTTCAAATAAGAGAAAAATGTTGAATAAGAAAAATTTAATAAACAGCTGTATCCTGAGATGCAGCCTAAATAAATTAACAAAAGATAAAACTAAATTAACAAAAACTTACATTTCTTTATGATTCATTGATATATTCACCCATGGGAAGCGGGTAGGAACTGTTCAAATTTTTGGAAATAGTCCTATCAGGGAAAATGAATCAATCCCTACCCTTCGCAGATTCCGGGGGTTTCCTGACCCGGGAAACTAGTACCTGTTTAGGGTCCCTTGTCCAGGGTTACGAATGAAGTCCACAACGGCAGCCACGGCAGAGAAGCGGAGCTTCGGTACGGTACGAATGGCGGAAGTGGCAACCCTCGATTTTAGGGTTAATATAGAATCAAACCAAACCAAACCTGCAGCGTCTGATCCAGAGTGGGTGGCTGCAAACAGCGTCTGACCCAGAGTGGGCGGCTGATTTAGAAACTCACCAACACGCAATCACATGCAACACGCCTCCATCTAGGCATGATGAAATCTACTTTAACTCAAGAATATCCGTCACAAAAAGACCATAGCATGTGATTTGTCTTTAAAAATACAACCACATGTTTTAGTGACAGTAAAATTCTCTCGTTAGTGATTCCATGCATAGTAAATCACGAGGGAAAACCAGGAAAAAATCTCATGTAGGAGAGTGCATATAGATTTTCACTTCGGAAAAAAATCAAACAAGATAAAACTTTTTGTAATTTCATTAAGAAATGTTTAATAAACAACATATCAAAAATTTCTACTCGAGAAGTGGGTGCTTCATTTATTATTAAACAAATGAACTACGATATTAGATGTTTTTTTTAAATAACTCCAAAAATATAAATTTTAGAAAAAAACTGACTCGACCATTGAAAAATTCAGAAAATTTTACAAAAAAAACCTTAAATAAAGAATTTTCTAAAATTAAATCTGTATCTTCTATAATTTTTTATTTATAACGCTAAAGTCACCCTTCTCACAAACATTGGCTCACTGTAAACTAGCGTACGGCGAAGTGCACGGTTATTTTAATGTAATTCTTTAATTAATGGATCAAATGAAATTTTACAAATTGAACTTGGAAGAAGAATAATTAAGCTATCTTACGGTTATACTAAAAATAAATAAAATATATGGGCATAAATACGGTGGGGGCGGAAAGTGAGCCTTACATGAATTTTATTTAAAAATGATTTAAAAATGTGTAACTCATACAATATTTCTTTTAAAAACCTTGATTTTGCAAGTATTTTACTAAATGATGTTTCATTCAAAAAAAATCTCAAAAATTTAATTCAAATGATATGACGTCTCAAAAAATGTAATTTTTGAAATCTTCGTAGTTTTTTAGAATTACCACCACTTTAAGACGGTATTACTCAAGTTTGAACAGATCCATTACAGTTTTATTAGTGCTTTTTTAATGTATGTATGTATATATGTAGATAGGGGTGATAGGTACACTGCGACCCGTAGGATCTATTGTGTCCCCCTTGCTTGCCATGAGTCTGATGTTTTCTCAGACCTATAGCAGCTCTTCCAGTCCTATTTTCCTAAGAAAGATTAGGACATCGTCGGGCTTCAATTCAGGCAGGTTCTCCTCTTCTATTTCATGTGCCCCTAGGTATCTGGCCCTGGAGTTCTGCAATGCAGGACATTCTGAGAGTATGTGTATTGAGGTTTCGTCCTCTTCCTCACAGAATCTGCATTTTGCTTCATCTACCAATCCTAGCTTCTTCATGTGACTTCTTAACTGCGTTAAGAACTTCTTAACTGCGTTCTTCATGTGCTTTTTTAATGCTTAGGATGTAATCTTTAAAATGCACTAAATTATTTTACTTTAGAAATGAAATAGACTATTTCTTTTTAAGAAAATTAAGAAAGATAACAAAAATATAATACAAAAACCGAAAATTACCAACTAAAAAAATGTTTATACAATGTGATCAAAACTTTTTTCTGTAAAACTTACCTAAAATACATTTAATAATAAGCTTCAACAATAATAAATGTTCAGCAAAAAAATTTTTAAAAGTTCAGACCTTAAGATCAGAACACGACGGGGTACTAATAACGAAAGAACTGGTAACAGAATTGCACCCTGGGAAAAAATACTGCTCGGAAAGATTGAATTACTACGTAAGGAGATTGGTATAGTCACAGAATACATACGAGGTGAACAAGTAGAAAAGTCATCAGGAGAGCTGAAGAAATAATGCTGAGTACCGCAAGACACTCAAGATATGGTCCAGAAAACAACACAGCCCATCAGTGTCTGGATACATTAAAACAAAAACTCTCCGTTTATTCAGGGCGACTAATGAGGTACAAAGTTAGTAACAACCGCAAAAGCGACAATGCTCTTTTTGAGAGTTCTAGTAAGGCGTTCTATCGAAAACTCAATTGCACTGTAGAACGTGTATATAATACTTACCCAAGCCAAGAAGAAATTCATGAGTTTTGGGGAAATCAACTTTCCACGCCAGCTGCTCTTAACAACAATGCTGAATGGATAGAAGAAACGACACAGAACTGCCAACACTACATTACCACCCTTTACGAACCCTTCACTACTGAAGAAGTCTCAAATATCATCAAAGAGCTTCATAACTGGAAATCTCCTGGACCAGACGGAGTTCAAAACTTTTGGCTCAAGAAGTTTTGGAGTGTTCATGAATGCATGAATGAGTGAGAACACTAATTAATCATGTTATTTCTAATCCGCAGGATATACCATCATTCCTAACTCAGGGAACCACTTATTTAATTCCGAAGGATCAAAATAACACCCAAGATCCAGCCAAATACCGCCCAGTTACTTGTCTTCCAACTTTGTATAAATTGGTCACATCCTGTGTAGCCCGGCGTATCTACCAACACTGTGCTCTGAACAATATCATAGAGCCTCAACAGAAAGGATGCGCTAAGGGTTCCATGGGTTGCAAAGAACAACTCATCATCGACTCAGTCATTTCTAACCAGACATATTCCAAAAAGAGGAATCTTTTTACTGCCTTCATTGATTACAAGAAGGCCTTTGATTCAGTGCCGCATGAATGGCTTGTAGATATATTGAGAATATATAAAGTCGATGATTATATAGTGATCTTTTTAGAGCATATAATGACGGAGTGGAAGACTAGAATTCACCTTCAAATACCTGGTGGAAATAACATCGAAACTGAAAATATCGCAATCAGCCGGGGCCTGTTTCAAGGAGATTCGTTGAGTCCACTGTGGTTCTGTCTAGCTATGAACCCACTATCTCAGCTATTGAACTCCACAGACGCAGGTTTTAGCATCAAAAATAACAACAATGTGGTGGCGAAGCTTAATCATTTATTGTATATGGATGATTTGAAATTAATGGCTTCCACTCGAAACCAACTCGATGAGATGCTAAAAACTGTAGAAACTTTTTCTAATGATATTAGTATGCACTTCGGACTAGACAAGTGCCGTATTTTAAATATAGTCAGAGGAAAAGTACAGCCCGGAGGATTCGATATGCAAAATGGCCAGAACATCGAGGCCATGGGTGAAAACGATATGTATAAATATCTTGGAGTAAAGCAAGAATAAACAAATGAAAACAGAGATAACTACTGAGTTTATACGAAGGGTAAAACAGCTGCTTCGCTCACACCTTAATAGTAGAAATTTGTTTAAGACACTAAACACCTACGCATGTTCCGCGCTTAGTTATTCATTTGGCATTGTTAAGTGGACAAAAATGGACATAGAAAATCTTCAGCGAAAAGTAAGAACGCACCTCACAAAGGCACAAAAACACCATCTAAAAAGTGCAGTAGAAAGAACGACATTACCACGGAATTTAGGAGGAAGAGGACTTATGGATATAGATGAGCAATTAGACAAACAAATTGCTAATTTAAGATCTTATTTTCAGATGCAGGCTGAAACATCTACTCTACATCGCGCTATCTGCGCAGTAGATGACACAACACCGATAAAATTGAGGGAAGCAGAACTGCGCATAAACCACCTTACTAAGGACGAAAAAGTGCGTGCCTGGATGGGTAAACCTCTGCACGGGCGACATCCCAATGAGGTCAGCCAAGCTTATGTCGACAATATAGCGTCGAACTACTGGTTGACATCAGGAAAGATGTTCCCTGAAACGGAGGGTTCATTACTGGCCATTCAGGATCAGGTTATACCAACCAGAAATTACCTGAAATATATCATCAAAGACCCTCATGTTCAAAACGACAGATGCCGATATGGATGTCAAGCCCAAGAAACCATCCAACATCTTACAGGGGGCTGCCAGGCATTTGCTGCAACTGAGTACAAGTAACGGCATGACGCAGTGGGAAAAATCCTTCATCAGGAGATAGCTATCAAGCTGGGACTTCTCCAAACCGACCATCTCCCATATTATCAATACGTCCCTGAGAGTATGCTTGAGGATGGCAACTACAAGCTATACTGGGATCGCACTGTGCTCACAGACCAAACAGTGGCGCATAATAGACCAGATCTCGTATTAGTCAATAAATTAACGAGACAAACAACCCTCATTGATGTGGCGATTCCTAACAACAATAATCTACGTACTAAATTTACTGAAAAGATCGCCAAGTACAGAGTTCTGGAAATTCAAATACGGAGACAATGGAGAATCCAAAGTACCCAGACGATACCGATTATTATGTCTACTACTGGAGTCATTCCGAAGACCCTCCTCGAAAGCATAAAAAAGCTGGGTCTTAATGAACATCTTTATAAGACCATGCAGAAAGCAGTACTACTCGCAACGGCCAGATGTGTACGAAAATTTTTGGGAGATACACCTGCATACTAAGTCACCTAGGGCTCGATAACACGGAAAGAGTCCCACCAGAGCTCAATCCTTTTGATACCGTAGGTATCTGGGATGAGTCAATTTTCCCCTTAGAGGGAGTGTGAGCCGTATGGCTAAATCTGGATAATAATGGAGTTTATTTGTAGCAAATAAATTGTACATGATAAAATAAACTCAATTCCTCACTGAAGTTGTACATACAACTTGTGCGTGAGGGTTCAATTTTGATTATAAAACACACAAAATGATTTTAAAAATTACAAAAAGGAATAAAAAATAGTCTTTTTGCTCATCTCTCTTCAAATTTGGGCCAGTCTTCTCAATAATTCAGTTACTGAGAAATTTTGTTTATCGGACCTACGAAATCTTATAAAATTCAAGAAAGGATTGTGAATAATTTGCGATGGGACTTTTTTTTTTATTTGTTCTTACATCCAGTTCACTCTACAAACTAACACCACACTCTGATTTTATATATGGTATCTTAAATTATAAATAATATTAGTAATATAAGCAATACTAAAATTATACTATTAGTCTTGGTATACAGGGTGTTTCATTAATAATTGTCCATATAGTAACTGGAGAAACCTTAGCAGAAAATACGAAGATTTAACCTAAAACACTTAAATAAAATGTTGTTCCTTACTGAGTTACAGGGTGTTTTATCTAAAAATGTAAAAACTATTTTTGCTCGGCATTTTAAAACTATTCAACGTATCATTTTAATACTTGGCATAAAGTGCGACTACTATAGAGCCTACTAAATTATGAAAAACAAACGTTTCTAGCTACTACCAGAGGCGTACGACAGGGGATAGTGAATGGTTGACCCTTCTCAAATTCTGCGCTACTGGAGGAATTACTATTTTAGTACCATTTTTAGATTCTCCAATACTTTCTACGTAAATAATATACTCTTCATTGGTAACGATAAAGTCATTAGTTTTCGAGATATTTGAAGTTAAATATGAAACGACACAGTTATTTTGATTAATTTATGATATGATTCATATGATTAAAATTTAAAAATTATTTGTACCCAGTACTTTAAAACTATTTGGCGTATCCTTATCATACTTGTCAGAAAGTGTAAGTACTGTACACCCTACTAAATTAAGATAAATAAACGTTTCTAGCTACTACCAGAGGCGTACGACAGGGTATAGTGGCTGGTTGACCCTACGCCACTGACGAAATTCCTATTTTAGTGTAATTTTTTGATTTGCCAATACTTTTTATGTAAATATTATACTCTTCATTCGTAACGATAAAATGATTAGTTTTCGAGATATTTGAAATTAAAAATGAAGCGACACAATACATTAATCAAAATAACCGTGTCGTTTCATTTTTAACTTCAAAGATCTCGAAAACTAATGACTTTATCGTTACGAATGAAGAGTATATTATTTTCATAGAAAGTAATGGAGAATCCAAAAATTGAACTAAAATAGCAATTCCGCCAGTGGCGTAGAATTTGGAAAGGGTCAACCATCCACTTTTCCCTGTCGTACGCCTCTGGTAATAGTCAAAAACGATTGTTTAACATAATTTAGTAGTTTGTATAGTACCTATGCTTCATGCCAAGTATGAAAAGGATACGTCGAATAGTTTTAAAATGCCGAGCAAAATTAATTTTTAAATTTTTAGATAAAACACCCCGTAACTCAGTAAGAAACCACATTTTATTTAAGTTTTTTAGGTTAAATCTTCGTATTTTGTGCTAAAGTTTCTCCAGTTACAATATGGACAATTGTTAATGAAACACCCTGTATATAGTATATAATTAGTATATAATCACAATTTAAAAATAAAAATCGACCATTCGGGATTTTTTCCAAAATCACCCATTTATGAAAAAATGAATTCATTCCAACTTTTACGTGCACACTTAGTTGCCAATATTAATCAATTATGTAATAGCTATTTGTATAACAAGGGAGGAAAGTGCTACTTTTCCTCCCAAGAATGAAGTTTACTACCCGACGCGTAGCGGTGGGCAGTAATCATTCGAGGGAGGAAAAGGTACTTTATTCCCATGTTAAACATATGATTTTTCCACCTTCCTCAAATATCAAGTAATTTTTTCATTTTTAAATAAGTTATTTATGTAACTAACTGACAAAATTTATTAGAGCACTAAAACTAACAAGTAGGTACAATGTATCTGTCAACTGTCAAATATAAGTAAAATTATTAATGTAAACATTGTTAAATCAAAATAACAATTTACTGTTTTTACCATTCTGCAAAATACAGGGTGCTCTATAAATAAACGTTAAAATGTATAGATACCTACGAAATAGATAATAGAATATTGTATAGGGCTTCAATAAGTTATTTTATCAATGACATACCATGACGTCACTTTTACTTTTCCTCCCTAGGGAGGAAAAGTACGACTTTGCTCCCTGCAATCAGGCCAAGAAAAGTATACTTTCGGTAGAGGTAGGTGGAAAAAATTATTTTTATAAATGTTAAAGATTTCAATCTATTATGGTCCGAGAGCTGTGAGACATTTTTGAGTAAGTATTTTAGGCAACCTAAAAATTTTTCAGGTGACACTTCCATGATAGCCTAATACAAAAATGCCGGTCTGGCTGGAGGGTAGCGGTAATTTTACCAAATTGGCAAAATTACTTACTAAAATCATTAGCCAGTTGTGTCTGAGTTTAGCGAACGGACTATATCGGTATACGCTCTTTCTCACACTGCTGCTTACCTATAGCGCTTTTCATTTATATGCACGCGTAATTTGTTTGATCACATGGCAGTTGGAAAATTTCACAAAAAAAACCTATTTTTTAGAATATTTATTTTTAATATTAAAAAATAGCCTGTCAAAATAACAATTGCACCTCTTTGTCCGGAAGGAATGTACACAGCTATGCATGTATAGTTGTATATTTTATACTCGTTAATAGTATGTACTGATTCAGATGAAATCTTCTGAAGTTCAGATGCACCCCTTGAAAATAATCCTGGGGCGCCCATGCAAGTATCTTGCTGAGTTAAAATCGCCCTCAAATCGCCTGACCTGTTTATTTTCTTTATATTTGAATATTTAAATTTACTTTAAACTCACGTCAATGATATTTTTTGTAATAACAATTTTTACCCTTTTTTAAATTTGGGGGATTTTTGGGGAAAATAATCGCTACCCTCCAGCCAGACCGGCATTTTTGTATTAGGTTATCATGGAAGAGTCACCTGAAATATTTTCAAGTTGCCTAAAATACCTACTCAAAAATGTCTCACAGCTCTCATGCTATTATCTACATGACTTTTTACGAAGTTTCATAGTAATTACGTACTATCTACCTAAAGTCAATTGAAAATTGAAATTTTATGAGGAGGTTCAAATATATTAAATAACAAATCTATTTTACTACACAAAGCGCTGTACACCCAACATAACCAAGTTATTACAAGATATCGTTGTATTACCGTTGTAAAACAGATCTGGTAAATAATATATTTGACTCTCCTCGTGAAATTTCTATTTTCAATTGACTTTGGATTTGGATAAACAGTAAAGATCTGCAACGATTATGACTGAAGGAGTACATACCCACATAATTATTATTGTTATCATTTCCACACCACTTGAACGAAGTAGATAACGTTTGGCGCGTTTTTTTTATAGTGGTATCCCCTGTAGGCCTATTCCACTCTCATACACTATACAATAATTTAGGCATTTATAACGCTTATCTCCTCTAAAATGGACTGTACGAGTATTGTAGACGTAAAGCAAGAAAATGTCTGATATTGTACCTATGACCGTACTGACGAAATACTGACAGTCAAAAAATGCCGTACTGGATACATATTGTGTGCAGAAGATACTATAGGGCATGCTGCCCAAGTCAAGTTACAAGAAACAGGAAAGAGAGACGCCTGCAATGTACTCAAAGGCAAACTGGATAATACATATAGGTATAGTCAATAACAATTTAATTAATTATTCCAGCTCAAATTTATTAATTAGTATAAATAATCTAGAAAATATAATAAAAAATGTGGAAATTCTACATAAACAAAAAATCTCCAATTTAAATATGGTATTAACAATCACTCAAGTCATTCGTAAAAAACAAACGAGAATCAGCGAAAGGACGTTCGCCTTCCGAACTCCGTCCGAACAAGAACTTGGTTGCCACGAGTCTTTATCGCACCAAAAGCCCACTGGTAATACAGTGTTTTTTATTAAGAGATTAAAAAAAATACATGAAATTTTAAAAAATAAATAGGGGAAGTGCGGGTATTGCCGCCCACAGTTCGCACACCTCTCAGAAGTTACAGGAAAGGTGACTTTGCCGATACACAGATAGCCTTGTCGGCTCTTTTGAAACCTCTGCAGGCTTAGACTCTGGTAAGCTAAAAATTCTGGTAAGGCGACCTTTTTTCAAAACATATCTGATACCAACTGCAAGAACCCTGCAAGAACCTTTTATATATATATAATATATATATATATATATATATATATATATATATATATATATATATATATATATATATATATATATATATATATATATATATATATAGAATATATCTACGTAGGAACAGGACATAATAATATCTTTTTAGTGGTAAAAGCTGGAAATATATATCTTATTAACAGTGAACGGTACGGTCAAATAGAATTTGGCGGAACTTCAAAAATGACGGGTCTGGATTTAAACCAGGATACTATGGAAAGGAAATTCGTTTCACGCACCAGGGGTCGATCAAGTGCGACTTTTACAGGTTTAAGGTAGACCACGGTCTTGGAGAAGGATGTGTATGGGACCCAACCATAACCGTCCACATGCTACAAAAGACAGGGTCACAGCAGGAGGAAAAAAGCCTGGCTATCTACATTTCATTCCAAAATATGCTAGACCGTTTCATATACTCCATGCCGATCATTTAGGACCATTTGTTTTAACGAAATCTCAAAATAAATACGTCTTGGTTTTGATTGATGCCTTTTCTAAATTTGTCAATTTTGATAAATTATTTTTGTTCCAGGGAGTTCCAGAGTTCGAGAGGTTTTGGCCTCGACAGAAAAAATGTTGCAGGAATTGGAGGAATTAAACCAAAAACAGTAAGTACAACGAAGTTTTTTTTTGTTTGTTATGGCATGGACTTTATGTCAATCAGCCAGTCACAACATGATTACTATATCAAGAAGATTAAATATTTAAAGACCGTAAGTTTATAAAATATCAATAACGAAGAAAAATTAGTTCAATAGCTGTTGAGAGGTAATTTATGTACTGAAATAAAGAGATGGTACTAAGCTAAGGTAAGCTAATTATAGCCTCCTTTCAACATCATAGGTGTATATTTACACTTTTTAGCTGTTTTTGTGTTCGGTTTTTTATCACCGGCTAATTACTGCTAAACCATCGATATAATACTTTTCACTGTCGATAATACGAATTCACAAAGTATATTCACGATAAAATATTCAAAATGGAAAATTTAATAGAATCAGCAGAAAGAAAGTAAAAACATTAATTCTTACACTAACATGATTACTCCAGGGAAATAAGCAAAAAATAGACGATGTTTGTGACAGTGAATTATCCTTTTACTTTTACTGACACTTTTTAGTAACTGGGACCCAGGCCCCCTAAAAACTGACGCTAGCTACGCCAATGAGTGTATGAATGTTTTTATCACCGGCTAATTACTGCTGAAACAGATATAGAATAAATATCATTATTTGTGATAGGTACTAGCAGAATGGAACGTCTAATAAAATCACTAGAAAGTAAGTAAAAAACATTAATTTTTACACTAACATGATTACTCCAGGGAAATAAGCAAAAAATAGACGATGTTTGTGACAGTGATTGCTTTTACTTATACTGACACTTTTTTATTTATTATAGAAGAGGAAAACATACCTTTTTCCTGCCTAAAATTCGGAACCGTTTTTTAATTATTAACACGTTACTGCTTTACAAACAATTTATTTTAATCATGTATTTTTTATATGATCTATAATAGACCAGGAAGGATCTGTGAAAAAACCTCTATCTTTGGATGTGGGAGGTAGCATTTGGATTTTTGCTGATAAAGTTAGGTGACAACTTCAATAATTATAATCGACTGCTCCTTCTCAAATAGGACCGGAACATTAATAAAAAAATTAAAATATTTAAAAATTTCGAAAAACATTTGACTGTAGTAGATATGCTAGTTTGCTTTGTTCTATCCCATAATTATGTGCCAAATTCTATTTAAATCGTTGAATGCATGTTGAGCCTTTATTGTTCTCGTCTGTATATCATTTTTACACTCCCCGCTCTTTTCCATGACTGATCCAGATATGTGAACTTGTCTACCTCTTCTACTTCCTTACCACTGATCATTATTTTATTATTTGGGTGGTTATTATTGTTTAACAGTTTGGTTTTCTCTGTGTTTCTGTATTCTGAGTCCGATCGTGTCGGAGTGCTGTGCCAATTTGTCAATTTTGATAAATTATTTTTGTTCCAGCCGAAGCAGGTTGCACATGCAATTGCAAAAACGAGTTAGAGGCAGCTTTAGGTACAATTAGAAAATTAGAACAACGCCTCCTAAAATACGAAGGAGTAGGATCCAGGTAGCTGATAATTTTTTTAGTTATTGTAGACATATAGAAAGAAAACCTACCTGTTTCCTGCCTATAGTTTGGGGCCTTTTTTTAATTACTAACAATTTAGTGCAAACCAAACCCGTTTTTTTCGATTTTTTGCACCCTATTAAAAAAAGCTGAATAGTTGACATTAAATTATAAAATTTGATTTTTTAGAAAATTTTAGAAAACAATTAAATATGGCTGGTTACAGAAGAGGTTATACTATGGCTGAGGATATTTTAATTTAAATAAAACATGAACGAATCAATATTTGTCGTTTGTTTTGATATTAATTGCAGTTATTGTAATTATTATAAATTTATCTGGCAATAGAGTCATAACGTTTTTGAAAACAAAATTTTCGTCGAAAGATATGTCTAAACTCTTATATTAAATAATTACTATTTATTTTAGATCCAGCCGAACATCTATAAAAGTAGATATAATTCTATCACAGTCGAAGAAAAAAATAAGATAATGCAGGGTTGGACGCAGACTGCCAAAACCTTCGTCGCAAGTTCAGATAGTTTCATAACGTTTTTGAATTCGTTTTTGCCAGATTGCACGATAAGGTACTTGGTTTTTTATGTTGTGGATTACAGTTTACAGTGATTTGTTAAATAAATTATGAATTAAAGATGGCTGGTTACCGAAGGGAGTATACTCTTGCTGAGGATAAACTTATCCTCAGCTGGATAGTAAGAATTAAGGCATACTACCAACTGCGAGGTACCCGTCTCTGGAAAGACCTGGAAGTGGCAGAGATTTTTGAAGAAGACAGGACCTGGCACAGCCTGAAAAATCGATTTATTAAAAAAGTAAGTACATAATATGTAGTAAACGTACAACCCTGTGATGTCACGACGCGTTTTTTGCTGGCTGTTATAAGTTGAATTTTTAGTCGTCTTTAGGGGCCAAACGAAAGACAAACAAAACTTTTTTATCTTTGATACAGGTTCTAAATTATGTTCTGTTGTGATTTATAACATTTTTTTCGAATTTAAAATTTTATGCAAGTTCCCTATTATGGTATAAGAATAACTGTGATCTGCTGACTTTTTTCTGCTAACTTGATGGACGTAATAGAATTATCTGCAGCACCTCCGCTAAATTATCGAGTACTCACTAAAATGGTAGATACGCGGAAATTATTACGGTGAATCAGAAAACTAATGACTTTTGTTTCAGCCTCAGTCACACCCTACCCCTACGAGTGCTCCGTATGCGGAGACGCATGCCTGTCTCGAAACTTTGGAGTGTGGACGTGTGAAGCCTGCAAAAGTTTCTTCAAGAGGTCGGTGGCCCGAAACCAAGATTATGGTGTTTGCAAAGCTGAATGTATTATTAGTAAAGAGACCAGGAATCTCTGCCAATACTGCCGCTTTGAAAAATGCATCAGAGTCGGAATGAGTCGGGAAAGTAAGTTATGACTATGACAGTAAAATGTTGAATGATAAAACAACATACCGTGAAATGAAAAATGACCCTACGAACATCTTCCAAAAAAGAAATAACGAATTAGTTGGCACAGCCTGAAAAATCGATTTATTAAAAAAGTAAGTACATAATATGTGCTGTCAATAGGCATGAAGAAATTGTTGGTAATAAGATTGTTGATATCCTTGCTACAGAAGGGGCAAAATACTAAAAAAACAAGAAGAGTAGAATGTTAAAACTACATCTTTATTAAAATTATTTTATGGATTTTGCTATTTTTAATTTAAATAAAACATGAACGAATCAATATTTGTCGTTTGTTTTGATATTAATTGCAGTTAAGTTAATTATTATAAATTTTGTTGGCAATTGCCCTGATAGATTAGTGGATAGATCTGGCAATAGTGTCATAACCATAACGTTTTTTTTTTTAATTTTTTTGCATTGCTTTTTACGTTTACAGTACTTACTTCGCTTTGGCTTAGTTTTTTCATGCTGTCAAAAATTCAGAAGATGGCAACTTCAATAAATTATATCGTCCCATGCAACAAAGACTATAGTAACTCAACG
Source organism: Diabrotica virgifera virgifera (assembly GCF_917563875.1). Taxonomy (NCBI): domain Eukaryota; kingdom Metazoa; phylum Arthropoda; class Insecta; order Coleoptera; family Chrysomelidae; genus Diabrotica; species Diabrotica virgifera. The sequence continues at coordinate 1,126,448 of NC_065443.1, forward strand.
TTACATTTAAATTAGTATTATAGTATTATTATTGAAGTTATACTTCTTTAGGCGCGATTGAGAGTAAAATTTCATAATACTGCGCGCATGCGCACACAGACAGTATGGCGTTTAGTTGCTAAATCTTTCAAGTTATGTATAAATATATCAGTGTAAGAAAATGTGTGAAAAGAATATATTAGTGTTTTTAGTAAATATATTTATTATAATTTTTGTGTCTTTGGATTTGTCTTCCTCAGTAGTAAGATGAGTATTATTAAAATATTTTATTGTATATTTATTATACTTACTTCACCTTGTCTGTTTGTTACCGTGAATTGTCATTAGGTACGTCCGAACCGATAGAGACACAGTCCTCGTAGCGTATTTGGTATAGCATTCGGCCAGAGATCGAGAGGTCTTGAGTTCGAATCCGGAGCAATTCTATACTTTTTTTTTATTTTTTTGAAAGCGGTAAGCACAAAATTAGTTTGGTTAAAAAAAATTAAAACAAACTGTTTAAAGTATATTTATTTTTAAGAAATCATATAATAGAAGTATAACTTCCTACGTGCGTACACAGTACACACACATTCTTTTTTTTTTTTTAGATATATATAGAATATATCTATGTAGGAACATGGCATAATAATATCATTTTAGTTGTAAGAACTGGAAATATCTTATTAACAGTGAACAGTACGGTCAAGTGGATTTTGGATGTATTTAAAAAATGACGGGTCAGGATTTAAACCAGGATACTATGGATAGGAAATTCGTTTCACGCACCAGGGGTCGATCAAGTGCGACTCTTACAGGTGTAAGGTAGACCACGGTGTTGGAGAAGGATGTTTATGGGACCCAACCATAACCGTCCACATAAAAACCCGACATAATATATTGATAATATCACTGTACAGGCTACAAGAATAGACTGCATGTTTATGCTTAGAATATAGAACACTAATATATTCTTTTAATGACTTATTTGCGCTGATATATACACAATTTGAAAGATTAGCAACGAACTACATACTGTCTCTCTGCGCATGCGCCAGGGAATTATAAAATTTCACCCTCGATCGTAAAGAAGTATAACTTCAAAAATAATAATTTAAAAAACAGAAGGGCGCCTATAGTAGTTTTACAGGCGGGCGCCTTATACCCTAGCGCCGGGACTGATTAATATTGCATATATTAATATTAAAATCACAATTACATTATAATAACCTAATGTACAAGGTGTAAGGTTTCTGGGATCACTACAAGAGCTTTGTTTGGTTAATTGTACATCGAAAATCAGCGACCAATGAACGAAATTTAAATTGCTGTAACCTGTGTTTCCGGACTGGCTGCCTATTGTGCTAGTTCATTTAGCATTACCCAGGGTGCACGTGTAGTACTCTACTACGGACGCGAACTAGCTTTACACCCCAAAATATAGACAAAGCGATCAAAACGGCGTGGCTTTGATATACTAGAGCGAAGGGGCTGGCACTTATTTAGGCTTTGACGCTAAAGATAAGGGAACATTTAGATCTGCAGCCTGGAGAGGAGAATACAACCCAGACCTATGCTTTGTTTCCACAAACGAAAACAATCAACCCCTGACAGCTTCACGTACAGTACTCCCAGATTTTTCACATAACCAACACAGACCAGTTGTAATAGAATCAGGAGCGGCATTTGACCCCCTTACTCTAAAAATTTGGAAACATTTTCACCAATGGAAAGGGTCAGAAAACCATTGGACAGAACATCTAAAACACTCTAAAGAGTGTTCATTTGCAAAACTGCAAACAGCTCAACAACACATCACATTAAAACAATTCCAAGACCTCACAAACATGTACATATATATACATGTAATATATATTAGCGAGCACAATATATTAAAAATGCATACATAAAATCTCGTGTTATATACAGGGTGAGGCAAATAAAGGGCCTATTAGAAATACCTCGAGAACTAAAGGCAACAGAATCATGAAAATTTGAATCAAGGGGTTTTGAAGAGTCATCTATTTAATGAAAATATATTCATCTATTTGCTACTTCCGGTTATACCGGAAGTTGCTTATAACTTCGTTTTTTTAAATGGGACACCCTGTATATTTTTACATTTTTGGATTCTCTTCGATGTCTTCTTTCTTAAAATATGAGGTTTTGTAATGTTATACAGGGTATTTTAAAAGATAATTACGTTTTTTTATTAATTTCGTAGCAACATTCACATCATTCTGACATCTAAAACTCTACTTACATTCAAATTATTTTTAATATAGTCTACTGTTGTTAAGAATCATTAGTATAGCTAAATTTTTAATTTTAGTATACAGGGTTGGTCCAAACACGGAATGAGTATTTTCTGAGTTTTCTTAAATGGAATAGCCTGTATTTTAGTATTGTAATGAAATGATATTTTACGGTACTTTTTTATTTCTTAACCATTTCGTATACCTAACTGCTTTAATTTGTGCTTAATTGTTAATCGCACCAACAATTTTAACTACGTAGGTATTTTGATAGCTAAACCATTATTGGTAATTTTAAGGATCAGTCTGGATTAATATCTATTTATTTCTGAGAAATTATTTGTGATTGAATTTTTTCATGGCCAACCTAATAAAATTTTACGTTGTAACAAAACGATCCCTTCTACGCCGTCTATGTAGGGAACGCGTCGGTAAGACGCGTACCATAGGATAAGACTTTCCGGGAACCAACGGTTTTTAGGTAGCACAATGCATCGATGGAAACGGATGTATTTACCTGAGAAAGATACAAAAGACCTTTCTCAGTTTGCTGTTTTTATTTTAGTTAGTTAGCATTGAGATCTTGTAACGTATAGACGAAAATACACCTTTTGTTCGATTATCGTGATTTTCTTATAATCAACCCTACAACCTGAGATCATTACCCTAAGTATCTTCACATTGTCGCCCAACTCGTGGCTTGGGGATTTCGCGATAAATCGTATATTTCGGTAGTTTGAATGAAAAAGCGTGCTTCAGCCATATTTGGACACTCTTTCGCGTGAAAAGTGAGTTTCGATAACTTAATCGGACTATTTTCACTGTTATAACCTCGCTAACTCCAGTTAAAATAATATTAAGTGCTTCGCTGGTTAAATAAATAATCAAGTGGACTTTTGTTTGTTAATAAATAACAAAGTGATTCGTTTTAGTTATTCAGACACTTCTGTGTATTTTTATTATGTATTAAACGATTGATTGCTTTCGGTTACGTGTAAAAACCTTGTGTTTTGTGAAACTCGGAAGTGAATTAGTGCTAGAGCTGTTCCAAGAATTGTACAGGTGGTATGCAGAAAGCTGTTGGAGGTATCCCTTATCCAAGCGTGGACACAGGAGAGCTATTTACTGGCAAGTACATTCCAATTTTGCATGACCAATCATTTTTACAATTTGCGTTCCACGCAAAACATTGAACATTCGAGTACCATAAAAATTATTTCTAAGTCGGACTCTATTTCAAATAGATCGGTGGCAACAAACATTAACGACATGGCTCAAAACGTAGTATTGACAAACGAACAATTTAAAGAGCTGTTATCGAAATTAGCGGTACAGAGTGCTCCCGTTTCGCCGGCGTCGGTTCAAAGTGGCAACCTATCGAAATGCCATTCGCGTTTTGATGGACACAAAGACACCGACGTTAATGCTTTCATCAGCGCTGTCGAAATTTATAAAGATTGCGCATTAGTGTCGGACGAGAATGCTTTTCGGGGAATCGGTATGCTTTTCGATAATTTCGCGGCAAAATGGTATCAAGGCGTCAAAGACACTATTAAGACATGGGAGGAACTTCTTAGTCTGCTTAGAGTTACGTTCGGTCCTAAAAAACCTGCTTATCGCGTGTACCGCGAGTTATTTGCCGAGGAGCAAAACGAAAAAACAACAGTAGATGTCTTTGTTTGTCGTTGTAGGGCGGTTCTGGCACAACTAGACCCAGGCAGCCTTACAGAAGAGATCCAGTTGGATATGGTGTACGGACTATTAAACAAGGGGATTCGAGAGAAGATTTCGAGGGATTCCGTTTCCACTTTTACCGCGCTGCTTACGGCGGCACGAAAGGTCGAAGATGTGTTTGAGAAACCTTGTTCTGACGATAACAAAACTCCAAACAATCGACAAACTTACGAAAAACGTCCGCGATGTGGATTTTGTCGCGTTCCGGGTCATTCTAAGGACGAGTGTCGAAAGTTACGTGATAAACAATCTAAAGACACACCGACAATTCCGAAAGAAACCGCGAGTTCTCCGCGTACGATTAGTGCTACCGTCGGAGCATCCACTTCGAACTCGTCGCGAAATAGTGTAAACAACCCGTTATCATGTTACGGATGCGGGAAACCGGGTTTTATCAGAGCCAACTGCCCAGTTTGTAGTCATACAGTAACATCTTCGCTAGATTTCTCTTCCTTAGACACGTTTATTTCACCTCAACCCAGACCTGTTCTACGTATTAATATATTAGGTCATGAGGGCCAAGGGTTAATAGATACAGGTGCTAAACAAAGTATAGCTGGTACAACGTTGTACAACCTTTTAGAAAACAAAGGACAAAGTTTTAAGTCCGAGCAAATTTCTGTAAAATTCGCTGATGGTGTTGGGAGAACAGAACTAGTGTTGACAACTTTAGTCGATGTACACATAAGAGGTAAAACGGTGCCTACAAAGTTTATAATTTTTCCTGATGCACCTAATAAAACTCTGCTAGGTATCGATTTTTTGATAAATGCACAAATCGCTCTAGATTTTCACAATAGAGAATGGTATTTTGCAAATGACAGCACACGACAGCAGTTGCTTTTTGAAGATACAGGTACAGAATGTATTGAAATTCATTTTTGTGAAAACTTGAGACCAGATGAAGGAACGATGCTAGCGGATTATGAACGCAATCGACTGGATGAATTTTTAGAAGGTAGGAAGGATACTTTCAGAATGGGGGGAGAGCCTACAGCCTACGCTGAGCATCGCATTAACACAGGAAATAATGCACCCATCGCACTGCCACCATATCGGATGTCACCTGCAAAGAGAGAGGTATTGAAAACCGAGCTAGATAAACTCCTGGAGGAGGGCATCATCGAAGAATGCGAAAGTGCGTGGGCCACGCCGGTAGTATTAGTACCGAAAAAGGATGGCGGTACGAGACTTTGCGTTGACTATCAACGTTTAAACGCCGTAACTACTAGTGACTCGTATCCGTTACCGCGTATGGACGATTTACTACACGCCGCGAAACGAACATTTTACATGTCTACGATAGACTTACGATCGGGGTATCATCAAGTCAACGTCGCGGAAGCGGACCGTGATAAGACTGCGTTTGTGTCACCGTTCGGGACTTTCCGATACTTACGGATGCCTTTTGGTCTCAAGGGAGCCCCAATGACTTTTCAAAGACTCATGGACCGTTTTCGTCGTGGTCTTAGTAACGTAGTGGTTTTAGGTTATTTAGACGATATCATCGTACTATCCAGCTCTTTTGATGAACATTTAAACGATCTAAAGTTAGTGTTCGATAGACTAGACCAATTTAACCTTCGGGCAAATCGGAAAAAGTGCGTGTTTGCTCGCGAAAAAGTAAAATACTTGGGACATTTGATCACTCAGCAAGGAATTTCGGTCGATCCGGATAAAACCGCTGCTATATCGGAACGGTTACCGCCGAGAAACGTTAAGGAAGTGCAATCTTTCCTTCAGACGGCTAGTTGGTTCCGCCTGTTTATAAATAATTTTGCGGACATATCCAGACCCTTGAGTGACTTAACCAGGAAAAATAAGCCATGGAAGTGGACGGAACTGGAACAGAACTCATTCGAAACACTTAAGAAGTTACTGATTACCGCTCCAATTTTACGGCAAGCAGATGAAAACCAACCGTATATCATTCGTACTGATGCCAGTGGTTACGCGTTAGGAGCAGTGTTGCTACAAGGAGATATCGATGACGAGCATCCCGTGGAATACGCTAGCAGACTTCTTACCGCTGCCGAGCGCAACTATTCTACTTCGGAAAGAGAAGCTTTAGCTGTTGTATGGGCCTTAGAAAAGTTCAGAGGTTATATTGAAGGTACGAAGATAACGCTGCAGACTGATCACCAACCCTTAAGGTGGCTGCTAAGCCTGAAAGCTCCCACAGGAAGGTTGGCAAGATGGTCACTATTGGTCCAAGGTTATAACTTAACCATCGATTATCTGCCAGGTAAACGTAACATGGTAGCCGATACACTTTCCAGACCGCCATGTGAACACAATGATGTACTGTCTTGCGAGATATGTGAAGTGCAAATTGACTTGCCTCATCGATCGGCATATGAGACCAGGGTGGAACAATTGAAAGACCCAGATGTCGCCAAAATAATTCAATCATTCGAAGACCCAAATTCGAATGAATATGTAAAATGGACAGATCGTGGATACTTGCTTACACAAGGAGTACTCTACCGTTATTCATCGGAAGAAGACGAAGAAGAGGCTCAGTTAGTAGTACCCACACACGAGCGTGAAGCCATTATGAGAGAATATCATGATGCACCGACGGCTGGTCATTATGGTATCGAACGTACGTTGAGAAGAATTGCTCAAAAATTCTTTTTTCCAGGCATGCGTCGTTTTATTGCTGAATACATTGATAAATGCCAAGATTGTCAAAGATATAAGGCCTCTAATCAGAAACCAGGTGGACTATTACAAACCCCTGTGTATGCGCAACGCTTCGAGACACTTGCCATCGACTTATTTGGACCGTTACCTGAAGGATCGAAAGGTGAACGTTGGATTCTCATAGTTGAAGACTCCTGTACTAAGTGGGTGGAGTTATTTGCCTTAACTCAAGCAACTGCACAAGAATGCGCTATGAAGCTTATTGACGAGGTATTCTTACGATTTGGCCTACCGAGAAGGATTATCAGTGATAATGGTGTGCAATTCGTGTCTGACGTGATGCAACAAGTTTGCTATGTGTTGCAAATCAAAGAGACCTTTACTCCACTCTATCACCCTTCTGCTAATATGGTAGAGCGCAAGAATAGAGACTTGAAGCCGAGACTTGCTATGCTTGTAGGAACGGAGCATAACATTTGGCCTGAGAAGTTGCCAATGGTTAGATTTGCCATGAACTCAGTATGGAGCGAGTCTACAGGACAAACCGCTGCTTACTTAACTTTTGGACGTGAGCTGCGAACTCTAGACCAAGTTAATCGAGATATTCGCCAAGTTGTAGAAACTGAGAATTTTATACCTCAAATATCTCCATACTTAAAACGCATGACTGAAACATGGCATGAATCGAAGATTAAGCATGACAACGCCCAAGATAGGCAAAAGAAATATGCTGATCGACGCCTGAAGGAACCCAGTCCATTCAAAGAGGGAGATTTAGTGTGGGCCAATACAACTGCTCCTAGTAATAGGTCGAAAGGACAGACGGCTAAATTCTACCCGAAGAGAGATGGACCCTATAGGATCAAGCGAGTGGTATCGCCTGTAAGTTATGAGCTTTGTGGAGTGGACACCCCTACTGCCCTCGGTGTGTTCCACGTATCGGCGCTTACACCTGCGAAGCTCAATGACTCTGAAGTTCCAACCCCTGTAGTGCCAAAACGAAGACGAGGACGTCCCAGGAAGAAAACTACATCTTCTGCTGGCCTCTCCTCTAACGATATCGATGCCAGGGGGGGAGACTGTAACAAAACGATCCCTTCTACGCCGTCTATGTAGGGAACGCGTCGGTAAGACGCGTACCATAGGATAAGACTTTCCGGGAACCAACGGTTTTTAGGTAGCACAATGCATCGATGGAAACGGATGTATTTACCTGAGAAAGATACAAAAGACCTTTCTCAGTTTGCTGTTTTTATTTTAGTTAGTTAGCATTGAGATCTTGTAACGTATAGACGAAAATACACCTTTTGTTCGATTATCGTGATTTTCTTATAATCAACCCTACAACCTGAGATCATTACCCTAAGTATCTTCACAACGTATTTTTTGTTGCAATTAATGTTTAGCTTGAATCACCAATAACTCACAAACTAAAGCAATTAGGTATAGGGAATGCTTATAAAATAAAAAAGTACCATGAAATATCATTTCATCAGAATACTAAAATACAGGGTGTTCCATTTAAGAAAACTCAGAAAACATTCATTCCGAGTTTCGACCAACCCTGTATACTAAAATTTCAAAATTAGCTATACTAACGATTCTTAACAATAGTAGACTATATTAAAAATCACTTGAACGTAAGGAGAGCTTTTAATGTCAAACTGTTACAATTGTACAGGGTGTGAATCTTGTTATGAAATTAATAAAAAAACGTAATTTTTTTTTAAAATACCCTGTATAATATTATAAAACCTCATATTTTAAGAAAGAAGATATTGAGGAGAATCCAAAAATGTAAAAATATACAGGGTGTCCCATTTAACAAAACGAAGTTATAAGCAACTTCCGGTATAACCGGCAGTTGCAAAGAGATGAAAATATTTTCATTTAATAGATGTTCACCTTCGTAACACCTAAATTCAAATTTTCATGATTCTGTTGCCTTTAGTTCTGGAGATATTTTTAATAGGCCAGTTATGACTCACCCTATATATAAATGAAAAGAGGAAAGTCCCAGATACAAAATTTGCTATTAAAATGAAAATTAAAATAGTAAACAATAATTTAAATCTGAAACTTTTCTTATTGGAACCTCTTTCTGGTAACATCCTTAATCTCTGACTTTTACAATTTATAAGACAAGAGACGACGAATAAAGAAAGCTAAAATGTCTCTACAATATGCAGTCAGATTCCGCTTTCATTCGTCTAGGAAAAAGGTCCGAAAAAAAGTTCCTAGTACTCAAAATCTGAGTAAAGATAAAAGTGTAAACAGGAGATATTATTAATGTTTATAGCCAAATAGAAATAATGAATTAAATTCAGAGCTGGTTGATGTCAGAGAAAAATTTACAACTAGAATCAGAGAACATCGAAGAATTAAATAATATACTAATGGAGACACTTCTTAAAGCAAGCAATGAGGTAGCATTGAAGGAAAGAAAAACACAGGACTATTATATCTGAAAAGACACGTAAACTTATGAAATGAGGAAGGGAATTGTTGGAAGAAGGAAACAGGCATTCTGCAGAATTTACCGAAATAAACAAAACTATAAGAAAACCGATCAAAAAAGGAAATATAAAAAAAATAAAAGACAATATAGAGAATACTTGGCCGAGCACAAATAAATAAAGGAAAAACCAATATAAGAAGAGAAGCCCAGGAAGTCAAAGATATAATTATTACTACAGCAAAATCGTATGAAACCTATACAGGGTGAGTCATGAGGAACTGTACATACTCCTACCTCGTATAGAGGCTCCTATGGGGTATAACAAATGACCATTAAAAAGTGTCTGCTCCAATTGTTTAATAATATACAGAGCGAGTTTCGCATTTTGACAGAAATTTGTATTCGTCATAATTTTTGAACGGTCAGATCGATGTGTCTCGTATTTTGGTCAATCGTTACACTATTACCACCTAATCAACTGATTTATTCAAACTAAAAAAAAATCAGGTCCGGCTTCAAAAAAATTAGTTCGTTTGGGTCTTAGAAAAAATTTCACCCTGTATATGCTTTTTGAGAACTATAATATGAATTTTATAAATTAGACAAATAAGCAATTAAAATGACATATTTATTTTTTTCCCACACGATTACTTAATTTTTGAAGATATTCTTCTTTAGCGGCGAATCGATTGAGGGTAAAATTTGATTGAACCGCGCGCATGCGCACACCGACAGTATGGTATTAGTTGTTATACGGGCTCTGATTGGGTGTTGAAATTTTGAAATGATCTGTCAATAATTGTTCAATATGGAGGTTATCGGTAAACAAAAATATTGTATAATATTAGTTTTTATTGATGTGTGGACAGAAATAAAATCAAATTTATAATTATAGTGACTTTTTAAATAGTTTTGAAAAGCAGCAGGTACGTAATTCTAAATGTTTCAGTTGGAAATACCTAATAGTTTCAATACCTATCTACCTACCTAATGTAGTTACCTATTAGTAGGCAATGCTTTAATTTACATAATCTGATTACGAACAAACTTTCTACAAATCTTCATCTCATATATCGTTTTCTTACTCTATATTTTGTTGTATTTTATTTCGACAAAAATCAAACTAATAATTTTATTAAATTCATATAAATTTATGGTGTAAACGTTTAGTTTGTGTATATTCCCACATGACGTATACGAGAGGTTGGTGCAGTTTGAAATGGCGTCAACTTTCGTACAGCGCGGTAGACGTGAAGTGGGTTCAAGCCCCAAGCAAGTTATTATTTTTTATTTTTTTTTATAGATTTTATGATTGTAAGTATATTATTATATAATTTTTGAAGATATTCTTCTTTTTTGAAAGTGGTAGATAAGAAAGTTAGTTTGATTTTTAAATAAAATAAGTACAAATAACCTTTTAAGTATATTTACTTCGTTTAAACTACCTATTATATAATAGAAGAATATCTTCTTACGTGCGTACAAAGTACACACACATTCTTTTTTATAAAAAAATCAAATTTGACTATGAACTAAAAGTTTGGTAAAGTGAACCATAGATTTAAAAAAATAACTTTTATTACAAAAATTAATTTTTTTTGAACAAATATATAATTTATGCTACCACCCAATCAACTGATTTATACAAACTAGATAAAAATCAGGCCCGGATTTAAAAAATTAGTTCATTTTAGTCTTAAAAAAAATTTCACCCTGTATACGCTTTTTGAAAACTCTAATATGAATTTTACAAATTACACAAATAGGCAATTAAAATGGCGTATTCATTTTTCCGCACACAATTACTTATTTTTTTATTAAAATATCAAATTTGTCAAAATCGGAATTTTACCATAAAAATAAAAAAATTAAACGTTTTTCTTAAAATTAAAAGTTTCACAATTCTTTTTCTATACCACGTCTAGATCTAAAACCCATAACACCTCTCTTTGGACTCTATAGTTTAGAGACGTGATCAAAGTCTCTAACGTAGACGTGATCAAATAGATAAATTTTAAATTTTTTCACTTAATTTTTGCGATTTAACTTTGCAATTAACGAATCTGCACCTTTCATTTTTTAAAATTCATAATTTTTACGAGAAGAAGACTGAAAGTCTACAACAATTTTCATAATCTTCACAATGGTAAGAGATATGTGATGTAAAATTTCGAAAAAAAAAATATTAAACTGGAACAGAGTTGTAGCTAGTTAATCCGTGATTTCGTTTTTTTTTTATTTTTAGGTTAAAATTCCGATTTTGACAAATTTGATTTTTTAATAAAAAATTAAGTAATCTTGTGGGGAAAAAATAAATATGCCATTTTAATTGCCTATTTGTCTAGTTTCTAAAATTCATATTAGACATTTTAGAAAGCGTATACAAGGTGAAATTTTTTTTAAGACCAAAACGAACTAATTTTTTAAATCCGGGCCAGATTTTTTTTTAGTTTGATTAAATTAGCTGATATTGACGCCCTGTACAATATCTATTTTCTATTACGTAAGTATCTATACATTTTAAGGTTTATTTTTAAAACACCCTGTATTTTGCAGAATGGTAAAAAACAGTAAATTGTTATTTTGATTTAACAATGTTTACATTAATAATTTGACTTATATTTGACAGTTGACAGTTATATTGTACCTACTTGTTACTTTTAGTTCTAATAAATTTTGTTGGTTAGTTACATAAATAAATTAAGTAAAAATGAAAAAATGACTTGTTATTTGAGGAAGGTGGAAAAACCGTATGTATAACATGGGAGTAAAGTGCCTTTTCCTCCCTTGAATGATTACTGCCCTCCGCTACGCGTCGGGCAGTAAACTTCATTCTCGGGAGGAAAAGTAGCACTTTCCTCCCTTGTTATACAAATAGCTATTTCTCTCTGATTCTGGCCTTGGTTTAGAACTAGAACCTTTAGCCACGTAATTGTATAACTTATCACTAACTCAGGTGTAATGTGTAGTGTGTGTGTTGAGTAAGTGTCTTGTTACTTTGCAAAGTCGACGTCATTGTCTTTGCAAAGAGACGCTAATTGTATCCGAACGTCTGCGGTCCCTCCGGTGAGTACCGCAGACGTTCGGATACAATTAGCGTCTCTTTGCAAAGACAATGACGTCGACTTTGCAAAGTAACAAGACGCTTACTCAACACACTGCAAAATTAAAAATCTTTAAAAATTGCAAATTTAACAAATGAAAAATATCATAAATAAAAAACCGCCCAAAATTTTTGATTACATTTTAGTAGGAGTTATTGTTGCATCGTCCTTTACAACACCTGATATGGAAGGCAGGCCAAAGATATTTTTAAGAAAGAATTAGTAAAGCATCAAAACTATTTCATGCAACCCAAAATAGCTTCTTGAACGAGAAAGATATTGCAAGAAAAGCCAAATTAACTGTATTTACAACTATATATAGAACAGTACTTACATATTGCTGCGAATCATGGGTATTAACAAAAAAAACTAAGGAGTAAGATAAGGCCCACAGATAAAATATTTATGAAAGAGTTAGAGCAGTGACAATGAGATACAGAATAAGAAACACAGATATAGGTACGGATAGGCCTTAAGACGAAATCGGTAGTTTAACAGGTTGACTGCCAGGCGGTCGTATACGACAGATTTGATATGGTCTGTGTTATAATTCCTGTTTTGCCAGAGGGTGTGTAGAAAAGCTGAATCATTGCAATATTCGACCGCTATGGCATACAGCCGTCACATATACATATCAGTTTTCATTTTGGCAGAATAGGGGAGACTGAAATGATATGGAAATTTTGGCATGTCTTTATTTTGAGTAAAAAATATAAAAATGTAAAAACTATTCATTCTAAACTAAATAACATACAAAAGGTAAATAAAAACATGAAAGAAATTAAAAATTATCACTTATTTGGAATGTTTGTTGAAACCAAAACCAACCATCATTTTACCGCGACTTCCCATATTATTTCAGTAAATAATAATTGTGTTTACTATTATACAGGGTGTAACAAAAATACAGGTCATAAATTAAATCACATATTCTGGGACCAAAAATAGTTCGAATGAACCTAACTTACCTTAGTACAAATATGCACATAAAAAAAGTTACAGCCCTTTGAAGTTACAAAATGAAAATCGATTTTTTCGAATATATGAAAAACTATTCTCCTTTTCATGAACATTTTTCAGTGCGTCACAAATTATAGAAAAAAAGGTAAGTCCGTGATCACGGTTATTAGACTTTATTACGGTTGTCTTGTCCGACGGTGGTGGGGAGACTTATATTTTTGCCTTTACGTCACAAGAGTTTACATTCCCCTTTTTTTTAAATGATTTTCGATCATTGAATGTGTGTTATTGTGTATATATGTGTATTATTTGTGTTATTATGAAATAATTAGACAAATAGTACACATTTTATCTTATACCAGGTGGTGAATCGTAAAAAGGTTTTTATTATTAAATAATAATTGATTTAAAAATTTAACGGACCTTTTTATCACATATCTGATATTACCATCCGATGCACAGACGTAAATATAGTCTGAATATAACAAAACATAAAAATCACAAACAGTGCACATAGCAGGTATTGCAGAATCAACGACGATATGTAATTTGTATTATTTGTGATTATTAGTAATGTGACGTTATTTGCTCAATTATGTTAAAAATTTATGCAAATAAAAATTTACTCTACTCTACTCTACTCTACTCTACTCTACTCAATGATAGTCTCTAGCCGATATAAATTAAATAATATAAGTATGGAAAATTTGAAAAGTTAATAATGAATGCATCAAATGGGTCAATGAAATTAAATATCTTGGATTTATACTAGATAACACACTCTCTCTGAAACCTCATTTTCAATATATTTGCAAGAATATATCTAAAAAACTATTTTTCTTTAATAGAATTAGCAAAGATATATCATTGATATATAAGTATGGAAAATTTGAAAAGTTAATAATGAATGCATCAAATGGGTCAATGAAATTAAATATCTTGGATTTATACTAGATAACACACTCTCTCTGAAACCTCATTTTCAATATATTTGCAAGAATATATCTAAAAAACTATTTTTCTTTAATAGAATTAGCAAAGATATATCATTATTTTCAAGGATCACTGTATTTAGAAGTATAATTCAGCCCGATTTTGATTACTGTTCAAGTGTTTTATATTCAGGTGATAAAGGATCAATTCAATCATTACAAATTTTGTATAACAGAGGTATGAGAACCAGGGTTGGAAAAAATCCGGGTTTTTTTTTAAAAGCCCAACCCGATGGTTTTTTTGGTTTTTTTTGGGGATTTTCAGTTTTTTATTTAGATTTGATATATAGTTTCTGCTCTATCAAAAGTTTTACAAAAATTATGAATTTTATTGCAAAAATAATAAAATAACAAAATATGCTTACAAAATAAAGCAACTTGACATAAATAAATACATTTGGCATCACTGGCCATCAGTGCATCAGCACCTGCACTACGTCATTTGCCTCCACGCCAACAGCCGGATAATGGGGAATCACCGATATTTCTTCGGGGATTTATTTAGAGCACAAACCTCTTAATTTTGTCAATTTTAACTGTGCGATGCATTGATGAGTGGCGTTCTGGAGTTGTGAAATTACATCATTCTGAAATTATGGCAAATAACAGTAGATGTGGAAGAAAATTAGATTTCAGTTGGGCAGACGTTAACAAAATTGAAACGGAAGGAAAGCTTAAAGCCGAATGTAAACATTGTAAAATTTTAATTAGCAGCAAAATTGAAAGAATAAAAGCACAGTTGCAGAAATGTGCGGTGCTAACTAAAAAAAGAGTGGCGGGGACATCAATAGAATGAGTGAAATAGAAAGTTGTAGTAGTGGTGGTGGTAGCAGCAGTTTTTTTAAAGAAAGGGCATCAACGAATGTACCTACGCTAACCAATTGTTATTTTTATTATTTCCTTAAATTTTGATATTGGATTCAATCTATAATATATGTATAGGATGGTCTAACTATTTGGCAAAACTTCAAATATCTAAAATCAATAGAAAATGTCAAAATAACTAATAAGTATTAGTATACTTTGTCATATATCGAATTATCGAAATCATAAAGGGGTGTCAAAGTATGTCAATTCTTGCTGTAAAGTGTTTTCGCTGATTTTTATGTAACTTCCAGTGGCGTCGCAGAAAGTGAAAACCTCATATTATGTTTATGCTACTGACTATGCCCAAACTAACCCAAACTTTGACAGGATATACAGAATGTATATTTGTATATCTATATATTTTCTACCCACCCTGTGTCTGGTCTACTATAATAAGAAGAAATTTCAAGAAAAGTAACAAACATAATTAATTTTATGTAAATTGTTTTAGGTATTGAAAGCTTTGTTGTGCAGACTTCCGCAAGTGAAAAGCAGAAATTGGATATCAAAATAGCCAAATATTTTTATGGCTGTAACATAGCATTCAATATTGCTGATAACAAATTATTCAAGGACATGATCTGCGCATTGAGACCTGGATATGATCCACCTAGCCGCAAGAAAGTATCAGGAGAGCTGTTAGATACAGTTTATAAGGAAATAGAAGAAACCCTGAAAAGTGAACTCGGTGCTGAAGACGTTAGCTTCACAATGATGCAGGATGGATGGTCCAGTATTAAGAATGACCCTATAATTGCTACGAGTATTCATACTGGCGAACATAGTATATTGATTGATGCTGGGGAGCCTTCTGATGAAAAAAAAACTGCTTTATATTGTTCTGAAATAGCTAAAAAAAATATTGAATATATTAAAGAAACTTATAATAAAGATGTTTTTGCTATATGTACCGATAATGAGGCAAAAATGGTCAATATGAAAGACATTTTGAAGGAAACTTATCCAAATTTACTAACATATGGGTGTTCCTCTCATTTAATGAATTTACTAGAAACATATGTTACACCCAAAACAGTTACCAAGCACATAATTGAGGTCCATAAATATTTTTAACTATTTAGAATGGGAAATAAACCACAATATTATTAAAAAATGATTTTTATTAACGTTTCGACGCCCAAATCGGGTGCCGTTGTCAAAATACAAAATACTATTAATATAAACAAAAATGTTGTTGCTTAGTAAAAAAATTCTTCTAATAATTTATTTAATTTGACTCATTTATATCGGCAATTCAGATACATATGATGATACATTTTAAAGTAGAAGACTTTAAAATGATATTGCCAATATTTATGAGTTGCGTTCCTGGGACGACTTTACTGAAAGATAGTTCATTCGATTACATGAAATCAACCCCAACTCAAGAATATCCGTCACAAAAAAATCATAGCATGTGATCTGTCTTTAAAAAGACAACCACATGCAACGGTGACATTAAAATTCTCGCGTTAGAGATCTCATAAAGTCAGAATTTGGTATTCATTTTGAGAGTAAATTAAATGTAAGACCAAATACTTACGATGTCGGGATAGTATCACGAGGTTTTTCCTGGTTTTCCCTCGTGATTTACTATGAGATCTCTAACGCGAGAATTTTAATGTCACCGTTGCATGTGGTTGTCTTTTTAAAGACAGATCACATGCTATGATTTTTTTGTGACGGATATTCTTGAGTTGGGGTTGATTTCATGTAATCGAATGAACTATCTTTCAGTAAAGTCGTCCCAGGAACGCAACTCATAAATATTGGCAATATCATTTTAAAGTCTTCTACTTTAAAATGTATCATCATATGTATCTGAATTGCCGATATAAATGAGTCAAATTAAATAAATTATTGGAAGAATTTTTTTACTAAGCAACAACATTTTTGTTTATATTAATAGTATTTTGTATTTTGACAACGGCACCCGATTTGGGCGTCGAAACGTTAATAAAAATCATTTTTTAATAATATTGTGGTTTATTTCCCATTCTAAATAGTTAAAATTGTAAAAATGCCACAAGAAAATAGCTTCAGAACAACATAAATATTTTAGAAATAAACATTTACCACATGGGTGGCTTAAAGAAAAAAAGGGTCTAATGCCTCAGCTACCCAATGAAACCTGTTGGAAATCACATGAAGCCTGTCTTGCAACATTTATAAGCAACTATCACATATATGTTGAAATTAGGACAGAGAAGGAGCAAGAATTTGATAAAAATATCTCCAAAATATTAGATAATGTCGCCATATATAGAGAGGCTGTGTATTTGCAAAAACAACTTGACGTTATTGAGAAAGCTCTAGACAGATTCCAAAGCGATTCTGTAAACATTTCTGATGCAGTAGAAATATGGAAAGATGCCCTCGACCATGATTTGTTACAGTTATACAGACAAGAAATAAAAAAGAGATATGACTTTGCCATTCAACCATTTCACCTTTTTGCAAATACTATGGATCCCAAATACATGGGAAGACGACTTACAGGGGAAGAAGAGGAAACAATCGAACAATGGGTTGCATCGAATCTTTCTGATGAGTTTTTGGCAGTGATGTTATCATTCAAGATTAAGGATACAGATATGTTCCCCGCAACACTTTTTAAAGGACTTGTCAAAAAATTCTCAACAAAGAAATAGTGGGAGCTGATATCAATAAAAAATAAAAAAAACAAATAAAATACCAGATGAATTTTGTATGTATATGTTATCTTTGTTCTTATGTCCAGCTTCATCTGCATCTATTGAGCGGATTTTTTCTTCATATTGATTAATATGGACTAAACTTCGCAACAGATTAGGTGCCGATAGAGCTGCAAACTTGGTAAAAATATGTAATCATTTAAGAACCGAGTCCTCGTCCTCGACCGAGTCTAACGAATAACGAATGGGAATTGGGAATGTGACAAAAATACAGATTCTGATTTTCCTGATAACTAATATGCTTTGCTGATGCTTTGTTTAACAAGAAACTTGTTTATTTTTTTATTTGTCTATATGCCATGTTTAAAATAAGTGTTTTATTAGTTTAGTTTCAGTTTCTCTCGTTTTGTATTCACCTACTACTTACTTCGTGGTATTTATGCTAGTTTTTGTTTTTATTCAGCAATAAATATATGTATATGACGTTCATTCAACTGAAAATTCGCTATTTTTGAAAAACCCAAAAAAACCCAATAATAGTGGGTTTTATCAATTGAAAAAACCCGAAAAAACCCACTGGGTTTTATAAGATGGGGAAATTCTATGCCAACCCCGATGAGAACAATTCTTCGATGCAATCCCTACACACCAATTGAGATGATGTACTCTACTTTAGGTTGGTTTTCAGTTCAACAAAGGGTTTACTACCTTACTATGGTTTTGATTTTTAAATTAAAAAAAGGAATGCTGCCTGCATATTTTAATGAATATGTTACATTGAGGGGTCAAGTTCATTCATATACTACGAGAAATATTGAAGATTTTGATATTCAAAAAACTAATAAATATAGCACAATGACATCCCTGTTTTACAAATGTATGAATCAATTTAACCATCTTCCCCCCAGTGTTAAGAATGCAGTGACAGTTCAAATTTTTAAAAAATTACTGAAGACATATCTTTTACCTGGATAAAAATTAAAAAAAAAATAAATCTATATGTGTTGTATATTGCATGTATTGTATATTGTACAGTCGGAAAAATGAAAGAATACCCATGAACGAACATATAAAACATGCTGTATTTTCCTGTCACCATATCACACAGAAAATTGCCCGGCGCAAGTACATGTAATAATAATAATTTTTTTTAGTAAAAAATCATTTTTTTAGTAAAATTGTGGCTTATTCCCATTAGAAATAGTTGATTATAAAAATGCCACAAGGAAATAGCTTCAGAACAACAATAATCACATGTACTTGCGCTGGCCAATTTTTTGTGTGACACGGTGACAGGAAAATACAGTGTGTTTTATATGTTCGTCCATGGGTATTCTTTAATTTTTCGTACTGTATGTTACATTTAATTAAGCAAATTCATATGTAAATATTGTTAGTAGGATTTCTATTTCAATAAAGAATTTCAAATTTTTATGAGTTCATATGTGTTGTTTTCGATTTCTCCCGAATGGCTAAAAACCAAAAACATTTCCAGTTTATTTCCAATAAAACATGTTATAAAAAGAAGCAAAAGAGAGAAGTTAAGGAGGAAAGGTTTTTTAGAAGAGAAGACTACAAAAACCCGACCTTTCATTTACCCAAAAAAACCTATCTACCTAGCTTGAAATTTTAACCATAGGTTGTGATAAGACTTTTAACACATATGGCCTTGATTCGAATAGACAAGAAAACTTACAATTATTTAAATGTAGAATGTGATACCACTGATACCTTTGGTATTTTAACAAATAATGGGTTTTTTTTTCAAAAGAAGTTGTACATGTATTGTTTAAAGAAATAGGTACTGTGAAAATATATGAACATACTAGATACGGGAAAAGAATTATGAAGTCTATAAAGTAAAATTTTAATAAGTTTCAGGAATAGGTTCTCAGAACTGGAAAATTTTGCATATTAAGAATATTATTAGAGATATTTTCTGGATACATTATAGACTCTGCAATATTCTACATAAAAGCCAATCGATGACTTGATTTAAATTCAATCCATAATGAAAATAATATTACAATGGCCAAAACTAGGACGCCATAATGAAAAAAAAAAACTATTACATATAAAAAAACATACCGGTGCAAAATCCTTCTTCTTACAGTTTCATTATATTCCGTCACTTTGATTCCAACACAAAGTTAATAAAATAACTGGCAATACTAGTCCAGGGTAATACGATTTTTTCCATGACACTCGAGCAGCCAGGGTACTGAAGCATTTTTTCGACAGGTAATACCTATGAGAACAAATTGTGACTCTTTCCTGCGTAGGATCTGGCGGCCATTTTTATTTATAAACAATTTAATGTCGAAAAACGGCATTTTTTCCGATTTTTTTTCAAATCAATGGAAAACAGTGCACTTTCTGGTTACATTAGAACAAAAATCTTTGACAGCATAGAAAACCCTTTAAAATGACGTATTACAAAGGTTGATACACTTACTTATTGTTAATATAATTGAGAAAAAAAATCTAAATTTCAAAAAAATTCATTTTGCAATAACTATTTTAAAAATAAGTGTACAACTTTGAAATTTTTGTCAAATGAGGGTTAATTAGTGCTTAATACGTGACAAAAATTTCAAAGCGATTCATTTAATTGTTTATATTTTATTCAAATTTTTTATCCCAGAGAGCTTTTTTTTGCAATAACATAAGTCAGAAAAACAGAATGTTAGAACCACTCTGCAGGTGTTAAATGTAAGAACATAAGCTAAACTTTCAAATCTGTTTAAAAAATGTTAATAAAGAGTGCATTTATTAGTAATAAATAATTATGAAAAAGTCTCGTTAATTTTTCCTTATAAACAATTTGAATAACTTTCTTGTTATGGCCGGTACAAACATTTTTTTTGCACATTCTAAAAGATGGAATTTTTATACGAATCTAGGAAAAAATAAGTTAGCCTAGGTCAATTAGGGCCAAAGTTAGCAATATTTTTTTAAAAATCCACAGCTAATTTGTTTATGATAAATTAGAATCTAAAATAGCGCTCTTCCACTTTTAAAGACACGAAGTATTCAGAAAAATTTTTGGATTTATTTGCTCTTTAAGGGAGTCGTCAATAAAGGTTCAAAAATGAAGTAGAAGCATAATATCCGTGCGACCTAAAATTGAAATATCAACTTCAAAATCATACAATTTTTTGTAACTTGGGAACCAACCAATGGATTTTATTTTTTTTTTAATTTGTATGTACTTTTAGCCTACTTTACAAATATGGAGTCTGTTGATTTATAAATTATTTAATAAACAATTTAATTTGTTTAAAAAAATTTTTTTGCAAAAAAAAATTTTTTTACCGTATTTTAGGTGAACAACTACAATGTTATGTATGTAATAATTGATTAAAAATTGTAATAAATATATTATTACTACACTCACCGGCACAAAATTCGGCCACCCAAAATTTTTGATTAGTTTAATAGTTTATAACTTTATTATTTGTGCTCCGATTTTTAATATTCTTGCATCAATTTGTAGATACATATATTGATATCGTTTCGTATTTTTCCGGTAACAAAAAAAAATTTGCTCGGGTGGCATTATACAGGGGTGAATGGAAGCGTTGTATTTTCTACTAACTTTAAAAAATTCTGTGGAAAAACGGAAGGGCTCATTTTGTGTCATAGTCGTGTCATATTATCCCAGAGACATCACTAAAATTTTGTTTTTTAAATTATCCGAATATCTCTTTTCGTGTAAGAGCTGTATCATTTTTTGTAAGTAAAACACTAATTGACTCATAAAATAGAGGTTGGATTGATAAGATTAGAATGGCTCGCATGCAGCCCAGATCTCAATCCTGTTAATCATTTATGGGATGAATTAAAAAGAGCTATTCGCCGTTATCCCAGGCCTCCAGAAAATTTGGTACAGTTATGGCCTTAGTAGAGGAATATCGGACTATTCCCCAGGTAATGAATAACAATGAATCACAAAATTCAAATGACTGCAACTGTAAGCAAACTTATAGAGTAAAAGTCACACTTTTATAGAAATTTTTCTTTTATTATATAATATATAGGTACAGAGCAAACTATTCATGAGAATTATTAACAACCGGTTGACCTACAAAATGGACAATTACCAACCAGTGGAACAGGCTGGCTTCCGCAAAGGATATAGTACATCAGACCATCTGCTGACAATGAGAACATTGATAGAGAAGGCAAATGAATACCAACTACCCGTATTTCTTTCCTTCGTAGACTATGAAAAGGCGTTTGATAGTATCGAGATGTGGGCCATAGAACAAGCTATTAATAATTGTAGAATAGATTCGAGATATAGACAACTAATACATAATATATATGAAAATGCAACTATGATAGTACAACTAGACGAAAATACAAATCCCATCCCTATTAAGAGAGGCGTGAGACAAGGAGACGTAATATCGCCAAAGCTTTTCAACCTAGCACTAGAAGACGTCTTCAAAACGACAAATTGGTCAACCTATGGCATTAACGTTAATGGCAAGAAGCTAAATCACCTCAGATTCGCTGACGACATTGTGATTATAGCGAGCTCATTCGAGGAACTGCAAATTATGATAGAAGAACTCGCAGGCAGCTCCCAATACGTCGGTCTAAAAATGAACATGAAGAAAACAAAAATAATGACAAACACAGATGACCCCAGACGCATAACTATAAATGGCAGTGAGATAGAAAAAGTTCAGGAATATATCTACCTAGGCTAAATCCTGAAACTTGACAAAGAAAACCAAAATGCGGAAATTAATAGGAGAGCAAGACTAGCATGGGCAGGATTTGGAAAACTTGGTTGGATACTTAAGAACCGCAAAATACCTCAATATTTGAGGACCAAAGTGTTCAACCAGTGCATCCTTCCTATCATGACATATGGGTGTCAAACCTGGACCCTAACCAAGGCAAATATGAATAAACTAGCTACAACAGAAAGAGCTATGGAAAGAGCAATGTTAGGTATACGACTGTCAGATAAAAAGAGGAGCGACTGGGTAAGATCAAAAACAAAAGTCGAGGACATAACAACAAAAGTTGCCAAACTTAAATGGAGCTTTGCAGGCCACACTGTTAGACAAAAAGACCAACGTTGGAATGCCACGATACAACATTGGAGACCTTACCAAAGTAAACGACCGAGAGGAAGACCACAGATGAGATGGGTTGATGATATTAAAAGAGTAGCCGGAACGAATTGGAAATATGTTGCTCAGGATAGAGACCGATGGAAGGAGTTGGGAGAGGCCTATGTCCAAACGTGGACGATAGAAGGCTAAGAAGAGGTACAGAGAGGGGCTAAATTATGGAATAAATTCATTTTCTCTAAAATCGACGACTTTGAAGAAAAATCCCGAAACAGGTCGATTTTTATTTTTAAATTACAATTTTTTTCTCATATATTTTTATACTAGTGTCGTCATCCATCTGAGCGTGATGACGTAATTGATGATTTTTTTAAATGGGAATAGGGGTCATGTGGCACCTCATTTGAAAGGGTGTTCAATTGTCTATTCAGTAATACAAACAATTATATCCTTATTTATACAGGGTGACCAAAATAATAATTTTTGAATTGAATTAATTGACGCAAAAAGAAGAATGTATGTAATTTATTTAACTCAAAATACATTGTACTGTTGCCAGTAAATAAAAAAAATATTTCACAAATAAACATTTCTTTTCGCTTAAATTAAATCACAGACAACCTCTTTGCAGTTTTAACATTTCATTTGAGCGAAAATCAATGTTTATTTGCCAAATAAACATTTTTTTCAATTTTCTAACAGCAATAGAAAGTATTTTGAGATAAATAAACTGTATACATTCTTCTTTTTTCGTCAATTAATTTAATTCAAAAATAATTTTTTTGGCTACCCTGTATAAATAATGATATTATGATTCAGAAATATGTTTATATTACTGAATAGAGAATTGAACACCTTTTCAAATGGGGTGTCACACGACCCCTATTCCTATTTAAAAAAATCATAGACTACTTCATCACGCTCTTACGTCATCACGGTGGATGATGTCACTAATATGAAATATATGCCAAAACATTGTAATTTAAAAATAAAAATCGACCTGTTTCGGGATTTTTCCACAATCCTCCATTTTAGAGTTAATTAATTTTTTCCATAATTTAGCCCCTCCCTGTATCATTATCATATATATTCATCACAATTTTTTATCAATTATATTATATACATAACATTACTTGGTAGTTGTGCACCTAAAACACGGTAAAAAATTAAATAATTTTTTTTTGTTTAGATAAATTAAATTGGTTATTATAATTTATGAATCAACTGACTCCATACTTGTAAAGTCAGCTAAAAGTACATACAAATAAAAAAAAACATTAAAATCCATTGGTTGGTTCCCAAGATACAAAAAACTGTAGAATTTTGAAGTTAATATTTCAATTTTAGGTCGCATGGATTTACATACTTCATTTCTAAAGCTTTATTGACGACTTCCTTGAAAAGCAAATAGAGCCAAAATTTTTTTATGAATACTTTGTGTCTTTAAAATTGAAAAAGCGCTATTTTCGATCATTATTTATTATAAACAAATTAGCTGTAAATTTAAAAAAAAATGTTGCTAACTTTGGCCCTAATTGACCTAGGCTAAATTACTCTTTTTTAAAGTTCGTGTAAAAATACCATCTTGTAGAATATGTAACAAAATGTTTGTGCCGGCCATAACAAAAAAGCTATTCAAATTGTTTATAATTAAAAATTGACGAGACTTTTGCATAATTATTTATTACTAATAAATGCACTTTTTATTAACTTTTTTTAAACAAGTTTGAAAGTTTAGCTTATGATCTTTTATTTGACACCTGCAGAATGGTTCTAACATTCTGTTTTTCTGACTTATTTTATTGCAAAAAAAGCTCTCTGGGAAAAACAATTTGAATAAAATATAAACAATTGAATAAATCGCTTCGAAATTTTTGTCACATATTACGCACTACAGAACCCTCATTTGACAAAAATTTCAAAGCTATACACTAATTTTTACAATAGTTATTGCAAAATTAATTTTTTTGCAATTTAGACCTTTTTTCTCAATTATATTAACAATAAATAAGTATATGAATCTGTGTAATACATCATTTTAAAGATTTTTCCATGCTCATGAAGATGTTTGTACTAATGTAACCACAAGGTACACTGTTTTCCATTGATTTGAGAAAAAACTGAAAAAATGCCGTTTTTCGACATTAAATTGTTTATAAATAAAAATGGCCGCCAGATCCTACGCAGGAAATAGTTACAGTTTGTTCTCATAGGTATTACCTGTCGAAGAACGCTTCAGTACCCTGGCTGCTCGAGTGTCACGAACAGGGTATATTTTTGCCTTATTACCCTGGCCTATACAGCAATAATTGAACCATGCGGCTAAAATATAATTTCCCGCCATTCTTGGCACTTCGCACGCGCACGCCATTCGTTCCACAGTTACCGTTCCCGGGGTTCCCGTTCGATCGACAGTTCGACTTCGACTTGATGATGACAGCTGGCGACCGGCGTCAATATCAACTTCAAAAATCTATCAGTGATGCCACAGCACCTAGGTATGACATCATCAAGAGGATTTTATGCGAACGGCTTGTTTTGATTACAAGAAATAGTTACAGTTGAGTCCGCGAGTCTTTACCCGTGCGTCATAATTTAAAGCATATGAAATAAGTCGGAAATTTACTAAACGCAATAGCAACTGACAGAAAGTGGGTATTATTCCGATCACGGGTTATAGTATAAAATTTGACGTTATCAAATAACTAGAATGTCAAATTTAAGTTTTGCTTTAAAATTTTGGTGTATAATTACAGCTACATTCGAAGTAGCTTAATAAATTATCTTATTATTATTGATTAATAAATAAATAAACAATTTATAAAAAAATTCAATAACATTTTCTTTTTGTTATTTTATTCACTTTGGCGGAACATTAAACACAAGCATTTCTTGTACGTTGTCAAAATGTATCGTAAAATAACTTAAACTTATTTATCATAAAATTTCTAACTCCAGTATAAAATTAGTTGTCAAAACAACTGTTTGTATATTATAAAAAACTTCAAAATGCAAAAATTCGACAAAATAACAGCAAAAAGTTCAACAAACTGACAGCCATAAATGTAAACAAACCAAAACGTCAGAAATTGTACTTAAAATATGTGAAAACATCCCCAGTCGTCTTTTTTTGTACCTATCTCTTTTCAATGCACTGAGTCTAGATGGTTCATAAAAATAACATGTGTTTTTACTTAATAACATGCGGCAGCTGGTTTGTCATGCGTGGAAGAGAATGATGCTAGATAAAAAGTATGTGTTTTATCTCGCCAGGTATTAATGACGCACGGGTAAAGACTCGCGGACACAAATGTATTTATGATATAAGTGTTAAAAGAGCACGTTTAAGGTACGCATGTGAAAGTTTGCAGAATGAGCGATAGCGAGTTCTGCAATTCACATGAGTGCCTTAAAAATGTACTTTTCAACACGCATATCATACAATATTTTTTCTACAAACGTAATTACAGGACAATATCTACAAAAACTTTTATTTGAACTTGACTGACATTCCAATTTTATATTTATTTGACATTACATCAAAATTGCATATACGGTCATTGGTCAATACGAACTGCAGTGCTTTAAAATTTTTTTAAAGCACTAGTGCCTTAAAGTAGCATTTTTAACGCTCGTATGGAGTGCTTAAAATTACATTTTTAACACGGTTGTAGAAAAAATAATTTTAACCATAATTAATAAGGATTTCCCATTAATAATTAACTACATAAGTGATGGAACGTCACACTTGGACATATTTATCTTTCATTTCTCCGTCTCCAAACACTCTCTCAGTCGTCGCTAAACAGCGACTACGGAAAACAACAACATAATCGTCAAAACTAAGTCATACACTGTCAAAATAAGCATACATGATAATAGTCTGGGCTGATTATCGGAGAATAGGCCATTTTTGGGAAAAGTTATTTACCAGCAATTTTATTGCTGGAATCGAATCTTAATATTGTATGTATCAATAATATAGGTATGCAAAGTCCGCAGATAGTGTGCTACTTTTTTTATAAACAAAATGGCGCCCGAAAATCGTGTTTTTTTCAATTTTTGCTCTATAACTCCAAAGATTTTAACTTTACACCAAAAACACCCAAATAAAAATTCACCGCAATTAAATTCTGCATAGAGACGTGCTTTTCCCAATTCACTTAGACGAAAACTTTCCCCGTAAAAAGCGGGTTTTTCCAACAAAATTTTTGATTTTCAACTAAAATTTTAGATAAGTAATTGTTAATCAATAATTAAATAACTTGGCAATGTAAAAGCCCTTTTTGTATAGATTATAATTCCAGAAACCAATGGAAATTAAATGAACAGTTTAGCAACAATTGAATTGTTAATTAAAAATTTACGGTCGCTATAATAACGACAATAATTATGATGCATAAGAATAACTATGATTTTTTCATAAAAAGACACTATACCTATCTAATGTACGTTACAGAATTGAAATTGGACTATTTAAGCGGCCTCAGAAATATTTTAAAATTATAAACAATTTTTTGGCCTATAAACAAATAGAATATCTCGGGAAATAATAAACTAAATTAAATTATAAAAACGGCATTCGAAAAACAGTGACAGGGAGCTTCTTTTAAAAGAAAAAATGTTTAAGTTTGATGAGTATTTCCTGAGATACAACCGGTCAAAGTTGACCGGAATTTACGGCAAATATATAAACAATAGGATCATAATTTTCAAACCATTACCTTTTTATTTTTTCCTCTTTCTCCACACCAATTTTCGTATCCTTAAAATACTCATAACATATATTATTATAATAAAAACTATCGATAATACGTGTGAAAATTGACAAAAATAGCAAAATTCCAATCAAAAATTAGGTTGGAGAAAATGTAACCCTCAAAGTTCAAAATCGGTATACGTTAAAAAAATGCATTTCCTCGGCTTCCCATGGAGCAATTTCCTTCATTCTTTTTTTGTTCCCAAGTAACTCGAGTAGAGCCATCGAACTAACGCATTATTAAATGTCAGACTTGCTTTTGTTTTGTTATAATTAATTAATTTATTTATTATAACACAAAATTTTAATTTGTTTAAATAAAAATTGTTTAAATAATTATACAGCTTTCAAATGAGAATAGTTATGTTTTTAACTTTAAAAGATACACTTGTAGTAAGTTTATGTAAAAAAAAGCCTAGAACTGGAGAAAATATGTAGTTTTCTGTTCTTATAAATAAATTAATTTATTATATCAAAACAAAAGCAAGTCTGGCATTTAATAATGCGTTAGTTCGATGGCTCTACTCGAATTACTTGGGAACAAAAAAAGAATGAAGGAAATTGCTCCATGGGAAGCCGAGAAAATGCATTTTTTTAACGTATACCGATTTTGAACTTTGAGGGTTACAGTTTCTCCAACCTAATTTTTGATTGGAATTTTGCTATTTTTGACAATTTTCACACGTACTATCGAGAGTTTTTATTATAATAATATATGTTATGAGTATTTTAAGGATATGAAAATTGGTGTGGAGAAAGAGGACAAAAATAAAAAGGTGATGGTTTAAAAATTATGACCCTATTGTTTACATCTTTGCCGTAAATTCTGGTCAACTTTGACCGGTTGTATCTCAGGAACTACTCATTATAATTAAACATTTTTTCTTTTAAAAGAATCCCTGTCACTGTTATTCGAATGCCGTTTTCACAATTTAAATTAGTTTAATATTTCCCGAGATATTATATTTGTTTATAGGCCAAAAAATTGTTTATAATTTTAAAATATTTCTGAGGCCGCTTAAATAGTTCAATTTCAATTCTGTAAAGTACATTAGATAAGTATAGTGTCTTTTTATAAAAAAAATCATAGTTATTCTTATGCATCATAATTATTGTCGCTATTATAGCGACCGTAAATTTTTAATTAACAATTCAATTGTTGCTAAACTGTTCATTCAATTTCCATCGGCTTCTGAAATAATATTCTATGCAAAAAGGGCTTTTACATTACCAAGTTATTTAATTATTGATTAACAATTACTTATCTAAAATTTTAGTTGAAAATTAAAGATTTTGCTGGAAAACCCGCTTTTTACGGGGAAAGTTTTCGTCGAAGTGAATCGGGAAAAACACGTCTCTATGCAGAATTTAATTGTGGTGAATTTTTATTTGGGTGTTTTTGGTGTAAAGTTAAAATCTTTGGAGTTATATAGCGAAAATTGAAAAAAAAACACGATTTTCGGGCGCCATTTTGTTTATAAAAAAAGTAGCACACTATCTGCGGACTTTGCATACCTATATTATTAATACATACAATAATAAGATTCGATTCCAGCAATAAAATTGCTGGTAAATAACTTTTCCTTGTATTTTGCTAATTAGCCCAGAGTAAAATAAATATTTAAATTCAGACGAAATATGAAACAGTGCATAAACCTTTCAGTGAATTTTTTTTTCGGAAATTAATAGGCTGGCTACTTTTTCACAGCTCAGTGTAGGTTTAAAGCATCTAACCAACCTAATATTGCATTCACCTAAAACCCCTTAAACAAGACAATTTAAAAAAAGTTAACAAAACCATCATGTAATAATATCATCAGTGAGATTAAAAAAAATTATATGCCAAACACAATAATTAAATAAATTTCAGAGTTACTTAAAAGTATAGAATAAAATAGGTACATATATACCTGTAAATTAGTCAAAGTTTAAACACAATAATTATTATTGTCATCAAAATTTGTCTAAAAAACTGCAGTTCAATTTTATTTAAAATATTCTCAAAGTCTTTCAAATAACCTTTGCTCAAAACATGGTTATTTCTCTTTCAATTTTTAGCTTCAATGTTAAAGGTAGGTATACCTAGTTCTTATCGGTATTTATCAAAAAAAGTGCAAAAACAACACAACACACACGAAAACGTTGATAGCGTTCTGGATTTAACTTAAACAAAAATACAAAACTTTCACAGAGAAAATTCTTTTTAGATTTTATGGTTTACACTTAGAATAAGAAATAAGATAGCATTCGAAATTGCGAGATCATGTATTATGGAGAGAATTCTCATCGGATAAATATGACGTGATAAGCTAGGCCTGGATCCCGCGTACCAAAAAAATTTGATTACTAGCAAGCTGAAAATTTGTTAATAACTTAACGGTGTCTAGTCCGACAAACTTTGATGTACGGGAACACTGGAACATAGGAAGTTTTAATTGTGGAACAGGTTACAGCTTTCGGACGTCGGACTACGAAAACGTCCCATGTATTTTGTCGGACAGAACATCCAATTGCTTTTTTAACCTTTCATTAAACTCTCATGCAAAAATCAGACTGCTATTTATCACCTGTCATAATTCCTTTCATTTGACATGTTCTACGTGTCGGAATTATTAAAATGCCCAGTTGGCGATAAATACCAGTCTGATTTTTGCATGAGAGTTTAATGAAAGGGTAACAAATCAATTGGAAGTTCTGTCCGACAAATTACATGGGATGTTTTCGTAGTCTGACGTTTCAAATTTTCAACCTGTTCCACAACTAAAACTTCCTCTGTTCCAGTGTTCCCATACATCAAAGTTTGTCCGACTAGACACCGTTAAGGTACTAACATATTTTCAGCTTGCTATTAATCAATTTTTTTTTGGTAGGCGGGATCCAGGCCTAAGAGGTCTTAGACAAGGAGATCCGCTATCCACGGTGCTTTTTAATTCTACTATTTTTGAAATAATAATCAAAAATAGCAGAATTAAAACGCCCGAAGCCATTTTCAACAATGAACGTCTCAATGTCTGGCCTTCGTTGATGATCTTATTATTCTGCCGAAAACAAGAGAAGAATTACGAACTGTTATAAAAATATTAGAATAGGAATCATAGTTTGATCTAGAAATCAACCAGGAAAAGTCAAAATACATGATATTCGGAAAGAGAGAAAAAAAGAAGGACAGTTTGCGTCCATATCTAATGAAATAACAAAGGAAAATATATTCGAGAGAGTGGTCAATTTTACGTACATATCTGGGGGTTATTATAGACGAAAAAGGTTAGGAAGGATAGAATTTGAATGCCAGATTCAACAATCAGTTTTTTACAGAAGCAATTGGATACTTTGTCGTATCTCATCGAAATAAATAATTTTTTTCTCTTGGTAATGTTTCGAAAAGACAAAAAAATGCTTCCTCTTCGAGTTATTTGTAATTTCTGTTGAAAAAACTGCCTTAAATAGTTATTTTTGGAATTCTTTTGTAAGAAACTACTAAATAATTTGGAATTCTACAAAAAATAATCTTTATACCTAAATCATCTTGGAGGAGACTACTAACTCCGTGAGAGCTTTATTAGTGGACTGTTTAGCATAGGGTGAATTTAAAATAAAATAAAAAAATAACAGTAAAAAAACCAGACCTTAAAGTAAATTGCAATAAAAACATCTCCTACCTTGTAATTTCTCGTTAGACAAGCTAGAGCAGGCCTGCTTTTCCTCGTACTGCTATTGCTGAGTATGTAGTATAAATCACTCGCGAGGACTATATTGATTTTCTATACACTTTTCGGAATAATTGTAAGTGATTGCTTACCAAGAGAGTTGGTTAGTGAGTAATGTCTTTAAAAATGATACCGAGTAGGTAGGTAATTATTATATACAAAAAACTTTAAGGTTTTTACTTGGAAAAAAGATAAAAATTAATACTCACTGAATTAGGTATTGGCCTACTCGTATATACGGGGTGTCCCAAAACTAATAAATAATTAGAAACAATGGAAATAATAGTTCTTTCCCTAATAATTAATTATAATATTAAAAAAAAAAAAATGAATTAAAATATTCTTTACAAAAAACAAGAAAATTAAAAATTATTATTCCTAGTGGTGTGGACGAACCAATACCTTTAAATACAAGTAAGAATATTTTGATAAGGATAACTGGATTCTATCTCGCTAAAACCATGGAAATCTTTGTTTAAATTTATACTAAACGCACAATAAAGATGCACGAAAAATAAACAACCAAAGGCAAGTTGAATGTTACAAGGAGCACTCACTCCCAAATCACGATTTACAATGCACATACAGTGTGGTGCAAATGTTTGGAATAAATTCGTTATTTCGTAAACTGGCAACTTTAAGAAAAAAATCCCGAAACAGGTCGATTTTTATTTTTAAATTACGACCTTTTGGCATATATATCATATAGTTCAGGGCAGAAAAATAAAAACGGGAAAAAAATGAATACAGGTATTTGAAGGTGCTAAATCGTAGGGGGGATATAGTTAATTAAAAATACATACAGAGGTACTCGTAAATCGACCTTATTTTTTTATAAACAAAGGCCAAAATCAGAAAATATTGTTTTTTGCCTATACCATTTTTAGTATCACATTTACAGCAAAAGTTGTTGTATTAAAGTTGTGTAACATGAAGAAAACGATTATTTTGAATTCTTACAAGTTAAAATCCACAAAAAATTAACCGAGATAATTGCAAAAAACCACGTTTTTTTGTACTATTTTGTAAATGTTAATAACTTTTACCAAATAGGTCGTAAGGAACTGATTATACCTTAATCATGAGGCAATTAAGTGCCTTAATTAGTGTACAAAATTTCAAGAAGATTTGTTTGTCAGTTTACGAGTTATTTTAAATGTTTTTCCCAGACATTGCATGTTTAAACAATCATTGTTGCCCTAATAGTATTGTCAGAGCTTTTTGGCAAAGTGCAATGAGTGATTAAAGACTAAAAGTACTAAGAAAGTTAAAAAAAAAGAATATATTTGTTGCTTAATTTGTTGAACAAGTCGATAAAAAAATGGTGAGTTTTTCCTTATAAATAATTAGAATATCTTTGTTATTTTTTCTGATAAATATTTATAATTGGTTGTATCCAAAAGCTAGTGAAAAAACACACATTAAAAAAGAAAAATCAACTTTCTAGGACCAATAATAGCCAAGTTATACTTTTTTTTTGAAAAATGACATCTCGATTGTTTATAAATATTAAGAGTTGAAATTTTTACAAAATGATAATAAATTTCTATATTTTATATTGCAATTGATAAGTACGGAATATCTCCTATTTAAAACGAGTAATAACCCTTTAAAATGAAGTTACTCACGCTGACTGAGCTGGGACCATGTGATGGGGAAGATTGTCGGAGTCCAGTTTCGCGCGTCGAGATTTTGCTATAGAAAGTTCAATTTGGAGCGCTTGAAAATTTTTATATCTCAGCTTTCAGAGAACGTAG
Organism: Diabrotica virgifera virgifera; assembly: GCF_917563875.1. Taxonomy (NCBI): domain Eukaryota; kingdom Metazoa; phylum Arthropoda; class Insecta; order Coleoptera; family Chrysomelidae; genus Diabrotica; species Diabrotica virgifera. The sequence continues at coordinate 1,159,410 of NC_065443.1, forward strand.
AGCCTTTATTTTTTTTTTAATTTGAATAACTCGATGAAAGAATAACAGCTAGTTAATTTTCATTTACCGAAAAAATCGGAAAATTCTGGAAAATGGAGTTTTTTATTCAACATTCATTTACAATGTTAACACTAATATATTTTGATAACTATTTTCATAAAATATTATAAATTTGTAAATAAATATTAAAATATAATTATAGTATATATCTATTTATATACAGGGTGGTTCATTTTATTCGCCTCGGTGTCTGTACGGAAAACGACTTGATTTAAAAAAAATCTTCATAGACATACAGGCATACATAGACATACAAAAATGTACGATTAAGTAATTATAAATTTTGTTACAATAAACATCTGTTTTAATATGCTGAATAGTCTATTATGAAGATCCAAGAAAAAAATTGTCACCGATTCTTAGATTTGTAAATATTTATTTTTTTCTAAACCTTTACATTTTTCTAAAAATTGAAATAAATCACAACACCCTGTACTTAGGTCCAGCCTAGCTTCTTTTTAAGGGCAATTTAAAAATTTCATCAGGTGTAGGGTGTTCCATAAAATAAATATATCTTTGATATACCACTCTTTTTTGAAGTACCCTGTATAATTCACATTATTTTTAGATTGCAGTGTTAATGGCCCGGTATATTTTTCTATGAAGAAATTTTTTTTAAATCAAGTCGTTTTCCGTACAGACACCGAGGCGAATAAAATGAACCACCCTGTATATAAATAGATATATACTATAATTTTATTTTAATATTTTATTCACAAATTTATAATATTTTAAGACAATATTTATGAAATTATATGTGTGAACGTTGTAAATGCATGTTGAATAAAAAAGTGCATTTTCCAGAATTTTCCGATTTTTACAATAAATGAAAATTAGCTAGTTGCTATTCTTTCATCGAGTTACTCCAATTAAAAAAAAATGAAGGCTCTACGTTCTCTGGAACCTGAGATATTGTAAAATTTTTCAAGCGCTCCAAATTGAAATTTCTATAGCAAAATTTCGACGCGCGAAACTAGACTCCGACAATCTTCCCCATCACACGGTCCCAGCTCAGTCGGCGAGTGTAACTTCATTTTAAAAGGTTATTACTCGTTTCAAATAGAAGATATTCCGTAATCAACTGAAATATAAAATATAGATATGTATTTATTATCATTCTATAAAAATTTCAACTCTTAATATTAATAAACAATAGAGATGTGATTTTTCAAAAAAAAAAAAAATATATATATATAACTTGACTATTATTGGTCCTAGAAAGTTGGTTTTTCTTTTTTAATGTGTTTTTTTACCAGCTTTTTGATACAGTCAATTATAATTATTTTATCAAAAAAATTAACACATATTCTAATTGTTCATAAGGAAAAAACTAACCATTTTTTAGCGACTTGTTTAACAACTTTTAAAAAACAAATATTTTCTTTTTTAACTTTCTTAGTACTATGAGTCTTTAAAAACTCATTTCACTTTGCCAAAAGCTCTGAAGATACTCCTAGGGCAACAATGATTGTTTAAACATTCGATGTCTGGGAAAAACATTTAACATAACTCGTAAACTAACAAACAGATCTTCTTGAAATTGGGTACGCTAGTATAGGCACTCAATTGCCTCGTGATCAAGGTACAATAAGTTCCTTACGGCCTTTTTGGTAAAAGTTATTAACAGTTACAAAATAGTGCAAAAAACGCGGTTTTTTGCAATTATCTCGGTTAATTCTTTATGGATTTTAACTTATAAAAATTCAAATAAATCGTTTTTTCATGATACATAACTTTCGTAAAATAACTTTTGCTGTAAATATGATACTAAAAATGCTATAGGCAAAAAACCATATTTTCTTACTTTGCCTTTTTTTTATAAAAAATGAGGTCGATTTACGAGTACCTCTGTATGTATTTTTAAATTAACTATATCCATCCTACCATTTAGCACCTTCAAATACCTGTATTGATTTTTACCCTGAAATCGCTCATATTTATTTTTCTACCCTGGTCTAATACTAATGATATCATCCGTTTGGGCGTGATGACGTAATCGATGATTTTTTTTTAATGAGACTAGGAGTCGCGTGATGTCTCATTTGAAAGGTTATTCAATGCTGTATTCAGTAGTATAAATATTAACACAATTATTTGTACAGGGTAGCAAAAAATTTGTAAATTATATTAGTTGACAAAAAAAGAAGAATGTACGTAAAATATTTAATTCAAAATATATTTTACTGCTGTCAAAAAAAAAACAGAACAAAAAAATGGTTTATTCGACAAATAAGCGTTGCTTGTCGTTTAAATTAAAAGTTAAATCTTCCAAGACCCAGGTGGTTGGCAGGAGCTGGTTTGAACATTGAAATTAAGCGAAAAACAATGTTTATTTATTAAATAAACATTTTTTCTGTTGTCTGACAACAGTAAAGTCTGTTTTGAATTAAATAGATTACATACCTTCTTCTTTTTGTCAATTAATTTAATTTTAAAAAAATTTTAGGACAACCTGTATAAACAATTATGTTAATATGTATACTACTGAATATAGAATTGAATAACCTTTCAGATGAACTATCACACGACCCCTAGTCTCGTTAAAAAAAACCATCGATTACGTCATCAAGCCCATACGGATGACCTTATTAGTTATACATGCCAAAATATCACAATTTAAAATTTGCACGGGAGTGCATTTAGATTTTCACTTCGGAAAAAATCAAACAAGATAAAACTTTTTGTAATTTCATTAAGAAATGTTTAATAAACAACATATCAAAAAGTTCTACTCGAGAAGTGGGTGCTTCATTTTTTATTAAACAAATGAACAGCGAAGTTAGATGTTTTTTTAAATAACTCCGAAAATATAATTTTTAGAAAAAAACTGACTTGACCATTGAAAAATTCAGAAAATTTTACAAAAAAAACTTATATAAAGATTTTTCTAAAATTAAATCTATAGCTTCTGTAATTTTTTATTTATAACGCTAAAGTCACCCTTCTCACACATATTGGCGCACTGTAAACTAGCGTTGGAAGAAGTGCACGGTTGAGTTTTTTTAATGTAATTCTTTAACTAATGGATCAAAAGAAATTTTACAAATTGGACATGAAATAAGATGAAATAAGCTATCTGATGGTTGTAACAAAAAGAAATAAAATATATGGACATAAATACGGTGTGGGCGGAAAGTGAGCCTAACATGAATTTTGTTTAAAAATGATTTAAAAATGTGTAACTAATTAGTACATTGTTTACCGGGTAGGAAAAGCTTAACATTCCTGGACGACTGTGAAGATTGCTAAGTCGAGGCGCAAGCCGAGACTTAGCAACATAGAGTCCAGGAATGTGGCTTTTCCTACGAGGTAAAACATACTATTTTTCCGCAAATCGTTTAAAATTCGACAGATATTGATTGATTTAAAAAAAACGCGATAATTTTATTCCCAAATAAATGGTGCTTTGAAATTCCTAATAAAATTACTTGGGTTACTATGGAAACGTATTGAGGTTGAATTGTCAAACTTGACGCTTATAAATAGAACACTAACAACTGTACGGAAATATCATTTCCTTACAGTAAGGAAGTCCTGACTTTTTCTTCAAGAAATTTTGACAGGAATGTCAAAATTTCCTGGCGATTTGCGGAAAACAATTTTACTTATAAAACTCTCAAATTTGCACAACTTACCTCTCAAGCATTTTACTAAACGATGTTTTATTCAAAAAAAATCTCAAAAATTTAATTCAAATAATACGATGTCTCAAAAAATGTAATTTTTGAAAACTTCGTAGTTTTACAGAATTCCCACCAGTTTAAGACGGTATTACTCAAGTTTGAATAAATCTAGTACAATTTTTTTGCTATTTTTTTAAATCTTGGGATGTAGTCTTTAAAAAACACTGAATTATTTTAGTTTAAAAATGAAATCAACAATTTCTTTTTGAGAAAACTAAGAAAGATAACAAACATGTAATACAAAAACCGAAAATTACCAGCTGAAAAAATGTATATACAGAGTGATCAAAACTTTTTTCTGTAAAACTTATCTAAAATACATTTAATAATAAGCTTCAAAAATAATAAATGTTCAACAAAAAAAATTTTTTTTAGCTCTTATACAGTATGTCTGCGTAACTTGGAACCTATTGATAACTTTTTTAATATCAGTTTTACGAAAAAAAGTTATTCTTTATAAAATACTCTGCATCGTATATAACATAAGATGCAACCATCAAATATCCAATTTTGTTAATTTTGTACGAGGTATGTCAAAAAATATGAATATCACTCAAGAGTAAAGTACCTTTATATTTCACAATATTGAAAATTTTTATAAAGAAAAGTTGTTTGGAATTAAAAACTATGTTCCAATATGTAATTATATCCTTCTAATCGAAAATTTGTTTTTTTTTAATATTCGTTCTAATACATTTTAATTTTTAATATTATTGTGAAAATTATTTGTTTATCTTTTTTTTTAGAATGAAATTCCATATTTGTTTGATTGGATTCTACTTGTTTTTCATTTAAATATCCGCCATTTTGAAATTTAAATTTTTAATCTGTAGTTCAGATTCAACAACCTGTTAAAAATAAAGACAATAATTGTTTTAGAAAAATGTTCTTTTTTATGTTCTTTTTATAAAATCCGCATTTTGGATCCGCCATTTTATAGTTTATAATGTTAACATTTAAGTTAGGTTTATCAAAGCTCTCAAAAATAAATATATGTAGAAATAAATACATTTTGTAAAGAAATTATGATTTACAACTATTTTTTAAGTTATCCGCCATTTTGGATCTACCATTTTATAATTTAAATTATCAAAATTTGATTCAGGTTCAGCAACCTCTCAAAAATATCCACATATATGTAAACAAACACGTTTTATAAAAAAATTCGGATTTTACAACTACTTTTTAAGGATTTTTAGGAAAAAATCCGCCATTTTGAATCCGCCATTTTGAATTTGTAAATTGTAATGTCAGATTCGGGTTCAGCATAATCAAAACTAAAATAAAAACTTTTTTATCAAAATAAAATGTTGGTTTCACCCATATTCTTAACATTATTTATACAAAAAAATTGTTATTGTTTAAACAATTAATAAACAATTAGCGGCGAAATTTGTGAGTAGAACTTTTTACTTTAACATATTTATAAACTAACAAAAAAAGTTTTAGAAAAATATAACCTTGTTTGATTTTTTTCCGAAACATTGTATCTTTTCGTTCGAATTGCACTCCCCTAATGATACTATCCAGATACTATCCATATATACTATAGTGCATCTTTATTGTGATTTTAGTATATGTATGTATGTATTTAGAACGATAGAAACTACATACTTAGTACCCTTTCAGACCAAGACACCGGTGCGTGTCCGCCACCAGTTTTCAATTGCAGCAAAGCATGAGCCACTAAAATCAGCCAGACACTCAAAAGTGGCTCGTCTGTTGTAGTCGTTCATTTAAAACAATGCTTTGCTGCCTGTGGCGGACACCGGTGTCCGACACCAGTGTCTTAGACTGAAACGGTACTTATCCTTGTCTAAATATTCTTACTTGTATTTAAAGGCTTAAAGATTATTTTTTGTAAAATTAAAATTCATTTAGTAGTTTTTTACAAAAAAAAATCCAAAAATCACTTTTTAAGGCAGTTTGTTAAACAAAAATTGCAAATAACTCGAGAAGGAAGCATTTTTCAAAAAAATATCAAGATAGAAAGTATCAAGTATTTATTTTAGGTGAGATTTGACTAAAAAATTTTATTCGAAGCAATTCAGGAAATTGTTTTTTATGTACACCTTACATGTACAGGGTTATTCACTATATTTTGACCCCCCTGTAAACTGCTTTTTTTTACAGAATTAGAAAAAAATGTAAAATAGAAAAGTTATTCGATTTTTAAATTATGATTTTTTGATTTATATATCGTACAAGTGACGTCATCCATTTGTGACTATTTTTTAAATGGGAATAGGGGTCGAGTGGTAGCTCATTTGAAAGGTTATTGAATTCCCTATTCAATAATATAAACATTAACATGATTAATTATACAGGGTGTATAAAAAAAAATTAAAATTAAATTAATTGACACAAAAAGAAAAATGTATGTAATTTATTTAATTTAAAATACATTCTACTGCTGTCAGAAAACAGAAATAAATGTTTATTGAACAAATAAAAATTCCTTTTCACTTAAATTCAATGTTCAAGCTGCCACCCATCTGCCTCTTGGGAGTTTGAACATTGAATTTAAGCAAAAATCAATGTTTTTTTGTGCAATAAACTTTTATTTCTGTTTTCTAACAGCAGCAAAATGTATTTTAAATTAGATAAATTACATACATTCTTCTTTTTGTATTAATTTAAATTGAAAAACATTTTTTTGGACACCCTGTATAAAAAATTATCTTAATATTTATTTTACTGAATAGAGAATTGAATTACCTTTCAAATGAGCTAGCACACGACCCCTATTCTCATTTTAAAAATAGTCGATTACGTCATCCCGCCCAGATAGATGACGTCACTAGTATGTTATATATGTCAAAAAATCTTATTCTAAAAATCGAATAACTTTTGTATTTTACATTTTTTTCTAATTCTGTAAATAAAGGAGTTTGCAGGGGGGTCAAAATATAGTGAATAACCCTGTACATATGAGCAATATTTTTACTTTTTCTATACTTTTGTGGGGACGTCTACCGATTTTCCGCAAATTTTAATATGTGGTTTCACTGCAATAAAAATGGCTCTCTGAATTTTTTCAGATTTTTTGAGCTTATGCGGCCATTTGTGAGCCTTAAAAAACTGAAAAATAGCTCTTTTTAACGCTTTTTGGAATTTTTTTTTCTAGAGTCATTTTAGATACGGATGTCTACATTTAAATTGAATTTTTTCAACTTCTGTCAGATGTCAAAGCGTCATTTTGGTAAAAATTAAAGTAGACCCTCTTTTTACCAAAAATGACCATGTTCAAACTGCTATAATAGTTCAGAGAAATAAGGCAAAAAATATCATGTTGGTGACACAACCCCCTCCAGGCCGAAACCAAATTTTTTGAGTAGTATGGACATCTATAATAATAACCTACCTATATGTTTCCTGCAGCCGATTTTGATGATATACATATGTAGTTATAAACAAATGAAGATCAAAAAACGGTAAATTTTCGCTTTTTTCTTCTATTACCAAAAAGTTAAGCATTTTAAACAAATTTGAGAGTAAGAAGCTTAAAAATCGTATAAAAAAAATTCAATATGGCGTTCGCTGAATATGTCTATCCTTATTGGTTGCTTAGAAAATTGCAAAATAAATCATAAATTCTGAGCTTTTATAAATATTCATAACTTACATAAAAATTAACTTAGAACCTTCTTATTACATGGAATGCTGATACTTCTTGTGCTGAAATTATACCTAAATTTCAAAACAATTGATCAAATAGTTTAAAAGTTATTTAATTTGTTTTTCCCAAATTATTTTTTTTTTGCAACGCTATAAGTCAGAAAATGATGAAGCTACAATAATACTTTGGATAGTTTATAAAAGAAGAAAATTCACGCTATGAATTTAATTAAAAAAAATTACAAAATAATAATTCTAAATATTGCAAAATTATTTTGCAAGAACATGTGAATTTAGAAAACGGGGGGCTAACTTCGTCGCTAATTGTCCTGGGACAATTATTTTTCTTTCTAAATGTGTATAAAAATCCAGTCTTTCTAAATATGAAAAAATAATTTTTCTACGGGTAACGGTTGAAAAGTTATTCTAATTGTTTATAAGTAAGCAAAAAATCGACGTGTTTTTGCAAAATAATTTTACACTGTTTAAAATTACTTTTTGTCATTTTTTTTAATTAAGTTAATAGTATAAATGTTCTTCTTTCATAAACTGTCCGAAGTATTAATGTAACCTCATAATTTTCTGACTTATAGTGTTGCAAAAAAAATGAATTTGGGAGAAACAAATTAAATAACTTTTAAACTGTTTGACCAATTGCTTTGAAATGTAAAGTATGATTTAAGCACCAGAAATCTCAGCATTCCGTGTAATAAGAAGGTTCTACGTTAATTTTTTACACAAGTTATGAATATTTATAATAACTCAAAATTTATGATTTATTTTGCAATTTTCTAAGCAACCAATCAGGATAGATATATTCAGCGAACGCCATATTGAAGTTTTTTATACGATTTTTAAGTTTCTTACCCTCAAATTTGTTTAAAATGGTTAACTGTTTGGTAATAGACGAAAAAAGCGAAAATTTACAGTTTTTTGATCTTCATTTTTTTATAACTATGTATATCATCAAAATCGGCTGCAGGAAATACAGAGAGAGTCTGTAATTTGGAATAAATTCAATATTAAAATACTAATTGTTTTTTTGAAAAATGCTCAGACCCATCCATTAGTATTTCAAATTGTCATTTTTGACATACAATAATAATGTATACAGGGTGTCCCAATTTAGAGATATGACGTCATCGTTGATTTTCTTAAATGGCAACACTGTCATTTTGATAGCTATTTTGATAGGGTGTATAAAGTAATACACAACTGCAAAATTTTAAATTTTTAGTCCCTACCATTTACAAGATAATAAAAAATAACAAAGTTATGAAAAACAAGTAATCAAATAACAATTGAATTTAATTATTTCAATTAAGCAAATAGTTATAATGTGGCCCTCAATTATTGTCAAATTGTCAATGGGCAACGTTATGAGCATTTGCTTATTTTAAATAATTAAATTCAATTATTATTTGATTACTTGTTTTTTATAACTTTATTATCTTGTAAATGGTAAGGAACAAAAATTTGAAATTTTGCAGTTGGGTATAACTTTACACACCCTATCAAAATAGCTATCAAAATGACAGTGTTGCCATTTAAGAAAATCAACGATGACGTCATATCTTTAAATTGGGAGACCCTGTATACATTATTATTGCATGTCAAAAATGACAATTTGAAATACTAATTGACGGGTCTGAGCATTTTTCAAAAAAACAACTAGTATTATAATTATTGAATTTATTCCAAATTACAGACATAACTTTTTATTTTTTATTATCTTATAAATGGTAGAGAATAAAAATTTGATATTTTGCAGTTGTGTATAACTTTACACATCCTATCAAAATAGCTATCAAAATGACAGTGTTGCCATTTAAGAAAATCAACGATGACGTCATACCTCTAAATTTGACAATTTGAAATACTAATCGACGGGTCCGAGCATTTTTCAAAAAAACAATTAGTATTTGAGATATTGAATTTATTCCAAATTACAGACTCTCTCTGTATATAGGTTATTATTATAGATGTCCATACTACTCAAAAAATTTGGTCTCAGCCTGTAGGGGGATGTGTCACGAAAAGAATCTTATTTCTCTGGACTATAAAGTAGCTTCTAATTAACGCAGCTATATTTAGGTATTAACAAATCGAAATATCTAGAAAGCATCTACAATTTTGTTTTATAAAATTTTTTTCGTGCTTCACAACTTTTCGAGCTACGGTCGTTTGAAAAGTGCCCTTTTTACAAAAAACGCAGTTTTTCGCATTTTCAAAGAGGTGTAACTTTTTTCTGCCAACTTCAAATTGCACGAAAAACTTTTTTGAAACCTCAGAAAAAACCGCATTTGTTGTAAAAAGGGCACTTTTCAAACGACCGTAGCTTGAAAAGTTGTAAAGCACGAAAAAAACTTTATAAAACAAAATTGTATATGTTTTCTAGATATTTCGATTCGTTACTACCTAAATATAGCTGCGTTACTTAAAAGCTGTTTTTATAGCAGTTTGAATAATATGGCCACTTTTGGTAAAAAGTGGGTCTACTTTAATTTTTATCAAAATGGCGTCTTCACGTTTGACAAACGTTGAAAAAATTAAAGCTAAAAGTAGACATCATTAGCTAAAATACGAAGCTTGCAAAATAATTTTCTGTGAAGGGAGACCTTAGAAAAAAATTCTTCAAACGGCTGTAAAAATTGCTATTTGTTTAACTTTTAAGGCTCACAAAATGGCCGCATGAGCTCAAAAAAATCTGAAAAACTTCAGAGAGCCATTTTTATTGTAGTACAACAAACTAAAATTTGGAGAAAATCGGTAGACCTCCCGACAAATGTATAGAAAAAGTAAAAATATTGCTCATATACATAATATAATATACTTAAGTAATTTATTAATAACAAATAAAAAAAGTTTGGTGCGGTAGGAAGGCAAAAAAATGATTGGTTTATGTTTGTGGATCTTATAATGGAAGCCGATAGGAAAACGAAAAACAGGAAGGTCCATAATGAGATCGATAGATTGTCAAACGTAGGAAAGAGTTTGAAAATCTCACAATCGCCATAACGCCGCATGGCGATTTTAAGATTTTCAAACTCTTTCCTGCAAAACCGTTAACGATTATTTATACTTCTCCAACAAATAGGCTTTTACAAAGATACTAATATATAAATATATACTTAAAATAATTATAAACATTACTAATTTTTACTTCATCAAAAAATAGGAACTTACCAAAATTTGTTATTTGTTTCAACAGTAGAATACACTCAATACGTGACAATACCTCAATCGCCGGTAGTCAGCAGAATACCAAAATATATGGTCGCTTGCTAGTAAGTTCAAAGCTTGTTTTTATTGTTTTTTGTCCAGTCTATAAAAAACAACTTTAAACAGAATTTAGAAATGAAAAAGAAACCAGCGGCGTACGCAATTAATATCAGATATTTCAAATTAAGTCCAAAATAATTTAGGTAATGATTAGTTTAGATAATGTTAGTTTAGATAATAATAACAAACATATAAAAAATAATGATTAAATAAAAACACGTATTAACGGCAATAAGAAACTGCAAAACCTTTATAAACTAGGTTTTAATATACAAGAAATCAGCATGAGGTGATTAAGGCCATTACATGGGTAGGTACATAATTCGCAAATATTTTACGCTGTGCTGTAGCGAACTCGGCTGGTTCAATGTTAGGTTCTCGCACAGAGGTTTTGTAGTAGGAGAATAGATGAGAGATAGCAGATTATTGATAGTATAAGTTTAAATTATGAGGTTTCTTGAGACAGTTTATCACTCATAGAGTTTTTGATGTAACAGAGAACCGTTTCCCGTAATGGCAACACCGCGAACTTGACGAGAGGTAAATGCATTGGATGTACTGTACATATGATTATCTGTGTACTTACAGTTTATACAGCTTCTATGGCACTATCACTTATTGCCTAGGTTGTAAGGCCACATACCACATATATTAATTATATTGTTATATTTGAGGTGAAAATTGAGGAAAGAAACTACATTAGTTGGAGCGTCTGAAATGCGGTGTGCATTCGACGAAGGTTGCAAAAAGACTCTTTTTGGTTTGTACTGTTTGTAGTTGGGCAACTTTTAACTTTGTTGTTTGGCGGGAAAGATAGTTGGCGGGTATATGGATAGCAAACGAGTTTTTTAAGGGACAGGTACACGGTTATAATGTGTTGAAATATTGGAAATATTTGTACACTGTAAAAATTTATGGGAAATTTATACAGTTATCCCGACCCAAAAAACCCCCACCTACCAAATTTCATGTTGTTATCTCATACCTGTCAGGAAATATTTAATAATACATAAAAAAGAATGTGTGTACTTTGTACGCACGCAAGAAGTTATACTTCTATTATATGATTTCAACGAAATAAATATATTGTTCTGAAGCTATTTCCTTGTGGCATTAACTGTCGTTGCATTTGATTGTCTTTTTAAAGACAGATCACATGCTATTAGTCTAAGAGCTGGGAGCTGATTTTGTGCGTGATAAGTAATACGGAAAAACTATACGGGGATATGTTGAATTAGTTGTGTACATGACTTTCACCAACGGCCGGAAACCAGAGTTGGGGCCGAGGGTAGTTATAAGGGGTCAAAGTCGCGGTTTTTATTATTTTTTTTATGACGCTCATGATCGAGATAGTTCACCAAAATTTGGGAATAAGTAGGTCATGACGTACCTAAGTAAAATCTCTAGGGGCTCAACGCTGCGTGGCCGACAAAGGGGTGGGGGTAGGGGTAATATAAAAAATATAAGGGGTTTTTTGCGACGTTCGTGATTGAGATAGTGCACCAAAATTTGGGTATAAGTAGACCATGACATAAGTAATTAAAATCCTCAGAGCCGGAAACCAGAGTGGGGAAGGAAGGTAAGTTATAAGGGGTCAAAGTTCCGTTTTTTATTATTTTTTTTGTGACGCTCATGATCGAGATAGCGCGCCAAAATTTGGGAATAAGTAGGTCATGACGTACCTAAGTAAAATCTCTAGGGGCTCAACGCTGCGTGGCCGACAAAGGGGTGGGGGTAGGGGTAATATAAAAAATATAAGGGGTTTTTTGCGACGTTCGTGATTGAGATAGTGCACCAAAATTTGGGTATAAGTAGACCATGACATAACTAAGTAATATCCCCAGAGGCGGAAACCACAGTGGCGGACGACGGTAGTTATAAGGGGGAAAAATCGCGGTTTTTATTATTATTTTTTGTTGCGCTCATGATGGAGATAGTGCACCAAAATTTGGGAGTAAGTAGGTTATGACGTAACTAAGTAAAATCTTCAGGGGCGGAACGCTGCTTGGGGTACAAAGGGGTGGTAGGCAGGGGTGATTATAAAAATATAAGCGGTTCTTTTTGCCGTCCGTGATCGAGATAGTGCACCAAAATTTGGGAATAAGTAGATCATGACATTACTAAGTAAAATCTCCAGGGGCGGAACGCTGCGTGGGGGACAAATGTTGTGCCGGGTCACAAAAAAATAATACACACTGCGACTTTGACCCCTTAAAACTACCCTCATCCCCAACTCTGGTTTCCGGCTCTGGGAATTTTGCTTAGCTAAGTCATGGTCTACTTAATCCCAAATTTTGGTGCACTATCTCAATCTAGCACGTCGCAGAAAACCACTTATATTTTTTATATTCACACCTACCCCCAACCCTTTATCGGCCATGCAGCGTTCCACCCCTGGAGATTGTACTTATTTACCTCATTACCTACTTATTCCCAAATTTTGGTGCACTATCTCGATCATGAGAGTCACAAAAAAAAATAATAAAAACGGCGATTTTGACCCCTTATAACTACCCTCATGCCCAACTCTGGTTTCCAGCTCTGAGGATTTTACTTAGTTATGTCATGGTCTACTTATTCCTAAATTTTGGTGCACTCTCTCAATCACGAACGTCGCAAAAAGACCCCTTATATTTTTTGTATTCACCCCTGCCCCACCCCTTTTTCGGTCACGCAGCGTGCCATTCCTGGAGATTTTGCTTAGTTACGTCATGACCTACTTATTCCCAAATATTGGTGCACTCTCTCGATCATGAGCGTCACAAAAAAAATAATAAAAACGTCGAATTTTACCCCTTATAACTACCCTCATGCCCAACTCTGGTTTCCGGTTCTGGGGATTTTACTTAGTAATGTCATGATCTACTTATTCACAAATTTTGGTCCACTATCTCAATCACGAACGTCGCAAAAAACCCTTTATATTTTTTATATTCACCCCTACCCCCACCCCTTTGTCGGCCACGCAGCGTTACGCCCATAGAGATTTTACTTAGTTACATCATGACCTACTTTTTCCCAAATTTTGGTGCACTATCTCGATCATGAGCGTCATAAAAAAAATAATAATATCCGCGAATTTGACTCTAGTTCCGGTCGTTGCTGAAAATCATCTACACAACTAATTCAACATATCCCCGTATAGTTTTTTCATATTACTTATCACGCACAAAATCCGCTTCTATCTCTCCGACTATATGATTTTTTTGTGACGGATATTCTTGAGTTGTAGTCCATTCTTTCACTGCTCTAAATTTTAAAGAAGCGCTTGGATTGACATGAAATTTGGCATGCGTATAGCTTACATGTCAAAGAAAAAAATGATATTGTGCCGATGTGTGCTTTTGCCCTGGGGGTGACTTTCACCCCCCTTTGGGGGTGAAAAAATATATGTCCAAAATAAGGAGATGGGTAAACTGACTAATTTTAAGTAACTTTTGTTCTATAGAGCTTTTTCGCCAATTCAACACTTTTCGAGTTATTTGCGAGTGAATATGTTCATTTTTCAACAAAATAACCACATTTTAAGACGATTTTTCGTAAATAACTCAAAAAGTAAGTATTTTGTCGAAAAAAACGTTCTTAGCAAATATATAGGTAGCTTATAAAAAAGTAAAAAAAAATGGTGTACGCATTAGGTTTCTGGATCTCGTAGAACCAGAGTTATAGCCAATGAAAAATAGATTCATATTCACCAAATTTCAAATAGAATATTTCGACGTGAAATATCCAAAAAATTAAGCACTTTTTGGGGAAAACCCATTATAATTTTTTTAAAGTATTTAAAAATAGCTTTATTTCTGTTTTTACGAAAAGTTTCTAGCATTAAATTTAAGCAAGTTACGCTCAAAATAAAAGTTGGTCCCTTTTGTTTTTGGAAAAAAAAAATCGGGAAGACCAACCCCTAATTAGCAACTTAAATGAAATTAATCGTTACGGCTCCACAAATTAATTTACTTACGTTGTGTTTATATGATCTGTAATTTTCATCGATTCAAATTGCTTATTTTTGAAAAAATTTGGTTTCAAAATAAAATTTTTAAAAATTTAAATTTTGAAAAATATGCTTTTTTCAAAATAACCTAAAAATTGTTAGAGATACAAAAATCTCGAAAAACAAAAAAAGTCAGATTGGCTTTTCTGAATATCATGTATTTTTTTGTTTTTCTGTTAGACAAAAATTGATTAAGATTTGGTGTTTCTAAATTTGCATACATTCGTGATCAGTGACTCGTTCAACCCATATTAACTACAGCCCTTTCAATAATAAGGACTTTGAACCGATGAGACTTACAGATCATATAAACAATATATACACGAGTCAAGAAACTTGTGAAGTTGTAACGATTAAGTTCATTTAAGATACTAATTAGGAGGTGATTTTCTCGATTTTTTTACCAAAACCAAAAGGGACTAACTTTATTTTGAGCGTAACTTGTTTAATTTCGATGCTAGAAATTTTTTTTATAAAACAAAAATGAAGCTTTTTTAAACACTTTAAATAAGTTGTAATGAGTTTTCCCCGAAATTTGCTTCATTTTTGATTATTTCACGTTAAATTATTCCATTTGAAATTTGACGAATATGAACCTATTTTTCATTAGCTACCTATATCTCTGCTTCTACTGTAGAGACGTGATGTATATCTGCTAAGAATGCTATATTTCTGCTAAGAATGTTTTTTCGACAAAACACTTACTATTTGAGTTATTTGCGAAAAACCGTCTAAAAGCGTGGTTGTTTTGTTGAAAAAAATGTACATATTCACTGCCAAATAACTCGAAAAGTATTGACTTAGTGAAAAAACTCTATAGAACAAAAGTTACTTAAAATTAGCCAGTTTATCCATTTCCTGACTTTATTTGGACGAATATTTTTTCACCCTCAAGAGGGGGTGAAAAGCACCCCCAGGGCCAGGGACGCGCCAAGTAACTTCGGCGCCGTCGTGCGAAATATTTATAAGCGCCTTTACCAAAATTATCAATAGTAATTGCACAAGAGCTGTAAAATTCTAGAATAATTTTAGAGATCGAGTGCAATTTGTTGCGATTATTTCATGAATAAAACTGTTCAAAACCAAAATTTCATTTATTTAACAAAATTTATTTATGTAAGTACAAATTAGTACAATTAAACACACAGTTGTTATAAGTGTTTGACGGTTGAAAGTTATCACTTTTATAATTTTTAAAACATTAATTGTCATTAATGTCACTGAATGTATTTTTTCATAGCAACGAAGGGCATCTGACTTAATATACTTGACGACGAGAAATTATCAAAAATTATCACTAGTAATACCACTAGAGGTCAAATTATTTCCGGAAATTTTTTTGAGATCATGAATATTTTGAAAATTTCCCGAGTCGCAGACGAGGGAAATTTTCTAAAAATATTCATGATCAAAAAAAAATTTCCGGATATTAATTTGACTTCGCGTGGTATTCGGTAAGAAAATTCCACACCAAATTTGCATTTGAAAATCCAAAGCTGCATGAACAGATTAATAGCGCGCCATAGCTTTGTCAGCAATTATTTAGGCTTTCAAATTCGTAATTTCTACTCATTGTAGTTGCATAGGAATACCATTTCAAGATAGAAAATAGTATATTCTTCAATTTTACATAAGTTTTGAGTAACTACAAGTGATAGAAAATGAATCAAAACTAAATTATGTAAACAAATAAAAACCAGTCTGTCAAAAATGTTCTGTTATTGTAAACGTCAAAAAATTTCCACTATAATTCGCTGTTGGGTACCCCACGAGCAAAAAATTTCCGATAAAATACCTCCGTTACCATGGTGATCTGTCAAGATAACGTATTTTGATTGGTTCAAAATTACAGGTGTGGAATTTTCAGTTTAATTTTTATTTCTGTAGCTTTTTATTGGCCAGAATCTCGTATGAATGAAATAATCAGGGTAGAAATACTATAATCAATCACTCCTTCACATTTCAACGTAGAAAACTATGAAATGTCTTCTGCATCTAACTAGATTTTTTTAAGGAAACAATAAGTACACAGTATTTTTATAAAAAATAATATAGTAAACACTATATTGCACAATAAAACAGAACAGAATAAAAACTATGTTAAATTTATAAAACATTACTTAAAATTAAAATAGCAAGATTTTCTATCCGCTCCTGACCCATCCTAGATCCTAAGTCTTAAGGGGAAAGGTGCAAAATGTCGCCTGTCAAAATTTTCAATGGGTTTTAAATGTATTTATGTTTTACGAATCCTGAGAAAAATAATAAGTATTATGAGGGCCGAAAGTCCCTTAGAATAAAAAAAAAGGTTTCTTTTGAATGAAATATTTGCACTAAAAATCACACTAAATTTTCTCTTATATTTTCACCCCTGTAACTTATTAAAATAAACATTACAGAAATTTTCAGGGACTTTCAGCCCTCAGTAATAATGTAATCTTTCATTCTGCGTTTAAATTTTTCAGAAATATTTATTAGTTTTCTCAGGATTCGAAAAAAATTAATATGTACATGTAAAACACATTGAACATTTTGACAGGCGACATTTTGGGCATATGTCCATAAGTAATTCTTAATTAGTTTTAGTTTAGAAAATGATCTCCCGGCTGAAGCTACAGAAATCGGTATAGTTAATAATATACGTAACGCAATAGTGAGAATGAGTGGGCTAAGTTATTTTTTGTAATGTAATTAAGTGTTTTTACTACCGATGTTACCTTTCCGTTGCAAATTTGTAGAAATTGTAGTTCGGTTAAAAGTTCCGTTCCGTCTATATCTCTCTCGTTTCGACTTTGTCAGTTACCGCTTCTTCAAGTTTTTTACAAAAATTAAATTGATCTTCATCAGAATACTTGCCGAAATCCTCAGTATTCCACAAAAATTTGAAAACATTGGCATGGGAGGATAACAGTTCAAACCTCTCATTTACAGATAAAAGAGTAGTCTAGCATTCCAAGAGAACAGTTGACTTTGAATTTTAATTATTAGTTTTCAATTGGCTGATCTTCATTTTCATAGGAAAATTGTTTTTTATTCTTCGTGGCCGTAAGGTTTCTGCATTTTTTTAAATTTCGCATCTACGTCCAAGACAGTTTTTCTCAATAGAATATAGTAACAAATAGAGAAGACAAGTAATAATAATAATAATAATATTTATTCATCCTTTAAGACATACAATGTATAGGACATGTCATTAGTTTTACAAACAAAGTAACAAATTTACTACAAATTTAATAAAATTCACCATTGGTATTAGTAGAAAAATTTTTGTTTTTTATGTTTATTTTTTGTTTTTTTTAAGCTTAAAAAAATATTTGGTTTTGCATTGAATATTTATTTAACTCTTTGCCGACTCAAAGGGCGCCTTTGACGCCTTGGCGCCGTCGTGCGCCGCACGACCTTGCCCATATGGACGGCGCGTCCCTGCCCAGGACAAAAGCACATATCGGCACAATATCCCTTTTTTTCGTTGACTTGTTAGCTATGTGTATGCCAAATTTTATGTTAGTCCAAGCGGTTCTTTAAAATTTAGAGGTTTTGCAATATTTTACCGTTAAACAACGGACTATTGGGGTTGATTTCATGTAATCGAATGAACTATCTTTCAAGTAAGTCGGAACACAACTCATAAATATTGGCAATATCATTTTAAAATCTTCTACTTCTTTAAAATGTATAATATATGTCTGAATTGCCAATATAAATGAGTCAGATTAAATAAACTATTAGAAGAATTTTTTACTTAGCAACAACATTTTTGTTTATTTTAGTAATATTTTGTATTTTGACAACGGCACCCGATTTGGGCGTCGAAACGTTAGTAAAATTATTTTTCAATTTAATTGTGGCTTATTCCCCAATATATAATTAATCAGAAATAAATATACTTAAAAGTTTATTTGTATTTTATTTAATTAATAAACTAATTTTGATATTACCACTTTCAATAATTTTTTATTTAAACAACACTAAAAATTAAAAAAAAAGAATGTGTGTGTACTTTGTACGCACGTAAGAAGATATTCTTCTATTATAAATATAATAGGTAATTTAAACGAAGTAAATATAATTAAAAGGTTATTTGTACTTATTTTATTTAAAAATCAAACTAACTTTCTTATCTACCACTTTCAAAAAAGAAGAATATCTTCAAAAATTGTATAATAATATACTTACAATCATAAAATCTATAAAAAAAAATAAAAAAATAATAACTTGCTTGGGGCTTGAACCCACTTCACGTCTACCGCGCTGTACGAAAGTTGACGCCATTTCAAACTGCACCACATTCGCGTATACGTCATATGGGAATATACACAAACTAAACGTTTACACCATAAACTTACATGAATTTAATAAAATTATTAGTTTGATTTTTGTCGAAATAAAATACAACAAAATATAAGTAAGAAAACGATATATGAGATGAAGATTTGTAGAAAGTTTGTTCGTAATCAGATTTTGTAAATTAAAGCATTGCCTACTAATAGGTAACTACATTATTTTGTTTACATTTTCCAAATAGATAGGTATTGAAACTATTAGGTATTTCCAACTGAAACATTTAGAATTACGTACCTACGGCTTTTCAAAACTATTTAAAAAGTCACTATAATTATAAATTTGATTTTATTTCTGTCCACACATCAATAAAAACTAATATATACAATATTTTTGTTTACCGATACCTCCATATTGAACAATTATTGACAGATCATTTCAAAATTTTAACACCCAATCAGAGCCCGTATAACGACTAATACCATACTGTCGGTGTGCGCATGCGCGCGGATCAATCAAATTTTACCCTCAATCGATTCGCCGCTAAAGAAGAATATCTTCAAAAAGATAACAATCATCGGCCCTGTCAGGATTTGAACCCGAGACCTTCGGGTTATGTAGTCGAATGCTCTACCAATAACCCATCAGGTTTTTGTTTTTACGGCTTCTGGGACGTAATTACAATCGACATAATCGACTGATACATACATAAATTTGATGATTTAGCAACTAACAACATACTGTCAGTGTGCGCATGCGCCAGGGTATGTAAAAATTCACCCTCGTGCCTAAAGAAGTATAGCTTCAAAAAAAGTTTAACTTTGACACCCTGTATCTCGGTTATTATAAACTTTGTACTAAGGTAAGTTAGCTTAAATCGGCCTTTTCTTATCCTCAGGAACCTGAGGTTAAGCTATGGCCCATTCTTTACCAAACATTCTGTATAGGCATAGATAAAGAATCCATTGCACCAAAATGTTGATTAACAAACAATATACACTGTTTCAAAGAGTTTTAATAGTGAAATAATTGTAGAATATTGAGTTCAATCTTTGTAAATGGAATTTTGTTTCGACATGCCGCACTGGGGCCCCTGAATGTCAGGGGCCCCGTATAATTGATACGGCTGGTACGGCGGTAGCTACGCCCCTGCTCATTGAGAACTAGAATAGTTAAGTGCTAGTTTTCTCCACCTTGCTCTATGGTGTTGAAGCCTATGAATGAACAATGACAAAAGAAACACAAAAAAGAATCCAAGCATTCGAACTCTGTTGCTACCGTAAAATGCTCAGGACCCTAACAACACACAACATTCCAGGAATGTACTACCAAAGTTCTATCAATATTTGAATGTCCTGGACATTTAGGGAACATTCGGTGAACATCTGATTAAATTATTCCTGGAATGTTACCATAAGACATTCTGTGAACATACTACCAATGTTCCTATATGTACATTTTCAAATTCACGGCGCATGTATTTGTGCATGGTAGCATTGTGCTTAGAGAGGGCATCACGTGACTGAAAACGACCAATGACCTCACTTCGGACTTCGGCCATCTTGGGCTTGGCCACCTTGCCGTGCGTGATCGTTGTTTGTTTGTATTTGTACTTTTTAAGAATATTTTTTAATTCGGATACTTTTATAATAACTTTAATAGTACCTATTATTAACATAGTGCATAAAATCAGTTGGAGTAGCAGAAGCAATGTAGATAAAAAATCTGCAGGAATAACGTTTCAAAGGTTAGTATATGCAAATATGTAAACAAAGGCATGCCCCTATTTCAGAAAATATCCATTTATTATTTTAATAATTAAGCCACAAACTTGCTTATTCCTAACTAAAATAGTAAATAGAGATAATAGCAAACGGATTATTTGTAAAATTAAATTTTTTTTTGCTAATGTATGCGTTTATAAACAGGATGGTAGACCACACACTGTAATAGTACCAACTAATGAATATACAGTATGAATAGTATAGTCGGTTCGCTAAACTTAGTCTCAGACACAACTGGCTAGTGATTTTAGTAAATAATTTTGACAATTTGGTAAAATTGGCAATAAAAGAATAAGTAAATAGTTAGTAATTTTGGCAAAATTGGCCAAAAACAAAAAAATTACCTACTAAAATCACTAGCCAGTTGTGTCTAGGGAAACGACTATACTAATAAACAATTTCTAAGCTGCTTTTTATAATATTGTTAGTTCATTAATCATATTTTTTATTTAAAACTAAAATTTGTTAATAATGCTCAGTAATGCATATATTTTGTATTTTTAGCTTTCCAGAAGATCCTGCGAAGAAGGCATGAAGTATTGATCAGATTTGTTAATAGAGCAGTATGTTCAAAACATTTTTTAGAAAAAGATATTGACAGAACTTCACTTTCAACTGTTCGTTTGAGAGACTGTGCTGTTCCAATAGCTTATATCACACAGGTAATATGCTTAACCCAATTAATAATACAATTACAATATACAGTTGGAAAAATTAAAGAATAGGGCTTTTCATTTACAGTCATTTGTTTCGAGCTTCAGTCATATGTCGTATAATCCGTGTTGTATTAATATTATACACAGATTATATAACATATGACAGAAGCTCGAAACAAATGACAATCGATGAAAAGCCCTATAGGGCTTTGTTCATTGTCATTTGTTTCGAGCTTCTGTCATGTGTCACATATATTAATATATCTACGTCATACGTCTTTGGTTTGTATCATTGGTTATATCAATAACGTATGAGGTAGATATATTAATATTATGTTACACATGACATAAGCTCGAAACAAATGACTGTGAATGAAAAGCCCTATAACCATGAACGATCACATCAATCACTTATTTTGTATTTGCTGTCTTTTTCTATAAATCACAAACGTTTGTTATAGAAAAAGATCATCATCATCATCATCATCATTGGCTCGACAGCCCTTTCTGGGTCTTGGCCTGTTCCAGGATTCTTCTCCACTCTGATCTGTTTCGTGCTTTTTTTCTCCAATTTTTTATTTTTAAGGTTTTTATATCATTTTCTATTTGTTCTAAAATAGAAAAAGATAGCAAATACAAAATAAGTGATTGATGTGATCGTTCATGGGTATAGGGCTTTTCATTCACAGTCATTTGTTTCGAGCTTTTGTCATGTGTCACATAATATTAATATATCTACGACATATGTTATTGGTATATACAATAATACAAACCAAAGACATATGACGTAGATATATTAATATTATGTGACACATGACAGAAGCTCGAAACAAATGACAATCGATGAAAAGCCCTATTCTTTCATTTTTCCAACTGTAGATACCGTTGCTCTTCATTATCTACATCAGAGATCTAAGTTGATATTGTTGCCCAATTACAATAAATTTTTGAATTCATTTTAAGTCGAATATATCACATAATTATTGCGAAGTAGATTATACAAGAAAACAGATTAATATTGAATGTAAATAAATAAAAACATCAGAAATAGAAAACAAGAATTAAGTTATAATCTTAAGTAAATAATAGTAACTAAGTAACTAGTAATTAAGTAAAAAGTAAATAATAAAAACAATAAATATAATAAAACAAAATACTTATTTGTTTGTGAAAAAGCTATTTCTTTGTGACATTTTTGTAATTATTGTAACTATTTTAATGGGGAAATAAGCCACAATTTACTTGAAAAAATAACTTTATTATGGTTTCTACTTCCACATCGGACGTCGTTGTCAAAATACAAAATGTTTTATTATTTTCTTTATTAAATATTATTTATTATTTATTTAAATATTATTTAATTTATTATTTATTTTATTATTATTATTATTTATGCATATTATTACCTGTAAATATTTCTTCTGATTGTTAATTGTAAAGGATAGAAAAATTACCAATTATTTTATTTTCTTTTAGAATCAGCTGAGAGAAGTGGTCTACGAAAAACCAGGAAGGAAATGGAATATGTGGCTATGAAAGGCAAAAGAAAGGTTTACAAAGCAAATGTGACACATTTTTTTTATAGGAATATCAGTAAATTACATTAAAAAAATGTATGAAAAGATTTTTTGCAATAAAAATGTTTATATTTATCAAGGATGTATTATTTGGTATGGCCACATATCGTCAGTGATGTGACAATACCTCCTATCTGTTTTTTCATGAGATTTGTAAGATAGACTAAAAACTTGTTTGGGCCACCTCCTGTTTTCATATATTTTTTGACTTGTTTTGCAGTAAATTTAACTATCTATTTACTACAAAACAAGTCAGAACTTACGTATGAAAACAGGAGGTGACCTTAAAAAATGTTTTTCGTCTCCTGCAAACCTCATGAAAAAAGATATAGGAGGTATTGTCACATCACTGACGACATATTTCAGAGAATGTCTAAAAAATATACTGTGAATGTTCAAAGAACGTTCGTAGACATTCATGGAATGTTCCAACAAGACATTTAGTGTAAAAAATATACTGTGAATGTCCAAAGAACATTCATGGAATGTTCCAACATTCATGGAATGTCCCAACAAGACATTCAGTCTAAAAAATATACTGTGAATGTCCAAAGAACATTCCTATACATTCATGGAATGTTCCAACAGAACATTCTAAGAATATTTAAAATGCTGACACAGCACTTTCCTGGGACTTTCCAGGGACATTCGTGTGCATTTGGGGACATTCCAGGAATGTTTTCAATGTCCTGTGAGTACCTTCTAGGAACATTCCTGGAATGTTTTGTGTTATTAGGGGAATAACCTTCATAAACAAGGAAAGAGAGCTTATTCTTATAATAAAAGCACGGAAAACACAATATTTTGGGCACATCGTAAGAAATCAAAAGTATGAACTGCTCCAACTTACAATCGAAGGCAAAATCAACAGCAAAAGGGGCCAGGAAGAAGACACAACTCTTTGCTTAAAAACCTACGACAATGGACTAATCTCTCCTCCATAGAACTACATATTATTCGCACAGATTATTCTAACATATTCTGATAATTATATATACAGGGTGATTCATTAAGAATGTCCAATCTCTGAGTTGTAGATTCTAGACCTCAAAATATTAAGATTTAACCCAAATCACTTATATAAAATGTGCCTCGTTATTGAGTTACAGGGTGTTCTATTTAAAAATTTAATAACCATTTATACCCAGTACTTTAAAACTATTTGATATATCCTTGTCATACTTTGCAGAAAGTGTAGTTGCCGCACACCCTACTAATTTATGATAAATAGTCGTTTCTGGCTACTATCAGAGGCGTACGACAGGGGACAGTGCATGGTTTACCCTTCCCAAATTCTACGCCTCTGGCGAAATTGCTATTTTACTATTTTAGCACAATATTTTGATTTTCCAATACTTTCTATGTAAATAATATACTCTTCATTCGTAACGTTAAGGTATTTAGTTTTCGAGATATTTGAAGTTGAAAATGAAACTTTACAGTTATTTTGATTAATGTATTGTGCCCCTTCATTTTTAACTTCAAATATCTCGAAAACTAATGATTTTGTCGATACGAATGAAGAGTATATTATTTGCATAGAAAGTATTGGAGAGCATCGATGGAGACAAACAAAAAATAATGACCACAGAGGAAGAAAAAATAGTCATAACAGACAAAGAGATGAAAGAAGCAATAAATTCCATGAAGAACAATAAAGCTGGAGGACCAGGAGGAATTGTGGCGGAACTAATCAAATACGGAACACAGAAATTAAGAAGAATGATATGCCGAATCATGGAAAGAGCAATAAATGGAGAGGACATCCCTAAACAATGGCAGGAAGCCTACATAACATCGATATACAAAAAAGGTAACAGAAAAGATTGCGAAAATTACAGGGGGATAAGCGTCATCGCTACAATGGGAAGACTGTATGGCAGGATCCTCAGGAATAAAATAGAGAAAAATATAGAAGGTAAAATCGGAGAAGAACAAGCAGGTTTTACAGCAGGGAAATCATGTCTAGATCATATCCATACAATACAACAGACAATAGAGAAAAAAAGAGCTAAGAACAAAGATGTACACATGGCGTTTATAGACCTTAGGAAAGCATACGACACCGTGCCAAGGAAAGAACTGTACAAAGCAATGACTAAAATAGGGATACCACCTAACCTAACACAAGCAATCAAAAACATGTACAGTGGAAATGAAGTAAATATAAAAATCGGAAACAAGGTAGTTGCTAACTTCAAAACAACAAAAGGATTACTACAGGGATGCCCAACGTCACCGACTCTATTTAAAATATTTTTAGAACACGCACTAACAACTTGGAAGACAAAGTGTAGGGGTATGGGAATACCGATAAGGGACGATTATCTCTACACATTGTGTTTCGCAGACGATCAGGTGGTGATGGCTCAAGATGTAGAGGATATCAGTTACATGGTAAGAAAACTAAAAGAGGAATACAAAAAGGTGGGCCTGGAAATAAATATATGAAGAAAACGGAATACTTAGTAATATCGGAAGAAGACGTAAAAAACTTAGAAGTAGAAGAACAAGTTGAAATAAAAGGAACGAAGAATTTTAAATATTTGGGCTTTATAATGTCGAAAAGCGGAACAACAGAAGCAGAAATAAAAAGTAGATTGGGACAAACAAGATCTTGCATCAGACAACTCCATAATGTAATCTGGAATAAAAACATCAAGGGAAAAACAAAACGAATGATATACCAAACAATAGTAAGAAGCATCATGACATATGCCGCAGAAATTTGGGTCATAAACAAAAAAACCCAAAAAAGCATTCTGGCAACCGAAATGGAATACTGGAGAAGATGCGGTGGTCTCACCAGAAGAGACAGAATAGCAAATGAGGAGATAAGGAGAAGAATGCAAGTGGAAAAAGATGCCCTGCAATATATAGACGAGAGAAGACTGAAATGGTACGGCCACGTACGCAGAGCAGAAAACACTTGGATAAACAAGGTTGCAGAATGGAGCCCAAGAGGAACGAGAAGAAGAGGACGACCTAGAAGATCTTGGAAAAATGAAGTCGACGAAGCCATGTCTAAGAAAGGATTGGAAGACGGAGACTGGGAAGATCGAAAAAAAATGGAAGTCCTGGCTGACGGAAGGGAAACGGCATTAGCTGTAGACAACCCTTTATATATATATAGTATTGGAGAATCTAAAAATTATGCTGAAATGGCGATTACATCAGTGGCGTAGAATTTGGGAAGGTTCAACCATTCATTTCCCCCTGTACGCCTCTGGTAATAGACAGAAACGTTTATTTAACATAAATTAGCAAGGTGTGCAGTACCTACACTTTTTGGCAAGTATGATACGGCAATTTCAAATACTTTTAAAGTACTGGGTACAAATAATTTTTAAATTTTTAAATCAAACATCCCTATTACATAAATATTAACTATTTGTATCCAGTATTTTAAAAGTATTTGACATATCCTTATCTAACTTAGCAGATAATGTAGATACTGCACAAACTACTAAAATATGTTAAATAAAACTTTATGCCTAGTACCAGAGGCGTACGACAGAGGAAAGTGAATGGTTGACTCTTCCCACATTCTACGCCACTGGCGGAATTACTATTTTATTGCAATTTTTCGATTCTATAATACTTTCTATGCAAATAATATACTCTTCATCCGTACCGATAAAATCATTAGTTTTCGAGATATTTAAAGTTAAAAATGAAGGAGCACAATACATTAATCAAAATAGCTATGCCGTTTCATTTTCAACTTCAACTATCTCGAAAACTAATGACTTTAACGTTACGAATGAAGAGTATATTACTTACATAGAAAGTGTGGGAAAATCGAAATATTGTGCTAAAATAGCAAATTCGCCAGTGGCGTAGAATTTGGGAAGGGTCAACCATTCACTTCCCCTGTCGTACGCCTCTGGTAGTAGTCATAACAGTTTATTTATCATAATTTAGTAGGATGTGTAGTACCTATATTTTCTGCCAAGTATGACAAGGATATGTCAAATAGTTTTAAAGCCTTGGGTAAAAATAGTTATTAAATTTTTAAATAAAACACCCTGTAACTCAGTAACGAGCCACATTTTATTTAAATGATTTGGATTAAACCTTAATATTTTGAGGTTCTTAACATTCTTAATGAATCACCCTGTATAAAGATAAGCGCCCTTAAAGATAAGGCTCCGTAAGAAGAAGAGGAAGTTAAGGAAATATTTAGCTCCGAACAAGGTACTTTCTTCTACGAGTAATAACAATAAACCATTAACATATTCTCTTTATTAATAACATTTACATTATATTACATATTATACAGGGTGTGAAATCTTACTAATATTATAAAATAAAACATAAATATTATGTAAGCCGGAATAAAAAATGATTATAACACATCTTACAGTTATTGCAGCACCCTGTACTATCACAATAAACATCTATTTAATGAATACATTTCTTACACGATACATGATATGTTTTCTCATAAGTGCGTTACATTTTTTTTGTTTTTAAATTGTACATTTAGATATTATATTGACAATTCCAGGTAAAAACAGAAACGAAACAATCACTACAAGTTTATTATAAATAGCCCTGGATCCCGCGTACCAAAGAGAAGTTTATTAATAGCAATCTAGAAATTTGTTCATAGCCTAACGGTGTCAAGTCGGACAAACTTTGATGCATGGGAATACTGAACAGGGGAAGTTTTAATTATGCAACATTATAAACGTGTCATCCTGACAAGTTTATGGTTGTGAAAAATAGCATATTGTTTTAAGTTTATTCAATAGGCAACGTTATAATATATGAAAAGATGTTTGTCCTACAAAAATGTTGGGCATTTTAACGAATCCAAAACTAAGAACATGTGAAATAACAGGAATTAGAATTATGTTGGTGATAAATAGTATTATAGTCTAAGAGCTAGTGAACCCTCCGACTAACGGTCGTCCTATAAGGCTAGAAATTATTCTAGTGATAATTCATAGCACACCAAGGCTAAAAACCATGACCTGGCAGGCCTCAGCGGTGCACGTGTATCTACCAGGTGAATCGAAAAGTGAAAATTTAGGGAGTAAAATAAACTTTCTCCTGTAAGGTTTAAATTTAAGTATGTGTCTGAGTAAGTCATTTAGAAGAAATGTGTACAATGACAGGCGATTCTGAAGAGCATAAGACCTTGCCAGGCGAGGGGAAAGATTAGGGGTTTTTCCTAAAATTATTCTTTTTGCTTCGAACAAATTTGTTTTAGGTTTTTTGAATCATTCCAAACAGAAAACGTCTTTAGTAATTTTTCTCTTAAGTTAATAGTTTTTGTTATATAAGCGATTGAAAATTTTGAAAATTGCGAAATCGGCCATTTTTAACGTTAAATCGGACATTTATCTAAAAATTTCAATGTTGCCAAGGTACGTATATATTCTTTAAACATTGATTGATGAAATCCCGAAGAGTTTTTTGCAATAAAATATCGAAAACCCCTTTGCTTTTTTAATTGCTAATCAAGCGGGTGCGACACTGTAGTATAATTGAGGACGTTTGAGTGTGCATAAATTCAATATCTCGAGAATGGGCAAATTTCAAGAAAATCCTCAGACAGGTCGATTTTTATTTTTGAATTAGGACTTTTTGGCATATATATAATACTAGTGACGTCATCCATCTGGGCGTGATGACGTAATCGATGATTTTTTTAAATAAGAGTAGGGGTTGTGTGATAGCTCATTTGAAAGGTTATTTAATTCGCTATTCAATAATATAAACATTAACATAATTATTTATACAGGGTGTACAAAAAAATTTTTTCTTCTCTTTGTCAAATTTAATCAAAGTTAATTTAATAAAAAAAATTTTTTTGTACACCCTGTATAAATAATTATATTAATGTTTATATTAGTGAATAGAAAATTCAATAACCTTTCAAATGAGCTATCACACAACCCCTACTCTCATTTAAAAAAATCATCGATTACGTCATCACGCTCAGATGGATGACGTCACTAGTATTATATATATGCCAAAAAGTTCTGATTTAAAAATAAAAATTGACTTGTCTGAGGATTTCTCTTGAAATTTGTCCATTCTTGAGATAATGAATTTATGCAAACTCAAACGTCCTCACTTATACTACAGTGTCGCACCCGCTTGATTAGCAATTAAAAAAACAAAGGGGTTTTCGATATTTTATTGCAAAAAACTCTTCGGGATTTCATCAACCAATGTTTAAAGAATATCTACGTATCTTGGCAACATTGAAATTTTTAGATAAATGTCCGATTTAGGGTTAAAAATGGCCGATTTCGCAATTTTCAAAATTTTCAATCGCTTATATAACAAAAACTATTAACTTACGAGAAAAATCACTAAAGACGTTTTCTGTTTGGAATGATTCAAAAAACCTAAAAAAAATTTGTTCGATGCAAAAAAAATAATTTTAGGAAAAACCCCTAATCTTTCCCCTCGCTTGGCAAGGTCTTATGTTCTTCAGAATCGTCTGTCATTGTACACATTTCTTCTCAATGACTTACTCAAACACATACTTAAATTTAAACCTTACAGGAGAAAGTTTATTTTACCCCTAAACTATGCACTTTTCGATTCACCTGGTAGATACACGTGCACCACTGAGGCCTGCTAGGTCATGGTTTTTAGCCTTGGTGTGCTATGAATTATCACTAGAAAAATTTCTAGCCTTACAGGACGACCGATAGTCGGAGGGTTCACTAGCTCTTAGACTATTAGTAGAGGAAATGAAGCTGAAAAAATGGCAAAACCTCGCAATTTTTACGTCCAGCATCGATTTGTACAAAAATTTGTGATTATGCTCATTACACCCTCTAGTTCATTTTCTATATTTAGCCGTTGTACGCTTTTGGTTTTTTAAGGGTGAAAACTACCCCTAATTGTAAAAAATTATAAAATAACATTTTAAACTTTAATATTGTCAACATTTGGTTCTTATTAGTTACATAATGATTGTTTTATGCTTTCAGATATACTATCATAATATTTCAACCCTTAAAACCACCCTTGTTGGAGCTATATATAAAAAATTTACTTATCCTAAAAGAATAATTTCGGCTTGCATCGATTTACATAAAAAGTTGGGATTAAGATCATCTCACCCTGTACTTCATATCCTATATCATTCTCAAGGGCGTCGATTATTTTTAAGGGTGTACACTACCCCTTATTGTCAAAAATTATATAAAAACAATATAAACTGTGATATGGGTAAAATTTGGTTTTTTGATTGGCTAAAAATAATGATTGTTTTATACTTAAGGATATAATATCATAGTATTTCAACTCTTAAAAACCACCCTTAATAACATTACAGTTTTTATAAGTAGATATTTTAATAGATCTATACAGAAAAAGAAGTAGAATTAAAGAATTACAAAAACATTTTTTAAATAAAAATACGAATTTACAAATATGTACAAATACAAATACAAATAGTTTTTTAGTCAGCTTCCAGTATACGAACCGGTTCTGTGGTATAGGGCTTTTCATTCACTGTCATTTGTTTCGAGCTTCTGTCAAATGTCGTATAATCCGTGTATATTAATATTATACACAGATTAGACAACATATGACAGAAGCTCGAAACAAATGACAATCGATGAAAAGCCCTATTATACATACATTGAAAATTATCCATAAGCGGACTATTCGAATTTTTCGAAAAAAAAACTCGTTTTATAAACATAGCTCCTTCATTTTTGGCGATAAAAAGTTTTTTCAACAATTACTTTGTAGAATTTTTGAAGAGTTATAATACTGTGTAAACTAAATTTCCTAAGATCCCTTAGTTTTTAATTAGGGTGGGTTTAAAGGGCTCAAATAAGGGGGTGTTTGCTCGTAAATAGAGGTTTTAAACAGCTATATCTCGCTAACCGTTCACTGTAATGAAAGTCTATGTACAAGAGAATTTTACTTATCAAAAAAGCTACAATTTAGTTGCTTATCATTTTTTTCGAATCTCCATTATTTTCGGAGATATTTTGAAGTAAATGGTAAAAAATGGGAAATTCCAAAAATTTAATTTTTATTTAAACTCCGATTTTTCTAAAACTGGGCACTTTCAATAGGTCAAACTTCTTGGGTGTATTGAAAATACAAATATAAAAGGAATTACAGAAAAGTGAAGACCAATTTTTAATTATGAGGATAGTTAGGGGGTTGTTTTCACTGATTTTTTCATAGAGAAAAACAGGTACCGACCTTTTTTTGATTATAAGTCGCTTAATTTTCAGGCTAGAAACTTTTTATTACTATTTTTTGAAAGCCCAAACTGTATATTTAAAAAAATTGTTTAGGTTTTCCTCGAAACATGCAAAGTTTTTCCGTTATTTTACTTTGAATATTTCAAATTATGCATTTGACGAAAAAAGCTAACTTTTAACATGCCGTATCTCGGTTTGTATTGGTGTTAAAGATAAAACAGAAAAATAATTTGGTTTGTGTTACTAAAAGATATAATTTTAATATCTACAGTTTTTTTTATTAAATGCATATTTTTCGAGGTATTCTCACAAAACCCTCTAAAAAAGTCGATTTTTTCATCGAAAAACCGTTACTTTCAAGCGCGAATAACTCGAAAAATATTAGTTTTACGAAGAAAATGTAAAAAACATATTTTTCTTAGAATTACATTTTACATCGATATACATGGTTAAAATGTAATAGAAAATTCCCGCCCCCGAGATGGGGTGGCAACCACCCCCCAAGATTTTAGCATACAGCGGTGTTTCAAAATGTTATGAAAACTGCAGGAAATATGAAAACTGAGTTGTAAAAAAATAGAATTTAAAAATTATGTTTCCACAAGCTTTGCACAATATCGCTTACCTGGAAATCGGTGATGTTTAGGATATGGTAAACTTGTAGATCCAATGGGTGACTCAATTCTGGACTCCTTCCATGGAATTCGCGATGCACGTGGAACGCGGGACGGTACCGTCAAGATCACGAAAGGGAGTACCTTTTTCGTTGAAAGCTTGAAGCGAAATCACAGTAGTGGTACCTTGTCCTTAAAGTACTTAACGCATGTCCAGTTTTATACATGCGTACCGAAAGCGCCCACATAACAATTTCATGTTCTTAGTAGATTCATAGAACATACTTTTCAGAAAAAGTATATACTTAGAATATGCGTAATTACCATTGCGAATGTGCAGAGCATATACTGAGTATATACTACATTACAGTACTTAAACGTTCTATGTATATACTTAGAATGTACTACCGCACTTCTTTTCAGTATATACCAAGAACATACTTTTTAGAAGATTCTAAGGAGGTGCTATAAACCTTCTATTTATATACTTAGAATGTACTATCGCACACATTTTTAGTATATGGGAAGAATATTCCAAAGAAATGCTATATACCTTCTAGTTACATACTTAGAATGTACTAGGGCACATATTTTTAGTATATGGGAAGAATATTCCAAGGAAGTGCTATATACCTTCTATGTATATACTTAGAATGTACTATCGCACATATTTTTAGTATATGGGAAGAATATTCCAAGGATGTGCTTGGGTGTTTTCAACATCACCCAATCTCATCCTAGGTTCTACTAATATATTATATTTACATATTCTAATTACATATGAGAATGTATTATTACATTCTACAATATTACGTAAAAAGTAAGTATAAAATATATAAACTTTAGTTAGTTATATAGGTACCTATGTATAATAAATATTATATGGGTAAGTAGCCTATATATAAAATATAAGTAATATATTTAGTTATTATGTGCACATCAAAATAAAAATGCTGCTTATATAATTATATAATAGCCAAATATATAATATAATATGTATGTAAATTACTAAAATTTATAGGTATCTATATACATTATACATACTTTTACTTACTAGGTATTTAGGAAATATTGAAGTACCAATATGAATTTATTATTTTCAAGCTGCTTTTATGTTCTTAAAATGTTTTAGTCCTTGTAGCTAGAAATACAGTCGCTTCGTCCTCACAGCGTAGACATAAATGCCTTAGCCTTAACTGTACTGGAAACTATTTTCATATTTTGCCTTTTTGTTACCTAGCCCCTTCCCTTGTGCAGGTATAAAATATGCAATGCAAGGGTCAGAATGACAATGAATGGCCGTTTCCGGATTCCCGAAAATTATAGGTAAAAATATTTTTATGGTATAAACTCAAATCAAAATGGTGTATTCATTTCAATTGAAAACGAAACGAGAATTTCTCATTTTTCTTCAATAGAATTAAGTTTTAAACTTTTTTACCATACAATTAAAACGGTTTAAAAAAATGATGAATTAGATAGTTCAGTAGTACCTACCAAAATACCTAAATTTTATTAATTATTCTTAACGCGAAGTTGATAATCTATAGGCTAACATTATTCTTCTTCCTATAGGTACATACAGTATATTCTTTTTAAGATATTTTAAAAGTATATACAAGTATGTTTTAAGCATATACTTTTGCATATACTAACGCATATACTAAGAATATTCGATTAAGGTATATTCTAAGAATAAACTTTTACGAACATTCCGATATACTACGTACACGAATGTGCTCAGTATATTCGGTGCAAGAATATTCTTCGAAGCACATGCAAAGAACATGAAATTTAGAATTTTTTTTATGGTACATGCTATGCTTGTACTACGCATATACTAAAAAGGATATACTTCGACGAATGTTGGTAGGATATGCTTAGAACATGATGCGAACATCATTGTTATGTGGGCGATAAGCTTTGAGCTTGTGGATAATTTTAAAAATTGACATTAAGAAGGTTATTCCGCGTCATTTTACACGGGGCATACCAAAATAACTAAATATAATTAAATTGTCTAAAGCTTATTCTACCCAAAAATAAATAAATAGTAGAATCATAGCAATATTAAAATAAAGAAATAAGGATTCCCGAACAAGCGGCATTATATAGAAAATGATCCTTGGACTATTCATTACCTTCTGTGAAAATTTCAAGTAAATCCATGCTGGACGAAAAAATTGCGAGCCAAAATGCTTCATTTCCTCGACTATATCGTATCTATATAGGGTGAGGCAGATAACTGGCCTATTAGAAATATCTCGAGAACTAAAGGTAACAGAATCATGAAAATTGGAATAAAGGGATTTTGAGGGATGATCTATTAAATGAAAATATTTTCATCTCTTTGCAACTTCCGGTTACACCGGAAGTTGTTTATAACTTGTTTTTTTTTTAAATGGGACACCCTGTATATTTTAACATTTTTGGATTCTCCCCAATATCTTCTTTCTTAAAATATGAGATTTTGTAATACTATACAGGGTATTTTAAAAGATATTTATGTTTTTTTATTAATTTCGTAGCAATATTCACACCCTGTAGAATTGTAATAGTTTGACATTAAAAACTGCTTACGTTCAAGTGATTTCTAATATAGTCTATTATTGTTAAGATTCATTAGTATAGCTTATTTTGAAATTTTATTATACAGGGTTGGTCGAAACTCGGAATGAATATTTTCTGAGTTTTCTTAAATAGAACACCCTGTATTTTAGTATTGTAATAAAATGATATTTCATAGTACTTTTTTATTTTATAAGTATTCCCTATACCTAACTGCTTTAATTTGTGAGTTATTGGTGATTAAAGCTAAACATTAATTGCAACAAAATATACGTAAAATTTTATTAGGTTGGCCGTGAAAATATTCAATTACAAACTCTTTTTCAGAAATAAATACATATTAATCCAGACTGATCCTTAAAATTACCAATAATGGTTTAGCTATCAAAATACCTACATAGTTAAGATTGTTGGTGCGACTAACAATTAAGCACAAATTAAAGCAGTTAGGTATAGGGAATGCTTAAGAAATAAAAAAGTACCATAAAATATCATTTCATTACAATACTAAAATACAGGATGTTCATTTAAGAAAACTCAGAAAATACTCATTCCGAGTTTCGACCAACCCTGTATAATAAAATTAAAAATTTAGCTATACTAATGATTCTTAACAATAGTAGACTATATTAAAAATCATTTGAACGTAAGTAGAGTTTTAGTTGTCAAACTACTACAATTCTACAGGGTGTGAACATTTGCTACGAAATTAATAAAAAAAAACGTAATTATCTTTTAAAATATCCTGTATAACATTACAAATCCTCATATTTTAAGAAAGAAGACATCGAAGAGAATCCAAAAATGGAAAAATATACAGGGTGTCCCATTAAAAAAAAACGAAGTTATAAGCAACTTCCGGTATACCCGGAAGTTGCAAAGAGATGAAAATATTTTCATTTAATAGATCATCCTTCAAAACCCCTGTATTCCAATTTTCATGATTCTGTTGCCTTTAGTTCTCGAGATATTTCTAATAGGCCAGTTATCTGCCTCACCCTGTATATCAGTATCTATATATAGATCTGATTTAATGATATAGATTTAATGAAAGGTTAAAAAATCAATTGGAAGTTCTGTCCGACAAAATTAATGGGAAGTTTTCGTAGTCCGACGTTCGAAACCTGTACAATCCAACAAGTGAGTGCTGGCGGGTTGCGCGTAGAAAAAATTGAAAAGTGGAAGGGATTGCTCATTGCTCATTTCTATTGCTATCGGCTAGGAGTTCACATGGTAGTGAATAATATCTACTAACGTGTTTTTCAGAGCTCAACTAAATTTTTGATACGACAACCACGCATTTGTGACACTCGCGATTACGGTTACCCGCAGGGCCGTAACTACGATGTTGGGGGCCTCGGGGTAAATGCGATCTGGGGGCCCCTACCGGGAGGTCTGAGGAAATTTACCCCCTGCGTAAGGGGGTTCAGAAAAATGTTTAATATTTAACCCCTTGAAAGCGGATTTTCCCTCCTGTGTGAACACCACACTATCTTTTTTCTTTTTTTTTCAGCATATCCTGCAATAACTATAAAATTAGCAGAGCTAATGATTACATCTTCATCTGTATCTGACATTGCTGACGGATTATCAACGAATGCGTTCGTTCGCTACAATGTAAATAGTCCTACTTTGTACCGAACGAATAACCAAACGAACACCTACGAATTCGTTCCTTCGTTCGTGTTCACTTTGATTTAAATGCACCTTAAGGTGCCTTAAGCTACTGCAGTGTGAGCCGAACACACTCAGTGAAGCTGGTCAGTGTACTGGTGGGACTGATCCTAATGTTTGAGGACTGATTGGGCCCCTGGGGCCCCTATTCCGGTTGCATTTTAGTTTATATTTCTCTAAAATAACTAATTTCCTGTCACAATTTATATGTTTACGAAAGGTTTAGGTGCCCCGGCTTAGTCCGGCCCCTCTTCCAATGGCATTTTGTTTTATTACGCCGAAATAACTAATTTCCGAAGTAATAATCTAAATTTTTATGTTAAGGTCTCGGAGCCCCCAGCTTAGGTCAGGCCTCAGGGGCCCTGTTCTGTTCCAAGTGCATTTTAGTCGAAAAGACTAATTTCCCCAGTGAAAAATTAAAACTTTTTAAAAGGTCCTTTTGAGTTATTTGAAATTATTTAGTTAGGATCGGCTGTTAAATATTTCCCTC
Organism: Diabrotica virgifera virgifera; assembly: GCF_917563875.1. Taxonomy (NCBI): domain Eukaryota; kingdom Metazoa; phylum Arthropoda; class Insecta; order Coleoptera; family Chrysomelidae; genus Diabrotica; species Diabrotica virgifera. The sequence goes on from NC_065443.1 coordinate 1,195,886, forward strand.
GCTAAAATTTATGCACGGCCAACCAAACCGTGGCCCGCTTGGTCGTGGGCCCCGGGGCACTGCCCCGGTTGCCCTTCCGGGTTACAATGGTAGTTACGGCACTGGTCACCCGCCAGCTCTTGCTTGTCGGATTTTACGATATAGACAAAAATGCTGGTGATAAATAGCAAGCTAATTTCGATTTTTTATGTACAAATTATATTTTGTAACGCAAAAAGGTATAATATGTTGGACAAAAAGTTGGGGAAAGTCGAAGGAAATAAATAGAACATTATATTTTTTAGAATGACTTAGTTGCATATTGATAACACACTCCAAAAACGGTAAGAGGTAAGTTTAATATATGTATCAATTTACTTAAAAAAAATTGATATTTTTTGGGTGGTATTTGTTCTAGAGGGCACCATTGAGTTTACTTCCGTCTTGAGCAGTTAGTTATTTTATTAGTCGAGTTCACTCCCGAGCGAATTTACAATAAACTAAGGATAATATTTTTCTGAAATTTAAACATTGTAGCCAAATAGCAGTTTTATCGTAAAGCAATTCGAGAAGTTTTTCCAGACAATAAACGTAAGGGATGCCTGTTTAACTTGAGTCAAAGTTGGTACAGAAAAAAATCAACAGTTGGAACTGTTCGACGAATATTATTTAAAAAACGCTGCAGAAACAGATTTAACTAAATACCTATATGTATAACTTATATATTTGTTTTACCATTTCTCAAAGCCGAGGACGTTGGGGATTGCTTTGCCACAGAACTTGTTGCAATTCAACCAGAATATGAAAGAGTGGTTAAGTTTAGTGACTAGTTCGTTAAAACCTATATTGAAGAAACATCAACATTTCCTCCTCACATATTATGTCTTTACAAAGGACAATAAATGCATGTGAGTCTTTTCACTGTCGCTCTAATGCTTCATTATACAACACATCCAAATTTTAACCAGTTTATTTATGTTCTTCAATATTTTCAACTAGATGCTTATATCAAACTTCAAAGTATAGATACCGTTGTGACAGTGTACGATAGAAAAGTGATATTGAGAATAAAGATATCTTTCATGTTTTTAGGGTTCTCAAAATGATAGTAGAAAATGTCATAGAACATGTGACAGTAATCTCTTAGAGTTTTCTAATTAGGTGCATTAGAAAATGGAAAATTTCCTACAAAAGTTGTAAAAATTTTTTCCACAATCACATCTTAACCCTGTAAAATGACGTTGAAAAATGTGAATATGGCCAAAATTCGGTGTTTATAAAATAGACGTAAATATGACACATGCTTTATTATAAGTACAGTAAAACCTCGATATAACGGACTAATTCGGGGGACAGGATGTCCATTAAAGCCGAAAGTCCGTTATATAAAAACAGGTTTAAAATCAATGAATTTTTTTTGAAAATATGTAGGTACTGTATCTAGATATAATGTACAAATCTGTACGTTAAAAAAGGAATCTAGTTTTATTTGCTACTTTTTTACTTTTCTACCTCATCTAAAAACTTTCTGCAATGTACTAGTTTGGTTGCTAGTAAATTATTCACTAATCCATGGGTTGAATAAGCGATGTCTTTTTTGGAAGAAATATACAATTAAAGTTGCCATCTTCTGAATGACGAATATTTTCAGGGGGATAAGCAGGAGTGTGGTCTAAAATGAATAATCATTTCACCTCTTTCGGTGGTATTTCCAGTTTCTTCTCTTGGAATTTTCTCACTCCAGGTACAAATTCTTTAAAATCCAATTTTTGAAAAAATCTGTGATGAACTATGCCTTATTAGAGCTATACCTAATGACCTAATATGAAACGGGCAGATGATGCATTATATCTTTGACAACTCTAGGTTTACGAGATTTGTCAACAATTATAGCAGCCAATCCATGCGATCTATCGGGTTTAGCATAAAGCAGTGCCGAGATCCTGTCATTGCTTATTTTTTTTTAGAATTCGATTTTTCATATTTTTTTTTGCATTAATTTTTTTTTACATTTGATCGCATTTCTTGTCCGTTATATCCGAAGTCCGTTAAATAGAGGTCCGTTGTATCGAGGTTTTACTGTATGTGTATTTAGCAAGCTGTATTTGTCTGTGTGAGCACAAATCTATTCAACAATTTTAAATATTTAGAGTTGGAATTTGGGTAAGCTGCTTTGTTTGTATCCGTAGAATAAGTAAACAGATTTTGAGCTAAATCGAAATAGATATCAATTGTAATTAATTGTGGGTACTTTTGGCATAGAATAATCATCAATTATTGCAATTTCAAAAATTATTTTTTTAAATTGTCCGACTATGAAATTATTATAACTATTTAGAATGGGAAATAAGCCACAATATTATTAAAAAATGATTTTTATTAACGTTTCGACGCCCAAATCGGGTGCCGTTGTCAAAATACAAAATACTATTAATATAAACAAAAATGTTGTTACTTAGTAAAAAAATTCTTCTAATAATTTATTTAATTTGACTCATTTATATTCTTGAGTTGGGGTTGATTTCATGTAATCGAATGAACTATCTTTCAGTAAAGTCGTCCCAGGAACGCAACTCATAAATATTGGCAATATCATTTTAAAGTCTTCTACTTTAAAATGTATCATATGTATCTGAATTGCCGATATAAATGAGTCAAATTAAATAAATTATTAGAAGAATTTTTTTACTAAGCAACAACATTTTTGTTTATATTAATAGTATTTTGTATTTTGACAACGGCACCCGATTTGGGCGTCGAAACGTTAATAAAAATCATTTTTTAATAATATTGTGGCTTATTTCCCATTCTAAATAGTTATAATTGTAAAAATGCCACAAGAAAATAGCTTCAGAACAACATTATGAAATTATTTACCCATTATTTTTTTCGGACAACAGTAATTCTTTGAAAGGACTTGTTTATTTAATTAAATGGCCTTTTTGTCGGAAAGCTATTTATCACCAACATTTTTGTCTATATCTTATAGGTTTCGAACGTCAGACTACGAAAACTTACCATTAATTTTGTCAGACAGAATTTCCAATTGATTTTTTAATCTTTCAATAAGCTATCATGCAAAAATCAGACTGCTATTTATCACCAACATAGTTCCTGTCATTTGATATGTTCTACATTTCGGGCTCGTTAAAATGTCCAACATTTTTGTCGGACAAACATTTTTTCATATACATATTATATAACAGAGGCGGCCAAGCTTCTTGATAATCCTAGCCATTTTTCAAAATTTGAAATTTTTCGCCAGGCGCAATTGAACAATTATTTAAAAAGTGTTAAAAAAGTATTAAATTTTTCTCACTGTTTGGATTTCACGAAATTTAAAGTGAAATAAAATGGTCACATGTTGTTTTAAATATGCAAATAATTATACAAGCAGCCTTTATTAATTCGGGATACTTCGATTCTTCATCATCCTTTCATCTTTTTCTGAGACGGCCTATTGGTTTTTGGTTATTAGCATGTATTTCATCTTCTCTTTCTCGAGTTGTCTTCACAACTCTCGAGTTGTGAAGACAACTATCTTATGTCTCTTATAGAATGAACAGACTACACCTAGATTATCAGCAAAGGCCAACAATAATTTTGATCCTTGATTCGCAAATCCCCCTATCAGCTTAAGTGATAATTAGTTATCACATATTCTAAGGTCAAATTAAATAGCACCTTGTCTAAGTACTGCTGTTACACTTATGCCCGGTTGCACCAACAGATCTTAAGCTTAAGTCGAGAATATCATAAGAATTAGTATAATATAATTATAATATATTACAATAAGAATACCATAATATAATAATAGATATAATTGATAATAAGGTAAGAATCTAAAATTATGGTGCAACGTAAGTGATACTCAAGGAGGCCCTATCTATAAGTAGAGCTTAGCTAAGCTGGAGCTTAAGATCTGTTGGTGCAACCAGGCATTAGTCTTTTATGTTTGTTGTCAGTAATTGTAAGACATTTTGGAACACAGAAATTAAAAGTAAATCAGGTGCATTTATTGAAAGCCGCAAATACTCCTTCAAAGAGCCACATGTGGCTCGCGAGCCACAGATTGGCCACCCCTTTTATATAACGTTACCTATTGAATAATTTTAAAAACAACATGCTATTTTTCACAAGCATAAACTTGAAAGGATGACACTTTTAACCTGTTCCACAATTAAAACTTTCCTTGTTCCAGGGTTCCCATGCATGAAAGTTGGTTAGACTTGACACCGTTAAGCTATGAATAAATGTATAGCTTGCTATTAATAAACTTTTCGTTGGTAAGCGGAATCCAGGACTATTACGTAAGCGTTGTTTATCACAGAATAACTAGAAAACATAATACTTGATGTGAGTGTACATATTATTTGGGCAAAGAATATTTCTTATGCATAAAAACGTAATGATCATTACTGTGTAATAGTTTTTCAAAACTTCTTAATATCCATGCACACTAATAGAGTTTACGAACTACAGCCGAATCCGATCAGAGAATCACCAAACATATTCAGAAACCATATAATATCGTCACTTTAACCCCTTAACGTGCATGCTCGAATTAAGCGTGTTAAACTAGCCAAATTGGGCACACTCGAGATAATTCGAGCGACGTTATATAATTTATCATTTGCATGGGATTGTAGGCTATAACTATAACATTTACTTATTCAAATAAAAATATATCCTTTTTTTACTTGTCACTTACGACTAAAGTAACTAAAAAGCAAAATATAACACACATAATATAATAATAATAGGTTTGCAACAACAGTCAACGTACACGTCAACAACAGCCAACGTACTCGGAAAATACCTATTATAGTCTCTACTACTGGAGCGAAGAACTTTCTAGAAAACATAAAAAGCTGGTTCTTAATCTTCATCTGCTGGTTCATCTTTATAAGGCCGCATGCGAAAACTTTACCTACTACTATCGACGGCCAGATGTGTACGAAAATTTTTGGGAGATACACCTTCATACCAAGTCACTTAGGGAAGTGACCTTCCTAATTCCGTTAAAGGAAGTGTGAGCCGTATGGCTAAATCTGGGCTTGTCCTAACACAACGAAAAACCGTTATGTAACGATCACGCTCCTGTGCAGTAAACGACCTATACGTTCTAAGAAAAATACGATCGTTCATCGCATCATCCTTCCGATTTCTCCAACAAAAATTGTGATCGTCCAATGACAGTTTCGTGACGATCATTTCAGTAATCGAATAAATGCAAGTACTCGTTACAGGCTGACCTGCGCCCTGGAATTGTGTTTTCTACATTAACAAAATTAATTTTTTTGGCCGATTGATCTTTTTCAAAAAAACTGTGCATTAAGGAGTTAATAGAATTTTCTATTTATATTGTAAATTTAACACAATTTTATTCTAATTAGCTGACCAATAGAGAGTATATTATAAAAATCATGCTGGATCTGGCAATCAAATATTGTATTTTCCCATTATCTATCCCTGTTTAATCATTAATTATCCTTTTACATTAGGTCAATTTTAGTGTAAAATATGTCGCTTATTTCTACTTGTTTCCGACGATGTCATATGCTAAGGTTTACATGTTTCTGTCTTTCTCCAGGACCTATCTCCATGATTCAAATATCTCACAAGGTAAAATTAATAAGAGAGAATGTTATTCATTGCTCAAATAACTAGTACGTTCTTTGATATTATATCTACTTTTCGCCTATCACTAAAATATGGACAAGACATACTGTGTGGGCATCACTCTTCGTGAAACATGTTGAATATACGTAACATATGCCATCTAAACATAAAATTAAGAGCAGAATTACTTATGTACACTGCACAAAGGGTAGTTTTGCTTATACTGTATTCAATTGCTGCACAAGATACATTTACTGTTAAGGTTTGAATGTTTCTAAATACAATTTAGGAGATTTGTGATTTTTAGATAAAATTTAATACATCAAATGAGTCTTTTTCCCAAAAGCTTTAAAAACTAAAAGTCAATTTTTCAAATCCCCCGACAATACTATTCAGACTGAAAGTGGTTTTAACAATTTTAACATGAATTCGCCATTAGGAGCGTCGCATAGAAACAATTATGTATACAACTTACATGAAATTGTCATTATGATGCTCATATTTTATAAGAAACTCGCCGCTTCGCGGCTCTTGTCGTATCCGTCGTATTCCCATCATAATCATCATTAAATGCTCCTTGTATACTATTTGGATGTTTCTCGCATACAGTCCGTCCAATATACTTACCGTTGCACGGCATTATCTACGTCAGAGATTGTTGCCCAATTATAAATGATTCATGAATTCCTTTTAAATTAAATATGTATATCACATAATTTTTGCGGAAGTGAGGTTATACAACAAAACAAATTAATATTCAATGTAAATAAATAAAAACTTTAGAAATAGAAAACAATAATTAAGTTATAATCTTACGTTAAAGTACATAATAAAAACAATAAATATAATAAAACAAATACTTATAGTAAAGAATAAAAATAAATATGAAGTGTCATTACCGCAACTGTCAAATAAATGTTACCAATTTATGCCGAATTATCCTCTTTGTTCGATCGCGGTTAGAGTGTAATCCAAATAATTGTGCTTTATAAAGACGCTTTATATTCCACGTATACAAATTAAATGAAACAACTTAGGGTATTTTTCTTTAAATGTACATTAATAGAAATCTTCCAATATTATTTCAACGCGTATGTAATAAAATATGTCTAGTGGCTGTAATTCCCGTGTACTCGGCTAAATGATTCTAAAAAGAAACATACCTACCACTTAAATATTTCGTGTTGGTATAATGTGACTTCACGGACTTTGACGCGGATGACGTGCAACGGTAAGTATATTGGACGGACTGTATGTCAAACTTTGATTTATAATATGTTCTTTCTTGCCTTTTTTTTATAGATAAACTGTATATCATGTTATACTTCAAAGAAGTGTATGAAGAACAGAATGTAATAAACGAAATAGAAGATGAACCTAACAGACACCCAATAAATATGAACATTGAAGAATTTACCCATAAAGTGATAAAATATGCAATTAAACAAAAGAGGAAAAGCTGCGGGAATATAGACAATATCCCTGCTTAGTTAATCAAAGCAGACATCGAAACGTCCACCTCTATACTGTACACACTTTTAAATAAAATTTGGAGAACCGAAGAGCTACCCAAAGAATGGACGCAAGGCTTAATTGTATAAATTCCTAAGAAGGGCGACACATCCAAATGTGAAAATTGGAGACCGATCATCCTGCTATGCACAAGCAAAATAATGACCCGAATCATGTTAGAAAGAATGAAGAAGGAATTTGATAATGTGATAAGAGAAAACCAAGCTGGATTCCGGGCACAAAGATCCAGCATTGACCACATTTGTACGATGAGAACGATTGTAGAGCAATCATTAGAGTGGCAGATTAAGCTATATGTGAACTTTATAGACTTCGAGAAAGCATTTGATCGTGTAGAGCGCAAAGCCTTATGGAAATTGCTATAGAAATACGGAATGCCTCCCAAGTATATCACAATTATAAAACTGTTCTACAAAAGATCTACAGCACGCATAGTCCACGAAGGGAAGTTTTTTTTCCTTTGGAGTTGTATGACTACGGGCGCTACAAGGCTCATTCGCCGATTCAACAGAACAAATAGATATTGGTACAGGAGTTAGGCAAGGCTGTATGCTATCTCCGACCTTATTCCTGATAGTAATCGACTGGATCATGTTCAAGGCTATTAGTAAGTAATAAGACTGGAATAAGAGAGAATGTTTTTAACCAACTTGAGGACTTGGAATTTACAGATAATATATACCTTGTAACAGAAAAAAACAACATATGCATAGTGCCGGATTAACCAATAGGCAAAGTAGGCAGTTGCCTAGGGGCCTTGGCCCCAAAGGGGGCCTCGCAGGGCCCAAAACGAAAAAATAATAATTAGAATTAAATAAAAACTGTAAATGTTAAAAAACTCAAATATCGAGCAAGAACGTAAGAGTGATGGTGAACGTATAAAAATACATTACAATGCATACTTTTGTTCAGATAGAAAGTCCATGTTGTGAGAATAAATAATCGTTAATGAATGCCCTTTGGTAATGGGAACAGTACTAAAGATGGAAATAAGAATGACGATTCGAGAGTGGAGCAGAAAAACGCAAGAAAAAGCAGGAGAAAGAAATTACCCTTAAGCAAGATCGAAAACAGGACCAAAACTTACTAGTCCGTTCTTTAACGGTAAAATATTGCAAAACCTCTAAATTTTAAAGAACCGCTTTAATTGACATGAAATTTGGCATACACATAGCTAATAAGTCAAAGAAAAAAAGTGATATTGTGCCGATATGTGCTTTTGCCCTGGGGGTAGTTTTCACCCCCTCTTGGGGGTGAAAAAAATATTCGTCCAAAGAAAGTCAGGAAATGGATAAACTGGCTAATTTTAAGTAACTTTTGTTCTATAGAGTTTTTTCACTAAGTCAATACTTTTCGAGTTATTTGACAGTGAATATGTTCATTTTTTCAACAAAATAACCACGCTTTTAGACGGTTTTTCGTAAATAACTCAAATAGTAAGTATTTTGTCGAAAAAAAAAGGTGTATATTTTACGTCTCTACACCTAGTAGACGCAGAGTTATAGCTAATGAAAAATAGGTTCATATTCGTCAAATTCCAAATGGAATACTTTAACGTGAAATAACCAAAAATTAAGCACATTTCGGGGAAAATTCATTATAACCTATTTAAAGGGTTTAAAAAAAGCTTCATTTTTGTTTCATAAAAAAAATTTCTAACATCAACATTAAACAAGTTACGCTCAAAATAAAGTTAGTCCCTTTTGGTTTTGGTAAAAAAAATCGAGAAAATCACCCCCTAATTAGTATCTTAAATGAACATAATCGTTACGACTTCACAAGTTTCTTGACTCGTGTATATATTGTTTATATGATCTGTAAGTTTTATCGGTTCAAAGTCCTTATTATTGAAAGGGCTGTAGTTAAAAGGGGTTAAACGAGTCACTGATCACGAATGTATGCAAATTTAGAAACACCAAATCTTAATCAATTTTTGTCTAACAGAAAAACAAAAAATACATGATATTCAGAAAAGCAAATCTGCCTTTTTTTGTTTTTCGATATTTTTGGTACCTCTAACAATTTTTAAGTTATTTAAAAAAAAAGCATATTTTTAAAAATTTTAATTTTTAAAAATTTTATTTTGAAACCAAATTGTTTCAAAAATAAGCACTTTGACCCGATCAAACTTACAGATCATATAAACACAACATAAGTAAAATAATTTGTGGAGCGGTAACGATTAATTTCATTTAAGTTGCTAATTAGGGGGTGGTCTTCCCGATTTTTTTTTGCAAAAACAAAAGGGACCAACTTTTTTTTGAGCGTAACTTGCTTAAATTTAATGCCAGAAAATTTTTGTAAAAACAGAAATAAAGCTTTTTATAAACACTTTAAAAAAGTTAAAATAGGTTTTCCCCAAAAAGTGCTTAATTTTTTGGATATTTCACGTCGAAATATTCTATTTGAAATTTGGTGAATATGAATCTATTTTTCATTGGCTATAACTTTGGTTCTGCGAGATCCAGAGACCTAACGCGTACACCTTTTTTTTTACTTTTTTATGTGCTATATTTTTGCTAAGAACGTTTTTTTCGACACAATACTTACTTTTTGAGTTATTTGCGAAAAACCGTCCAAAAATGTGGTTATTTTGTTGAAAAATGAACATATTCACTCGCAAATAACTCGAAAAATGTTGACTTGGCGAAAAAGCTCTATAGAACAAAAGTTACTTAAAATTAGTCAGTTTACCCATTTCCAGACTTATTTTGGACATATATTTTTTCACCCCCAAGAGGGGGTGAAAGTCACCCCCAGGGCAAAAGCACACATCGACACAATATCACTTTTTTTCTTTGACATGTAAGCTATACGTATGCCAAATTTCATGTCAAACCAAGCGGTTCTTTAAAATTTAGAGCAAAAACCGTGAAAGAATGGACTATACTTAAATTCAGTTTCACACGGAAATCCATAGCTAGTGAAGCTGCAACCAATAAAAATGCATGTGATGAAATAGAAATAACTGAGTGAAACATATAGCTTCCGTAACCGAAGAAGATAAAAAAACATGTAACGTCAGTTTTATTCCAGTTCAAGAAGTTAAAGAACCAGAAACTGAAACTAACCTTTAAGAAATTGAAGTTAAAGATAAATAATTGGGTCCTAAATTCGGAAAACGACATAGGATTACGAAATACAATAACTGAAGAAGTACGGAGATTTTTTATCGGGAAAAGTCTTCAGAATGCAAAAATCTTGATGAAATTTTTCAACATCAAAAAGAAATTTTGAAGGCATTACAAGATTTTTACAAAATCTATGGTTTTTCGAAAATATATCAGTGGAACAAAAATTTAAAGAGATTGGCTAACGTATTCTCCCTCAAATGGAATATCGTATTTTGGGTTTGTTCAGACTGTGTAGGTACAACTTTTTTCAACCTCTAGCCACCGTTGGGAAATTATGATCAAATACTTAAATGAAACTCCACTATAAATATCTGCGATTATAAGCGATCTCATTGGCCACGATCTAACTTAAAAGAAAAAGCAGCACACGATGGTCTGCAAGGGCACATGCAACAAGACCTTTGTCTAAAGGTTACAACGCTTTTGAACCTGCCTTTCATACTTTTGCTGAAGACACTAATCAGAAAGCTGAAACAGTTCATGAGGCTAAGTGTTTGTTGAAAGAAATGTAAAAAATGAAACATTCATAATGAATAAGTTTTGGGCAACAATTTTAGAACGCGTCTACGCTGTCAGTAAATCATTACAGAGAGCAGAGAAGAAATTGAACTTCAAACTGCAGTTCAACTTCTAAATTCACTTTTGGAGTTCTTAATCCCAAAGACATAGTTTTGCTTACTACGGGCAGAAGACCTGCGATCTACAATACTCTGAATATTCCGACGAGAGTAAACGAAAACCAGCAAGGAAACTACATTTTGATGATGCCAATTTCAATGGAAGTTTTTCTACAGTGTGGACAAACGTTAAAGATTGAAACGTATCCACCAATGTTCGATAAGCTAATTACTGAGCAGAGTCGTCGCGTCGGTTGACAGTGTACGGGTCAGTAAACTCAGTATTTGGTCTTTTGTGTTTTTACAAAATTGAGTGATACTCTAATAAATGAGTGGGTAAAAGTACATGAAAACTATCCTGATGACATTTAATCTGAACTTGAAGATGAACTTGAGCAGTTCAAATGTTTTATAGCCCAGCTTTAAGACTTGCAGGGAAAACTATTTCTACTACACAGTCATGTTGGGTTATTTCGCAACAGGCGAACAGGACATGGCCAAAAATGGTGAAAATTATTAAAAATGGAGAAAGCCTGAGTTTCTTAAGGGGCCAGATAGCTTGGGTTGCCTAGGGGCCCCAAGATTCTTAATCCGGGACTGCATATGCAACGTAAAACTGAAAAAGTAGCAGAGGCAGGGAAGAAGGTCGGAATTAACATAAACGTCAGAAAAACTAAGATAATGAAAATAAATACACAAAGAGAAATGGGAATATCACTGGGGGGCACGGAAGTAGAAACAGTAGAAAATTTTACTACTTCGGCAGTATTTTGAACAACAAAGGAGAAGGAGGACGTAAAAGGAAGAATAGGAATAGCTCAAAACGCATTTAATATGCTAAGGAAAATGTGATATTCAGGTCAGATGACAAGTAAAACCAATATATGCAAGATTATTCAACAGCAACGTGTAGACTGTGCTACTACACGGAGCAGAAACTTAAAAAGTGTCAAGAAAATGTATCGGACAGATGCAGGTGTTCATAAATAATTGTCTAAGAAATATCCTTAACATTTACTGGCCAAACCGCATGTCAAACCAAGAGTTATGGAAAGAACTAAGCAGGAACCTAGATCTAAGACAATATGCAAATGGAAATGGAGTTGGATGGGGCACACACTAAGGAGATCTGACACAGACATAGCGAGGCAAGCCCTAGAATACACACCACATGGAAAGAGAAGACCAGGTAGACCCGTAGAAACGTGGAAAAGAAGTGTCGAGAAAGAAATTAATGCTATTGGGAAAACCTTTGCGGGAATAAAGTTCAGTGCAAAGGATAGGAAAGAATGAAGGCAAACAGTTGACGCCCTATTGACCGCATGGAGTGAAGAGGAATAGGTAGGTAAGTACAGTCGGAAAAAATTAAAGAATACCCATGAACGAACATATAAAACACGCTGTATTTTCCTGTCACCGTGTCACAAAGAAAATTGGCCAGTGCAAGTACATGTAATAATAATTATTATATGTAATTGCGCTGGCCAATTTTTTGTGTGACACAGTGACAGGAAAATACAGCGTGTTTTATATGTTCGTTCATGGGTATTCTTTCATTTTTCCTACTGTAAGCATGTTATACTTGTCATTTAATATGACTCTCAAAATCTTTGATTTGAAGTTTAAATCATATCCTTAACATCCCAAAATCCCAAAACTATAAAACACCTCTTTATACATTTGAAGCAAAGGTACCTAATCAAATCATCCTAATTTCGAAAGCATAGTGTATCACTAATAAATTTAAAGCTTATCCAGCAAAACTGTTAATTTTTGGAGATGTGAATTAATAAATGTATTTATTAGAATTTAAACTACATAATGTTACATCTACATGTATGAGTGGTTGCTTAAATTTGTCCATGTATTTCGTATTATAATAACAATTTCGTCTATGATATGCAACTAACATTAGAGTTGAAGGTAGTAAATACCTATATATAATTTTATACTTCTATATTATATTCACATCTCATAGAAAACCGGTTTGTGTTGTTTTATGGTCTGTGTTGATCACTGTAACATTAATATATTTTTAATGTGATCTGGGAGAAAATATACTCTTACATATTCTCATATTGCTAGTACACGAATCTTCTAATCTATGTACAGATCTACAGACTAAGCTAATTACATGTATACATCTACATACCGAGTGGAGAATCGCCAAGCAGGCCATAGGAAACCCAATATGGAGGACTAAAATCTTTATTGAAATCAAATGTTAAAATTGTTGTACAAATTAAACACATTCCAAAATGTTGCAAAAATATTTTTCCCACGGTTCTTAGACATTTACTACAGTTGCCTACTCCGACTGCGGTGGGGACTCTTGACTTACATCACAAGAGTACACAAGCCTATTTATAAATTTAAAAAAACGATAAAACGTTAAAATTTCATTATGTATTAAGGTAATTAATGTTGTTATTTTACATTGTCAGGTAGAGGCTGTAGGGTGGCCAAATTTATTACCTATTATTTAAATTCTCACAATAAATTATACAATAATTCTAATTCACATGATCCTAGCTGACCTCTAATGAGGGTATTTATTCAACAATTAATCCAGTATTGATGGAAATTCAGTATAAGCGACAAATTTTCAGTGTAGAATAGAGATTGAAGTCCTAGATTTCCGTAAATCTTGCATGAACCGTTGGATAAACGTGAACAACCGGTCTTGAATAATTGCAAGTACCAAATCACCCAAGTATCAACAGTTTTCCATAATTATGTATTATAATCCACTAAACATCTTTATTTCACAACTATCTTTATTATTTTCCATACTTCAAAGACATAACAATACTGATTAATCATATATTACGATTCCAATTAATGTACTCTCGTGACGTAATCGCAGACTTAATGTTCATTGGTTAGTCGGAGTAGGCAACCGTATTAAATGTCCAAGAATCGTAGGCAAATGTACTATGTATATATTTTTGTAAAAGTTTGAAATGTGTTTAATTCGCAGGAGAATTTTAACATTTGTTTTCAATACTTACAATAATTGGATTGCTATGCTGTACAAATTGATTTAAATAAAAACTCATGGATTTGATTATGACTTGTGATGTAAAATAATTATGAAAGCAGGAATTCAACAGTTAAGAATTTCCCATGGAGATTCCTATGGCCCGGTTGACTATTCATTACCTGATATACGCTTATAAAAATAAGGAAAAACTTACAGTAAATAAACTCGTCTTTTTTCAAAGTAATAAAAATCATGGATTTTAATGATATTTAATAGAAAAAACAATTTTTACAGTATGAAATGAATTATTGTGTTATCACAATTACAATATTTTTTATTTTAATATTTTGGTAGTTGTTGGGGAATGCGGTGGTATTTTTATATGGAATAATAATTATTATTTCTGTATAGATATGTAGTATCAAAAACTCTTTACTTATATGAATAAATGTTTAAAGAAAAATAAAGTATTAATAAGTTTCTAGAAATTCAGCAAATAATAATACTTTTTAAGTACAACTCTAAATATTATATACCTATAGCTGAAAAAGGAAAATTTTAATTTTTATAATTATATTATTGATTTGATTAGTAAAAAGAGTTCAGTCAAAAATAAATATTTTTATGATCCTAAACAGAAACGAACTATGTTAAAGCATGTCTGTAAAATATATAAACGATAATATTTGAATTAAACTTCTTAAAATCCTCAAAATAATGAGTCATGTACCCTTAAAAAGGATTACGTGGTTATTACTGAATTGTCACTAAGTTAAAGTAGATATCAATTAATATATAGGTACAGATAAAATTGCATAATTTTCCTTTTTCAAAGTGCTTATTTCCCATAGAGATATATTTAAACAACATTATCCACAACGACAAAAATACATATTATTTTAATATTTCCATGTATAATAACAAATATTTACATAATTTCTAGATTTATAACGTACCATTAAAAAGTTGTTCGTTTGTTTCTTATATAGTGATAGTGATATGTATAAGTTGCTTTTTAGGACACATTATTGAGTATTTCTAAGAACAAACGTTTAAAATATTATAAAAAATTAATACATGTTTACATATAAATAATGAAAATATAAACTATCTAACAATATTCTTATAACAATATCATAAACTTTTATCAAGATATTTATTTATGAACTAAATTATTAAAATGTAGGTATAAAAGTGTATTCTAAATTAGTGAAAAACGATCTTTTACTAATCTCTTGTACTTTTTACCAATCGCCAAAATAAACACTGCCGAAAATTAACAGGCTGTGAAATTGGGCACGCAATATGTATTTATTTCATTGGACTTATTTACACGATATCCAAATCACAATATAGTCCGCACTGACAATCATACAGGCATACAGCACAATTAAACCAAAGTGTGGGAATTATAGTACAACAATGCAGTTTAAAGGATATTCAATTGCAAAGAGTATACACACTCTTGAATCTGGTCACTGTAAGTTACTTTTCTTCTTCTTTTATATAGGCAGTACTGCCTGTTTTTCTTCAACGGTACCTTTTATTTTGCCCCTAAGTTGTCATTCCATTGTAAGTTACTTTTAAGAACTTATATTCGCAAACAGCAGTCCCACGAAGCCTTTTTCGTTGGTTCTGTTTTTCCTTAGCACAAAAGTTATCGGTTATTGTGTTGAAAAGGTCAACGTTGGGTGCCAATTTGTAAGGTTCCACAATATATAAACGAGGAAACAGTTTATTTTAAGTTGAATATATTTGTGTGAGACTTGTTGATTGTATTTAACAATTATTTTAAAAGTAACATTAATTTTCAGTAGATTAATTTTCATTAATATTTTATATGTGCTAGAATATTCCACAGGGTTTTTCGAACTTTTAGGAAAAAAAACACACTATGATTGTTACACCCGGTATAAATGACATTTACCTGTCTAGCACCAATATTATTACGTCGATTTTCTTAAATAACATGACTATAACATACTAAAAAAATCACTAAAATCGGATAACAGGTTTAAGAAATCCGAAACATCTAACATGTCCAATTTTTAAGCTGCTCCTTTCATTTTGTTTCTGTGTGTATAATACTGGTACATATATCTGTTAATATCTATTGGTAATTACCCATTATAAAATTGTTTTCACTCTCTGTAATAGGTAGGTACCTATGTGAAAATCTATATAATATGTGAAAACCTATGTATACGCTGTGAGCTCGTACGTACAGAAGATATTTAAAAGTTCGTGAGCGCCAGTAGTGACAAGTCAGGGAACTTTTCCTGGAAATCTGACGTAAATGTCAAAGTGGTTAATTTAAAATTGAAATTAAATACATTAATTAGAAAAAATATTAGTTGGTCAAAGCTGTGGTATATATTTTTACCTTAAATATACTTACGTTTTAAATACTGAATTTAAGTTTTTTTAATATTCCGTAATATGTGTGTTCCAATTAATCTAGCGCCATCTACACGATAATTGTGAAAGTTTCCGAAGTAAGAAATTAATATTTCATCAATAGAACGTCAAAATGATTAGCAAAATCTTAAAAAAATCGATTACAATTTAATTAATTTTTTGCGTTGTAAATATTACGCGATAAAAATTAAATATTAAATTAAAAAATTTCCGGTGAAAGTTTCATTATTAGTCCGCTAGTGGCGATACCAGAGAAGCTCAGAGCGTATACCAAAATTAATTTATGTACTTATACATATACAGTGCTAGTCAAAAGTCCGTACTCCCCTCGTATCTTTTGAACGGTTATACTTATAATAGTGAAATTTGGTGGGAGGAAATAAACGGATGTAGGCGTCTTAACTAGTCATGTCAGGTGACGTAATAGTGACAGATGACTTTACAGCGCCACTGTGACAGAAAATTTTAAATGGGATCTTATGGCAAGTAATACCTCGTTTGAAAGATATTCAAAATACCTATTCACTCATACTAATTTTTTTGGATATAAATTGATTTTATTTTGGTGAATAAATGAAATAAATATAAAATCGTAGTTTCGCATTTAATTAATAAAAATTCAAATGTCCGCCTATGGTTTTTTTGTCAAAAAAGTTCACGTTTTTCAGTTCTCTAATAGTTTTTACGTCAACGTCAACCCTTTTGACAAGTAATTATAGGCGGAGGTTTGAATTTTTAATAATTAAATGCGAAAATACAATTTTATATTATTTCATTTATTCATTAAAATTAGCTTAAACTCAAACAAAATTAGTATGACTCAATAGGTATTTTCAATATCTTTCAAACGAGGTATCACTTGCCATGAGGTCCCATTTAAAATTATCTGTCATAGTGGCGCTGCAACGTCATCTGTCACTATTACGTCACCTGTCATGACTAGTTAAGACGCCTACATCCGTTTATTTCCTCCCTCCAAGTTTCACTATTATAAGTATAACCGTTCAAAAGATAGGAGGGGGGGGGTACGGACTTTTGACTAGCACTGTATGTGAAAATAAATTTAATACCGAGCTAATAACCACATGGGTTGATGCGGCCAAAACTTTGGCAGCTTTTTGGCCGTTTTAGTTTGGCGAATACTGTATGAAATGATTACGATTTGTCACATTCAACTACTGTTAAAAAATTTGTGATCTTCAAGCAGTGGCGGATCTACGAGAGGAAAATAAGAGAAATTCTAGCCCCACCCCAACAAGGTCCAAAATTTAGGAAAAAAAGTTGTTGAAACAAAAAAACATATTAGCTGACATGAAACTTAAACCATAGACAGACAAATAAACACGCCAGTTAGGAAAATTAAAGGAACTTAACGCATATGAGTTATTATTTATGACCTTTATGTAGTTTGAGTCTTTTTTATGTCTTTTGGTTGGTGTTTCGTTGGAAGCCCCCCCCCCACCGCCATAGATCCGCCACTGCCTTAAAGTCAGTAGCAGCTGGTTGCTATCTATTTTCCGTTTCTTTGATCATTTCACTAACTTACGGATACGTTGTTTCAAAAAAATATGATACTGATATGTTTATATATATTTTAACAATATTTTTCTATACTATTCAAGAATACGGACGATTGATAGCTATAAATATCTATAGGTATAACTACAAAAATAAATGACTAGAATAATATTTTGTTAGGTAAATAAGAAGCGCTTGCTGCTCTAACAATAGACCATAACATATCATATAACAAAACATTTTTTTTTATAAAACAATACTTATTCTCTAACAAAGTTTAATAGGCCTATAAATAATTGATGAAACATACGCCTGCAGCAGAAATAAATAGGTATCCAGAACCTAAGTTAGAGCCCTTTCAGACTAAGACATTGGTGTCTGACACCGCACCGGTATTCAATTGCAGCAAAGCATTGTTTTAAATGAACGACTATAGACGAGCCACTTTGAGTGACTGGCTGATTTTAGTGGCTCAATAGTTCTCACGAGTGTCTCACCTTCGCCATCAGGCCGGCCACTGGACACTGGACACTGGACACCGTATTGGCAAAGTATTGGTTTGAATTGATGCGTTCACAAGAGCCAATGCTGGCGTCTTTTTTAACTTTTGTTTTAATAATTTGTAAAATTTTAAGTATGGAATTAATGCGGATTTCAATACAGAATATTTTATAACTGCTATTAACCAGTTCTTTGGGGACATAAATTAGAACAATATGGTAATAAAATTGGTAAAAGCAATGCATTATAAGAAAAATTTCAAATTTGAAAAATATTTTATAGAGAAAGAAAGCAAGGAGAAAACTACTATAGGTATATTATATGGTTACACTGTATTGTTTTCATCAATTTAATAACATTAAAATATGAAAATCTTGAATTCTCCATGTCTGCCTATCCGTCCGTAAACACAACTCCTTCGATATTACATATCAAATGACAAGTGTGGTGTCGAATGAGCTTATTACTAAAAGATGGTATCAAGGATGAAATATTTGACCGCGGTCTTCTGGTTCCAGAGTTGCAACCGAAAGTACTATTTTAAACTCGCTGAAATAGAACAATTGATATATTATTCGACGCGTTTAATGACGAGAACAAATATTATACACTCTCGGTTTTTATATCACTTCCAATTAAAAAGTTATAACCGGAACTGCCACATTATAGTCACAGAGATGGTACCTATGTGATATATCAATTGACGCGTATAGAACTTTTCATCGTTTGTCATTTGTTTCGAGCTTCTGTCATATGTTGTATAATCTGTGTATAATATTAATATACACGGATTATACGACATATGATAGAAGCTCGAAACAAATGACTGCGGATGAAAAGCCCTATTGAAAAGTCGAGCTCGAATATTTAGTTCCTGTTTTGATGTCATTTCCGTTTAAAAGGTATGACCGGGAGTTTGGCAACATTGACGGAAAACTAGTGAAATCATATAATATATCAATAGACGCAAAGTTACACGAATAGTTCAAATGTCAACTTATGGTTCTAATACCAATCGCGTTGGGTGAAAACCTTGGACGTACGAAGTCTAATGACTTATTATTACAAAGTAAAATTACAAAATGATAATTAAAATATAGAATTGATTAAATGAAATCAATGTTCAAATCTTATCTAACTGCCAATATATTATTGTGTTTTAAATTTATCAATCAAAGGCAAAATAAAAATAAAATTTATTTTTTTTTAAATAACGCGGGAACATAAATTTGATACACCCTGTATATTGATCTGTAAATATCGATTAGAATTTAGTTTGGATGTAAGTGGATTTCTCTTTTAATGAACTTTCCGATGAACCATTAAAGACTTTTGTGAATAATTAAAGTGAAAAGGACGATGTATTTAGGTTTAAAATGGAAAAATATTGTTTATTACGGGAACTATAGAATCTACAGGTAGAGGTAATTATCATTTTCTAGAAAAATGGTTTAGAAGAAAGTTTGGAATTTTAATATCTTTGTTTCACCCCGAGTAAATGTTGTAGAGTTCCCCGAAATTAATTAGGATGGTCGGAATAATTTTGAAAGAATGACTGTTTGTTTGTCGAATGGAAAAGAGAAATGTTTCTGATTTTTGGCAATTTGGAAGGGGAAAAGTGGTTTGAATGTTGAGTTGAGTTTGAGACAGAATTCCGTATGTTATTGGCATCGCTGAGGAGCAGTTCGACGTTTTCGTGGATAGGTAGTTAGCAAGTACCAGTGGTTGTTTGATAGTGGAGAATAGTGCTGAAAAGTGGAACGAGAGACAGATCAAATTGAGACGAAATACCTCTTTGATTCTGTATTATTGTGAGAAGGAGAGCAGAGAATTTTTGGAGTCTGTTTGAATCGAGTACTGGTCAAAAGAGGCCTGGCTTGCTTGGAGAATTGGTGCTGGTATGCTGATAGATTTGAAACTTGAGAAAGGAGAGGGTTTTGATGGGTAGCCTTAACATAGTCAACGAGGGAGATCTGTTTTGGGTCACGAGAAGACATCAGAGTGAGTAAAGCAAAAGGTAAGTCAACTTATGTGAAAGATATTTTTATGTTCGGAAACTAAAATTTTGAGTAAAAAGCATATGAATTAAAATTCCAATATTTCAAGAAGTAAATAGGAAGTATAGGTAATTTTGCGAATACATAAATTTGTTTTGTTTAGTTTGTTTTACCAAAGTCATCTGGAACAAACCGATAAATTGTTTTTTTTTTAACTAGAATAAATTTAAGTGGTAAAAATTTCATTCGGACATCTGTGTCCACAGGTTTTAGATTTGATAGATTTTTAGAGTATTGATTTTGATAAATAAAAGACAATTCTGTATGTTTATTTTATATTTTGCTTTATTTCTTTTTCCTATTTTATCCCGATTAGGATCAACTAAGAGATACTGAAACCACGAGAGAAGATAAGTATAACGTAAGATAATTTAGACATTTTTTTAATATTATAAAAAGGCACCCTGAGATTTTTTTATTCATTTTTTATGTATGATTTGCGACAATTAAATAATTAATCAAATAAATAATAACTAATATAAAATTAATAAGAAGCAGATCATAACAATATCTATCCTTTTTAATAATCCAAAAACGAATTTTAATAAGATTCACTTGCCGCTAATGCTATTTTACTGAGATTCGTGTTTAAACTTGTGGTTCTAAAATGAGTGTGAGCCACCGGGCGGCGTTTCGTTTGCGCTGCTGACAAATCACCGCCGGTGACGGACACCAGTCGCTTCATCTGAAGGGGTACTTACTGCACAATAATTCAATACCAGTACCAGTGCTGCCAGTACTACCAGTAGGATGATCCAAATATAATATGTAGGAGGAACAAATTCATAAATACATTTTCTAAATTACTATAAATCCTTTTAGCCTACTCCGAACTTGTCCATTTTTGATTATTACATATTTATAGGACATCTATGTAAAATATCCAAGAATATTTTAATAAACAATTTTTGTAGATATCTCATGTTTCAATGTCACATGTTGGTCTACCAATATTTTTAAATACTACATAGTATCGATTATTGGCATGAATAATTATTTCCGGAAAAAAGGGTACCCACGTTAACATATGCAAAATGCACTCACACATAAGACTGCGCAATTTTAACCCTCTATCAACAAGATGTTACCAACAACATCATTTTTTCGTTTTTATTCTTTTAGGTATGATGTTTAATTTTAAGTTTAAGTAAATTTAAAAAATCCACACTTATAGTTGACGCTTTTACAAAACGTGTCTCATTTTATAGGTCAGCAGGTTGAGTATACATACGTTCTTCTTCTTCTTTTTGTATAGACATGATGACTGTGCCTCTAGTATGTTGCCGTTCCAAGGTTTTCGTGTTCTTCCCACTGATCGTCTTCCTATTGGGGAACCGTCTCTCGTTGTCCTTACTATTCTATTTGTCGTCATTCGGCTTCTGTATGTGGTCATTCTATTCTTTTCTTCTGTTTTTTACGTTATTAATTATTTATCTTACGTTTGTTAAGTTATTAATATTGTCCACCTTGTATCTCCGTCGTATATCTGTACTTCTACGAGTAGCTCTGTACCATAGAGTCTTACCATCGATTTTTCGAAGGGTTTTAATCACAGCTGTTTCGAGCAATATTTTTGTCCTCTCTGTGTCGGGTCGTGTTTCTGCTACGTATGTCATTATTGGTCTGATGACTGTTTTGTAAATTCTGCCTTTCTTCCTTAGCTAGATAGTGTGATGCCTAGATCGATATTTAAACTCGATCACTAGTTCTATCATCTGACCTTCCAGCTCAAATTTACATCTTGTTGAATTTACTGTTATAACCATGCATTTTGTCTTTTTTGGGGAAATTAGCATGTTAAATTTTCTGGCGGTTATGTCAAATTTTACACTGCCTTATTTTTTAATCACATAGAACGTAAAAAAAAATTATAGGAGTAAGGGTATTTTGCCCACCTTAACGAGTGGTACCCTTTGATCATGCGTACACCATCATTTCCAACCCGTAAATGTAAATCTTAAATTAAATACACTACTTCAAGAATTTAACACACCACCTTAAAAATGAGTTATTTTGATGTCTCGAATCTCCTAAACCTCTTGTCTAATTTAAGTGTTTTGTTTTAAATATTTTATAGCCTTATTCTTTAACCATATCGTTGTAATAATATTGTTGCTAGCCTTAGGTTTTCTTAACATTCTGTTTTTTAGTCATTCGGTTATGTTGGATAATAAGAAAGTTAGGTACTTTAACAACTAGCCGTGTTCTTCATCAATACAGGGTATCTCTAAATAAGTGCGACAAACTTTAAGGGATGAAAAAATACATGAAAAAATTTTTCTACATGAAAAAATAATTAGTTTGCTTTATAAACACATGTCCGCAAATGCTTCGTTCTACTAAATGCTTACAAACTGACAATTTATTTTTTGCTCTAAACCGGTTGAGATATGCAAATGAAATTTGGTAGCTTTTAAGAGGTAGTTATTACACATTTTTTGACGCACAATTAAAAATTTTATATTTTCCATTGACGGGCATACGTGTCATATTACGCGTATGCACGCCAATGGTGAATATAAAATTCTTAATTGTATGTCAAAAATTGTGCAATAACTGCCTCTTAAAACTCACCAAATTTCATTTGCATATCTCAACTGGTTTTAGAGCAATAAATAAATCGTCAGTTTGTAAGAAAAATTTCAACACCCCGTATATCGCAAACGAAGCATTTGCAGACATACGTTTCTAAAACAAACTGCCATTTTTTTTTTCATGCAAAATTACCACTTAAAGTTTGTCGCATACCCTGTATTGATAAAAAACATGGCTAGTTGTTAAAGTACCTAACTCTTTTTATTATCCAATATAAGCGGACGAATAAAAAACAGGATGTTAAGAAAATCTGAGGCTATAGATGAATTTTAATTTCAGTATTTTATAAATGCTAGAATATTCCACAGGGAATGGTGAACTTTGAGAAAAAACACAGTTTGATTGGCACACACGCTATACAATGATATTTTACCTATCTAGCAACAATATTGTTACAGCGATACTGCCGATACATATTAAAAAGATCACTTAAATCGGACAGCAAGTTTAGGAAATTCGAGACATCAACAATGACCCGTTTTTAAGGTGGTCTGTTAACTTCTTGGAGTAGTGTGTGTTGAACCGTATAAACCTGGTTAATTTTTATATACAAGAATCAACTCTTTACGGTGAGTGTGATGAGAAATGAACCATAATATTGATATCATCGATATAACAGACTATCAGATATTTTCCATACAATGCATGGAAAAGCTATGAAGTAATTTGTCAAATTTAAAACACATTAGATTTCTTATAACTCTCATCTGATGCAACAACCTGCACAGCACATGCCTAGAGCTTGTCTACTATCAATACCAATCGTTTCATTGAGTAAAACCATATAAAATCTTATCCTCTATTTACATTTCACGTACTAGGCCGAGTCAGTAAGCTTTGCATTATATTCAAGCTTTCTTCTAAAGACTGTGCGTACTTGCTAGTACTAGTAACCTCAGAGGACCAAAAAGCCGACAAGCAAAAGATGATACAGTCTGTCTTAGGGTTGTAAGAAGCTCCGTATCCATCTGACTCCACTGGACCATAGCCCATGAAGCTGTTAGTACTAGTGGCTACTTGACTGGTGGACAGTAAAAATTTGTTGACTAATCTATACGATGCGTCTGTAAAGAGTTTTGGCAGTGGAGATGCAGCTGTTGGCGCGGTTTCTTTGGCTGCTTCTCTTAAACCTAAGATGTGTAAGTCTATACCTTGGCCGAGAATGTTTTCAACCATCTCTGTAGTTTGTGCTGCTACAGCTTCGTTCCATAGTAGAATCTTTTTGTCGTCACTAACTAGATGGAATGTTACCTTCTTGTTGCTTGTGTCGTCTTCTTTTGGTTGCGACATGGCTTTTACCCAAGCCAAAGCCTCTGGACTAGCTGATCTTATACAGTCCACTCTTCCCAACCTAAATCTTCTGACTGAAGCACTTTCATAGGTTGCTGTAAGCTTACCATACAATCTATAGTAAGTTAATTGCAGAGCCAATTGAATATATACATCTGGACTAACTTTGCAAGACTTCATAAACTCTTTTCCATAGCCGTTGTATCTAAAAACCTGGAAATCTAAGTCTTTTACTAAATTATCTAGGTACAGTCCGGCTTCTTCTATTCTCTTGTGGTCGGTAGCTTCCAGTAGCCATTCTAAGCGCTCTGGTGGAGGAAGGTGACTCGACGAAGATGCAGGTACCTAAAAAATTGTCGAACTTTATTAAAAAATAAATTTGTACTCTCACCAAAATAATTATACCAAGAGTGTACCGAATATATCATAAATTGGACATAGCTATTAATAGATAATAATGATACATAATTTGGGTTTCGCAAAGGCCTAGGAGCGCGTAAAGCTCTTTTCTCACTTAATATCCTAATACAAAAGTGCCTAGACGTGAATCAAGATATACATATATGTCTGTTTTATTGACTATAATAAAGCTTTCGATAAAGTACGACATGAACAATTAATGAATGTCCTGAAATGAAAGAAGATAGACTACAATGACCTCAGGATCATATCTAATTTATACTATAAGCAGCGAGTAAAAGTACGTGTTAACGAACAGTTGTCAGAGGAAATTGAAATTAGACGTGGGGTGAGACAGGGATGCGTATTGTCTCCAGTACTCTTTAATGCCTACTCAGAAGAGATCCTAAACAAGCTCTTGAGGGCGAAACAGCTGGAATAAAGGTGAACGGAGTTTCCATTAACAATATTAGATATGCGGATGACATTGTCGTCTTAGCCGAAAATATTGAAGATCTTCAGAGACTGGTTAACAGAATAGCAACATATAGCCAAGAATACGGTTTAACAATGAACATCAAGAAGACAAAATTTATGAGAATATCCAAAACTCAAAGAAATAACGAGAATCTCCTCATAAACGGAATTAACGTCGAACAAGTAGACTAATATACATATCTTGGAACAATCATCAACTCCACAAATGATTACTTCCGGGAGATTAAAATTAGAATAGAAAAGGCTAGAGCGAATTTTAACAAAATGAGAAAAGTGCTCTGCACAAGAGATCTAAAGTTAGAGCTAAGAATAAGGTTGGCTAGATGCTATGTTTTCTCAACTCTGTTTTACGAAATGGAAGCTTGGACCTTGAATGCGGCATCAATGAAAAAACTGGAATCATTCGAGATGTGGGTATATAGAAGAATTCTAAAAATATCATGGACAGAAAACGTCACAAACAAAGGTTCTGAGAAAGATGAATAATGAAATGGAAGTCTTAAATACAATTAAAACCAGAAAATTGGAATATCTCGGACATATTACACGTGGAGAGAGATACAACTTGCTCCAACTCATTATGCAGGGAAAGATTCAAATAAAAAAGAAGCATAGGGAGACGCAGAATATCGTGGCTGCGCAACCGGAGAGAATGGTACGGATGTACATCTAACGAACATTTCAGAGCAGCCGTCTCCAAGGACCGAATAGCTATGATGATTGCCGACCTCCGTCGCGGAGATGGCACTTGAAGAAGAAGAACTACCAAAAGAAGTGGGACGGACGTATATTTCTCGAAAACGTCGTATCCAAAAATTGAAAAACAAACGTTCAATATTTTTAAAATTCTACCTAAAGGCATCAAACACAAACCTCCCTCCACTGAATATACCGAGGTAGGGGTGGGGGCAAATCCTAAATAGAAACCATAATTTTTTTATTACAGGTATGAATTCTTCATGAAAAAATATGTTTTTGAACTTTATAAAAAAAGGCAGATATTTATTAAATCTTGGGTAAGCAGTACTTTCGATTTTCACTCTCAGATCATCATCAGGGACATTTCGCCAGAAAAGGAAGATGTCCCAGAATGTCGTAGACATTTACTTAAAACTAACAATACAAGTAACACGCACTGGAAGAAGGAGAAAAAGATGAAAATATTTGAATGGGGGTACATGGTTCGGAGTTTGGAGGTCCAAATAGTTTGGAGAACCAAAGAATTCAAAGAAGTTTGGCCTCCAAATAGAGGTCTTTTATTTATAAAATTCATATGTTCGAGCATTCGACCATATCTTATTTTTTTTAATTGTTGATAAATAGTGCTATACTTAATCTAAAACAAAAAAGATTTATCCTCTTAACTTAAAAAAATTATTCAAACGGTCTAATATCTCGAGAAATACACTTTCAAATAAAAATCAAAGAATTTTTTATTGCAAATTCAGATTCTACGTGAAAGCAAAAAGGCTTCCAGAATCTATTTTTAAACTCTTTTATACACGTTGTTCTGAAGCTATTTCCTTGTGGCATTTTTAAGATTAATTATTTATATCGGACATAAGCCACAATTAAAATGAAAAAAGAATTTTATTAACGTTTCGACGTCCAAATCGGGTGCCGTTGTCAAAATACAAAATATTACTAAAATAAACAAAAATGTTGTTGCTAAGTAAAAAATTCTTCTAATAATTTATTTAATCTGACTCATTTATATTGGCAATTCAGACATATATTATAATTTTAAAGTAGAAGACTTTAAAATGATATTGCCAATATTTATGAGTTGCGTTCCTGGGACGACTTACTGAAAGATAGTTCATTTGATTACATGAAATCAACCCCATCTCAAGAATATCCGTCACAAAAAAATTATAGCATGTGATCTGTCTTTAAAAAGACAACCAAATGCAACGACAGTAAAATTCTCGCGTTAGAGACTTCATAGTAAATCACAAGGGAAAAGCAGGAAAAACCCTGTGATACTATCCTGACATCGTAAGTATTTGGTCTTAAATTTAATTTACTCTCAAAAAATAATACCAAATTCTGACTGATAACATGTTTAAATTATAAATAATATTAATAATACTAGATATGTAAGTAATACTAAAATATAAAATATGTACTAGCTCGATATTATTGATTTACTAATCTTGGTATTTTCTTTCTATTGACTTCCTCTTTCAGTATGGGTAACCACATCCTACTACATTCTACCGAGGAATTTGCGACACAATTGGTTTCATTTAGCATAATTAGAGCCGCTTCTTTGATTTTTCTCTTTTTACTATCTGATTCTTTCAGGACTATACTTGATTCTCTCCACTGAACTCTATGTTCATTATCCCATGAGTGTTGACAGATTTGAGATCTATCAAATTCTCTATTTTTAAAAAGACTAAGTTTTCACTCTAATGGCATATAACATATCCCACCAGAATGAAAACAATGGGAACCTTCTCTGGTTACACCTCCGAGGCTTCTACAATTTGCAAGCCATACGGATGCTGAGACTAAGGAAGATGAGGGAATTCTACAATTTACAATTCACGTCACATCTGCTCAGCGCGGTAAAGTTCCAACGAGACTGGTTCCCTTCATACTCCACACAGAGTAAATGTAAATCAAAAATGAATAACCATTTTCAATTTCGTTGCAAAACGAAAATACAGCCGAACCATATTCCAGTCCAATCAGAGAGTGCTGCAAGCACCTCTACCGGTTTCGAAACTTATTAGTCTCTCATCAGGAGGCACATATGCTGCTCTCCCCGATCCAACCAAAACAAACCCCAGCGTGCAGTCCCGAATTGCAACGAACGAAATGGCATAGATGCCCTAGCGGCAACTGCTAGCAAAAGATTAAGTTTTCACTCTAATGGCATATAGAGGTGTAACCAGAGAAGGTTCCCATTGTTTTCATTCTGGTGGGATATGTTATATGCCATTAGAGTGAAAACTTAGTTTTGCTAGCAGTTGCCGCTAGGGCATCTATGCCATTTCGTTCGTTGCAATTCGGGACTGCACGCTGGGGTTTGTTTTGGTTGGATCAGGGAGAGCAGCATATGTGCCTCCTGATGAGAGACTAATAAGTTTCGAAACCGGTAGAGGTGCTTGCAGCACTCTCTGATTGGACTGGAATATGGTTCGGCTGTATTTTCGTTTTGCAACGAAATTGAAAATGGTTATTCATTTTTTATTTTTTTCTCTATTTTTAATATAAGACTGATGTTCACTTATTCTAACGTCTAATGGTCTTGATGTCTCACCTAAATAAAATTGTTCGGATTCACAAGGTACCTATTTTATAAATGCAATTCTTTGTTCTTTCTTGATCATTGTTAGGTTTAGTTTTAGATAGAATATATCTCAATGTGTTTGTTGTTTTGAATGTTGTTGAAATGTTGAATTTATTTCCTATTGTTTTAAGTATCTCGGATAGTCATTTTATATTATGGTATTGATATTTTCCTCGTATTATTTCTTGTAAATGTTGTAGGATCCCGTTCTAAGTTGTTCTGTTCCATTCGATCCAATCTTGACAATTCCTTATTCATAAACGATAAAGGCTAATCATTTTTTAATATAACAGATGTTAACAATTGTTTTTCTGCTAAAAAGGAATTTTCGTTAGAACAAGTAATTTTGGCTCTATGATAGAAGTATTTAATGATTCCCTTTTTAACGTTGATGTTGTGATTTGATTTGTCATTGAGATATCTGTTGGTGTGTGTTAGTTTTCTATACACTTGAGTGTCATATCCAGTATCCTTCTTTGAGACTAAAACATCGAGGAAAGGTAAAGTGTTATTGTATTCCTTTTCCATTGTAAATTTTATTGTCTCTTCTTGATCGATTTTAATATTCAGGAATGTATCCAACAATTCTGATCTATGAGGCCATATTGAAAACACATCATCTACATATCTCCACCATACTGTGGGTTTTAAATTTTGTTTAGAAATAATATTAGTTTCGAAATCCTCCATAAATATATTAGCCAATAATGGAGATAAAGAAGAGCCCATTGCTAGACCAAAATTTTGTTTATAGAATTCATTGTTTAGTTGAAAATAGGTATTATTAGTACATAATGTCAATATCTCCATTATAGCCGATACATTTAGTCTTGTCCTAGTTGCCAATGTATTATTATCATTCTCTAATTTCGTTTTGATTATGTTTAAAGTTTTATCTAATGGTACATTTGTAAATAAACTGTGTAAGTCCAAACTTATTAAAATATTATTTGGATTAAATTCAATAGTTGATAATTTGTTTAAAAAATGTTTTGTATTTTTTATAAAAGTGTCATCATTATTAGCAAATGGTTTTATTGTCTAATGCCATCCCCTCTTTGTGAACACACACACAAATGGTTTTATAATGTTTAATAAGAATTTTGATAGTTCACTACAAGGAGAATTGATGGTACTACAAATGGGTCTAAGTGGTATGTTCGCTTTATGAATTTTCGACACTCCATAAAAATGAGGTGTCATTAATTTTCTTTGATAGTATGTTAGATCATTTTTAAATTTGAATAAAGTTCTATATATTTTGTTTTCCAGTGTCTTCGTTGGATCCTTCGTTAATGTGCTATAAGGTCCATTTGTAATTAGATCTGTAATTTTGTCCTCATATTGTATTTTATTCATTATTATAGTTGCATTGCCTTTATCTGCTGGTAGGATTGTTATGGAGTCATTATTTCTTAAAGTTTTTAAAGCTTTCATTTCCTCTTTGCTGATGTTCTGTTCAATTTGATTAGACTTTTCCAATTCAAGTTTATATAGTAGGTATCCTATGTTGTTCTTTTTCATGAGTTGGTAGACACTGGGATATTTTCTCCACTGAGCTGATTATGTCTAATTTTGGAATAGATGGATGAGTAACAGCATAGTTTAAACCTTTTTTTTTTCTCTCTGATTCTGGCTTTGGTTTAGAACTAGAACCTTTAGCCACGTAATTGTATAACTTATCACTAAGTCAGGGGAGTAATGTGTAGTGTGTGTGTTGAGTAAGTGTCTTGTTACTTTGCAAAGTCGACGTCATTGTCTTTGCAAAGAGACGCTAATTGTTTCCGAACGTCTGCGGTCCCTTAGTTTAAACCTTTTGACAATACCAAATTTTCCCTTGCATTTAAATGTCTATTTGATAGATTGACAACTGTCGCTAATATGTCATTATTTCTATTTAGGTTATCAAAAGTATGTAAACTATTTGGTTCTACAAGATTATTAAATTTATTTAAATGTATATTTCTTTGCTTCTGATATGAATTTTCATAAATTATGTGTAAACTAAAAATAATTCGATCAAAATTAGAATTTGATATCATTCCGAAAAGCAAATATTCAAGTATAGTCCTGAAAGAATCAGATAGTAAAAAGAGAAAAATCAAAGAAGCGGCTCTAATTATGCTGAATGAAACCAATTGTGTCGCAAATTCCTCGGTAGAATGCAGTAGGATGTGGTTACCCATACTGAAAGAGGATGTCAATAGAAAGAAAATACCAAGATTAGTAAGTCAATAATATCGAGCTAGTACATATTTTATATTTTAGTATTAATACATATCTAGTATTATTAATATTATTTATAATTTAAGCATGTTACAAGTCAGAATTTGGTATTATTTTTTGAGAGTAAATTAAATATAAGACCAAATACTTACGATGTCGGGATAGTATCACAGGGTTTTTCCTGGTTTTCCCTTGTGATTTACTATTACTTTTTGTGACGGATATTCTTGAGTTGGGGTTGATTTCATGTAATCGAATGAACTATCTTTCAGTAAGTCGTCCCAGGAACGCAAGTCATAAATATTGGCAATATCATTTTAAAGTCGTCTACTTTAAAATGTGTAATATATGTCTGAATTGCCAATAAATGAGTCAGATTAAATAAATTATTAGAAGAATTTTTTACTTAGCAACAACATTTTTGTTTATTTTAGTAATATTTTGTATTTTGACAACGGCACCCGATTTGGACGTCGAAACGTTAATAAAATTATTTTTTCATTTTAATTGTGGCTTATTTCCCATATAAATAATTAATCTTTTATACATATTATGTGTCTGTACCTCTGATGGGATTGTGAATGAATCAGCATGCTTCCAAAGCTTTTCTGCCAACTGGATAACTGCGATTCCTTCTGCATTGGAATGCTCATAGCAAAGACCGCATGCTCCATCTCCGGAGATGACCAGTTGAATAGTTTTGTCAAACCATCTGTTTGCTGAATTGTGGGTACTGCCTCCTCCGTGAAGCATTTGGTGAGCTAAGTTGGTTTCGTCACGACCTGCAGCTATATGACCTTTACCACCTGTTGGAAATAGGAAATTGTATTAGTCTGAGTATTCATAGAGATGGAGATCATAGAAGTTTTGTACCACAGTGTTCTTCTTTTGGTGCCTATTATTCGTTTCGAATATTCGCGATCTTTCTGGCTATAATTATTTTATTAATTAATGCTTTAAATAGATTAGTTGTTGTGCGGAGAACCATTTCTTCAAGTTCTTTATTCATGATATTCTTCTTCTCTCTGTACCTCGCTTTCCGTTGAAGGATTATTTTCAGTAATCTGTATTTAATGCCGTTTCTCATTATATGTCCGATATATTCTAACTTTCTCTTTTTAATTGTAAAAATCACTTCTCTTTCTTTTCCCATTCTTCGTAGTACGGTCTCGTTGGTTATCCTGTCTGTCCATGATATCCTTAGGATTTGCCTATATAGTATAGCTCCACATCTCCGAGGCTTCAAATTTTTTCTCCACCGCTTCAGTGAGTGTCCAGGATTCAACTCCGTATTACAATATTGAGAAGATATAACATCGTAGGAGCCGTACTTCTATCTCCAGATTAAGGTTGTGGCTTTTAAAGAGTTTGGCATTGTTGCTGAATGCACTCCTAGCCTTCTCTATTCTACATTTTACTGCTTGTGTTGTACGACAGTTAATTTTATAAAATATAAAATTTAATATATAATTACTTACCTCTTTGAAGCCTGCAGTTGAAATTGTTAGGCAAGCCCTCATCAAGGCATACAACTACTAAAGCTTTGGTTATAAGATCCAGATTTCTTGTATTTCTTTCCTCCTTCATTAAGTCTTCCCTAGCTTCGGCCCATAGTGATCTTTTCCAGCCTGTTAACAGACCTATGGGTGGCGGATTGGACAAACAAGGAGCATCATCCAGTATGTATAACAATTGGGAACATATTTCGTCTTCGTTCAGTCTTCCTCTATCACCTAGAATATAAATAAACTACTAGAAAATAGTAACACATGTAAACTAATCTTTTTTTTTTCAAGAAATAAGAAATTTTGCAACACATAGTTCAATAAAATAAATCTTCATCTCTAGGTGCCGGTTCAGCTTCGAAGGTTGGCAATCATCAGAGCGATTTTTACTTTTGAGACCGCGGCTTTAAATAATTCGTTGTTATTATATCCAAACCATTTTGATCCAAACCATCCAATAATCTGGAGTATTAGGTATTTATCTCCTCTCATCACATGTTCCAAATATCTCAGTTTTCTTGTCTTAATTGTTAGAAGTACTTCTTATACTGCATAAGTTTCCTTATGCATACTCTCATTACCTATAAGTTGGTTATTCTATCTACTCATGAGATCTTCACTATTCTTCGGTACATCCACATCTCGAATGCCTCCAGTCTCCTCACGACAATTTTATGCAGTGTCCACGCTTCCATCCCGTAGTATAATACGGATAGCACTCTTCATTCTTGTAAACGTGCTTCTGGCCTCTTCGATTCTGATTCGTATTTCTTGAGAACTGTCATTGTTTTCATTAATGGTTCTACCTATGTATTTGAATTCTCTTACTCTTTCAGTAGGTTGATTCTGTACATTATATCTCACGAATGTCCTAAGTTGTCTTTGTTATCATATATGTGCGTCTTGCTTATGTTGAGTGTTAATCCATATTCTTCACTTACCACGGTTACTTTATTAAGCAGTCCCTGTAGGTCTTCATGTGATTCGGCTAAAAGAACTGTATCACCAGCGTATCTCAGGTTATTTATGAGCATGCCATTAATTCAATGCCTACGTTTAGTTCATCCATGGCCTTACTTAATACGTCTTCCGAGTATATATTAAATAATATTGGTGAAAGTATACACCCTTGTTGAACACCTCTTTTTATTTCTATCTCTTCTGATGTTATGCCTTTTATTCTCACTACTGCTTTTTGGCTATAGTATAAGTTTGAAATTATTCTTATATCTCTGAGGTCTCATCTTCTTTTTTCTAATGCTTCAATCAGTTGGTCATGCCTAACCCTATCAAAAGCTTCATTATAGTCTATAAAACACACGTACAGTTCTTGATTTATATCTAGACATCTTTGTGACAGGACGTTAAGTGCCAATAGTGACTCCCTTGTTCCTAGGCCTTTACGGAATCCAAATTGTGAATTGCTGGTCTATATTTAGTTTCCTGCATATTCTGTTGTGAATCACTTTTAGCAGGATTTTCAGTGCGTGACTCATCAAACTTATTGTACGATAGTCACAGCAACTCTTGGCATTATTCTTTTTTGAAAGGGTTACAAATGTTGATATATAGGGTGTTTCATTAATAATTGTCCATATAGTAACTGGAGAAACCTTAGCACAAAATACGAAGATTTAACCTAAAACACTTAAATAAAATGTTGTTCTTTACTGAGTTACAGGGTGTTTTGTCTAAAAATTTAAAAACTATTTTTGCTCAGCATTTTAAAACTATCCGACGTATCCTTTACATACTTGGCAGAAAGTGAGACTACTAGACACCCTACTAAATAATGATAAACAAACATTTCTAGCTACTACCAGAGGCGTACGACAGGGGATGATGGATGGTTAACCTTTCTCAAATTCTACGCCACTGGAGGAATTACTATTTTAGTGCCATTTTTAGATTCTATAATACTTTCTACGTAAATAACATACTCTTCATTGGTAACGATAAAGTCATTAGTTTTCGAGATATTTGAAGTTAAACATGAAACGGCACAGTTATTTTGATTAATTTATGATATGATTCATATGATTAAAATTTAAAAATTATTTGTACCCAGTACTTTAAAGCTATTTGGCGTATCCTTATCATACTTGGCAGACAGTGTAGGTACTTTACACCCTACTAAATTAAGATAAATAAACGTTTCTAGCTAGTACCAGAGGCGTACGACAGGGGATAGTGACTGGTTGACCCTTCCAAAATTCTACGCCACTGACGAAATTGCTATTTTAGTGTAATTTTTTTTATTTTGCAATACTTTCTATGTAAATAATATACTCTTTATTCGTAAAGATAAAATGATTCATTTTCGAGATATTTGAAATTAAAAATGAAGCGACACAATACACTGATCAAAATAACCGTCTCGTTTCATTTTTAACTTCAAATATCTCGAAAACTAATGACTTTATCGTTACGAATAAAGAGTATATTATTTTCATAGAAAGTATTGGAGAATCCAAAAATTTAACTAAAATAGCATTTTCGCCAGTGGCGTAGAATTGTAAAGGGTCAACCATTCACTTTCCTCCGTCCTACGCCTCTGGTAATAGCCATAAAAGTTTGTTTAACATAATTTAGTAGTTTGTATAGTACCTAAACTTCCTGTCAAGTATGAAAAGGATACGTCGAATAGTTTTAAAATGCTGAGCCTAAATAATTTTTCAATTTTTATATAAAACACCCTGTAACTCGGTAAGGAACCACATTTTATTAAAGTGTTTTAGGTTAAATCTTCGTATTTTGTGCTAAGGTTTCTCCAGTTACTATATGGACAATTATTAATGAAACACCCTGTATATACTGAATTCGCTCTACCCAGATTCACTTTGACACATTCGGAATAGGAAACATACAACACAAAAATTCCTACCTCACACTATTAACTGCTAAAATCAACTTAATCTTTCATTAAAAAAAGAAGAATTATTAGAAATAGTGTGTTCTACTACTAGAGTGTCTACTAATCTCATAAAATTATGTGGAGTTTATTTCTACAAAATATTTTTATTTTGTACAATAAATAATTTTCTCATTTGTTATCAATACATTATAACGGTGTAAATAAATAATTATTGATTGGCGTAAGGTTTATGTTATTTTTATATCTGTTTACTATTAATAATATTGACTATGAGCAGGTGCGTTGGTTGTGCAGTAATTTCAAGTCACTTCTGACAACTGAATTTCCCAAAAAAAGAAATTACTAACGTCAGTGTCAAAGTGAATCTCGATAGAGCGAATTCAGTATACAAGCTATTCATTTGGTATTATTCCAGTTGTATATTATGACGTCGATTAACTCTACCAAAACATTAATCTTGTCCTCCTCTATTAGTGTGAGAATTTCCGCTATCAGTTGATCTGGACCTGCAGCTTTTCTGTTCTTGAGAGTGTTTAGTGCATATATCAGTTAATCTTTCATTATGTCTGGTCCCACTTCTCCTTTTAAATTTTCAAGGTTAGTTTGTCTTCTCTCATCTTCGAAGAGTTGCGTAATGTATTTGTTCCATAGATCTAGCTCCTGATCTGTTTCTGTGACTATTTTTACATTAGTATCGTATAATACATTAAACTCTTTTTGTCTACTAATGCCAACGAGTTCTGTGACTTTCTTGTGTACGTTAACACGACAGCTGTGTTTTGCTTGCAACTCTTCAATTTCCCAACATTTTTGTTTGTAGTATTCGTCTTTCGCATTTCTGATTTTTGTGCGGATTTATCGTTTGATTTTTTTTATTCTTGTTCATTTTTTCCTTTATGGATTCTTATCTTATCCATAAGATCGGAGATTTTGCTAGTTATCCATTTTTTCTTCCTTGTGGGGTTTTCTATCTTTAGAGAATACAATTAAAAATAAAATATTCTGAAGCTATCAAAATAAAGTATTCACTGTGGGCCGAAATAAAGGAGTACATTTTTTGGTTGAAAATAACTTTTTTGTTTTTTGGACGATTTAATTTATTTTTGCAGGGCTAATAGCCTAACATATCCTCAACATGACTGCAAATTTGGAAGCAAAAATAAGGTACAGGGTCGGACTTTTAACCCGCGAGTAGTCGCGCCGTTAGATAGAATATCACATTTTATCCTTTTTCGCGATAACTTGATGAAAAAATTTCGTAAGTGCCTCGAGGAAGGGTGGAGTAATGCGTAGGAATTTTTTTTTAATTTGTTTTCTTCTTCTTTTTGTGGAATTTATGGCTTTGGAGAGAGCCAATTTAACCTTTAATAATTGTTAGAAATAATATTTCTAAGATAACAAGTAAATAAAAATACTATAAAGGAAAAATTTGTTGTAAATTCGTATTTAAATTCGTATTGTGATATAGAATCTAACACGCGACTATTCACGTTACAGAAGTGAGCGCGACTACTCCCGGGTTAAAAAAATTTATCTAACGGTGCATTTGAGCTCGTTGCAAATGAAAACTGTCTCAGCTAAAATTGAACTAATATGCTCTTTTGGTAGGTTAACTATCCAGAACACTTCAGTAAGAAGAAAACTTTTCAAAATTACTGGATTCGCAAAATATCATTGTTTTATTTAAATAATGTTCATAACCCGCCTTCGCCATACAATTTTAAAAAATCCCGAATTTGTAAAATATCGTTTTTTTACTTAAATTAGGAAATTTTATTCGAGAATTTTTCTAATATGTTCACCAGAACGAAACCCTCAACACTAAATTACATCTTTTCCATCGTTTTTGCCTCATATTAGCAGTAATTTTTGTTAAATGTCTTAAGAATTTCTCAAACGCTCAAATATGTCAATTTTACTTAATAGTAAACCATGACTGCTTAGATTGCCATGAAATTTGTTTGACATTTATAGTTAAATAAGTAAATTCCAGTTCATAATGCCACTTTTAAGGGGGGGGGGGGGTATAGTATTTTTGATTATTTTTTAGATTATTTTTATTGGCTTATTCGATTGTAAATATTTTCAAGAGTACACCATTAAAATTCAAGTTAGTCCGAGCAAAACTGACGGAGATATGGATATATACAAAAATTTTCTTAGTATTATTGACAAAACTACATTTTTATTTTTTTTGATATACTTCATTTTTACAATCTACTCTAAACACAAAGTAATAAGTAAATAGTCTGAAAGTAAATTAACGTGAATTAGGTACCATCCAGTGACGGTTCTCTAAGTATTATTCTTTATTGTGGTAGGTCGTCTGGCCATATTCTCTTTAGTCTTCTTTCAGCAAGTGGTTGGGTGAATAAATTATTTATCAAGTCGTTGGTGTGGTCAGTGGTGCGATTTTGATATTTTATTGAACGATTTTTTATTAAATCCTTGATTAGTGGGATGTCCAGATCATTGTGGAGTGTCAAGTTGGATACATACCATGGAGCTTTACTTATCATACGGAGAATTTTGGATTGGAATGTTTGGAGTATCTTCGTATTTGAAGGTTTACTGCAGCCCCATAGTTCTATTCCGTAAGACCAAACTGGTATAAGTATAGCTTTGTACAGAAGCAGTTTATTTTCAAGAGATAACTGAGACTTCTTGTTAAATAGCCAGTTCATATTTTTTAGTTTAAGATTCAATTGTTTACGTTTAATTTTAATGTGCGTTTTCCATATGAGTTTTTCATCCAGATGCAATCCCAAGTATTTGACAACTGGCTTGATGGGAATCGGAGTATTATTTATAGAAACTTGAGGACATGTAGATTTTCTGGTTGTAAAAGTAATTTGTACTGATTTGCTGGCATTAACATTTATTTTCCATCGCTTGAGCCAGTTTTGTAATTGGTCTAAATGATTTTGAACTTTTTGTGATGCTACATTAGGGTCGACATCCACTGCTAAGATTCCCGTATCATCGGCAAAAATAGCTAATAAGGTATCATTTCTGGTTGGAACGTCGGCTGTAAATATCAGATAGAGAAATGGGCCGAGAACGCTACCCTGTGGTACGCCAGATTGGATGATGTGGTAATTTGAGAAGTTGTCTTCAATTTTGACTTGGAAATATCGGTCAGTCAGATACGATTTTAGAATAAAGTATAGTTGGTCTGTCATGTGTAATTTTAGTTTATAGAGGAGACCTTGATGCCATACCCTATCAAATGCCTGTTGTATATCGAGAAATACTCCAGCGCAAAACTTTTTTTCTTCAAGAGTTGTTTTAATTATATTTACTATTCTGTGGCATTGTTGTATGGTTGAGTGTTCACGTCTAAATCCGAATTGGTGTTGTGATATAATTTCGTTTATGGGGACAACTTGCTCGATTTTATGTAATAGTAGCCGTTCTGATACTTTCGACATTATTGGGAGTAGGCTTATCGGGCGATATGAATTTGCTTGTGTTGCGGGTTTACCAGGTTTCGGAATAATACTAACTTGAGCTAATTTCCATTGTATTGGAAAATAGCGAAGACGTAGTATGCTGTTGTATATTACTGTTAATAACACCACTGCTTTTCTCGGTAGCTTCTGAAGTAATTCTCCTGTTATCAAATCACAGCCAGGAGCTTTCTGAGGATTTAGCATTTTTATTTGTTGTCGAACCTCTGTCGGAGTAAATGTTGTCAGAAAACATTTTTATTTAAACGCGTTTTCTGAAAAACATTTTTGAGGCGATGTATATTATAACTCAAAAAGTAATGCACCGATATTTCTGAAATTTTTCACACTACTTTTTTGGGTCGAGTTTTTGCTTATTTTAACAATTTTTTTTATATTACAATTTTTCTTTTTACCGAACACACTTTCTCACTTTTTTTCGATTTTTTCATTTTAAAGTTACACTATGAATTTAACAATCAATATAATCATAAAAACTCGACGTCACTACCTCAAGAAACTCTTAAACTAAAATAATATTTTTGGTTTGTATGCTTCAGATGATTCTGTCCGAAGATATCGTGTACACCGCAAATCATCTTTTTTTTATCGTCTACTTAAAAATGACGCCACCACTTCATTTTTTAATATTTTTGAATAAAATTTAAGTGAATAATCTGCAAGTGTTGTTCTTTAAGATAGCCTTTTACACATTTAACTTAACCCTGCCACTTTCAAGGGAAAACGTTTTAAAATTATATAAAAAAATGCAGAATTAACTATACCCCCCTCCTCTTTAAACAAAGAGGACATAATATTATTTAAATATTACCGTGAAATATATAATTATAGTGCAAGAAAAATTGTAAACGCATTTCTTGAGAAACATTGGCATATTGGAGCGATAGAAAAGTTCTTAAGAGATCTAAGGGAAACCCATGGGTCTATTGAACATAAAAGTGGAAGAGGAAGGAAGCGAAGCTCAAGAACTGAAGAAAATATTGCTATAAGGGTAAGGGCTTTTAGGAAATTTGCAACCTGCCAATCTGTTGGAACAAGGAAAATCATTAAAAAGAATCATTAAAGAAGATTGTCATCTTAAAGTATTTAAAAAAGTTTACAGTCAAAGACTTACTGCCAATGTAAGAGGAAAACGACTGGAAAGATGGAATTTGCTACTAAGAAGACTCTGCTCTCGTGAAGACATTAGAAAAATATGGTTTTCAAATGAAAAAATGTTTTATTTGGGTCTCCTAAAAATACCGGAGTAAAATTTAATTATTCAGAAACATATTAAGAACAAATCTTGTAGCACCTATTACCTGAAATTGAAGAAGTATGTCATGATTACACTATCCAGCAAGATGGAGCTCCTTCGCACACTTCCCACAATACAAGGATATTCTTGAGTGAAAATTGCCCGGACTATATTAAGCCAGAGATGTGGCCACCTAACAGCCCATAGTTAAATCCGGTTGACCATTCAATTTTTGGGGAATTTTCGAACAAAATTTGTATGACAAACAACAATTTGAAACCATCGAACAGCTCAAAGAAAGAATGCAGTTTGTTTGGAACAATTTTGAACAGGGTGTAATAAATGGGGCTATCAATTTATGGCGCAGACGACTTCAAGAAGTGGTAAGCAATAATGGTGGCCACATTCATAATATTTTAGTCTACGTTTCAAAATTGTTAAACCGTTTTCATAAATGTGTTATTTGTTAAAATGTTATATTTTCCTAATTTAATAAAAATATGATATTTTGCGAATCCGGTAATTTTGAAAAATTTCCTTTTTACTGAAGTGTTCTGGATAGTTAACCTACCGAAAGAGCGTATCAGTTCAATTTTAGCTAAGACAGTTTTTATTTGCAACGAGCTCAAATGCACCGTTACATAAATTTTTTTATAAGTCCGACCCTGCATGTTATTTTTGTTTTCAAATTTGCAGCCATGTTGAGGACATGTTAGGCTATTAGCTCTGCAAAAATAAATTAAATCGCCCAATAAACAAAAAAGGTATTTTCAACTAAAAAATGTACTCCTTTATTTTGGCCCACAGTGTACAATAAAATGAATACATTAAAAAAACAATAAACCTAGGCGTACAGCATAAATAACTATCGAAAATACGTACCTGCTTGTATAGGAACACAGTATAATTGACTTCTGCAAATAACAATGATATGTTCAGATGTCTGCTCCCCATCCTTAGGAACAGGACATACGTATTGAGAGTCGCGCTTTTTTCCGGGCAATCTGGAAGCTCCCAGTATCCTATAGAACTGCGCCATACATAGAGGCTGACCCGCTTCTCTCGACGTAGCTTTCTCTATGGGTAAAGCTTTGCGATTAAGAATTTCTTTGTGGTCCAGAGCAGCGTCTATGAGTCTGGCTGCGAACCGAGCTACATCTAGGATGGTTGTGAATTTTCTAGGAGGGAAAACCATGCCTGGATTGGAGTTGATAGCGATAGGTTCCCGGTAGTTTAGGTACATATCGTTCATCCAATATTCGTATGCCTAGGAGAAGAAAAAGTTAACTAGGTATAATATATGACCACATACACTGCGCGGCATACGGTAGGGATATATAGAGTGTTTCATCACTGGCGGCTCGTGACAATTTCAGTTGGTAGGGCCTGGGCCGCATATAAATGAAATAAAGAATGAAAAACATGGCTCATCACACTCCGTAATGTAGTGGTACCTATCTGACCCTCAAGCTATACCACCACCTCTCCCCATCGAAGGACATAACAAATGGGGAGGCTTTGTACTGAACGTTACTTTGGATGCCCTAAGTAATGGGATATCCTCTTATTTCTTTATGTGGTTAAGCCACCTGACTTTATGAATAGCTATAAAAGCTTTTCTCCATATTAAAGTTGTTGTTCGAATTACAACAATACTTAAGGTACTAGTACACTTTAGAAGACCAAAAATAATCATTTTTTTCAAGAATTTTTTTCTCAGGACCTTTATTAAAAATGAACATAAAACTTTTTACATATTAATATCTAACTTTAAGGGCCGGTTGTTCGAACGCTAATCAACAATGATCATTATCAAATATTTAATTACTGTCAGCAACTGTCAATGTCAACTTTGTTTGGGTTGCTGAAAACATAATTTATTACAATTATGAAATTACTTAATCAATTATGTTAATAATTGTTATATTCATTGATTAACTAATCTCATAATTTTAATCAATTATGTTTTCAGCAACCCAATAAAAGTTGACATTGACAGTTTTGGTGAGAGTAATTAAATATTTGATAGTGATCATTGTTGATTAGCGTTCGAACAACCGGCCCTTAGAGTTAAACTGTGTCAAGTTTGATCAAAAAATATTAAAAGGTGCTTTAACCATGAGCTAAAATAATTTTAAAACATTTGTAATAAAACACTCTGTATCTCGGTAAGGAAGAATATTTTATTTAAGTGTTTTGAGCTAAATCTTCGTATTTTGTGCTAAGGATTCTCCAGTTACGATATGGACAATTTTAATGAAACACACTGTATAGAAAATTATGCTAATTTTCATAGTTAATTTTTTCGTGAACAGATTAACGGATTCCACTATTTTTTTTTGTTATTTTAGATTTTTTTTTACTGACACAGTTGTGCAAAGGTTTATGCGAACTTCTTTTGTGTACCTACGAACACATCTGTGTTCTATTGCATCGATATATTTTTATTGATAAGACAAACTAAGACTAAGTGAGTTTACGGATATAAATTAGTGTGGATTTTTTCCATGCAATAAACGCACTCCTTTTTCTCCGTCCATGTGAACGTATATCATTATTTTAAACAAACGCGAAACCTTTTTCCTTTCCCTTGTTTCTGCAGTTGAGGCTGCAGGCGCTTTTCCAAAAAACCGAGGATGGTGCACCGCGTGGCGGTTACTGAGGCGGAAAAATTCGATTATTTCCCTCATTGTCTTATTTGGCCCTAGGCCAAGAGCGGCCCTCGATTGGGCGGTTGGGGTGTGATGGGATCGTGCGTGCGTGCGGGTTAGCCGTGATTGGCGCCCCTCGAGTTATCTGCTCGGATGGGCAATATTAAGTTCCATCGGCGGTGGGTACCTACTTTATGGAGTTTGTGGTTACGATAGTAATCATACATAGACAAGTAAAAATGTAGTTTATTAATGTTCCTGATTGATTATTGGGTTCCAAACAAAAACAACTAACTAAGTCTATTAAAAAATTAAGCAGAGTAATAAATCAACTAACAATAAAACACTGAAAACTTATATTTTTCAATATTTCCACAAAATGTATTACAAATTGATGTCACTGTTTTGGCCTTTTTTTTCCTAGGTGTCTACACTTTATAGTCTTAACTGAATAAGTTGGGGAATTCAGAATTAAGATATCTGTATTTTTTAATTTCGACACCCCCATCGAAAAAGGTTGTAACTTAAGTTACATCTTTGTTCAGATTTCAACACAGGCGAATTCAGCAAAAAATTGCGCACACATCAATATAAACGACGTAGTTTAATTCTCAATAGTTTGGCTAATACTCCATTGAAAAAAGTTGTATTTTAACTTACGTGTGCCATTTTAGCGTGAAAAAGGCAGTAACACTGGATACTCCCTATGTAAAATATTTACTTTCTTTATACTTGACGATTAACAAGGTTTTTAAATGAGTTACAACTTTGCTGCATGTATGTTTAATTTATAACGTAGTCAAACATATGGTGCATCTCATAAGTCAAATTATCGAAAAAACAGTAAAAACGTATTTACGAAGTTTTTTCCTTTTTGATAGTTGCGGTGGACAAAATAAGTATCGAATAGTGTTTGCTACGTACTTCTATGTAGTGAAAAAGTTTATTATTAACATTACACATGTATTTTTAAAAATAGCACATTCGCAAGACGAGGATGATTCAATACATGCCCTAGAAAAAGGGAAAAGCATTGAGTCGTATATGCTCCACACCAATAGATAACCATGATATGATACGCCAAAGCATCAGGCAAGCCTAAATCCGTAACTGAAATAAATCAGAAGAAAATTCTAAATTTTAACCCATTTAAGGACACACATGTTAATTTTGAAGTAGAAATTAATAGTAAAAGAGTAAAGTAATAAAGTAAAATGGTTTAAAATTAAATATTTACAGATATGCAATAAAAATGCGAAAAACTTGAGATATTTTATGAGATGTTTTTTTCATAGTGATAGAATATTATTGTTATTGTA
Source organism: Diabrotica virgifera virgifera (assembly GCF_917563875.1). Classification (NCBI taxonomy): domain Eukaryota; kingdom Metazoa; phylum Arthropoda; class Insecta; order Coleoptera; family Chrysomelidae; genus Diabrotica; species Diabrotica virgifera. Next base: position 1,239,614 of record NC_065443.1, read on the forward strand.
AAATTTATAATTTCCAATTAAAATTGTGTAAACTGTGAGTTGCTATTTTGTTTAAATATACCATAAAAACTAATTTTCTCCTAGCTATATTGCAAATAACTCAAAACATACAACCTTTTAATAGTTAAACGGGAAAAATAATTAACACGGAGAGTGTAAAATGGTTGTTAGGCGAGTTACAACCTTTTCTACGAATACTCATGTTTATTCTCAAGGTTGTATCTCAATCAAACTCAAGATTCTCAATAGCTAATAAAATTACAAAGCATACATCTCACAGTAATCCCTTATTATGTTATAAATATTATATCACATTAGTGTAAAAGGGTTTAATTATTTCGCTACAAATTTTTAAAAATTCATGTTTTCGTTTTTTGCCTCTCCTGTAAAATCGCTAAAAATGAGTTACAACCTTGTTCGATGGGGGTGTCGATTTATTAATTTTCATAGATTCTAATAAAGATAGCTTAAGGCTTTTAGAAGCATTTGAGATAAGGTGCTATAAAAGGATTTTGAAAATGGATCCAACGAGTTACGAATGAAGAAGTGTTAAGAAGGCTACAAAAGGATTGCGAGGTGATAAAGATCATCAAAACAAGAAAGCTGGAATATTTGAGCCACACTACTAAAGGTGCGGTATTAAGGCTCATAATGCAGGGCAGAATTAAGGGGAAAAGATCCATAGGTAGAAGAAGAATTTCCTGGCTGAGAAACTTAAGAGAGTGGTATAGTTACAGCTCAGTAGATCTTTTCAGAGCTGCCGCCAATAAGGTACGGATAACTGTGATGATAGCCAACCTTCGATATGAGAAGGAACTACAAGAAGAAGAAAAAGGATTTTAGTTTGAATATAGAGAATTTGAAATTGTTCCTTAAAGTAATGATTATGATAATAGAAGGTGAAGTGCTTTTTCTTTTGGCTCTTGTTCTTAAACTATTTGCTAAGTTGTTGTTTATCCTGATGACTGGTTGTCCTTTCTTTTTATGTGTTTACTCTTATTTGTTTGATATTCAATTCTATCTCGAATATATTTTTTGACATGGGAATTTCTGTTAACCTATGTAACATGCTATGGTAGTCAAGTATATTCAAATGGGAAATAAGCCACAATTTTACCTAAAAATGATTTTATTAACGGTTCGACGCCCAAGTCGGGTGTCGTTGTCAAAATACAAAATAATACTAAATAAACAAAAATGTTGTTGCTTAGTAAAAAATTCTTCAAATAATTTATTTAATCTGACTCATTTATATCGGCAATTAAGACACGTACTATACATTTTAAAGTAGACGACTTTAAAATGATATTGCCAATATTGATGAGTTGCGTTCCTGGGACGACTTTACTAAAGGATAGTTCATTCGATTACATGAAATCAATCCCAACTCAAGAATATCCTGCCAAATGCAACGGTGGCACTAAAATTCTCGCGTTAGAGATTAAAATTCGTTAGATATAAATGAGTCAGATTAAATAAATTATTTGAAGAATTTTTTACTAAGCAACAACATTTTTGTTTATTTAGTATTATTTTGTATTTTGACAACGGCACCCGACTTGGGCGTCGAAACGTTAATAAAATCATTTTTAGGTAAAATTGTGGCTTATTTCCCATTTGAATATACTTGATTATAAAAATGCCACAAGAAAATAGCTTCAGAACAACATGCTATGGTAGGTTGCAAATTTATGTTGTATAGGATAGGATGATAGTTGTGTAGAGTGGTGTTGGTATAGGTTTATGAAATACGGAGAACTCATGTTTGTTTTCCAGTCTGATAATTTTTAAATATGGAAAATTTGTAGATTAATGCTGTTCTGTTTCTATTGCAATTTCGATTTGACAATGAAGTGAATTAATGTAAGCTAAGAATTGTTCAAGTTACACAAATAAAAAACTGCTTTTACGTAAAAGTATTGTAATTTCTTAGTTATTGAAGAAATTCTTCTACTGAATAATAAGGTCTTTCAGATATATCTGCTTTTGTCATTTTACGGAGTTTGGGAAAGATGTTGCAGATTTAAGTTGCACAGGGAAACGGTTGTGTAGATTTTTGCAGAATATAATATATATTTCTTTACTAACTACTAGATCGGTAAATAGATATTAACGGCAGAATTTGTGGTGGAATAGTCATGACTTGCTGGAAAAACATGTAGATTTGTAGATGGTTACGAATTAAGCAACCAGTTTCTAAAATGTTTAAATGAGGAAATGTTCAAATCCCGTGGTCTTTGAAGTAGCTTCTGCAATGTGTTGTTCTTCTGAGGCCAAATGGGAGATCTCATTGCCCTTTTTTGCAATTTAAAAATAACATCGTATTTGGCATCTGCACCAGAACCCCAAAAAGGAAGACCATAACGAAGATGCGACTCGAACAACGAAAAATATTATTTTGGAAGAGGCTAAATTGATTTCCTTCGAAACAGATCTTATTGCATAGTAAGCTGAGAATAGTTTCTTGCTTGACACATAGATATGAAGGGACCATTTATTGTTGCTATCGGTACCCCGTCAAAATAGCCCCGTCAAAAAAGCTCCGACAAAATAGCCCCGACATAATATCCCGCACACAAAATAGCTCCGACAAAATAGCCTGCAGACAAAATAGCCGCGGAATAATAGCCCGCCGACAAAATAGCCCCGACAAAAAAGCTCCCTTCAGAATTCATCATGAAATAGTTCCTTAACCTTTAACTACACGCGCTGGCGTACTTTGTACGCCAGATATAAGAATTCTACTGGAAATATATTTAAAAATTTAATTTTTGACCTTGCTTATTTTTCTAACCTATCACTGGAATGTGCTTTACAATTTGGTTTTAGTTTCGTTATAATCGGCGTTCTGGAAAGATCGTAATTTACATTTTATTATTTGTTGTTTCCGGTGGTGGACAATATACCCCAGGATTATATTACTATAAATCGTAATATAAGTACATATTTTAATTGTTTTTTAGTCATTATGGCAAAAAAATTATTTTTCTTTGTAAACAATGCTTTTTCTCCTGTAAAAAATCACATTTAAAAAATTTTTTATTAGTAATTTTATTTATCATGGAATGCAGTTATTCCATGATTCCAGTTATAAATCCCAATTGGCTTACTGAAAAGGAACTCCAAGTATTCACTGATGCCGAATAAGGTTTATAACAAACAACTAAGTGTATTTTTTCAAAAAAAATTAAACAAATCCGCTGTTTTTAAGTGTATTTTCTTGTGGCGTGCAAAGTACGCCACGCGTGTAGTTATGTTATAACTTGATGCGCGGGTAGTTAAAGGTTAAGAATACATTTTTTCGGAAATGGTAATTATCCTCGATTCAGACGTTTATTTTAACGACATTAAATAAAAATGGTCTTTTCAGAGAATTCGAGTCCTGTCTTCCCTGCTTCTTGGAAGTTTAAACATTTAAGTTAAGCGAAAATGAATGTTTATTTATGATATAAACATTTTTTTCTGTTTTCGGGCAACAGTAAAATGCATTTTAAATTAAATAAATTAAATACATTCTTCCTTTTTGTCAAATAATTTAAATTAAAAAAAAGTTTTTGGACACCTTGTATAAATAATTATGTAATTGTTTACAAGAGGCTGTTTTAGCCGGGGCTATTTTAGCCGGGGCTGTTTTGACCGGGGCTATTTTGTGTTCGGGCTATTTTGACGGGAGTTATTTTTTCGAGGCTATTTTGTGTTCGGGCTATTTTGACGGGGCTTTTTTGACGGGGGTGTTCTGACCGGGGTATTTTTACGGGTCACGTTGCTATCTAAAAAAATACCAAGAAATTTTACAGAATCGACCGTACTGATATGGCTGTTATTAAGAGGTAAGGATTGAAGAGCTCCTTTATAGGATAATGCTACTGTTTTATCTAGAGAATAGAGTCTGTATCATTTGCTCTAACCAGTTGTTTTCTATTATCCTAGTTAAATTGAAACCATTTCAAAGGAATACCTTGAATTCCGTAGAAATTTAGTTTTTTCATCAAAATGTCATGATTTCCACAATCAAAAGCTTTGGCATAGTCACAAAAAACAGTGACAGTGCAAGCGAAGATTATTCTTCAGTGCTTGATAAACCTCATGTAGTACAGAAAACATGACATCAGTGGTACATTCATTATTTAAAAAGCAGAACTGACTGTGTGATAAAATGTTCTTTTCAACTAGAAAGGACATAAGTCGGATTTTTATGAGTCTCTCAATAGTTTTGCAGTACCGGTAGTACCGGTAGTAATGCAATAGATCTGTAATTGCAGGCATTAGATTTTTCATCACCCATATGAAGAAGGATAATGATGGCTGTCTTTAGGCTCTCCGGAAATTTAACTTTCTCAAAAGAATTATTAATTAGTGAGATGAGGACTTCTAACACATGTTGTGGGAGATTTGAGAAAAGTTTTATGGATAGTCCATCAGTAGGTACTACAGGAAGATTAGCTATTGAAACTATTGATTGTTTGTATCTCAGATGTAATGATTTAATTTGTAATCTAAAAGAATTTTTACTAGAAGAAGAAAAAGTAGATTGTTAAAATAGTGAAAATGGTTATAGCTTTGGCAGTTTTATGTATTTCGCTTTTTTTTGCAGAGCGCGTTAGATAAGCCGTTTTGTAAAAAACTATATAACAGAGTACTTATTATTATTAGAACTAGGATTTCTAATTCACTTTTGGTAAAAATTATAGTTGTACGGTTTTTATCTTTTTTCATTTTATCAAGGCCGTATGTATTTTAAACAAACTAAAACGTATTTGCATATAAAATCCCCACTAATTCCAGTAATTTAGTCACACCTTTTCGGCTATCTTCTCTGCTGTTCTGGAGGCTTTCCTCCAGAGTGCCGTTTCTCAACTCGAAGCATCAAAAGCACTACTACACTACACCACCTATACCTAGGTCGGCAGCTGAATCGCGCCCAAATCCCCTGTGATTTGAAGAGCAAACAGCAGTAGCGCGCTGAACGTCCTCTCTCCCCGGGGGGATTAAAAATTATAATTGGATACAAGAGGGTGGAATCCGTCGTGCTATAACTTGTGCAATTTTGAGGATTAGCCGTTCTGTTTGACTAAAAACTTAATTTTTGAGGTCAACAGAATTAATTAATTGGACTGATTGTTTCTAGATAACGCATCCAATTTGTAAATTACAGATTTTTATGCAGTTAATTAAACTTGATCAATATAGGAGAGGCAATGCAGTAATAAAAAGCTCTAAATTTTCCGCAGTAGATAAATCGCTATGCTGCATTCCATTCGGAGGAGTGTCAGGAATGTTTGTGAACAAAATTGATGTGTGGGAGATGAAAAATATCCCACAAAATATCCCGGATAAAATATCCCCAAGAAATATTTGCTGCCGAATAGTTCTCTAAAAAGTCTTGGATTTAAAATATTGTTTATTATATTTTTATTTCAATTATTCTAATTGTTTAAAAAGTAGTAAACTTTGTATCTAGGGTTTTTCGTTGTTTTCCTCGTAATACGAGAGATGTCGCTAGATTGCGTCTCAAAAGGTGGAATCATTGTATCGCGATGGTTTCCCTTAAATAGGCAGATTGTTTATGTTCCTTTCAGAGTTGTGACTGCATAGCTTCACTAAGGAGGCATGAGGATGCTGAAATAGCTATATGGAGATGGTGGTCCAACTCTGAATCGAATATAAACAAAAATCTGCATTTATCAAATCTCTAAAAGTTTTCCCGTGAATCGACGCAAATGTTTTTCAGTCTCATTTCGTTAGAGATAACAATCGCCATGAAACCACTTATTTTCACAAAAATAATGATTATCAATTAAAATTAAGCATGAATTGTAATTTCGATTACCAAATTTCTAATTCCAATTGTAAGTTTTTTCAAAAATCGTGGAAGATATGGGGATTGAGCTAAGGCTGTGGGAATCATGTTGTAATTATTTGCTTAAATGTTTGCTCACTCTGCTTTGAATAACTCTGTTTAAAACATTGCCTATTCGTGATGGTAACTGCTGTTCCTGAAAACGAAAATTTTGATTGTAATGCAAAGAGAGGGGCAGATACCAATAGCGATCATTCTCTAACGATAGCCAAACTTAAACAAGAGCTGCCAAGAAACCCAAGAACAGCAAAAGAAAGATTAACATACAAGATAGAATTACTTACACAAGAAAAAACGGCAAACAGATTTGTGGCAGAGATAAATAAAAGACTTCATAACCCGACCGCAGAAGATATTAATGAAGAATGGAAGAATATACTATTGTGTTTCAATTTATCAATCAAAGATAGAATACAATTTTTATTTTTTTAATATAACGCGGGCACATCAATTTGATACACCCTGTATATTGATTTGTAAATATTTATTAGCAGTCAGCTTTCAACGCAAAGTGGTTTCTCCTAAATAAGTTTTTCCCTGAAAAATAACAGACATTTGTAAATAAAAGTGAAGTGAAAGTTGTTTAGGATTATGATTTTAAACCGATTGTTTATTACGGGAAAAGATAAAACCACAGGTAAATATAATTAGTAGTTTTTAGAAAAATAGAGGTAAAGAGAATTGGAATTTTAAATATGTTTGTTTAATGACAGGAATATTTAGAAAATTTCCGAAAAGTCATTAGTTTTGAGTAGAATTATTGTGTGAAAGAATGACTGGTTTTTTCGAGTGAAACAGAGGGAGGTGGAGAGAGAAATGTTTCTGATTGGCTTGGCAATTTGGAATGGGGAAAGTTTTGTTTGGATGTTGAGACAGTTTTGGAAGGAGGAATTCATTGTGTTACCGGCATCCGAAGGAAGCAGTCAAAAGTTTTCGTGAGTAGTTCAGCAGCAAGTACTAGTGTTTTGTTTTGATAGTGAGAGTAGCCGAAAAGTGGTACGAGAGACAAATCAAATCGAGAAGAAATACCTCTTTGATTCTGTAAAGTCCAAGAGAGTAAGTTACAAGAATTATCATTATTAAAATTATTTGTGACACCAAGTAAAAAAGATACTTGGGTCTCAGGAGATTATTGTTGAGAGAAAGAGAGGAGAGAGATTTGGAGTTTATTGAACGAGTACTGGTCAAAAGGAGCCTGGCTTGTGTTTTGGGAGAAATAGTTGCTGGTTTGCTGCTGGTTTTTTTGCTGAGAACGGAGAGGGCTTTGATTGGTAGCCTAACATAATCAACAAGGAAGAGCTGTTTGGGTCAAGAGGAGACATCATTGTGTGTGAATCAAAAAGGTCAGTCAATAACCTATGTGATGGATATTTTTTATAATCAGAAGTTAATTTTTTTACGTAAAAGCATATGCATTTAAGATTCCAACATTTCAAAAATTTAATAGGAAATATAAGTAATTTGCGAATACCAAATTTGTTTGTTTAGCTTGTTTTATTAATAGTATCAAGAACAAAGCGATAAATATTTGTTTTGAATTAGATTAATTTATATGGTAATAGTTTCTTTTGGACAGTTATGCACACAGGATTTAATTAATAAATTTACAGAGCATTGCTTTTGATAATAAAGGTATTTGTATGTGTTTATTTATGATTTTTCTATTTATCTCCTTTTCCTATTTTATCCCGATAAGGATCAACTAAGGGATACTGAAGCCACGAGAAAGGATAAGTATAACCTAAGAGAATTTAATTAATTTTTTTTTTTGACAAAACGCACCCTGAGATGTTTTCTTAATAATTTTATGTATGATTTGCGTTAATTAAATAAGTGATCAAATAAATAATAATTAATATCAAAATAATAAGAAGCAGATCATAACAATACAGATAGCGATGACATAAGCAACGGAACTATGTCTAGGAAAAGTACAAGCAGAGAAACGAAGAGACTGGTTTGACGAGGATTGAAAAATAGCATTGATACGTAGAAATAAAGCAAAAGTAGAAAAAGACAAAAATAATACACAGGATACTACAGAAACATATAAACTGGCAAGAAGAAAAGTAAAACAAATCTGCAGGAAAAAGAAAAGAGAACATCTTGAAAAACAGTTGAAAACAATAAAAGAATCGTACATAAACAAGGAAATAAGAAATTTCTACCAAGAAGTAAAAAAATCCCGAGGAACGGCAAAGAGTAAAACAAGTTACTGTAGAGGTAAAGACGGTGTGCTTTTAGGAGAAACAACAGAAAAATTGAACAGATGGGCGGAGTATTTTGAAGAACTATTAAATGCAAATAAACAAGCAGAACCCCAGGAAATAAAACAATATCAACAGGATAACACAGAACAAAAACGGGAAGAAGAACCAACACTACAAGAAGTAAAAGAAGCAATATTGAAGCAAAAAAATAACAAAAGCGCAGGAGAAAGCGGAATCCCGGCAGAAATCGTTAAAGCAGGAGGAGAAAAGCTGCAAGAAAAAATTTTCCGACTAATATTAACAGTCTGGCAAAAAGAAGAAATGCCGCAACAATGGAACAATGCACTCATCTGTCCAATCTACAAAAAAGGTGATGAAACAAATTGTGAAAATTATAGAGGAATATCGTTATTACAAGTAGCCTATAAAATACTTGCAAAAATCATCCGAAATATATTGCAGAAGGAAGTAAACAAGATCATTGGAAAATACCAAGGAGGTTTTACACCAGGAAGATCAACAACAGATCAAATATGTTTATTAAAACTAATACAGAGCAACAGCTACGAACAAAATTTGGGACTAAATATGTTGTTCATTGACTTTAAACAGGCTTACGACTCAGTAGACCGAAATCTGCTATATGAAGCAATGAGATCCTTAGGTATTTCAGAAAAGCTGGTTAAATTAGTGAGAATGGCGCTCAACAATACAAAGAACAGAATAACAATGGAAGGAAATTTTTCAAAACAATTCACAGTGAATAAAGGACTGAAACAGGATCACCCTCTATCCACAGACTTATTTAACTTGGTACTAGAACACATAGTAAGAAGGATAAACATTAGTACAAGCGGTACCATATTTAACAACAGACAGCAGTTTATAGCTTACGCTGATGAACTAGTCATCCTAACAAGAACAAAGGAACACCTCCAAAAAATCTTCCAAAAGTTCGAAGCAGAAGCAAAAAGGTATGGATTAAGAATCAACCAAGGAAAAACATAGAATACATGGTAATGAAAGGAGATATAAATAAAGAGGATAACTATATAAAAATGAAAGGAGAAGGAGATGAATATAAATTTAAGGAAGTATCAGAATTCGAATACCTGGGAGTGACTGTAACCAATACTGGAAGGGAAGAAAAAGAAATAGATAAAAGATTATTTGAAGGGAAGTCGAGTTGTGAGTTCCTTAAACACGATATTAAAAGCAAAAAATGTATCAAGAAACGCGAAAATCAGAATTTATGAAACGATAATACGACCCACAGTGTTGTATGCCAGCGAAACGTGGGTAATGAATCAACAAGAGGAGAAAAAGATACAGATATGGGAAAGGAAAGTCTTGAGAAAGATTTTTGGAGGGATACAGATAGCGGAGAAAACCTGGAGGAGACGAACAAATGAAGCAGTAATGAGGATGGATGGGAGACCAAAAATAACGACAAGAATACGAGCCCAAAGAGTTAGATGGCTGGGACATATTACTCGAATGCCAGATAATAGAAACGTCAAACGAATATTGAATGACAGAGCATTGGGAAAAAGGAGACGAGGTCGCCCAATGACGAGATGGTTCGAGGTTGCAGAGAGGGATTTAGAAGAAATCGGGGTGAAGAACTGGAGAAAGAGTGCAAAGGACCGAAAAGAATGGAGAAATATTATCCAGAATTTAGAAGCCGTAGGCCTATGAGGCTTGTTAGCGCTGTTTTATATATAATGCAAAGAGACCTGTTTCTTTTTGTAAATTTAACGTCAAAAATATTTAGTCACCATCATCATCAATGGCGTTATAACTCTTCGATAAGCCGCGTTTACTTTTGCTTTCCGGTCCTGTGCCACTATTTTCCATTGTCTCACTCCCATTTACTCCTGATCTTCTCTGACAGCCTTCTCCTTCCACCTTTTTCTAGACCGTCCTACAGACCTTCTTCGATCTGGCCTCTCTCTGGGTTTGATTTTTGAATAAATTTTTCGCATGACTTATTCTAAGGCCAGGTTGAACAACAATGGGGACAACGGATCTTCCTGTCTCAGTTCAGGATTTACGCAGAAAGCATTTGATATTTTCCCTCCTATTTTAACTTGTGCAGTGGTGTTATTTACACACATTTGTGTTACCGCAGTTCTTGGGTATGCACAACTCGACCATATTGAATCATAAGACAGTTTGAAATCTATACAGATCTGATGCACGTCTTGATTATAGTAACAATACTTTTCAAGCATTTGTCTAATAACCAACTTAATCTTACAGTCCTGAAATCACACTGTTAGTCACCAACTATTTCTTCGGCGTACAGTAGTAATCTTTTTAGTAATACCGAAAAATATTTAGACATCAGTTTCAATTCAATGCAAGCAACATTTCAAAAACCTGCTTCAAAAGCTTTCAGAAGCTATGTCAAAAACCTGTGTTTTGCGTTTTCATAACAAAGCTAAACATTCGTAATAGCGCAAAAATTTTTCATGGATACACACTGATCCTCAATTACGTTTTATAAAAACCGAATATCAAATAATAATGACCATAAATTTGTTCCCCATAGCGCCAAAAAAGGTCAAAATAATTGAAAAAATGTGTAGGGCACAGTTGGATAAAACGGGATACCTAGCCTATTAGAGACATAACTAGTGCTGCTATCAATCGGACAACAACGAAAACTTGTTCTCAGTTGTCATTTTAACGTTTTCACTTCGTTTTACCTCGATGCCACTATTTGATGAAAAGTTGTTGTGTTTACAATTGTTTGACTCTATTTTTTTGGTACTTTGTACTTTTAAGTGCGTTGTTTTCTTCATTATATTGCCTACCCTACATGTATAAAAATATAATTCCGAATATATTTTAGAATATAATAATATTCTCATGTGTAGTCTATCTAATTTTACTTTCACGTTTAGACAGGAGCCATTTTTGTTTTGAAAAATGGCCGAGTTGGACAAAACGGGACACTTATAATTTGGATAAAATGGGATACAGTTTCTTATGTCCCGTTTTATCCACCTATTTATTTGTTGGCCTGTTAATTTTTAAATAGCGATATGAAGCGTGTTCTCATACCGCAGAAAAGAACAACATATTTTTATGTAATTTTTGTTCTGATATATCTACCTAGCCCTAAATAAATGGTCTTGTTTTTCATTTTGCAATAAAACATAAAAATCGCCTATTTTTAAGTTTCTGACTACTGAAAATATTGTTTTTTCAAGAGTAAATTTTGCTTCGCAGTGTTATGTCTACTTAGTTATACTGTTTAGATAATGTTATCCAAAAAATTAAATATTGTGAACCTAACCCATTTTATCCAACAGTGGTATGATAAAACGGGATGTGTAGTGTGTAGGACTTTGCTTAATTTTTTTTACTATTTTCCAGTTATTAAAAATAGCTAAAAATATATTTTTTGTGTGCTTGAATAAATGTTATACCTATAAAAAATAATAATATGAAAATTTCTTTACCATATTTTCGTAGTAAAAAAAAAGAATGGTATCCCGCTTTGTCCAACTCTCCCCTATAACTAAATTATGTAAGATTTTCAGGAAAATCTTTAAAACGATTTTTTTCCTTGGACCAAAACCGACAAATAGAACAGTACATTTGACAACGATCCAAAAACCCCAATTTCAGCTGATTTCATTACCAACCCCATCCGTCTTTCCAAATCAAATCACGCACCCCAAAACTTCCAAAAACTCCTCAACTTTTTTCCGTCTAAATGACAAGATCGCGTAGGTAGACGAGGCCATCGGTGGCAGCGGGACGGGGCGGGGCGATGCAAAGGGTGAAAATACTACGTTTACTTTCCGAATCGGCGATCAAACAATTTCCAAAGCTAACGAGATCATCGGGGCTTGGGGTTCCCCCAGGTCGCGCTCCGCTGCGTCTCGCTCCACTCACATGGACACATTTGCTTAATTGGATGTCTTCTGCGAAGTGCATCATCGCCAGAGATACGATACCGTTGTTTTTCGTCTGGTTACTCAATCAAAACTATATAAGTATGTCTAATTTAACTTCCTAAACTGGAGATGTTTCGTTACGAATTAATTGAGTTGCTGCTCTTAGTCCCTTCTTTCACGGTTTTTGCTCTAAATTTTAAAGAACCGCTTGGATTGACATGAAATTTGGCACACGTATAGCTTACGTATCAAAGAAAAAAAGTGATATTGTGACAATGTGTGCTTTTGCCCTGGGGGTGAGTTTAACCCCCCTTTGGAGGTGAAAAAATATATGTCCGGAAATGGATAAACTGACTAATTTTAAGTAACTTTTGTTCTATAGAGCTTTTTTGCCAAGTCAACACTTTTCGAGTTATTTGCGAGTGAACATGTTCATTTTTCAACAAAATAACCACATTTTTAGACGGTTTTTCGCAAATGACTCAAAAAGTAAGTGTTTTGTCGAAAAAAACGTTCTTGGCAAAAATATAGCATATAAAAAAGTAAAAAAAAAATGGTCTATGTGTTAGGTCTCTGGATCTAGCAGAACCAGAGTTATAGCCAATGAAAAATAGATTCTTATTCACCAAATTTCAAATAGAATATTTCGACGTGAAATATCCAAAAAAATAAGCACTTTTTGGGAAAACCTATTATAACTTTTTTAAAGTGTTCAAAAAAGCTTTATTTCTGTTTTTACAAAAAGTTTCTAGCATTAAATTTAAGCAAGTTACGCTCAAAATAAAGTTGGTCTCTTTTGTTATTGCAAAAAAAAATTGGGAAGACCACCCCCTAATTAGCGACTTAAATGAAATTAATCGTTACCTCTCCACATATTATTTTACTTATGTTGTGTTTATATGATCTGTAAGTTTCATCGATTCAAAGTGCTTATTTTGGAAAAAATTTGGTTTTAAAGTAAAATTTTTAAAAATTTAAACTTTGAAAAATATGCTTTTTTTCAAAATAACTTAAAAATTGTTAGAGATACCAAAAATCTCGAAAAACAAGAAAAGTCAGATTTGCTTTTCTGAATATCATGTATTTTTTGTTTAACGATTAAGTTTAGTTAAGATACTAATTAGAGGGTGATTTTCTCGATTTTTTTACCAAAACCAAAAGGGACTAACTTTATTTTGAGCGTAACTTGTTTAATTTTGATGCTAGAAATTTTTTTTATAAAACAAAAATGAAGCTTATTTTAAACGCTTTAAATAAGTTGTAATGAGTTTTCCCCGAAATGTGCTTCATTTTTGTTATTTCACGTTAAAATATTCCATTTGGATTTCGCCGAATATGAACCTACTTTTCATTAGCTATAACTCTGCTTCTACTAGGTGTAGAGACGTGATATATACAACATTTTTTTTAAAATTTTTTACAAGCTATATTTTTTCGACAAAATACTTACTATTTGAGTTATTTGCGAAAAACCGTCTAAAAGCGTGGTTATTTTGTTGAAAAAATGAACATATTCCCTGCCAAATAACTCGAAAAGTATTGACTTAGTGAAAAAACTCTATAGAATAAAAGTTACTTAAAATTAGCCAGTTTATCCATTTCCTGACTTTCTCTGGACGAACATTTTTTCACCCCCAAGAGGGGGTGAAAACCACCCCAGAGCAAAAGCACATATCGGCACAATATCACTTTTTTGTTTAACTTGTTAGCTATGTGTGTGTATGCCAAATTTCATGTCAATCCAAGCGGTTCTTTAAAATTTAGAGGTTTTGCAATATTTTACCGGGCTTTTGCCCGGTAAATAAAATATTTTGCAATACTTTAGAACGGACTATCTGGGTTTGACTCTTATTTAAAACTTTGGAATTGGTACTTAAAATCTGAACAAATATTCACTTTGATTTCAACTGTGTAATTTGGAGTTGCTAATTAGTGCAGTCAATGAAGGTGGATATGAGCTATTACCTCCGATTTCGTTCAACCTCCATCGATTTTCATAAAAATTGGTGAGTGATTAGAGGATACCTCAAAGAACAAAGGTGACATGGCGCTACCTTGCACTTTTGTCCTGGGGGTGGATGCCACCCCTTCTCGGGGGTGAAAATTTTTTATTAAAAATAACTCCATAAACCGATAGACGGACAAATTCTAAGCAAAATTTGTTATATAAAGTTATTAAAATAAATCAAAACTTTTTGAGTTATTAAAGATCAAAGATTTTAATTGTTCGTGAGAAAAATGCATGTTTTTAATCGATTTTTCATAAATAACTCAAAAACTATAAGTTTTTACAAAAAAGTTATTATTATCAAAATTGAGGCTAATAAAAAATCAAATAAACTCCTTACTAGAAAAACCTTTTTATGTTAACTAAAAGTAAGTTATAGGTAATTGAATGAAGAGGTTGAGGTTTTATTGGGTATGCAGCTGAATGAAAAACCAAGTTGTACATACTCTGTTTAACGAATCATTATATTTCGCCAATTCTCATTGGCATCTTCAGATGAAAGCTACAATATTATTTAAAAAATGGAATAAAATTACAATTCTTATTTTAATTTTTGACTTACTTAATTGAGGTTAGTGGTAAAAGATCTTAATGACATCAAAAATATTCTGCAATTTGATACAATGGTAGATATTTAATGTAGACTATTTTTGATGTCATTAATATCTTTTACCACTAACCTAAATTAAGTAAGTCAAAAATTAAAATAAGAATTGTAATTTTATACCATTTTTGAAATAATATTGTAGCTTTCATCTAAGATGCCAATGAGAATTGGCGAAATATAATGATTCGTTAACCAGAGCACAACTTGGTTTTTCATTCAGCTGCATACCCAATAAAACCTCAACCTCTTCATTTACCAGATCAGCTGTTATCTTAAAGAGGTAATTGAATGTATATTTCTTTCGTCGAGTACCCAAATCTAAGTATTCAACCTTAAATACCGGCAACATGATACATTTTATAACATAAACTTATTAAACATTTGTCAAAGTTCATAGAAATATCTATCAAATAAGCCCTCGAAGAAGTTGATAGCATTAAAATTTATGCACCAAAAGTGTGTCAAAATTTATCTTCTAAAAATTTTTCCAAAAAATGTTATTGTTTTTTTTTTTGTAAATAACTCCGTTAATTTTTAAGATATCAGGTTCACCTAAAAACTAATTAAAAGTTGATTCCAAGAGCTATTAAAAATGGTGAAATTAGTCTTTTAAACCTCTCACTTTTTTAACAATAAAAGGTTAAATGGCCCCGGTTAAATGCATTAAATGGTTCTCGCAGCAAAATTGAAATTTTAAACGTTCCTTTCTCGGTTATTTTTTACTCTATGGAAATACTAAATAGGCGAAGTATTTGGAATAGAAAAAACTAAAATTTAGTTATGCATCATTTTTTACGCATATTGAGTATTTTTGGAGTTATTATCAAAAGAAAATGAAAAGTACGATAATTTTAAACATTCTGATTTTTTTAAATTGTATCTTTTTTTCAAAAATATGCATTCTAAACCGGTGAAAATTATTGAAATCATTAACGATGTTAACCTAAAGAAATTGTTGTGAGGATTACTACAAATTTTAATTTTTGTGGAAATGGCGTATGTTTTATTTTTCACATTTTTCTAAAAAAATCGAAATGGTTCTCTTATTTTCATCATCATTTGCTTAATTTTGATGCTATTAACTTCTACTGGAGTCCATTTGATAGGTACTCCAAAGTACTTTGACAAATGCTTAACAAGTATATTCTATAAAATTCAGTTTTCCCGTTATGTAAGCTTGAATACTTAGATTTGAGTACTCATCGAAAAAAATATACATTCAATTACCCATAACTCATTTTGAAATAACATCAGTTTAGTTCTTTAAGTGGGGAGTGTATTAAATTTTTTATTATCTTTAATTTTGGTAATAATAGTTTTTTTGCAAAAGCTTATAGTTTTTGAGTAATACATGAAAAACATCTTTAAAACATGCATTTTTTTAAGAAAAAATTAAATTTTTGATATTTAATAACTCAAAAAGTATTGATTTATGTTCTTAACTTTATATAACAAATTTTGCTTAGAAGTTGCCCCTCTATCGATTTCTGCTATTTTTTTTATTAAAAAAAAATTCACCCCCGAGAAGGGGTGGCATCCACCCCCAGGGTAAAAGCGCAAGTTGGCATCATGTCCCCTTTGTTCCTTGAATATCTTCTAACTACTCACCAATTTTCATGAAAATCGATGAAGGTTCAACGAAATCGAAGGTGAAAACCTTCAGTGACTCCACTAAATTACTGTCCGTAATATCTGTAGGGCCTGATAATGTCGAAGCTGAATTTTTAAAACTCTTGGAGGAAGAAGGAATAAACTGGATCACGACTGTCTTCAATAAAATATACAATACATTAATCATCCCTGATAAATGGCGAAAATCAGAATTCATAGCGATACCTAAAAAACAGGGGGATAAAAAGTGCGAAGAATATCGAACAATCAGCCTAATGAGCCATATGTTGAAACTATATCTTAGAGTCATCCATGGAAGAATTTATAAGAAGTGCGAGGAACAAAAATATCGGACAGACAGTTCGGGTTCATAAATGCAGTGGGTACCAGAGAGGCACTTTTCGGAGTACAGGTCCTGATTCAAAGACGCAGAAACGTTAACTGCGACGTATACGCGTATTTGATCGACTTTGAAAAGGCATTTGGCAGAGTCAACACCAAAAGATTATTAACATTTTAAAAGAAGCAGATTTGGATGGCCAAGACCTCAGAATAATTTCAGAACTCTACTGGAATTAGACCGCATATGGCATATATGAAAATTAACGGAGAAGAAATAGAACACATAAAAATACTACGTTGCGTTAGACAGGGATGCATCCTATCGCCGTTGATATTTAATATGCACTCAGAGAGAATTTTTAACGAGGCTCTATACGAAGAAAACGAAGGCAACCTTCTAAATGGAGAAAGAGTAAACAATATTAGATATGCCGACGACACCATGGTTATAACAGATATAGTTTAGAGTTTAGAGGAACTTCAGAGGCTAATGAACAGAATCAACGAATACAGTAAATAGTACGGACTAAAAGTTAATACCCAAATAACGAAACAAATGGTTATCAGCAAGGAGAATATAAACGGAACTCATCTATACATTAATCTGACGCAGATATAGCGCGTAAAACAGTATTGCTACCTAGGAACTATTATAAATGAGCAGTAAATTTTAAATTTTTCATCCTGTGATATTAGCGCATACAGTTTTATCTTGAAACTTACCCAATTATCTAACTTTTCCCTTCTGTTTTCCAGATATAGCTGAAGTTTGGAGCCATGGCCTCCTGGTTTGCCAAACTCTTCTATTATTTTGTGTATTCGTTCTTTTTCTTGATCACTGAGTAGTGGTTGCAGAGTTTTCTCATATTTCCGTAGAGTATTTTCAAGTGGTGGAACGGGTAACTTTGGTAGTTTTTCCTATAACAGAAGATTATAATATACACACTGGAAATGTAACTGTATTCTGAATAGACATTCAATAACGAAAATAAATTTCTACACGTTGGCGTTAAAAAAAATATTGTGACTTAAGAGCGTAGGCGCAAATATTTTACGGCTATCCCTACTTTTTCTTTCGTTACACCGCAAATTACATGTAGTAAAATTCTCACTGGTATCTATGGAGATTAGTTGACAACAGGGCCGGACTGGCTCATCAAAAAGGCGCCAACCCAAATTCTAAAAAAGGCACCAACCTAATCTCTGAACTATGGCGCCCGACCACCCACCCCCCTAATAAACTTTGAAATCCTAATGCATTGAATATTACTTGTAAATTTTTTAAGTTATATTAAGTTTCATTTATTTATTTAATATGCACTACATTCCTTGTAGGCCTAGGGCTTTACATTTCTACAATTACAACTTTACAATTTTACATAATACACATGATAGTATACTAATGTCTTATATTTAATTTTATTTAATTTCTATGTAAAAATTGCTCCACTGTATTCTATTTTTCGCCTTCTCTTTCTAGTCTGTAATTTCCATCGATCCTATATCGTTCTGAAACTTTTCTTGTCATCTTTTACTTGGGCTACCTCGTCTCCTTGTCCCAACTGGTCTACTTAGCAGTACCTTCTTTGGCATTCTTGCTCTCTCCATTCTCTCGACATGACCTGCCCACCTGATGCTTTGTGCCTTTGTGTATCTTGTTATACTTGGTTCGTTGTAAAGCATCCTTAATTCTTGATTGGTTCTTCTTTGCCAACCGTCTTCTGTATTTTTCCCCCGAAAATAGCTCTTCGTACCTTCCGTTCCCACCTCTCTATCATTTCTTCTTGTTTTGTTTAGCACCCATGTCTCACATCCGTAGGTGACTGTTGCTCTTATTACGGTTTCGTATATTCTGGTTTTCGTCTTTCTCGATAGGTATTTTGACTTTAATATTTTTTTTAAACTGTCGACCTTTCGGTTACCTTTTGATATCCTGTGCTTTAGTTCATTTTGCTCGTTATATTAAGTTTACTTTAGAATAAACTTATTAAGATGCCACAAAAATATAGCTTCAGTTTCCCAGTAGGTACCTATCCCTTTCAATCCGTTACAATCTTTGGTACTCTCTGGAGACTCGAAACAAATTTTTGACAAGTGTGGGTAATTTTTCAACTACTGCTACAGAATAATATACTACTACTACTACTATCGGTTTACAGAGCCCTCCGACGCCTTCCGACTCCTAACCGCCATTCTTCTCTGTTTAATCACAGACCTGGACTTTCCTCTAGTTCTTTTTCAATTCTCTCCCTTCAGCTTCTTCTCGGCCTTCCTCTTTCCCGTCTCCCTTGTGG
Organism: Diabrotica virgifera virgifera; assembly: GCF_917563875.1. Classification (NCBI taxonomy): domain Eukaryota; kingdom Metazoa; phylum Arthropoda; class Insecta; order Coleoptera; family Chrysomelidae; genus Diabrotica; species Diabrotica virgifera. The sequence goes on from NC_065443.1 coordinate 1,258,457, forward strand.
TGCCCACGCCAAAATCTGTTTATGGATCCTGTCATCTGGCATTTTCTGTATATGGCCGTACCATTTCCGTAAGGTCTCCATCTTGTGGAGACTTTTGTTCATTCACTTTTAAGTATGGTATTGTATATGATCTGTTTTTTCACTTTAGATATTGTTTGGTCCCACTGAATGCCGTTCATCATGGATATGGCTTTTCTACCCTGTATGTTTCTGTCATTTATAGCAGCATCGAGTATCTCATCTTGAGTTATCTTCATGCCCAGATACTTGTATTCAACACAGTGTTTAATTTCTACCCCATCATCTAATGTAATGGACTGTTTTGTCCCTCCAATACACATGGCTTCAGGTTTCTTAATGTTGACTGCGAGGTCCCATTTGTTAGATTAGTTTATTAGCTTCCACGTCATGAAACGCAAGTCGTCATGATCCTGAGCAATCAGAATTTGGTCATAAGCGAAACATAAAGTGTATAATATGGTCTCGTCATTGAGAGGAATTCCTATGCCATTTTTCCACAGCTTGAGTGCTTGTTCCAGAGTTGTTAGGTCACTCTGGCTCTCATGGCCTCATATTATAATATAAACAGCGGATAGTGATACCTACAAAAGGCGCCCGAAGATCTTCGAGGGCGCCGCGCGTCGTTTCTAAACTATTAACATAAAACTCTGGGTGCCATTTTCGGGCTATGTATGCTGGTCTTTGATTATCTGATACGAGTTATATTTTGTTGTACTCACTGGCTTCGTTATGTATGATTCTGGGGTGCAACAATCCTGTATGTATAATGTAGTCAGGCGAAAGGCGCCCGAAGGTCTTCGAGGGTGCCGCGTGTCACGTCTAAGCTATTAACACAAAACCATGGATGCCATTTTCGAGCTACGTGTGCTGAAAACTGTAAATGTATATTTTAAGCTAATTGTGGGATGTAACACTCTTATATTATTATAACAGAAAACGGCGGGTATTGATACCCACAAAAGGCGCCCGAAGGTCTTCGAGGGCGCCCCGCGTCGTATCTACGAGTAAGCTATTAACTTAATACCCAGGATGTCATTTTCAAGCTATGTGTGCTGGCCTTTGATTATCTGATAACTGATACGAGTTGTATTTTTTTGTATCCACTGGCTTCGTTATGTATGATTCTGGAGCGCAACAATCCTGTATGTATAATGTAGTAAGGCGAAAGGCGCCCGAAGGTCTTCGAGGGCGCCCCGCGTCGCATCTAAGCTATTAACACAAAACACTGGATGCCATTTTCGAGCTATGTGTGCTAGATTATCTGATACCTGATACGAGTTGTATTTTGCGACCACACTATGCTTAATTGATCTTTGCTTCAACGAATCTTTGTGTAAAGTTTAAAAAAAAATTTCAGCGTTTAAATTTTTAATGGAATATGAACGAAAGCAAAAGGCGCACCGGCCCGCGGGCCGGTGGGCCGGCGGCCCAGTCCGGGCCTGGTTGACAATGACATTGTCATCATTAACTCAGAAATGGGGTTTAATGTTCTTGGACAACCGTTACTTGTACATATTATAATCGCTTAAATTATTAATTCAGTTAATTAATATGATCATTTTTTCACTATGTATTCAGTGATTAGGTACAATAATTCATATACTATACGATAAAAACTAATATCTAATCGAGAAAAGGGGAAAAGTGATAAAGTGATTTTTTAATAATACATTATTACTATGGGACGCTTAGATAAATTTTGAACGTCTTTAACAACAAAATACTTGGATCACAGAATATATCCTGATGTATTCTCTGCTTGAATCTTTCATAAATAATAAACAATAAATAATTTTTATTAAATTCACGTCTTAAATCAATTATTTATCAAATACACTATCAATAATATTTAATAAAAAACTCAAAATATTCCTGAATATATCCTTTGTCACTGTCTTGACAGCACATTCTGTTCGAATGAGTGCGTTGTATGACAAAGATAGCGAATGTTCGATTTGGAAAATATCACCACTGACATGGTGTTCATTTTTTCGAAACCTAAAAAAAATAATAAATATTTTCGAAAAATTTTAAAGCAGAATGAAAGACTTAAATTATTAGCGATGGCCGAAAGTCACGTAGAATAAATAAACAGTTGTTTTTGAATGAGATGTTTGAAATTAAAAATCACTCTAAATTTTCTCTTTTTTACCCCTGTAAATTTTTTTTATTTTTCATTCTGCGTTTAAATTTTTTTTAAATATATATTAGTTTTCTAAGGATTCGAAAAAAATGTAATGCATTCAAATTGGCATTGAAGCCAAAAGGTTGCGTCTATTCCCTTAAATGTTTAATGTCTAAATATTTTAGAATTATTTCAATTAAATGAATATTTTGTACTGTTCTTAGGAGTTAGTGTAGTGATTAGTGATTAATGCCACAAAATTATTACACCTTGAATGTTAGGCCACTAATTTGAAAGGTTAACTTGGAAGGTTAAGAATAGACGAATCTAAAAATAAAAAAAATGCAAAAACCACTACTGATGGCAAAAGACTATTTATACGCCAAGTTTCCAAACCTGTTGGTTTCAACTGTACATTTTTTTATTGAATACGTAACCGTGACAAACTGTAAAAGCTTTGCAAACAGCACAACAGTTGTCGTCTATCAAAAGGACAGTTAAATGCAACATAGAACCTCATTCTCTAGCTTATGCTGTAACATGCCCATAGTTCCTACACTAGATATAACTAGTGTAGTTAAAAAATCTGTCAAGTACTAATATAACAGGAAAAGGAACAATATAGCGTACTATGCAAAAAGGACGTCAAGACAAAGGTCAATATCAGGAGAAAATTCAACGCTTACTCACAAATGGACCTTACAATAACTAAAAAGGGACCCAACTAAATCACTGGAAAGCAAAATACCTACATAAAGTATTGGACAAATTTAAAGAATACCAACTTGAAAGACTATCAAAAAAGAACAAAAACACCACACTACAGCAGGACACCACATCTAGACATATGTACATAATACACCCTTATGCACACAACACAACATATTTTATCAAAAACGCGCAGCAATTTTTAGAAAAGACAATAACAATATGCTAGTCAATTTTGATATTACCAGTCTTTTCACTAGTAATACCACTAGAGGTCAAATTATTTCCGGAAATTTTTTTGAGATCATGAATATTTTGAAAATTTCCCGAGTCGCAGACGAGGGAAATTTTCTAAAAATATTCATGATCAAAAAAAAATTTCCGGATATTAATTTGACTTCGCGTGGTATTCGGTAAGAAAATTCCACACCAAATTGTGGTGGGAAATCAAATATTTTTAAAATTTATTTCAACAATGCAAATTATTTTCTTCATCAAGTCACCAGTGAAACATAAAATGTTTTTTATTTACTTCGGGCTACTACAAGTGGTAGAAAATAAAAAAAAATATTAGTTTTACGGTTACATACCTACAGGAACAGATTACATAATAATATTCAGTTTGTTTTCACACCAATGGACTCTTAGCCTATTAAACTATTGATTACCACTGATTGTAGTAGCTCAAAAGTGCCATTTAGGGACAAAAAATATAAGTTTATTTTATTTTATAGTTACTTGAGCTTAGGACAAGTGGTAGAAAATTATAATTTTAGAGGTTTTTCGGGAAGCTGCATGAACAGATTAATAGCGCGCCATAGCTTTGTCAGCAATAATTTAGGCTTTCAAATTCGTAATTTCTACTCATTGTAGTTGCATGGGAATACCATTTCAAGATAGAAAATAGTATATTCTTCAATTTTACATAAGTTTTGAGTAACTACAAGTGATAGAAAATTATTTTTTGGCGTTTTTCTTAACGTGCGTTATGCGCGTTTTAATGGTATGGAATTCATAACCAGCGTCAGCAAGCATCAATCATAGGAGGCTGTGATCATTATATTTTGACACTTCAAAACATCAAAAAAAAAACTCGCGTTTTGTTACAATAAATAATATTGCACAGTCAGTAAAACCAATAAAATTCTTTGTTTAAAAAATGAATCGATTTGAAAATCGTACAATATGCATAATATGCGTGAAATTATATGATGTAAAGATCAATCATCGTACCATGGCTTATTTATTTGAATTAATAGAGGATTGTGGCTTCAACTTGAAGAAAGAAAATCTGTTCCAAATTGTCCACGAATATTTGCGACTAAACTACGCAAAATTGAAAGTACTGAATGGGAAAAAGGTAAATAAATTATATTAGTGTCTAAATATTATATATATTTTATTAGACATAGAAACTTAATTGAAAACATTCAAAGTCCTGCATTTTCGCCATTAAGAAGAGAGGAGGTGTCCGAAGAATATAGAAAATATCTTAGCTTTGTAACTAAAATGAATCAAAACTAAATTATGTAAACAAATAAAAACTAGTCTGTCAAAAATGTTCTGTTATTGTAAACGTCAAAAAATTTCCACTATAATTCGCTGTTGGGTACCCCACGAGCAAAAAATTTCCGATAAAATACCTCCGTTGCCATGGTGATCTGTCAAAATCACGTATTTTGATTGGTTCAAAATTACAGGTGTGGAATTTTCACCAATGTACCATTGCAGAAAACTTTAAAAATAATAAATGGCACATTAGGGCGGGATGATACATTATACAATAACAACAAATACCAAATTGAATGTATCAGCTGTCATGCTACTAACACTTTGCACAGATAAATTGAATTATATTTTTTGTTGTACCTACATTTTCTAATATTCTTTTAATAAAAAAATATAAATTTCCGCTAAAGCATTTGCTAATTTTGTGTAATTACGATTTGCATAAAAAGCTTTACATTTTATCATATTTACGAGAAATTAATAGACAGGGAGTAATATTTTAACGAATATTAATTTTTTAGATAATAAATATAAAAATAAAGTAAATGAAGTGATTTTGAAATAATATGGACTAATTAACTGAGGAAATTTATACGAGACAGCTTATTCGATTCGGCCACAAATACTGGGATTTTTGAGGAAGTAGCAGATACTGTTGTATATCGCATCTCCGCTCAAAGAATGTCAAAACTCAAAAAATTTTAAAATCGTTTTTATTGCAGGTGTATAGGTCAAGTATTTATCGTTATATGACACTAGTGTCATTATACAATTATCCAAAATCAACGACGCACTGAACACAAACAGTGTCATATATAGACTTGTACAAAGCATTTGTCCATCTACGATATGTATAAAGCGTCGTTTGTCGAGTTAATACAGTACATATATGTAATTACTTTATTCAAAACAATCTGCGTATGTGCTCAAGAAAAGTGACACATTTATCACTTATTTATCTTTTTTTTGCAGTATTTTGTGTTTAATGTTGTTATTTACTTGTATTTATAGTTACATCATTAAAAAGTATAAGTCTGTTAACTAGATAATAATAATGATATTATATTCTGTACTGTAAGTGTCACTTTTAATAAATATTATTTCGTAAATTTTTCGTTATTTTATGTGTATAGTGTCACAAATAAAAAAAAAATTGTTTTTAATACGCTATTTTATAGAGCTTCAAAAACCATTGTAACCAGGGGCGTCAAGAAACTTACAAAAAATATATCAATTTTCAGGGGTGGCCAAGCTCCTTGATAGTTAGAGTCACTTTTCACAAATTAAAATTTTTCGCGAGCCGCAATTAAAAACGCATTCAAAAAGTATGTAAAGAAGGTATGTACAATGTTTTTTAACAGAACTCTTATTTATTATTGTCTCTTGGCATCTGTCACCTTCTTTACTAGTCTGTTCTCGTTTATTCTAGTTATATGTCCAAACCAATTCAGGTTTATTTTTTCAATTTTTTTCTCTATTGGTCCCTGTCTTAGCACGTTTGTAATGTTTTCGTTCCTTTCCCTGTTCAACATTTGTTTTCCTTCTTTTGGTAATTCTTTAAAATTTTATTGAATAATTTGTGGTAGCACTTCTCAGTAATTCTTTCAGATGCTGGTTAGTTAATACTAATATGTGTTTAGGATTTCACGAATTTTAAAATGGAATTAAGTGGTCCATACAAGTACGTTGTTCCTAATATGGAAATAATATTCCTTCTGGCTTTCTTATTTACTCGTTAAGTTTTTCTAGTTAAATATTGTAACTATTTTTTTTAAGTCAGTAAAATGACTAAATATGTATACAAATCGGTCTGGAGTGGGTTGATTACTGACTTTTATGTCGCGCTACTCTTAATGAACTCTCGCGCAGTTTTCGAAGTATCGTATCACTCTTAGCTTGGATGGAAATGGAAGGACCCGGCACAAACCTTATGGAAAATAGGTCCCAGTGGATTTCGTTCATACTTTGGGAAAACACTCTTTGAAGCATCCTGATAAAAAGTTCTCATGGGCACAACTCAATCGTATGAAGGATTTTCAAGATATAGAGGCCCAAACTCGGGAAATTATAAGATTTACGGGGTATTCCAATTCCGTGAGTTACTGGTTTTTTGGCAACATGTAGAAGTTTGGATCAAGGAAAAGTACTAGTGGTCTAGGGTTTTTTTCCTAGCTATCCAATGGCGACCTTTACTTTGACCTTGACCTTCAACGGACGTCATCTTCTAGAGTTTCGAGGGTTTTAGTTATTCAATTGATATACATAAACAGATTACTCATGGGCCAAAAAGGGATCGCTAAACACGAATATGCCATAAAAATTGCCCTCCGGATGACGTGGTGGCCAGGGCCTCTGCAAGGGACGTCATCTTCTACAGTTTCGATGGTTTTCGGCATTTAATTGATGCAAATGAATTAATGGAGGGTTTTTTGAGGTCGCTATACACGAATATGCCACCAGAACCGACTCCCGGAGCACCTGATTTCCAAGGTCAATGAAATAGCTCCTGGAGTTTCGAGAGTATTTGATACTAGATTAATGCAAACGGATTAATTATATGTTTTTGGGGTTGCTGAACACGAATACGGGATCAGCACAGACACAGGAGCACCTGGTGTCTAAGACAGGTTATCTTCTGAAGTTTCAGAGAAATCAATTGGATTACTGTTAGGTTTTTGGGGTTGCTCTTTTGGATTACTCTTTGGTGTGTGTACTCACTAAGTGAGAAACTTAAGTACTCAATTCGTGTCATATTCGTGTTCAGCAACCCCAAAAACACAAGAGTAATTCGCTTGCATCAATTTAGTACCGAAAACTCTCGAAACCGCAGAAGATGACGTGGCTTAGGCACCAGGTACCCCGGTCTCTGTTATGATGGCGTATTTGTGTTTAGCAGCTCCAAAAACTAATGAGTAATACCCATCTGCATCAATTTAATACCGAAACGTGTCGAAACTCCAGAAGAAGACCTGCCTTAGGCACCAGGTGCTTCGTGGATCGGATATGATATCTAATTCACGTTCAGCAGCCCCAAAAACTTGTGAGTAATCAGTTAACATTAATTTAGTACCGAAAGCTCTTAAATCTCTAAAGCGTGACGTGCCTTTGGCACCAGGTACTCCGATGTCTGTTCCGATGCTGTATTCGTGTTCAGTAACTCCAAAAACCTATGAGTAATCCGTTTGAATCAATGTAGTACCAAAGACCCTCGAAACTCCAGGAGCCCCTTTCATTGACCTTGGAAACCAGGTGCTCCAGGAGTCGGTTCTGGTGGCATATTCGTGTTTAGCGACCTCAAAAAACCCTCTAGTAATTGATTTGCATCAATTAAATGCCGAAAACCATCGAAACTCTAGAAGATGACGTCCCTTGCAGTGGCCCTGGCCACCAAGTCATCCGGAGGTTAATTCTGATGGCATATTCGTGTTTTGCTATCCCAAAAACCCATGAGTAATTTGTTTATATCAATTGAATGCCTAAAACCCTCGAAACTCTAGAAGATGACGCCTGTTGAAGGTCAAGGCCAAAGTAAAGGTCGCCATTGGATAGCCAGGAAAAAATCCTAGACTACTAGTACTTTTCCTTGATCCAAACTTCAACATGTTGCCAAATAACCATATATGCCAAGTAACTCACGGAATTGGAATACCCCGTAAATCTTATAATTTTCCGAGTTTGGGCCTCTATATCTTGAAAATCCTTCATACGATTGAGTTGTGCCCATGAGAACTTTTTATCAGGATGCTTCAAAGAGTGTTTTCCCAAAGTATGAACGAAATCCACTAGGACCTATTTTCCATAAGGTTTGTGCGGGGTCCTTTGTTGCAAAGTTGCATTTGGTCTTTCATATTTGTTGTCAGTAATTTAAAAGATATTCTGAAACACATATGGAACGATAATATTTTTTTTAAATAATAACACAGAATTGAAAAGAATCTCGCTTACATTAATTTATCGAGGGCCACATGTGGCTCGCGAGCCGCAGTTTGGCCACCCCTGGTATATATAATGCTCCCCCCCCCCCCATTCAAAATTTCAAATGACGCTCCTGATTGTAACTGACTAAAATGTCACTTTCTTTGCTTAAATTTAAAAAAAAAGACCTATGACGCACTAAAAATTTCGATATCTTCGAGATGGTATGCCTTTTGAAATTATTGTAAATATTTACCTTAAAACAGAAAAGAAAATATGTCTTCAAGCCGAAACAACATAAAAAGCTCATTTCCAAAAGATCTTTGACTTTACAAACGCCATTACAATAAATCAAACAACGACTCGGAGACACACTGTCTCCTGCAACGAAACAATCGCCAATATCGTTATAATGAGTTATTTTTTCACAATATCACACAAAATGTAAACAAAAAAAATTACTCCAGCGAATTTTTAACTTCAGAAAAGTCCGTTTTTCCAAAGTATACGCCTCGATCAACTTTTGCACTTCTTACAACGACCATTATTAACGTATTGCATTTTTTTACAAATTTCTGATTGGAAAAATGGCTTTTTAAGCTTACTAAATCCTATAATACCTTTAGATAACATATTTGCCCTTGCATGCATCAGAGACTACATGTGAAACTCCTGTTTAGTGATCAAAATCGGTTAACCCGTTTAGAAGTTATCGAACTCCATAATATAATCCATTTAAGCATAATTATCGAACTGGTCTATCAGGTTATAGTCGTTACGACCCTAAACTTTATCGGGCAATCCGAGTTCATTTTCCAGCCATCCCAATATTTTTTTATCTATTCCTAATAGAAAAAAATCTAGTATACATTCGATGTACACAAAGAATTATATTGAAAATAGTATATTATTCAACGAGCATGTAATGATTACATGCGAGTAGAATACTATACTTTTTCTACGACTTTTTTTATTTTAATTAGTAAAAAATTTAATTATCAACTACTCAAGATTTAAATTATAATAATTTACAAAAATACCTAAATGCTATTTACCCCTAGTACGTGGCTGAATAATGGGTTGCCTATTATTACTAAATTCTAATTTATTGTAAAAATACAACTAGAAATAGTCAATAAAAGTTCTATTTGTTTCCGAAAAGTTATAAGCTTAAATTTGTACCTACTGTCAGTGAATCTAATAAATAGGAAATGGCTGTTGTTGTTGGACGTATTTCGTATATATAGTTATAATGTATATTTACATTTAACTATATATTATAATATAATAATATAACTATACATAATAATATATGTTATAACATATTTAACACAATATAACTTGAAAAACAAACACAATATTAGTTATAAATTCCAATTAACATAAACAAAATGCGCTAATGTCACTGTCATTAAATTAAATGGTAAACGTCAAAATTTTTAGTAAACAAGATATAAACGTAAAAAATATACTGACATTGTTACAGTTAAAATTCGTTTAAAAATTTTTCGAAGTTAATTATTCGTATAAATTACAATAATTATTGTATTAAATAAACAAGTTTAAGTAATTTTATTTGCAGTTTGTATACGATTAATATTAAAAGTGGCATGCGCCACTTGAATCTAACTTCAACCCGTGAGTAATGACACGTGAGTAACTTCAGCCCGTGAGTAATGAATTATTACTCACGGGTACAGTAATGGGTGCTATTATCTATGAAAAAATAGCGAATAATGAGCATGTTATTAAACGGTCGTAGAAAAAATAAATAATGGGGTGTCTGGAATATAAACTTGGAATGCCCCTATCACAAGTTAAGTGCCGTGACCACTAGGTTACATTATTAGTCGCTAGTTAGGACAAAGGCATTTATAACGTGTAAACGAGAAATATTTCACTCAAGTTTACACATTTAATTTATGAAAACTTTGAAAAACTCCTTATACAAGAATAAAAAACTGCTAAACGCCGTGAAAATGAGTGACGCGCAGAATATTACAACTACAAAAGAGCTGAGACTGAGACGAATATTACGTGGCTCAAAAATGTATTTTCATTTTGATGCAAAATAAAATTATGTTTAGTTTTATTCTGGAAACTTTTTCCATAGTATTTGCTATATTTTGGAATAAAGTGCGCCACAACAGTGTACCTTTGCAAAGTTTGTAGACTAAGAGCCACTGTAGGTGAAATTTCTTAATCATTTTAGGCACGACGGGACCCTATAACTTAAATAGTAGAACCTAAAAGAAAACGTTTGAGCACTGTGCCGTCACTTTTCAGTGGCACATGCGTCGGCAGTGGCGCATCAAACTTTCCACTTATGGACGGGATAAATAAATTAAAAAATACCCTCCTTCATTTCCAGAATTTAATTTTTTTTCATTTTTTTAAGTTCTATATGATTAAGACATAAGATTCATCGTAATTTTAACCCACCACCCCCTTCTTCCTGCCCCCACCATCAAAAACTTTATTTTTAGATTTTTTTTTTTTTTTTGGTGGGATGCAATCAATTTTAAAATTTCAAAAAAATTGACAAGCATAGCTAACGCTTTTATAAAACACGTCTATTTTTTATAGACATGTAGGTTGAGTGTACATAACCTCAAAAAAATTTTAAAATTTTTTTTTTGGAAAAAAGTATATAACTTTTTTTTGGGGATAGCTGCAGATCTAATTTTTTCTTAGTCTTGTGTATTTTGTCAAACACTATATTTCTGATTTTTTTCAGATTTTTCTGTAACACTGGTCACCTTTAAAAACCCAAAAAAACTGTTTTTTAAGGGGGTTTTGGGGGGTTTGAACGTGTTTTTCTGATTTTTAAATATTCTAAAGGACTCAGTTACTTCAAGTTACATATAACCTATAAAAACAAAATTGATTTGATATATTTTGAAGTCTATAAAATAGGGAAAATCCCCCAAAACCACCCAAAAAAGAGTTTTTCGGATTTTTGAAGGTGGGGAGCCTTACGGAAAAATCTGAAAAAAATTAAAAATATAGTGTTTGATAAAACACACAAGGTTAAGAAAAAATTAGAGCAGCAGCTATTACTCAAAAAAAGTTATACGCTTTTTTGAAAAAAAAATTCTTTTAATTTTTTGAGGTTATGTACACTCTACCTATAGGTTTATAAAAAATAGGCATGTTTTATAAAAGCCTCAGCTATGCGTGTGAATTTTTTGAAATTTTAAAATTGATTGCATCCCACCAAAAAAAATAAAAACGAAAAATGAAGTTCTTGGTGGTGGCGGCAGGGGGAAGGGGGTGGTGGGTTAAAATTACGCTGAATCATATGTGTTAATCACATAGAACTTAAAAAAAATAAAAAAAAAATTAATTCTGTTAGTAAGGGAGGGTAACTTTTAATTTATTTATCCCGTCCATAAGTGGAAAGTTTGATGCGCCACTGTCGACGCATGTGCCACTGAAAAGTGACGGCACAGTGTTCAAACGTTTTCTTTTAGGTTCTACTATTTAAGTTATAGGGTCCCATCGTGCCTAAAATGATTAAGAAATTTCACCTATAGCGGCTCTTAGTCTATTGCATTTTGAGGCTTTTTGTGGCGCGTTTTAATTGAAATTAAGCATTTACTATGTAAAAATCTCTTTTCCATCAACGTGAAAATACATTTTTGCGCGACGTAATAATATTCATATGAGGGGTTTAGATGCAAAATCGGAACTTTCCACTTTTTGGTCAAAATTAGTTGAATACACCTCTGTAATCTGTGATTAATGATCCAAATATTAACATCTTGATAAATAACAAAATTGGAGATTTCCTAGTGGTAATTCAGTGTGAAAGAATTGGTTCAGATGCAAAAGTGGACTTTTCCTCCAATTTGAGATAGGGACAGGGTACAGTGAAGTTGTAAATTGTTTTTTTCAGTTTACTCGGAATGACATTAAGTGGAAATGTCCGGATTTGAATCTAGACCCCTCATATCATCTCTTTTGCAGCTTGAATATTGTGTGCGCCACTAATTTTACGGCGTTGAGCGGTTTTTTATTCTTATTAAGAATAGATAACAAGTAATAGTATAATATACAAGAAATTATTGTAAAATATTTACCTTAAAACAGAAAATAAAATACGTCTTTAAACAGAAACAACATAAAAAGCTCCTTTCCAAAAGATGTTTGACTTTACAAACGCCATTACAATAAATTAAACAGCGACTCGGAGACACACTGTCTGGGAAACAATCACCAACATCGTTATAATGAGTCATTTTTTCACAATAACACACAAAATTTAAACAAAAAACATTAACTCCAGTGAATTCTTAAGATCCGAAAAGTCCGTTTTTTCGAAAGTATACGTCTCGAACAATTTTTGCACTTCTTACAACGAACATTATTAAATTATTGCATTTTTCTTTCTAATTTCACTTTTTTAGCGAATCTAACACCTGGTCATACAGAACTTGTTTTAAAATGAAACACCTGTTCAAGACTGACCCCATCTATATGCAAATTTTTAGTGAGATACTGGTTTTTGGTTAATAAATATTATTGTGAATCATTTATTCATTAAAAAAAGGGAGAGGAAGTTAATAGATGCAGTGAACTTTGATAATCATTACGAATGAATGGGGTTTTAATATTAGTTGCGTTGGTTATTCCGCAGTACGATGATCTTTGAATGATAATTACTTAAATGAATTTGCTTAAAATACATTAGAATTTTTGTAGAAATCGTAGCAGATGTAGTACACTTTACAAATAATACTTTATAGTACCGATCTATTATCGTTATTGTATATTTTGATATTTTAGAGGCACACTGTATACTTGAAAATATTTTTTTGTTTCTACGCATTATTAATTCCTGTAAATTTTATAAAAATATTTTTGTAAAATTTTCAATAGATTTTGAGAAAATTTTCGATGACATATTTCGAGGAACACCCTATATATTATCGCATAAATCAATAGAACATTAGTCATACTTTCATTTCAAATTAGCTCATTTTTTTTTGAGAAATTAATAGTTTACATGATTTTACTATTTATTTATTCTGATTTTATTTATTTTATTACCTATTTCACTTTTAGATTATTTTTTTAGTTTTTTTTTCGATAAAATACTTTTTACTTGCAAAAGTTATTTGCAAAAAACAGCCTAAAAACATGTTTTTTTGTTGACAAAAATGAACATGTTTACTAGCAAATAACTCAAAAACTATTAGTGAAAAAATGCTACAGAACAAAAGTTGCTTAGAATTAGTCAGTTTATTCATTTCCGGCCTTATTTTGAACGTATATTTTTTCACCCCTCAGAAGGGGTGAAACTCATCCCCAGGGCAAAAGCACACATCGGTAAAATATCATTTTTATTCTTTGACATCTTACCTATGTGTAGGTATGTCAAATGTCAATCCAAGCGGTTCTTTAAAATTTAAAGCCAAAAGAGTGATTAAATTTAGGAAATATTAAGTTTTTTTGAAATAGAGGCAGACAATGCTCTAAATAGCCAACGAGAGATAGAATTTTGATTGGTCTCTTTTTGTAAATAATAGTTCTCTCAATAAAATTAGGTGTTCATTGCCATATAATATTAACATTTTTGTATACAGTAAAGTTATCAACAAAAGGAGCAAAAACTCACCCCTAGCGGTTTGTTCAAAACACTACACCCACTTCACCTCGTTTCACCGTTTCAGCAACGTTTAAGTGCCATCCCCCGTTCCCCGAATACAGTCATGAAAGTTTCAATCGACAGACATTTCCATAAAAATATAGAAATCACACGGGCGCGAATAATGCCCGTGCGAATGGCATAACGGCCATGATGCTTTCAGTCGCTTCCTTGCTGATATTACTGTAATTCAGTTTCAGAATCATCCATATATTCATAGATTCGGGGACCGGGTGAACAGAGGCGTGCAACTTTTTCTAAAGGAAGAAGAAAATTCAATACTACTACATGTCAGGTACGATTAATTACAGGGACCCGATCCGTCAACTGTCAGTGTCAGTTAAATTCACACGTGGTATTTGTGACATTTGATAGACGTCAAGTTTTATTTTTGTTTGTACAATATGTGTTTGTTTGAATATTTATATTGCTTGTACGTTATTATTAAGTCGGAATCCCGCGTATGAAAAAAAAGTTGATTAATAGCAAGCTGAAAATTTGTTAATAGCTTAAGGGTGTCTAGTTGGATAAACTTTGATATATGGGAACACTGTAACAGGGGCAGTTTTAATTGTGGAACAGGTTAAAAATTTGGAACGGTCAGACCACGAAAACGGCACATTTATTTTGTCCGACAGAACAGACTTAAACTCTCCGAACAGAGATTAAACTCTTATGCAAAAATCAGACTGCTATTTATCACCTGTCAGAATTCCTGTCATTTCACATGTTCTACATGTTCCACTCATTACAACGCCCATTTGGTGATAAATAGCAGTCTGATTTTTGCATGAGAGTTTAATCTCTGTTCGGAGAGTTTAAGTCTGTTCTGTCGGACAAAATACATGTGCCGTTTTCGTGGTCTGACCGTTCCAATTTTTTAACCTGTTCCACAATTAAAACTTCCCCTGTTCCAGGGTTCCCATATATCAAAGTTTGCCCGACTAGACACCCTTAATCTATTAACAAATTTTCAGCTTGCTATTAATCAACTTTTTTTTCATACGCGGGATCCAGACCTATAATATTTAATTTCTATAAAATGGTAATGTGTTGGGTACCCGAATGGTTATCATTGATGTTGTAACTACTAAAATATCTAAAATTGTAAATTTAGGGTATAATGACACCATATTTTTAGGAAATCTGCTGAACGGAGTAAAACTACTCATTTTATGATCCTGCTACTTTTATAAAGAAGATAAAGAAAAGCTTCTCACATATTTTCAAATAGGACTGGTGAAAATGCTGAAGAAATGCAGTAGTACTATCTTGTGTGTAAATCCTTGATTTTGTGTAATTTATAAAATTGAAAGCAATATGATATGACTAATAAGGATTGTGTCTTTATAAAAAATAAATATCACAGGTACAATAATAATGTATTATTGTCTTTTTTGATAACTATAAAATGCGGTTACAAAGTTGTTCCAGCATAACATACTAATATAGATTTCCATTTCAGCATATCAAGAACGATCACAATTTAGTGAAAGTGTACATGGGAATAACAACTACTGTATATTGAAATATTGTTTAATATTTAATATGCTAAGTAATATTCAGTTAGAATATTATCATGGATCATGGATGGGTGAAATATCACAGTTTTAACAAAAAAAAAAAGAATGTGTTGTATTTTGTACGCACCTAAGAAGTTATACTTCTATTATATGATTTCAATGAAATAAACATATTTTAAACAGTTTATTTGTATTTTATTTAAATATTAAACTAATTTTAATACTTATTTCTTACCAAATTTTTTTATTAAAATACCAAAAATTAATAAAAAGTAAGGCAAAACAACAACATAAGACGTTCCTAAGCAGTCACCAACATATGTTATCCAAAATATAACAGCGGCCAACATTGCTTGACTATAGTTATCAATCATGACCACTGTGTAAGTCAGTGTGTTATGGCTGTAAAATTGATAAGAAAATGAATTATTTTGACAGATTTTACAAACAATATTAAGATCGTTTTTAATTTTCTTTTCATCATATTGTAATACTTAGTATCATATTCCCGAAGAAGACAAATCCAAAGACCAAAAATTATCAAGAAATATATTTACTAAAAACACTGATATATCTTTTTCACACTTTATTTGTATTGATATATACGTAACTTGAAATATTTAGCAACTAAATTTATACTGTGCGTGAGTGCATGTACTTCATACTGTCATTTTTATAAAAATTCATCCTCAAAATTTTCCCCAATCGTTCCTAAAGAAGTATGTATAACTTTAAATAATATCAATAAAATTATTCATGACATTGATGCAATTACGTTTAAATTTGTTGCAGACATACCTGGCTGCAGTAGAGGGACTATTGCAAATATTAAACTTTGTCCATCCAGCTAATAAAAAATATACCATCACAACTTAAAAATAAATTATGTTCACCTATAGTTTACAGCACTTTTACATATTATTGTGGATTGTACAGAAGTGACATACCAAAAACCAACATTATTGGCACATCAAAAACCAACTTATAGGTTTATAAACACATAAATTGCTACAAAGGTTTGTTTGCTCCTAGTTAGTGATTTTTACATCAGACAAAAAATGTCCAGGATGGTGGTATTATGCATCAAATGAGACCTGGTGATTTTATTTTTGCAGTTAAGGGTAGTACTAGTACCACAGTTTACTAAAGAACAAGTAACTTCTTGTATTAGGGCAGTGACCAGAGGAAGAATTCATGTAGAACAAGCAATCGGAAGAATTAAATGTTTTTCAATTCATGGTAATATTCTAACTTCGCTTTATTTTTCAAGTTTGTGCAGCACTTACAAATTTGCAGTACCTACCCTCTAATAGCAGAGGGGAATTAATGGTAGATGAATGAAATATCCTGGTAGTTATATTAGTGAATAATCACAATACTTTTTTTAATTAGGGGTACCTATATGAATAAAATATCTGTGTAGTTAAATTTGTAAATAATCACAATACATATTTTAAATTTTTTATTAATAAACTACTATATTGTGATTTTTAAAGACATACAAACACATAACAATATCAAAGATTAAAGTACAATAATAACCCTTCGACTACAAGACAAGATCCCCCTTAAATGCACCTTAATTAATTAAAAATTTCAGTTGAAGTGTTGAACCACAGTATTACACACAGAATACGTTGGGTGATGTATTCTGTTAAATTTGTTATCCCTTATCTATGATACTGTGGTTTGACCAGGGTTTGACACATTCAAACTCCGTCGCCTCGCACATGCGCAGTTTACGGACATTTGACCGATCGGGTCCCTGTAATTAATCGTACCTCTACATGTCGGTTTATAACGTCCTCCGCCGTTTTCCGAAATCCAACCGCCACTTCGTCCGGTTGTTCTGTAGGTTTTCTTCTATGTCTCTTTCTCTCAGCTCTTTGTCTATTTCTTCGCTTCAACTTTTTCTCGGTCCACCTCGTTTTCTGTTTCCTCCTGTTTGCCATTTTAGTATTTCCTTTGGTATTCATTGTTCGTCCAGTCTTTATATATGCCCGAACCAGAAGTTGTTTTGTTGATTAGTCATGTGTGATTGTCTCAGAGACAAACAATTTTATATCTATGTAAAATATTTGTAAAGAAAATGATTAATGCATCATTTTCTCCAAGTCACCTACACTACTAGACCGGGAGATATTATACAGAAGTTCGGCTACAATTTTCTAAGTCCTGCCTTTTGCAATAGTGGAAGTGTAGACGATGTACTTACAATCTGTAGAAACATCCTCAAATTTCCTGTGACATTTTCCTGTAAAAATTAGATTTTCCCAAAAAATAAAAATAGGGTTTTGCGATGAATTTCTGAGTCCTGCCATATCCGTAAAATGACAGGATACTATGGATTTTATGAAGAAAATTTTTTGGGCAGGAGGGTTGCAAACGGGCTAACGGAGTATATATGTATACAAACATGTAAGGAAAATATTGAAATTTTCATGATTTTCTGGGTCCTGCCAACTAAATAAATTAAACATATTTATTTCAAAATGATCAAAAAAATGTTGGCATGACGTCTCCTACTGTTTAAGTATACTATACATATCCCTTGGAAAATTATGCGCAAAATTTTTACCCTGATTCAGTGATTTTCTAAGTCCTGCCTTTAAAAAGTTATAATACTCAAATGCAATCAATACTTTTTCGGTACTCGGCAGGAAGGTTAAACGGTTTTTGTAAGACGGCAGGAGTCCTAGATTTGTAAGAAAATTTGTGAAAAATTCCACGATGTTTTGAGTCATGCCATTTTGCATATGTTTCAAGAACCTTAATATAAGTCTATTTACAAAGAGGCAGGATGGTTTTATAGTTATTTTGTATACAGGGTGGGGCATTAGTGTGACAAAGTCCAATTACTCGTTTGGTGTAAGAGATACGAAAAAAAGTTATTTAGGTAAAACGTGAGGCAAAGAGAGGATTATAATTTAAAAATATTTTCTAATATACAGTGCTACCCGTATTGACAGGGTGACACAAACTTATGTTTTTTTAATGGAACACCCTGTATATAATTTTAAGATTTCTAAGATAATTTTACGACAATTTAACTTAATTCACATAATCCAAAAATGTTTCCTAAGGGAGCTAGAGCTCTTTGAATATGGCGCCTTGTAATTAGATTTTTTTTATCTCCAGAACGCTTCCATTTCGATAGACAAAAACTGGTCCGCCTTTTTATCTTCCAGAGATAAATCGTTTTCATCAATTGCGAATCTCTAGTACCGGTCATAGGAGTCCGTTTTGGGTAGGGCAACGGTTATTTTTTAACATAACTTTTTTGTCTTTAACTTTTAAGCATTTTTGACACTATATTATTAAATTTTGAGGTGTTCTAGTACTAAACGGTACTCTTGCTTTAAGTCGGTAGGATGCACCGTTTTCTAGAAAAATCAATCTCAAAATTTTTCGTATACCTCATAATTTAATACTCTACTGTCAAAAATGCTTAACAATTAAAGCAAGTTATGAGATTTCGTTGATCCAACCAAGACGGACGCCTATGACCTATACTAGAAATTGACAATTGATAAAATATTCATCTCTGGAAGAGAAATAAACTTACCAGTTTTCGTTTTTCTAAATGGTTTTTTTTTATTTTTTTTTTCAAATTCAAAAACCGAAAAATTTTCCAGATCGATTTTTCTAGAACACGGCGTATCCTACCGACTTAAAGCAAGAGTACCTTTTAGTAAAAAGCATTCTGGCAACCGAAATGGAATACTGGAAAAGATACTGTGGTCTCACCAGAAGAGACAGAATAACAAATGAGGAGATAAGGAGAAGAATGCAAGTGGAAAAAGATGCCCTGCAATATATAGACGAGAGAAGACTGAAATGGTACGGCCACGTACGCAGAGCAGAAAACACTTGGATAAACAAAGTTGCAGAATGGAGCCCAAGAGGAACGAGAAGAAGAGGACGACCTAGAAGATCTTGGAAAAATGAAGTCGTCGAAGCCATGTCTAAGAAAGGATTGGAAGACGGAGACTGGGAAGATCGAAAAAAATGGAAGTCCTGGCTGACGGAAGGGAAACGGCATTAGCTGTAGACAACCCTTTATACTCGTATATATATATACGTTTTAGTACAAGGATATCCCATAGTTTAATAATCCAGTGTCAAAAATGATTAAAAGTTAAACACAAAAAAGTTATGCGATAAAATATCCGTTTCCCTACCCTAAACGGACGCCTATGACCGGTACTAAAAATTAACAAATGATGGAATAGATTTATCTCTGGAAGATAAATAGGTGTACCAGTTTTCGTTTTTCTTAATAGAAGTGTTCTGGAGCTATTTAAAAAAAACTAATTGAAATACACCATCTTTAAAGAGCTCTAGCTTTCTTGGGGAGCATTTTCGGACGAGGTGAATTGAGTTAAATTTTTTTTAAATTATCTGAGGAATCTCCGGGCTTCGATTGTTAGAAGAGTTTCTGGACACCCTGTAGAATAGGTACAATCGCTACTATAACCAATTAATTGTAAAATTATTGATTTTCTTCCTATTACTTTTATTACGTTTACTTAATTACAAATATGATCTAATCGCTTAAAATAAATAGGTTACAGTTTGGTCACAGAATAACTAACCATACAGAAGCGAAACTCAGGCCCAAAATGGTAACATAATTTTCATGCTCATGTGTCAACGTAACTGGTATAACCTCACTTTTAGACTGACAGTGACAGTTGTTTTTAGTTAAATTTTATATTTATATATGTTTTATTTTATAGTTTATTTATATTTTATAGTTAAACTTTATATTTCAACATTAATTAATAACTACTTGTCAAAAATATCACATCATTTGAATTGGCCTATTCCTTAGAACATCAATTCCATTCTGTAACTAGGGCTCAAGGTCAAATATTTCGGTTCCCACACAATCAATGGAAACGACAGTCAGTTTCGCTTCTGTATGGTTAGTTATTCTGTGGTTTGGTATTAGATTTGAAAGGTGTGTAAAAATTCGAGACATTACTCAGGAAAATAATATTTAATACCGTACGATTCTTTTAACGACACAAAAATTAATTTTTATGTATTAAATATTTTTGCGGTTATCCTGCCACGTTGTAAACGGTTTTAGATTAGTGTTTTTTAAGCATACTTGACATGGCATGACTCAGAAAATTGTAGTGATATAATGTTTGTATAACAACCTGCAAAAATATTACTGACTTAGAATTTAATTTTTATATACGAAATAACTACATAACCATCCTGCCTCCTTGTAAATAGCTTTATATTAACATTCTTGAGATACATATGTCCAAAATGGCATTACTCAGAAAATCGTGTAACTTTCCACGAATTTTCTTACACATTTGTAACTATGTGTAGTAGAAAAGGTGTAACTAAACACCCAGCCATTTTGAATAATGTCTACTTAAATTATTTATTTTGTAATACAATTTATTTTATGACTCAGAAAATCACGGAACCAGGGTGAAAATTTTCCACAGAATTTTCCAAGCGACAAATGCAGTTAAACATTAGGAGACGTCATGCCAACATTTTTTTCGATCATTTTCAAATAATTATGTTTAATTTATTAAGTTGGCAGGAATTATGAAAATTTCATTATTTTCATTACATGTTCGTATATCCATATACACTCTTAGTCCTTTTGCAACCCTCCTGCCCAAAAAATTTTCTTCATAAAATTGAAAGTATCCTGTCATTCTATGGATATGGCAGGACTCAGAAATTCATCACAACTCCCCACTTTTTTCCTCATGGAAAATCTAATTTTCACAGGAAAATGTCACAGGAAACTCGCGGATTTTTCCGCGACTAAACTAAGAGAGTAAGGATGTTACCAGAAAGGGGTTCCAATAGGAAAAGTTTCAGATTTAAATAATTATTTACTATTATTTTAATAGTGAATTTGTTATCTGGGACTTTTCTTTTCAAGAATATTACTGTTGCTGAAATGTCCTTAGGAATAATTTTACATATTTATATTTCTACAAACTTGCTTTGATATGATCTATATTATTTTTTTTAATACAGGTTAACGTAAAATACTTTCGTAAGTTTCATAGTAAACCTATTTTTTAGTTTTTAGTCATGTTTATTGCCCTCTTGGTCTTGCGCCACTGCATTAGGGAGTGAAGTGTAACGAAACGAACAAGGGTTGTAGGGGTGATACACCAATTAACATCTCGTGAATCATTCCTACTACACCGCACCCAATTAGGACGTTTACTTTTCCACTACAACGTTCACAGTTCTTCTTTTTCGACAAAATAAAGATGTCAAATTTTGTGTTTTTTCTAAATAATGAGAAATAATTAGAGATACTTTTCGAATCATAGCTTGTTTCGAATCATTTGATATCATTATTAATTTATAAGAGAGTAAAAATCATGTGACGATAATATAATTTTATCATGTTTCTTATCTAATTCTTTCATTTCTAAACATCGATCTGCAATCCACTTTTCTTTAGACGCTCCATTAACCGTATTTTTTGTTTGATTTCTCTTTGTTGTCTTTTGTATTCGTCTCCATTGTTCTTGTATGGTCGTCTTTGTTCTATAAGGTCTAGTATTTCTTGTACAATTGGGTTGGAGAGTTTCTTGTACATTCTATGGATTATGTGTATGTCTTTATCTATGTATACTTTGGCACCAACGTAAATGCAAAATGGGAGCAGGGCACAGAAATTAAGAGGAGAATAAAACGAGCTAGAACAGCATTTAACAATAGGAAAAGCTTCTCATAAGCAAAGATTTACGTCTGCCAAGTCAGTTGACCAAGATGGATATTTCGGGTAGGATTTCTTCATGTTCCCGGAAAGTATCCACTAACACCGGTTTTAAACCTTCACAATATAAGAATATAAATTGAATTCTACATTATAGCCACTGTCTGGTTTTGAGACTATTTTGCAAGTACAAGAGTTCACTGATGATGGACTGATATATTCGAAAACGTTCGTTCTGTAAATATTTATGTAATCTATTTGGATTTTTAAGATGTTTAATTAAATTGTACCTACTACTAAGGAGTTTTTCACTTTGATGTTAAGAGTTTTTTAACTACATGGTATACAGCCAAGTTCCGGGAACTTTCTCGTTTTAGTTTATATGCATTGTATGCTCCGTTCTTCCCATAAACATCCTCTAAAGTACGTTCTTCACGAAAATTATAATGCAAGTGCCCACACGCGACTCTTTCATTTTTTCGATACGTTTTACCCCTTGCTGTTCCTGCCGCCCTTTTTTCTAGTACCTGCACGTGGTAGTTATTTGAGGAAAAACGGAGAGAAAAAGGAATTGCGTGACGTGGCGCGGTCACGCACAAAGGGCGCGCAAGGAGGGAAATAGGGTTGAGGTTGTATGTCGTGGTCGATAAGATTTCATGAAGGCGGTTAGTTTGTTTTCAAAGTATGTTAATGGTTGGGTGGATGTATTTTGTGCTTTTTGCGACAAATAATTTGAAGTGTTGATGATATGGGAGATTTGATATTTGCGTATTATTGCCCTTGCCAGAATTTTTCATATATTTTTCGTACATGACAGACGACGCAATATTAATAGCCCAAGATGAAGATAGTTCGCAAAAATTAGTTCAGAGATTTAACATAAGAGCAAAAGAATCCAATATGGCAATTTTATCTCAGAAAACTAAAGCAATCGTAATCAGTAAAGAACCAATCAGATGTAAACTACAAACTACAAACTGTAGACATGAATGGTGTCAGTACTGAACAACTAATGGAAATAAAATACCTTAGAATTACATTGTCAAGCTACGAAGACCTGGACAAAGAAGTGAGAAATCAAGTACAAAAAGCAAATAGATTGGCAGGATGTCTCAATAACACTTCTTCTTCTTTCTTGTATGTAGGCTTTAAAGCCTGTTTCTTCTTAAATATTAGCCTCCTAAATTGTTTAAATTATCGCACCATCTTTTCTTGGTCTGACAATACTTCTTCGTTCATTTGGTGACTAATCTCTTGCTATTCGTACTATCCTATCCTCTGCCATCCTGCTAATATGTTCCTTCCACTCCTGTTTCCGTTTTGTCGCCCATTCATTTATGTCTTCTACATTTCATGCTCTTCTTATGTTTTCGCTTCTCTCCCTATCCAACAGATTTTTCCTTGATATTCGTTTAAGTATTTTCATCTTTGTTGTTTCTAGTAGTCGTATGGTTTTAGATGTGTCAGGTCTTGTCTCCGCCGTGTAAGTCAATACAGATCTAATTGCTGCTTTATAGATTCTTGCTTTTGTGTCTTGTCTTAGGTGTCTGTTCTTCCAGATTGTGTCATTAAGAGATCTCGCCGCTTTACTTGCTTTTAAGCTTTGTTGTCGTACTTCTTCTTCAACATCTCTGTAACAAGTGAGATTTATTCCCAGATATCTAAACCTTGCTCCTGCTTTATTATTTTCCCATCAATTTCGATTTCGCTATATACACTATATCGCTCAATAACACTATATGGCGAAACCGATATATTAACACTGAGATAAAGTCAAGAATTTATAAAGCATGTGTAAGATCAATAATGACATATGCGTCAGAAACAAGACTCCATACAGCCACAACACAAAGACTACTAAAAACGGCAGAGATGGGAGTACTGAGAAGACTTACAGGAAATACGCTGAGAGATCAAAAAAAGAGTTAATATATTAGAACACATTGTAACGTACAGTGTATAATAAACGAATAGACACTAAAGAGACAAAAAGAATAGAATAACTACATAAGCAGAATGGAAAGACACGCGTGGTCAAGACAGCA
Source organism: Diabrotica virgifera virgifera (assembly GCF_917563875.1). Classification (NCBI taxonomy): domain Eukaryota; kingdom Metazoa; phylum Arthropoda; class Insecta; order Coleoptera; family Chrysomelidae; genus Diabrotica; species Diabrotica virgifera. The sequence goes on from NC_065443.1 coordinate 1,282,671, forward strand.
AGAGATAATTACCAATCGGTAGAAGAAATATCGGTCGACCGAGCAAGATATGGAGTAACAACCTTCGATAGAGGTATCTATCCGACAATAAACAAGCAGAATTGCTTATAAAGAGGAAGAAATATAATGTAAGAGATTATCCATAAAACAGAACGTAAAAAATCTATAGTTAAACCTTGTTTTTTGATCTTGTAGATAGATCATTAGTTGTGCGATTGTTATTTTCTGTACAAGGTTCTCCAAAATGTCCTGTCCTATACCAATCCTTTGGCCTCCAAGAAGTCCAGATTTAACATCGTTGGAAATGAACTGTGGGGTGTCATTTAAGGGGGGTGGTTAGAAAACGCAGATATGTTTCAAAAAAGGACTTGCGAAACGGAGTTCCAAGCTTTTACATCAGTTACTCCGAACACGGGACGGATGAACATACGAACATGGCGTCGTATCAAGTTATGTTGGCGACAATGGCGGTATTCATACCGATGTTTTAGATAAATAAATAAGTAATAAATGACTCACAAACAAAATAGTGTTAGTATTTTCTCCCTGTGTAGTACAACAAAAACAATTCATTACTATAAAGGGATTTTTGACCACCCCGTGGGTATATAGCCCGATCAAAGAACAATCTGACCCCAAAAAAAATAGGGGAAACTGGGTAACAGTGAGACACTTTTTTTTCATTTAACCATAAGTCCACTACTATGACATGTATAAACAAAATTTCTTCAGGATTGTACTCTCACATTTATTCATTACACAAGAAAAAATCAAATTTGAAAATATATCGGTTTGTTTAGTTTGTATTCGACACATAAGGTCAAGTTGTCATTTGTCTCAGTGTTACCCATGCATGGGTAACAGTGAGACAGTATAATATTTATATGAAATAATACACACACAAAAATTTAAGTTGCAAAATATATATTTATATGACAAAAAAATATATAAAAACAAATTTAAGTTACAAAGTATTTATTAATTAAAAAAATAGTGATTCATTTATTAAATTGAAATTTATCTCGAATGAGGAAAATTTATTTTGCCATTTAGTATGACTATAACAAAAACTGGCCTTGGTGATCTCATCTTAATGTCTTTTACAAGAAATGTTAGAAAAAAAAATACAAAATGTAATTTTTTTATAACATCTGGGTAACAGTGAGACATGTCTCAATGTACCCCGTCTCACTGTTACCCATTTGCCATAAAATTTAAAAAATATTATGTTTATTATTATAAAACTTAGTTTTCTTTTCTAAACTACGGCATCATGTTTACTAATCTACACACAATGTCATGGTAATACTAGAAAAATCCTAACAATTAATATGCTTTTATAAAAAATTCTCAAAGCACCTATATTATTTTACTTAGTGCCCACCAAACACACTCAATCACGATAAATCGTAAACTAAAATTGCATGGCCGCCGAACATATTGGAAATAAGTAACCTTTAATACAGCAAGCACTCACAAGTAATGATATCTACACATGGCGAAAAGGAGGGAAGGTATTTCAAGTGTCTCACTGTTACCCATGTCTCACTGTTACCCAGTTTCCCCTAATGGAAGGATAAAAATATGGGAATAAGTAGTTGAAATTGTCTATTATTATACAAGAAAAAGTTTACAATTCTACATCGCCTTCATTTTTCAAAAATGGAGGGGAATACCTTCCTCTCGAAGGTGAAAAATATACATTCAAAATAAGTCCGGAATTGGATAAAATGACTAATTCTAAGCAACTTTTGTTGTATAAAGTTTTTTTCCAAGTCAATACTTTTCGAGTTATTTGCAAGTGAATATGTTCATTTTTAACAGAAAAAAACATGTTTTTGGACGGTTTTTCGGAGATAATTCAAAAAGTAAGTATTTCAGCGAAAAAAATATTCTTAGCAAAAATATAGCCTATAAAAACCGAAAAAATGGTGTATGGTTGAGGTCTGTAGACCCAGTAGAAGCAGAATTGTAGCTAATGAAAAGTAGCTTCTTCTTCATCAAATACCAAATCGAATATTTCAATGTGAAATAACACAAAAACGGTGCACTTTTCAGGGAAAATTCATTTCAACTTTTTTAAAGTGTTGAAAAAAGGTTTATTTTTGTTTTTTTTTTAAAAACTTGTAACATTAAAAGTAAGTGAGTTACGCTTAAAATATTGTTTGTCCCTTTTATTTTTTGGTAAAAAAATCGCGAAAATCACCCCCAAATTAGCATCACAAATAAATTTTATCATTACCACTTCACAAGTTACTTTGCGTATGTATTATTTATACGATTTGTAAGTTTCATCGGTTCAAAGTGCTTATTTTTGAAAAAGCTGTAGTTAAAATGGCTTAAACGGGTAACTAATCACGAGTTTAAGCAAATTTTGAACAGCCATAGCATAACCAATTTTTGTCTAACAAAAAAACAAAAAAGAAAAAATATTCAGAAAAGCAAAACGTACATTTTATTACTCTTTAAGATTTTTGGTATTACTAATGATTTTTAAGTTAATTCCATGAACAATTCCATTTTTTTTTTCAAAATTAAAAAAAAATGTTTTATTTTAAACCCAATTTTTTTCAAAAATGAGCACTTTGAGCCAATGAAACTTATAGATATAATAAATATTACATAAGTAAAGTAGCTTGTAAAGCAGTAACGATTAATTTTATTTGGGAAGCTAATTAGAGGGTGATTTTCGCGATTTTTGTACCAAAAAATAAAAGGGACCAACAATATTTTGAACGTAACTCACTTATTTTAATGTTAGAGGTTTTTTTAAAAAACAAAAATAAACCTTTTTTTAAACACTTTAAAAAAGTTATACTGAATTTTCCCCGAAAAGTGCTCTGTTTTTTGATTATTCGATTTGGAATTTGACGAAGAAGAACCTACATTTCATTAGCTACAACTCTGCTTCTACTGGTTCTGCAGACCTCACGCGTACACCATTTTTTTCATTTTTTGTATAAGCTATATTTTCACTAAGAATATTTTTTTAGCTAGAATACTTACTTTTTGGGAAACACCGTCCAAAAACATGATTTTTTTGTTAAAAATGAACAAATTCACTCGCAAAATAACTCGAAAAGTATTGACTTAGTGAGTGAAAAAACTCCATAGAACAAAAGTTGCTTAGAATTAGTAATTTTATCCAATTCCGGGCCTAATTTGAACGTATATTTTTTCCCTCTCGAGAAAATTTGTTCACCCCGTATTTCCCAATTTTTGTAAAATGAAGGGGATGTAGAATTGTAAACTTTTTCTTATATAATAATAGACAATTTCAACTACCTATTCCCAAATTTTCATCGTTTATTTTTTTGGAGGTTTTCGTAAAATTTTGTGTTCCTTGATCGTGCTCATATAGCAAGAAAGTGAATAAAGGTTACAATTAATACTAAATTGAATATTAATAAGTACTATCGTCTGTTTTTAAATCAGGAGGAGGAATTCAAATTTACCGCGCCGTTATGGTCCAAGAGCTGTGAGACATTTTTGAGTAGGTATTTTAGGCAACCTGAAAATTTTTCAGTTGACTCTTCCATGATAGCCTAATACAAAAATGCCGGTCTGGCTGGAGGGTAGCGGTTATTTTCCCCAAAAATCCCCCCCAAAATTAAACAAAAGGGTAAAAATTGTTATTACAAAAAATATCATTGAAGTGACTTTAAAATAAATTTAAATATTCAAATATAAAGAAAATAAAGAGGCCAGGCGATTTGAGGGCGATTTTAACTCTGCAAGATACTTGCATGGGCGCCCCAGGATTATTTTCAGGGGATGCATCTGAACTTCAGAAGATTTCATCTGAATCTGTACATACTATTAACGAGTATAAAATATACAACTATACATGGATAGCTATGTACAATGTACATTCCTTCCGGACAGGGAGGTGCAATTGTTATTTTGACAGGGTAATTTTTAATATTAAAAATAAATATTCTAAAAAAGACAGGTTTTTTTGGTGAAATTTTCCAACTGCCTGGTGATCAAACAAATTACGCGTGCATATAGATAAAAAGCGCTATAGGTAAGCGGCAGTGTGAGAAAGAGCGTATACCGATAGCTGTTTGCGTCCTCTGTTGTTGTAGCTGAGCGATTCCGTCCGCTCGAGAAAAATCGCGTGACCTGGCGATATCCATGTTGTTGTTCCTCGAAACGTTAGAGTAATTATTATATATTATAGTTTTTTAAGTAACTTTTTCTTAATTAATGAAAAATAATACGTACTATACAATACATTTTGCAAATATGATAGAAAAAAACAAATTTATTATAAATATATAGGTAGAAAAGTATAAAACTATAAACTAAACTAATTCTGTGTCCGAATGTTGTACTTCTTATTCAAACTCCTCATCTGAGCTTAAATATTCATTCTCTTCTTCTTCGTCAGACTCCCCTCGAGACTTAGATTCCTCTTCTACATGATCTGTACATAGTTGTAATATGTATTTAGAAGTAATTAAAAATTAATTAGTGATTAATTAGTTGAGTTGCTACGTATTCTCCGTCCTTTTATACGGAGTCGAAACTTGGACCATCACGGGCGCATCTGAAGAAAGACTTGCCGTTGTTGAGATGTGGAGTTATCGAATACTGTTAAATATATCATGAAGACACGTAACAAACACGGAAACATTAAGAAAGATAAAAAAGGCAAAAGAAATACTCAACACTGTGAAGGAAAGGAACATGAGCTACTTTGGGCATATACTAAGAAATAAAAAACGTGATGTGATTGGTTATATAAGAAAAAGTATTAAGCATTGGTTATATAAGTAAGAATACGTAGCAACTCAATCAATTAATCACTAATTAATTTTTCATTAATTCTAAATACATATTACAACTATTTACAGATCAAGTAGAATGGTAGAAGAATCTGAGTTTGGAGAGGAGTCTGACGAAGAAGAAGATAATGTATATTTATTTTAGCTCATTTTTCTTTCCTTCATAGTGTTAAGTATTTCTTTTGCCTTTATCATCTTTCTTAATGTTTCCGTGTTTGTTAAGTGTTATGTCCATGATATCTTTTACATTATTCGATAACACCACATCTCAACAATGGCAAGTCTTTCTTCAGATGCGCCCGTGATTGTCCAGACTTCGACTCCGTATAAAAGGACAGACAATACGTAGCAACTCAATTAATGAATCACTAATTAATTTTTAATTAATTCTAAATACATGGATACAGCTATCTGTATACGCTCTTTCTCACACTGCTGCTTACCTATAGCGCTTTTCATTTATATGCACGCATAATTTGTTTGATCAAATGCCAATTGGAAAATTTCACCAAAAAAACCGGTCTATTTTAGAATATCTATTTTTAAAATTAAAAAATACCCTGTCAAAATAACAATTGCACCTCCCTGTTCGGAAGGAATGTACATATCTATGCATGTATAGTTGTATATTTTATACTCGTTAATAGTATGTACATATTCAAATGAAATCTTTTGAAGTTCAGATGCACTCCCTGAAAATAATCCTGGGGCGCCAATGCAAGTATCTTGCAAAGTTAAAATCGCCCTCAAATTGCCTGGCCTGTTTATTTTCTTTATATTTGAATATTTAAATTTACTTTCAAGACATATCAGTGATATATTTTGTAATAACAATGTTTACCCTTTTTTTAAATTTGGGGGGATTTTTGGGGAAAATAACCGCTACCCTCCAGCCAGACTGGCATTTTTGTATTAGGCTATCATAGAAGAGTCACCTAAAAAATTTTCAGGTTGCCTAAAATACCTACTCAAAAATGTCTCAGAGCTCTTATACTATTATGCTTGTTTGCCAATTATGTCCAACCTTGTCATTGGTCCAACCGCAGGCAAGCTTACTTCAATGTTATGAAATTTTGACACTATTGGAATTTCACACGTTAATTAAGTTATATCGGTGACTTTTGTGTTTTCTGCGTTATTCCTCTAAATTTTAGATTTTTAGTCAGCTTTTATATAAAAAACAGTTGTTTTTAGAACTATGTAACTAAATAATAGAATAATTGATGGATTCGACCGTTACTTGATGGAAGTTCATTTTATCTAACAATAAAACACTGAAAACGTTTGTTTTCTATACTTCCACAAAATTTATTATAACTAAGTGACTACAGCTGTTTCGGCGGAGTGCCTTTCTCAAGTGATATAGTTTACAATGTGTTTGCATTTTTTAGGTCTTCAACTGAAGAGGTTGAGGAGTGGGGAGCTGTTTGTCTCGAGTTGGTCATTCAGAATTATATCTGTATTTTTCAGTTTATTAATTTCCATAGATTCTAAAAAAGATAGCTTAAGGCCTTTATTTTGAATATGTAGAATTTGAAACTCTTCATTGAAAGAATGATTATGATCTAGAAGGTGAAGTGCGTATGTAGAAGTGTCTATTTTTCTATTGTTGAATGCCCTTTTGTGTTCTGCTATCCGTTTGTCAAAAGTTATCACTTGAGAAAGGCACTCCGCCGAAACAGCTGTAGTCACTTAGTTATAATAAATTTTGTGGAAGTATAGAAAACAAACGTTTTCAGTGTTTTATTGTTAAATAATAGAATATTTATAGACCAGGGCGCATCTGTAAAAACATTAGTACATTTGGACGTTGAGAGGTGACTCAAATTTTTTTGCAGATATTGCTTGAAAATAAATCAGATAATAATATTTGACTTATCCTCCCTCTCAAATAGGTCCGGAACATTGTTTAAATAATCAAAATGTCAAAAAATTAAGCAAAAATTCGATTTTTTTCTTCGTTTTTTTTTATTATAACTTTAAAAGTATTCATTTCCGAGAAAAGTTGTACTGACATAAAAGTTGCGTATATAAATTTCCTACAATATAGAATTGGTTAAAAATTTAAAAAATAGTCAACCTTGTTGCAAAATAGCAATAATTACGAGAAAATCATACAAAAACAAGTATTCGCATTTTACGTTTTTACACCATTTATGCTACACTTAGGACCTTCATATTTCACCCAGAAAAACTATATGATACAGTAAAATAATACTGTAAATTTCATTAAGATCGGTTAAATAGATTTTGCAAAACAAATTTCGCAATCCAGCTTTCGTAAAGAAAATTCATTTTTTCAAAATGTTACAGGACTGAAAATAAAGCAGATAGCAAGTTAATTTTTTTTTTGCTTATTGAAGTGTACTGTACCTTTTATTTTCAATTTTTCAAAATTGAAATCGATTAACACCACGGCGTCAGGAATTTTTTTAAATAAACATTAATTATTGGTGCTACGCGCAGGACAGCGGATAGTTTACTCTGATTGGGCATTCCAATGACCTTTGATAAGCATTGATAAATTTTAATTTTTATTACATTTCGATATAAATAAATAAATTTGTTTATTGCAAAATAAAAACACATACTCTATCCTTTGAAATAACATTTTTATTAGCAAAAACTTTCTTAGTTCATATATTTTAACTTAGAGAATAAAAGTTTATTATTTTTAAACATATGCAATTGTTTAAACAATATTTCACAAACAATAATAAAATTAGTTTAATTTTTGTGGAATTAAAATATTAAAATACAACAAAATATAGAGTAAGAAAATAATATATTAGATAAAGATTGGAAGAAATTTTGGTGGAAATCAACTTGTGTGAATCGAACACCGCTGTCCTGCGCGTAGCACCAAAAATTAATGTTTATTAAAAACATTTCTTGACGCCGTGGTAATTAATCGATTTTAATTTTGCAAATTGCAAATGAAAGGTACAGTACACTTCTATAAGCAAAAAAATTTCAACTTGCTATCTGCTTTGTTTTCGGTCCTGTAACATTTTGAAAAAATGAATTTTTTTTGCGAAAGCTGGATTGCGAAAATTATTTTGCAAAATCTATTAAACCGATCTTAATGAAATTTACAGTATTGTTTTACCGTATCATAAAGTTTTTCTGGGTAAAATATTAAGGTCCTAAGTGTAGCATAAATGGTTAAAAAATGTAAAATGCTAATACTTGATTTTGTATGTTTTTTTCGCAATTATTGCTATTTTGCAAGTAGAGTGACTATTTTTTAAATTTCTAACTGATTCTATATTGTAGGAAATTTAATTATGCAACTTTTATGTTAGTATAACTTTTCTTGGAAATGAATACCTTTAAAGTTATAATCAAAAAACGAAGAAAACAATCGAATTTTTCCTTCATTTTTTGACATTTTGATTATTTAAACAATGTTCCGGACCTTTTTGAGAGGGAGGATAACTCAAATATTATTATTTGATTTGTTTTCAAGCAATTTCTGCAAAAAAATTTGAGTCACCTCTCAACGTCCATCTCAAAACAGATGAGTCCTGGACTATTATGGATTACCGTCGAAGGTTGATATGATCAACCAAAAAAGAAGATGTATTTGGTGATTTTTGTGAAATATTTTCACGTACTTAAAAGAAAAATTATTGTCAGAATTTCTTAGGCAGTGTATTTTTTACCTTGATAGAAAACATTTATCACGATGTATCGAAAAAATAGTTATTTCACAAATGTTCACTGTACTTAAATATTTACTAACTACTAAATATTTGTGTAATAACATTCTGCTCATAGTTACGTTTTTCAGACATAATCCGGTAAATAGTTTTTTTGTGTTACTAAATAAAAGCAACCTATTAGGATTTGATTTCTATTCCTACAATGTTTATGACTGATCGATAAACACTTATTCATAAAATTCAGCTTTTGTAATGTAAAAAGATTTTGACGAGGTATGCCATCACAAATCATTTAGAATTCGTTTAGGTAATTTTATGCAAATAGTTTATATTATTATATAATTTTACATTTCTTCAAGATATTAACACACCGCCTTAAAATGGGTCATTATTGATGTCTCGAATTTCAAAAAACCTGTTTCCGATTTGAGTGATTTTTTAACTATTCTTTAATATCGTGGTAACAATTTTGTTGCTAGACAGGTAAATTGTCAGTGTATACCGGGTGTACAAATCAAAATGTGAATTTTCTCAAAGTTGACGTTACTCTGTGGAATATTCTAGCGTTTATAAAATACTGAAATTAAATCCCAAATATCGCCTCCTGTTTTCTTAACGTTCTGTTTTTTGATTCATTCGCTTATGTCGGATAATAAAAAAGTTAGGTAGGTACTGTAACATCTAACCTTGTTTTTCATCAATACAGGGTGTTTTTAAAAAATAAGTATGGCAAACTTTAAAGAGGTATGAAAAAATAATGACAGTTTGCTTTATAAACGTATGTTGAAATGCTTCATTTCCGAAACAGGGGGTGTTGAAATTTTTCTTACAAACTGGACGATTTAGTTATTGCTCTAAAACCGGTTGAGATATGGAAATGACAAATTTGTTGGGTTTTCAGAAGTAGTTGTTGTACATTTTTTGACATTCAATTAAGAATTTTATAATATAAAATAAAAATAAAAATAACAAGCTGAAAATGGCATTATCATAACGAAAACTTTGTTTATTTACGTATGTTAATTCATAATATGGAAAATTGCTATTATGAAAAGTAGTTTAGAATTAATAATTATGTTTTAATGTGCAATTATATCATTCTAATTTAAATGTTATGAACTATAAAGGTAGTTTACTCTTGTTGATCGAAATTCATATTTTTTATATACCTCGTATAAAATTAATAAAATTTTATATATGATGGTTGCATCATAAATCTTAGAACATGAGGAGCTTTTTATGAAGAATAACTTTTCTTCGTCAAATTAAAAATAAAAGAGTTATAAATGAAAATGTTGTTGTTATCCATAATTTGAGAAAAATCTTCAAATATTTTTTTCCATTAGAAGGATGTAATTGCACATATCAGACCATAATTTTTTATACCAAACACTATTATTTCATATACTGTCGGTTCGCTAAACTCAGACACAACTGGCTAGTGATTTTAGTCAAAAATTTTGCCAATTTGACAAAAAAATATATTACTAATTAGTTAATAATTACTAAATAATTAGTAAGTTTGCCAATTTTGGCAAAATTCGCAAAAAACAGAAAAATTACCTACTAAAATCACTAGCCAGTTGTGTCGAGTTTAGCGAACCGACTATATTTTAATTTGATAGCAAATGGAACAGTCTATTTATCATAAAGGAGAGGTCGTATACTCGTATTCTTGTTCTCATGATCATTTTTCAGTGCGTCACAGTTTTTCGATTTCTCTCTAATGCATTAAGTTTGATGAGACGGAAAAAGCGGTAGCTCCGTGATTAAACACAAAAATAATGCAGCATTACAATGGTTATATACATAAAATGTCTATTCCTAACCTACCTTTGATTCGTTGATATTTAGAATGCGCGTTTTTTCTAGCCAATCAAATACACGTATTAAGAACATTTGACGAAAACTTAGTCCATTTTGGCCATTTTTTAGAAGTGTCAAAGAGTCAAGTGACGGTTATTATTCAGGTCAGTATTTTGTGTACCTGTCATTTTGAAATTTCGAATTCGACTTCCCTTGTGTTTCACAACGTTTTTGTGCATTATTTTGTGTTTTGGTTTAGAATTTAGTTCGTTAAAAGTTAGTTTTGTATTTTGGTTTAGAATTTAATTCGTTAGAAGTTAGTTTATATTCCAGGTCTTTATGCAAGAAAAATATTCATAGTAAGGAGACGTAACTCATGGCTGAAGAACCTTAGGAAATGGTTTGGATGTAATAACAATGAATTATTTAGAGCCGCGGTTTCAGAAATAAAGATCGCTCTGATGAGTATCAACTTTTGAAGCGGAGACAGCACCTAGAGAAGAAGATAAAAACACAGTTTATGGATAGTTTTGTGTCATTTTTTAATGTTTCCATATTTATAAATTTAATTAACAATATTGTTTACTTTTTAATTTTATTCCCCTTTATAAAAAATACCTACATGTTAACATATTGTGTAAAAATCAAATCTACTAAATTACTAATTAGTTTAATTCCACAAGCTTTTCACCTATGGCTAAGTACGATTCTGGCATCTGTCAGATTCGTCAATAATTACATGAAATAAGTCTCGACACACCCAATACAGTGTATGACGTCATAATTAATGACGCACTGAAAAATGATCATGAAAACAAGAATATAAACCTTTTTAAAGCAGTTAATAAATTATAGCTTTTAAAATATACTCAAATTGTATTTTTGAACATCTTATTTATTTTATATAATAATTAAATTCACTATCAAATATCATTGATGTTTTATTAATACTTAATTTAAAATTTAGTTTGACATTCACGAAGTGTCAAACTCAAATGTAAATATAATAACCTATGCTTTGCTTAACAAATCGAGATTAAAATACTAGCCTACTTTATAGCAACGATTTCAGCTGGACGTGTAGTGTGTCGGCAGAAAATAAAACGATTGTGACGTCACATTTTAAACTTTGAGGTCGATTATCTCGAAGACGGTTAGAAATATCGAAATGCCGTTTTCAGATTTGGATTAAGAAGAAAAACTACATAAGAATCCATCGATAAATCTGATCTGAGTATTGCAGGAGCGGCAACGTAATAACACACACTTTTGCGAATTTATAAACGAAATGTTTTCGTTGAAAATAAAAATGTATACCATTTTTATTCAGTTGCAATTCTAAGGCAAAACAATCTTATTTTTCACTTAGAATACGGAGCGCAGTCCACCACTCTGAATCGACGAACTTTACCTCACCTAAGAATTTTATGTTCACCATTGCCACACTTAAGGGTCATATTACCCGTATAAACGCCAATCGTGGATATAACATTCTTAATTGTATGTCAAAAAATGTACAATAACTACCTATTAAAACCCACCAAATTTTACTTCCATATCTCAACCGGTTATAGAGCAATAAATAGATCGTCAGTTTGTAAGAAAAATTTTAAAACCCCATAACCAAGCTGCCATTTCTTTTTTTATGCAGAATTGCCCTTTAAAGTTTGTCGCACACCCTGTATCGATAAAAAACAGGGCTAGTTGTTAAAGTAGCTAACTTTTTATTATCCAACATAGGCGATTGAATCAAAAACAGAATGTTAAAAAAAACCTGAGGCTATAGTTGGGTTTTAATTGGTTTTAATTTCAGTGTTTTATAAATGCTAGAATATTCCACAGTAAACTGTGAGAAAAAACATAGTTTGATTGGTACACCCGGTATACAGTAGCAATTTACCTGTCTCGCAACAATATTATACAGCGATATTTTTAAAGAATAAGGCTATAACATATTAAAAAAATCACTTAAATTATACAACAGGTTTAGGAAATTCGAGACACCAAAAATTATCCATTTTTAAGGTGATGCGTTAATTTCAGGGAGTAGTGCATTATCAAATATTTTTGTTACCTTTTTGCCTTTGTCGCCCCCACTAGAATCCGTTAACTTCTCATGATATCGATCGCCGAGAAAAATGGGGTGCGCCCTGCACCCTTGAACTCCGGTGAAACTCAACCTGGAGCCGAGAGGCAGGTGAACCGAGCAGGGCAACAGCATAAACAAATGGGCGATTCGATGGGTGATATCATGGGCGAGAAAGAAACACATTTCGGGCTCGGAAAATTGGAGAATTGCGCCGAAATTGGAGAAGCGGACAGCGGTACTTCTTGCCGTATCGACCCGAAGGTGAGACTGTTGGGAACGGGAGATGGACCTGGTGGACGTCGATGGGGGAAGTCAGGGTATGTTTTATACGATTGTTGGCATTTTTAATAACTGATGGATTCGACCGTTACTTGATGGAGGTCCATTTTATCTTACAATAAAATACTTTCTTAAAATAAAATATCTTACAATAAAATACTTTTGGGGGCATACAGGTTATACGACCCGTGTGCGCGCTAATGGAGAATATTAAATTCTTAATTGTAATTCTTATTCTGTAATTGTCAAAAAATGCGCAATAACTACCTCTTAAAGCCTACCAAATTTCATTTGCATATTTCAACCGGTTTTAGAGCAATAATAAATGGTCAGTTAGTAAGAAAAATTTTAGCATCCCCTCCCTCGGAAACGTAGCATTTGCAGACATATATGTTTATAAAGCACACTTTCTTTTCAAACAAAAAGAAAAACATGCAAATATGAAAAGAAAAACAAGACTTGCTGATCCCAAATTCAATGGGGGTTTTTCTAGCAACAAAAGGAACTTATGTAAAAATTTCGTAAGACTATTTCTTAATGAAAAAGAAAAAGAAAAGATATAAGAATATCAATAGCAGAGGATGAAAATATACTGATTAAACATCCAATAGGATTTTTTCAGATAAATAGAGGATGTTATGTACAAATATTGAAAATATCCTATGTACAAATACAAGACTTGTTAATCCCAAATTCAATAAGGGTCCCTCTAGCAGCAAAAGGAACTTATGTACCAATTTCGTAGGACTATTTATTAAAGAAAAGGAAATATATTATAAGGATATGGATAGCAGAGGATGAAAACATACTGATGAAATATCCAATAGGATTTTCTCGATTAAAAGAGCCTATGTGCAAATATTCAAGACTTTAGGACTTTCTTATCAAGCAAAAAACATGCCAATATGAAAAGAAAAACAAGATTTCTTCATCCCAAATTTAATGAGTGTCTTTCTAGCAGCAAAATGAACATATGTACCAATTTCGTAGAACTATTTCTTCAAGAAAAAGAAAAGGTATAAGAATATGAATAGCAGAGGATGAAAATATACTGATTAAAAATCTAATAGGATTTTTTCAGATAAACAGAGGAATTTCTATGTTAGACCAATAAATGACTGTTTTGGAGTGTAATTTCCAGGGGCAACTCCGAATTGCATGAAAATTTGGATTTAGGTTCTACTTACCCTCCACTTCAAAGTTGAACTTGTGCCGTTGGTTGCTTTTACTTGGGGGTGACATTTACCCCTTCTTGGGGGGTGAAAAACGCGTGTTTAAAATAAGGCCGGAAATGGATATATTGACTTATTTTAAGCACCTTTTGTTCTATAAAGTTTTTTACGTAAGTCAATACTTTTCGAGTTATTCGCGATTTAAAATGTTGATTTTTCGACAAAAAAACTACGTTTTCAGACAGTTTTTCCCAAATAACGCAAAAAGTAAATATTTTATCGAAAAAAATATTTTTAGCAAAAGTGTAGCATATAAAAAAAAACGAAAAAAATGGTGTACCAGATAAGTCCACAAATTGAGTAGAAGCAAAGTTGTAGCTCATGAAAAATACGTTCTTATTCGTCTAATTCCAAATCGAATAATTCAACGCGAAATCACCGAAAAAAGAAGCGTTTTTCGGGAAAACCTGATTAACATTTGTAAAGTATCGAAAAAAAGCTTATTATTTGTTTTTTACAAAAGTTTACAGCATCAAAAATAAACGAGTTACACTGAAAAAAAAAGTTGCCCCTTTTTTGGTAAAAAAAATCGTGAAAACCTCCCTATATTTAGCACACTAAATGAAATTAATCTTTTGGCTTTACCATCTATTTTAACTGTATGTGTATTGTTTATATGATCTTTAAGTTTGATTGGTTTGAAGTGCTTATTTTTGAAAATATTTGGTTTTATAGTAAAAAAAAAATTTCTAAAAATTTTTGAAAAATTTCATTTTTTTTCAAAATAACTTAAAAAGTATTAGTGATAAGAAAAATCTTAAAGAGTAAAAAAATGTAGGTTTTGCTATTATAAATATGCTAGTTTCATTTTGTTTCTCCGTAAGACAAAAATTGGTTAAGATATGGCTGTTCAAAATTTGCATACACTCGTGATTAGTGACCCATTCAAGCTTTCTCAATTATAACCATTTCAAAAATAAACACTTTAAACCGGTGAGACTGACAGATCATATAAAAAATAGATAGGTAAGTAAATTGTTTGTAAAGCAGTAGCGATTAATTTCCTTTGGGGAGCTAAACACGGCGAGATTTTCATGATTTTTTACAAAAAAAAAGAGGGCCAACTTTATTTTGAGCGTAACTCGCTTATTTTTAATGCTAAAACTTTTGTTAACAATCAAAACAAAGCTTTTTATAAACACTTTAAAAAAGTTTAAACGGGTTTTTCCCGAAAAGTGCTTAATTTTTCGGTGATTTCACCTTGAAATATTCGATTTGGAATTAGACGAATAAGAACGTATTTTTCATGAGCTACAACTTTGTTTTTATTTGATTGATCGACTTTACTGATACACCATTTTTTTTGGGTTTTTAATGTGCTACACTTTTGCTGAGGATATTTTTTTCGATAAAATATTTACTTTTTGAGTTATTTGCGAAAAACCGTCTGAATACGTAGTTTTTTTGTCGAAAAATCAACATTTTCAATGGCAAATAACTCGAAAAGTATTGACTTACGTAAAAAACTCTATAGAACAAAAGTTGCTTAAAATCAGTCAATTTATCCACTTCCGGTCTTATCTTGAACGTATGTTTTTTCACCCCCGAGAAGGGGTGACTGTCACCCCCCAAGTAAAAGCAACCAACGGCACAATTTCAACTTTGAAGTGTAGGGTAAGTAGAACCTAAATCCAAATTTTCATGCAATTCGGAGTTGTAACGGGTAGTTGTTTTAAGGACGACAGACTCAGTAAAACACAATTTAAAAATAAAGCAAATATATTAAAGGTAATTATATACAGTTTAAAACAAATAAAATAAAATATAATTCCATCTTCTGCAAAGGAAAAACAATATTAAACTTTATTATAGTTATCCGATCATAATAGCAACATCGAAATAATACGATAATCAATATATACAATAATAATCTCGCTACGTTAAAACAACGTAGCCTGGAGACGGCATTTCACTTCAATGCAGTCACTCGTTCCTCGCTACTACCGCCTACTGCGATAACGATTGTGGCAAGACTCCACGTCACTACGGTGGCGTCTACCTAGGCATAGTTCCGCCTCACAAACGGCGCATCTTTGCCAGGCCAGCTGAAGCTCGTTCAATACGCGAGGCATCAGCTGTTGAGCCATAGTAAGTTCAATACACGAACCATGACTGATTTTCTCATTCTCCTAGCTCGCCTTAAATATGCTCTCGATGCCCTCTCCTTCGGTTTCCCCCAGCGGTGCCGTGAAGAAGGAATGCGCAAACACGGACACTCCATCAGTCCCCTCCGGTAACAGCAGCTCATCGCCCGCCGAGGCATCACATCGTTACACCCCCTTCTCTTTGGAAAACAAAAAAAAATGTAGCATACATTTTTTTTTTGTGCCGTGTGTGCAACACGGCTTGGGCTCATCATCGGTGTGGTCTTGGTCGGTTCTTCCTTACTTCGTAAACTGGTCCTGGATGGCTGTCAAGAAGATGCTTCCCTCTGTAGATCTTGGTCGTGGTCCCCTCATATCCATTGGGACAGTGTACCAAGGCTTTTCTACAGAAATGGTCACATTCTTCCTGCTGGCTGCATCTGCGACGGTTTACCCTTAAGGCATGAAGAAGATGCTTCCCTCTGTAGATCTTGATCGTGGTCCCCTCATATCCATTGGGACAGTGTACCAAGGCTTTTCTACAGCAAATGGTCACATTCTTCCTGCTGGCTGCATCTGCGACGGTTTACCCTTAAGGCATGTACTTTCTGTCGATTTTCTTTCACAAACTGGTCTGGGATGATTGTCAAGAGGATGTTTCCTTCTGTAGATCTTGCTCGTGGTCCCCTCAAATCCATTGGGACAGCTTATCAAGGTTTTTCTACAGCAGATGGTCACATTTTTCTTGCTGGTTTCATCTTTGACGGTTCCATCAACAATGTCGTATTTTTCGGTGATTCGTAAATTGGTCTCGGATGACTGGCTAGAAGGTGCTTCCTTCTGTAGATCTTGGGCGTGATCCCCTCAACTCCATTGGGACAGTATGCCAAGGTTTTTTCTACAGCGAACGGTCGCAACTCTTCCTGCTCGTTGCATCGGCGACGTTTATTTTCGGTTCCTTCTCGGTTTCGGTTCCTTAAGAATCTGAAAACAAAGGAGCTTAATCATCTTTGAACGGGTTCTATTTATTTATCCACGACGTGGACCTGGTACTGAGTCTGTGTCTTTGTATGGTTCTAATTATTGCTCGGGTGCCAATTTGTAACGGGTAGTTACAAACTGCGTAGCTTTTATTTTGCTCGGGCGCCATTTTGTAACGGGTAGTTGTTTTAAGGACGACAGACTCAGTAAAACACAATTTAAAAATAAAGCAAATATATTAAAGGTAATTATATACAGTTTAAAACAAATAAAATAAAATATAATTCCATCTTCTGCAAAGGAAAAACAATATTAAACTTTATTATAGTTATCCGATCATAATAGCAACATCGAAATAATACGATAATCAATATATACAATAATAATCTCGCTACGTTAAAACAACGTAGCCTGGAGACGGCATTTCACTTCAATGCAGTCACTCGTTCCTCGCTACTACCGCCTACTGCGATAACGATTGTGGCAAGACTCCACGTCACTACGGTGGCGTCTACCTAGGCATAGTTCCGCCTCACAAACGGCGCATCTTTGCCAGGCCAGCTGAAGCTCGTTCAATACGCGAGGCATCAGCTGTTGAGCCATAGTAAGTTCAATACACGAACCATGACTGATTTTCTCATTCTCCTAGCTCGCCTTAAATATGCTCTCGATGCCCTCTCCTTCGGTTTCCCCCAGCGGTGCCGTGAAGAAGGAATGCGCAAACACGGACACTCCATCAGTCCCCTCCGGTAACAGCAGCTCATCGCCCGCCGAGGCATCACATCGTTACAGAGTTGCCCCTGAAAATTACACGGTATCGCCGAATTTCCCGTTCATTTACTGGGCTATGTAGGTATCTACAAATAATCAAGACTCTATTGGTTTCTTGAAAGAGAAAACAAGACTTGTTGATTCTAAATTCAATGAGGGTCTTTCTACCAGCAAGAGGAACACATGTAGCAAATTTCATTGGACTATTTCTTCAAGCAATGAAAATATATAAAGATATGAATAGCGAAGGATAAAAATATACTGATTAAAAATTGAATAGGAATTTTCCAGATAAAAAGTGCATCCTATGTACAAATATTCAAGACTTTAGGACTTTTTTTTTCAAACAAAAAGAAAGAGCATGATAATATGAAAAGAAAAACAAGACTTGGTGATCCAAAATTCAATGAAGGTCTTTCTAGCAGCAAAAGGAACACATGTAGCAAATTTCGAAGGACTATTTCTTCAAGAAAAGAAAAGATATAAGGATATGAAAAGCGTGCGATCAAGACCTGCCAAAAAAAAATAAATACATGAGAATTTTCAAAGAAAAAGAGAGGCTGACCGCAGCGCAGTCAGACCTGAGAATTGGCTGGTCAAATCTAGGACCGCCGAAACTTCGGGGTTTGTTTGACTATAACATAATAATAAAAAATAAAAGAATTATAGAATCTGTTACTGTACCTGCGTTTTGTAGCCAAACCATATCCATATACATTATACATACTCGAAATATCATACACTGTAAACACTTTATAGCACAATATATTCACTTACCTATTTAAGTACTTGAGGAAATAAAAAATAGCGAGTGTGAACTAAATTCAAACTCTTCAAAAATAAATGTAGGTATCTACCTAGAAATCTCTAACAAAAACCTTCCATACATACTCAAAAACCAAAAATATCGAAAATTAATATTCTATTCAAGAATATAAAACCATTTTTCACAGTCGCTAACAAAATAAACATAAAATCTACAACTTATAAATTTTATTTGAATGTTTTATGACAGACGTCTCGTCTCAAACTAGTTTTAGTTACCTGTGTAATCGGTTTGGTTCTATGCTGTAAAAACTGTTTGCGCAAAAATACGCCTTATTGCATTTTGTCAATTTCGTCTAGTAGGCCGATTGAAAAGGTGTGAAAGGTTAGTGTCTCATGTGTGCATAAATTTTTTAACCTGTCATTTATGGCGTCTATTTTCCCCTTGTCTTGTGAAATCAAATCAAGTAAGAAAAATTAATAAAAGTATGTATAATTAATCAAACAATTAAACACAGAAAATTTCTGTTTTTGACACTTAAATAAAAGTTATTACAATATTAAATAATGCATTTTGTGGATGTGTTGAAATCCAAAAGTTTTCAGTAGTTTATTGTTGGGTAAAATGAATTTCCATCAAGTAATGGCCCAATCCGTGGTATGTATTAAGTATTCGGCGTATCATAAATCATTTTAAGACTCTTTGCTTATTTACTAGTAAATAATGTATAGGAAAAATAGCTTTGTGCTCTTGAAATATTGTTTTCGAGAATTTTTGATTTTTGATGGGAAGATGTATAATATTTTGAAGGGTTATTACTATATGCGAGATGTATTCACACCCTTAATCTTTTTATTTCCTCTTTTTTTATTTGTTTCCTTAATTTATATTATCTTAGTTTAGGCTGATTGCTTTTTTATTCTTTTTAGGACGTATTATTATGTCATTTGTTGCAAGAGAACAGTGGAAATGGATAAGTGCTGTCGAGTAGTGTCGGTAGTGTAGGACACTTCCGGTTTATATGGACATGTCTTGGCGTGATTTGGCTTCAGAAAAGCAGAGATACAATGGTGAGTTATAGATAATTCTTTTATTTTTATGTACATGTAGTAACTTTACAAATTATTGCTAGATTGGAGATTTTTTCGCCTCATTATCTCTTGGTTAGTAGTGTAATGCCTGGTTGCACCCACAGTTATTAAACTTTATTACACGGTTGCCTTGACCGACGGTGGTGGGGAGACTTATATTTTTGACTTTAGGTCACAAGGGTACACATTCCCATATTTTTAAATGATTTTCGATCATTGAATGTGTTATTATGTATATATGTGTGTTATTATGAAGTAATAAGACAAATAGTACACATTTGATCTTACACCGGGTGGTGAATCGTAAAAAGGGCCATAGGAAACTCAATGTAAAATTCTAAATTGTTGAATTCCTGCTTCCCTAATTATTTTACATCAAAAGTCATGAGAGAATACTTGTAGAGAATTAAAATCTGTATTAAAATCAAAAGTTAAAATTGTTCTACGACTTAAATGCATTCCAAAATTTTGAAAAATATGATACATTTGCCACAATAGGTATGCGCGTAAAAGTTAGGCCACACGTTACTATTTAACTGACAGTGCTCACACCATTGACTGAATAAAAAACCTTTATTATTAATACTTTCTCCACAACTGATGGTATCTTATCAACTGTATTGTTTTTAAACAATAGATGATAAAATAAAAATATTGACAGTTCAAAAATGTGAACATTATTGCATTGTGTGTGGCCTAAGTTTATACTGAAAACTAAAATGTATTACATTTTTACAAATTTTGGAATATTATGTTTAATTACGTAGACCAATTTTAACAGTTGTTTTCAATACATATTTCAATCCTCTGGAAATAGTTTCCAATGTCTTTTGATGTAAAATAATTAGGAAAGCTGGAATTCAACAGTTTAGAATTTTACATTGAGTTAATGCAAAATTTTGACGCATGCCAAAATTCTCAATGTGTTAAATTGTATTCATATTTTTCGAATCCTGAGAAAACAAATAAATATTTTTGAAAAATTTAAACTCAGAATGAAAGACTACATTATTACCGAGGGCCGAAAGTCCCTGAAAACTTCTATAATGTTTATTTTAATAAGTTACAGGGCTGAAAATAAAAGAGAAGTTAGATATTTAATTTCAAATATTTCATTCAATAGAAACTGCTTGTTTATTCTAAGGGTCTTTCCGCCCTCGGTAATAATGTAATCTTTCATCCTGTGTTTAAATTTTTCTAAAATACTTGGTTTTCTCAGGATTCAAGAAAATCATAATATGATTACGATATCGATTCAAATGACAGTACACTCTCGTGACGTAATCGTACCCTAATGTTCATTGGTTAGTCGATCTAGGCAACCGTAGTAATGTCTAAGAACCGTGGGTTGCACCAACAAAAACAAATCTTAAGCTCCAAATTAGCCCAGCGCAGCGTATAGATAGGGCCGCTTTAAGTCTCACTTACGTTGCTTACGTTGCACCATAATTATTGATTCTTATACAGGGTGAGTCATGAGGAACTGTACATACTCCTACTTCGTATAGAGGCTCCTATGGGGAATAACAAATCACCATAAAAAAGTGTCTGCTCCCATTGTTTAATAATATACAGGGCGAGTTTCGCATCTTGACAGACATTTTTATTCGTCATAATTTTTGAACGGTCAGATCGATGTGTATCTTATTTTGGTCAATCATTACACTATTACCACCTAATCAACTGATTTATTCAAACTAAAAAAAAAATCAGGTCAGGCTTTAAAAAATTAGTTCGTTTGGTTCTTGGAAAAAATTTCACCCTGTATACGCTTTTTGAAAACTCTAATAAGAATTTTACAAATTAGACAAATATGTAATTAAAATGGCATATTTATTTTTTTCCGCACACTATTACTTAATTTAAAAAAAAATCAAATTTGACTAGGAATTAAAAGTTTGGTAAAGTGAACCATAAATTTAAAAAAATTAACTTTTATTACACAAATTAATTTTTTTTTGAACAAATAGGTATTTAATTTATGTTACCACTCAATCAACTGATTGATTCAAACTAGAAAAAAATCAGGCCCGGATTTAAAAAATTAGTTCGTTTTGGTCTTAGAAAAAATTTCACCCTGTATACACTTTTTGAAAACTCTTATATGACTTTTACAAATTAGACAAATAGGAAATTAAAATGGCATTATTATTTTTTCCCCACACGATTACTTAATTTTTTATTAAAAAATCAAATTTGTCAAAATCGGAATTTTAACCTAAAAATGAAAAAAAATGAAATCACGGTTTAACTCGCTACAACTCTGTTCCATTTTAATATTTTTTTCTGAAATGTTTACAGCACATATCTCTTACCCTTGTGAAGACTATGAAAATTGTTGTAGACTTTCAGTCTTCTTCTCGTAAAAGTTAGGAATTTTTAAAAATAAAAGGTGCAGATTCGTGAATTACAAAGTTAAATCGCAAAAATTAAGTGAAAAAATTTAAAATTTATCTATTTAATCACGTCTATGTTACACTAGTCCAAAAGGAGTGTTATGGGAAGTTTTAGATCTAGACGTGTTATAGGAAAAAAATAAATGGTAATACTTTTAATTTTAACAAAAACGTTGTTTTTGTAAATTAATTTTTGTAAAAAAAGTTAATTTTTTTTTAATCTATGTAAAAACTTTGCCAAACTTTTTATGTATATTCAAATTTGATTTTTTAATAAAAAATTAAGTAATCGTGTGGGGAAAAAGAAATATGCCGTTTTAATTGCCTATTTATTTGTAAAATTCATATTAGAGTTTTCAAAAAGCGTATACAGGGTGAAATTTTTTCTAAAACCCAAACGAACTAATTAAAGGGCCTGATTTTTTTCTATTTTGAATAAATACTATGATACTAATCCGGGCCTGACTTTTTTCTAGTTTGAATAAATCAGTTCATTGGGTGATAACATAAATTAAATATTTGTTCAAAAAAAATTAATTTTTGTAATAAAAGTTAATTTTTTAAATCTATGGTTCACTTTACCAAACTTTTAATTATTCATGGTCAAATTTTTTTTTTATAAAAAATTAAGTAATAGTGTGCGGAAAAATTAAATATGCTATTTTAATTGCCTATTTGTTTAATTTGTAAAATTCATATTATAGTTTTCAAAAAGCTTATACAGGCTGAAATTTTTTCTAAGACCCAACCGAACTTAATTTTTGAAGCCGGACCTGATTTTTTTTGTTGGAATAAATTATTTGATTAGGCGGTAATAGTTTAACGATTGACCAAAATAAGAGATACATCGATCTGACCGTTCAAAAATTATGACGAATACAAATTTCTGTCAAAATGCGAAACTCGCCCTGTATATTATTAAACAATGGGAGCAGACACTTTTTAATGGTCATTTGTTATTCCCCATAGGGCCTCTATACGAGGTAGGAGTATGTATAGTTCCTCATGACTCACCCTGTATAATCACTCCACGTAGCAATCCATTGTGGAAAGCTGAAAGTTGATCTCAGACTCAATGACTCAGTGGTGCAACGCGTATGATTCGTAATCTGAGCTTAATGCTCATCTTAAGCTTAAGATCTGTTGGTGCAACTAAGCATAAGTAATATAAGCTTTATTTTATAATGCTATCCGCCATTTTAGTTATATTTCACTGAAATTTCCTTATTTTCTCTGATTCTATCTTTTCAAATATAGTCTTGATACTTTCCATGCATAAAATGCTTAATATTTTACATAATTATTGTCTAGTATTGTTCATTGTTCATTCATCATGGAAAAAACTCAGTTCTGTAGAAATACCAACAGGTATTACTTGGTTATTCTGATTATATGGATCATGATCGATTATTGATCTAAATTGTTGATTGGAATATTTTACTATAATGTAAATTATAGTAAAAAATATCTTCTTTGGCTGTAAGAAACACTTACATTGAATTCGGTATCAACAGGTCTTCTTTTCATTTGCAAATTCTCATGCATTTACTATTTTCAGCAGGTTTTGATCCCCTGCTTTTCATATTATTATATCTTTTCTTTTCTTGAAGAAAAAGTCCTGCTAAATTTATACATAAGTTACTTTTGAATATCCACAAGGAAAAAGTCTTCCTGTAGTTGGCTGTATACCATGTAATACAAAAAACAGTAAAATCCTTTATAAAAGGTATATATTTAAAATCCCTATAAAGGGCTACATCACAATCATATAACTAGTTTTCGATTGGTTTACCAATCATCATCAGTGCTTACGTGAAATTTACATGCTAACCACCAAGATGTAATTTTACAAAAATATGTGGGTAAAAGCCCTGTACAAGTAATCCGTCAAGGAAACATCGGTTGAAAATGCTAACTTAAGCATGGATATTTAAAAAGTATGGCAGCAAGTGGCCACTTTTTTTTTACTTTTGAATGTTGGATCAACAAGTCTTGTTTTTCTTTTCATATTGACATGTTGTTTCTTTTTGCTTGAAAAGAAAGTGATAGAGTCTTAAATATTTGTACATAGTGTCCTCCTTTTATCTGAAAAAATCTTATTGGATTTCAGTATACATATTTTCATCCTCGGCTATTCATATCATTATATTTGAATTTGGTATCAACAAGACTGGTTTTTCTTTTCATATTGGCATGTTTTTTCTTTTTGTTTGAAAAGAAAGTCCTAGAGTCTTGAATATTTGTACAAAAGATCTTCTTTGTATTCCTGAAAAGATCCTATTGGATTTTTAATCAATATATTTTCATCCTCTTCTATTCATATCATTATACCTTTTCTTTTTCTTGAAGAAATAGTCCTAGAAAATTGGTACATAAGTTCCTTTTGCTGCTAGAAAGACTTTCATTGAATTTGGGATCAACAAGTATTGTTTTTCTTTTCATATTGGTATGTTTTTCCTTTTTGCTTAAAAAGAAAGTCCTAAAGTCTTGAATATTTGTTCATAGAATCCTTTTTATATTTCTGAAACAATCTTATTGCATTTTTAGTCAGTATATTTTCATTCTCTGCTGTTCAATATCCTTATAACTTTTATTTTTCTTGAAGAAATAGTCCTACGAAATTGGTACATAAGTTCATTTTAATGCTAGAAAGAAACTCATTGAATTTTCAACAAGTTTTTTTTTCATATTGGCATGTTATTTCTTTTTGCTTGAAAAGAGAGTGCTACAATCCTGAATATTTGTACATATTATCCTATTTTTATCTGAAAAAATGCTATTGGAATTTTAATCAATATATTTTCATCCCCTACATTTCATATCATTATACTTTTTATTTTTCTTGAAGAAATATTCCTATCAAATTGGTACATAAGTTCCTTTTGCTGCTAGAAAGACTTTCATTGAATTTGGGATCAACATGTCTTGTTTTTCTTTTCATATTGGCATGTTTTTTCTTTTTGTTTAAAAAGAAAGTCCTAAAGTCTTGAATATTTGTACATAGGATCCTCTTTTTATTTCTGGACAAATCCTATTGGATTTTAATCAATATATTTTCATCCTCTGCTATTCATATCCGTCTACCTTTTCTTTTTCTTGAAGAAATAGTCCTACGAAATTGGTACATAATATGTTACTTTGCTGTTAAAAAGACCCTAATTGAATTTGGGATCAACAAGTCTTGTTTTTCTTTTCATATTTTATGTACATATTTTTCTTTTTTATGTATTTTAACAGTATTGAATCTCCCTAATCATCAAATAGAATTCTTCCTATATAATCGATGCACATATTAAAATTTTGTAAATTTCACTTTTGAAATTATTTATAAA
Source organism: Diabrotica virgifera virgifera (assembly GCF_917563875.1). Taxonomy (NCBI): domain Eukaryota; kingdom Metazoa; phylum Arthropoda; class Insecta; order Coleoptera; family Chrysomelidae; genus Diabrotica; species Diabrotica virgifera. The sequence goes on from NC_065443.1 coordinate 1,307,953, forward strand.
TACTTAACCTTTTTTTTTATTTCAGCATCCAGTGCCGTGTCGTTACTACGGGGTAGTTATAATCGGGTAAAGGTAGGAGTATAGTTATTTCTGGTGGAGATTGAAGATGTATTTTTAATTTAAAATATAGTAGGTAAAATAATACAAAATTAAATTGAAAATTATTTATTTTATAATTTAAACTGAGATATTGAAATATTCGTTTAAGTTAGGGACTCCACAGAGTAAGAGTGGGTGCATATAATGTGATTGTTAGATATGGGATCACTGATAGTTTCTGGGTGGTCAATAAACGCGACTAATCACCGAGTCTTTCGAGACTCTTAGGTAAGTTGTTCAAGGCTGATCCGAGTACTTCCTGAAAGTTGTCTAAACAAAGAATTTTGATATGAAGAAAGAAGTGGAAATGAACAAACTGGAGAAAAGTGATCAATATTGAAGATAAGAAGAGGATGAGCATCAAAGAGCAAGCAAGTTTATTTTAGATTGTTTAGGAATTATCAAATTTTTTTTCTTTAGACAACCAGATGGATGTATTATAAGAACTATTTTGTGGTGGCGTGAATATATGTCAGAATGAGTTGGTCGCCGCCGGTATCAGAAGATGTCCGGAGTGATTCGCTCAATCGAGGGTCGAAATGGATGCAGAGAAAAATCTGCTTAGGAGAAATGATATAGATGGACGCAATTTAAGAGTAGCTGAATAGAAAATCGAGATTCACCCAGATTTTGTTAAAGGTGAGTTTTAAATCTAATTTTTTGTATCTTAAAATGATTTGGTATATACAGGCTATAAGTTCATATACAGTGTGTCCAATTAAGTCGGCACTATATGGAAAATTTTTTATTTTTAGTTTTATAAAAAAACTTATTCTTTACAAAAAGTTCTGCATGGTCTGAAGCCTAAAATACAATAATCAAATATTAAATTTCTTTTACCATATACGAGTTTAAAAAAAATATTAACTTAAAATTCATCTTTTTTGACAAACCACGTATATGACTAAAAAAATTTAATAAAATACCCAATAATTGCATTATAGGTTTTAGATCATTTGTAACTTTTTATAAAGAATAACTTTGTTTCATAAAATTAAAACAAAGTTTCCCATAGTGTCCGTAGTATCAAGTCTGCACCATATGGAATTTTTTTTATTATTTTGTAGTTTTATGAAAAAATTATTTTTCATAAACAATTCCGAATTATCCAAAACCTAGGATACAATCATCAGATATTACTTTTTTCAGTTATATACGCGGTATATTAAAAAATATGAATTGTGCACATTGATACTCTTGCATAAAATTTATATTTTTTGATAAACACCGTATGTATATGACTGAAAAAATTTAATATGTGATGATTGTATTTTAGGTTTTAGATCATTCAGAACTTTATATAAACAATAACTTTTTTTCAAAATTCTAAAAATAAAACAGTTTTCCATATGTTATGTTCCAGAATTCATTTGACACTATAGGAAACCTTTTCATTTTTATTTTGTGATAAATAGTGATTCTTTATAAAAAGTTCTGAATATTCTAAAACCTATAATGCAATCATCAGATGTATTATCGTGTAAAATTGATTCAAAAGATAAATATTCTTTTGCATATCTTTTAGTTTTTTAGTCCACTCAATACTCTAGGACCTAGGAAATAAGAATAATACCTAGAGAAATATGCATCGGTTTTAAGCTGTTAATTTTACAATTAAATTTAACAATGTAAATTGCATTAATTTTATATCCAACTGCTGCCTGTTTGGTTCGGGGGCTATTATCAAGTTCCTATACGAGTAAGATTTCACTGAGGATGGACTGATAGGTCCGAAAATGTTTTGAACATTTTAACTTCATGTAATCCATTTAGATTTTTTATGATTTTAATTATTGATTAAAAGTATACCTTACTAAGGAGTTTTTACTTCGATGTTAAGAGTTATTAACAATTTAGTGTAAAAAATGCCATTTTTTTTTCGATTTTCTGCTCACTATTTTGCTGTGTGTCTTTGCTGCTGCCGTGGCTCTTTTCCATTTCTTCCTGTCCTTGCACGGAACTTTCCAGTGTTTGACATTCATTGTTATTATATCTTCTTCTACATCCTCCAGCCATCTTCTTCTAGGCCTTCCTTTACATCTGGGCTATAGTGGTGTCCAGTTAGTTATTCTTCTCAACCTGAGTTTGGGCGACTCTGTAGATGGACTCTTCATTGTAAGCGAAAAGATTTTATATATCTGACTATATTATTCTCTCCCTTTAATTCGTCAATTTTGGCATTTGTTTTCATTCTTGTTTCTCCATCTCTTGTTACATTGTGGCCAAGTATCATTCTCATTATTTTTCTTTGAAATTTCAGAATACTATCCTCCTCTTTCTTTTTTATCGTCGTTGTTTTCATTCCATATGTAACAAGTATTAATTTTTGTTGTCTTGCTTAGAGGCTTACTTCTCAGCATTTATTTCTATTCGTTCCATATATGTTTTTTGTCTTTCCGAATTCTTTCCTCTATTCTCTCTTTTCCGGTTTCCAAATTATTACTCTAAATTGCTTACTATTAAAAAGCTTAATACTTCCGGATCTAGTTCTTAAAAATCTAGATCTAGTTATTACCTCATTATTCTTAATTTTGACGTTCTCTAATCTGGCTACTCTTTTGCTTAAGTCCATATTTCTTCTCTGGGTACATAAACATTGATAAAACTGGAAATCATTAGATAAAGTCCATTTATAATATTGGACTTAAAGAGGATGAATGTTAATACGCCAGAGAAATAAGGCAAAAATATACCATGTTCGGGACACTTGAGCAGCCAGGTTGCAAATAGGATTTTTGGGTACTATATACCCAATACGACATTATAAATACAAAAATACCGGTCACAGTTCGGACGAGAATTTTAGTTATTAACAAATAAGCGTCAAAAATGGCAGTTTTTTCATTTAAATCGCTACAGGTAAAAATAGCGTAATTAAATATGTTATTTATAGTCAGGCGCGGATACAGAGGGGGGTCAACGGGTCCATGGACCCCCCTATTGTATTTAGTTTATATATATTTTTTCATTATTTAAAATTTTTTTCTGACAACCAGAGCTCAATTCTTTTTATACCGTAGGTATCTGAGATGACTGAATTTTATCCTTAGAGTAAGTGTGAGTCGTATGGCTAAATCTAGACAATAAAATATTTGCGGTACGTCCGACCCCCCTATTATGAATTTCTAAATCCGCGCCTGTTTATAGTATCCATCTTTTAGTAGATGCGCAAAGGTTTAAAATTGCAGTTTTTAAATTTTAGTCTGATCCTTTGTTGCTTGGAAAATTTCAAAATAAAATTAAAATTTCGAAAAAAAAATTGCTGTAACTTTTGCGAAAATGACCTTACGACTTTCATATTGCACGAAAAGTTGAGTCAAACAGTCCATATAATGCACATAAATTTTTAAGATGATGCATCAATTAGTTTAAATATTATTCAATTTGTTTTTTCCCAAAGTGCTTTTTTTGCAATGTTATTGTTCAGAAAATAATAATGATATAGTAATTCTGTGGAAACCACATGAAAGAAGAATAGTTATATTTTCAAAGCATTTAAAAAAAACATTAAAAAGTCATTTTTATCATTCCTAAAACATTTTTCTAAAGTAGGGTCATTTTTGGCATATAAACAATTTGAATACCTTTGTTAATATTGACTCTAGACTAAAACTAGTTCTGGTATACTAAAATACTAAAAGCTGATATTTTTACACGAATTTTCAAAAACAGTTATTTTCTTAACAAGTACAGAAAGTCATTCTTTTCCGCACGCGACTGCAGTTTGCCGAACGACGCGAAGCGGGTATTCGGCAAGCAGTCGAGTGCGGAAAAGAGACTTTCTGCAAGAGTTAGGAACAATATTTTTTCTAAGAGTCTTTAAAAAATTACCAAATCTTAATTAATTAATTTAATTAATATGAAAATACATACACAAATTAATTCTTTGACAAGGTTGTCAAAACCAAACTTTCAATATAATTAGTTAGCATGACGACGATCTTGGTTTCCATGACGATTATTCAAAAGGACTGTTATTGTCTACCGATTTGACTTTCGAATATTATGTCAAAATAATTTTATTTCATCGAATTGTCGCGTTAATTTCATTAAAACAGGAACACAATAAGATATATTTGAAATAGATTAGTAAATAATATCTAAATATTAGTTTATTGCATGTATTATAATTACTTTAAGGCCATATTAACATATCTAAATTAACACGCGTGCGGAAAAGTAAAAACCGCGTGCGGAAAAGTAACACGCGTGCGGAAAAGTAACACGCGTGGGGAAAAGTGAAACTTTCTAAACTAAAATGCGTGCGCGAAAGTAGACATTTTTGAACGCTCGTAGAAAAACACCTTTTTGCCTACCTTAATCAGGGTCAAAGTTAGCCACTTTTTTATTTAATTCACAGCTACTTTGTTTATAACAATTAAGCAACCTAACTTGCACCATTTTAAAGTTCAAGGTATATAGTTTATGTGTAAAGTTTGACTAAACTTTGAACTTCAATAAACTGTTTAAAAAAGCTTTAAAAATTACATCCTAACGAAATTGATTCGTGGTCGGTGTAGGGAAATAATTATTAAAATCCGTGCACTCAAAAAATGAAATTGATTCTTCAAATATGTGTTGCAATTAATATTTTCGGAGCTTGTGGATGGATTTTGATCTTAATTTTTTAATTTGTATATACTCGTAGTCGTAGTCTTGTAGAGTACATTATGTACACATATCGCCACGTAACATTACAAAATGTTAGAGGGAACCCACCTTCTCACTCAGGGATATGAAAAATAGATTACGGCCGATTCTAAGACATACCGAATATACATATATAATTTCATAACAATCGGTCTCGGAGAAATATGGCAACTAACAGTGTGAAAGGCGAATTTTATAGATGCAAATATACAGATAGATTCAGATTTAAATGGAACATAGCGAGCTCATACACAGGGCCGCGAACCTACATTTAAAATAGCGGACCAGTTAAAAGTTCGACACGACACCATAAATACAACAACGATAAATTATTTGACACGCAGCAAACAACATGCTTCTTTTGCGAAGCCCTCTCCTTTTCGCCCGAGTCGGGCCGAAAGGCCCGAAAGTAGCCGAAGAGCGTACACTGATCGCTTAACAGGGTTGTCACGTCTCTCTAAAGTCTCTGCATTTTCAAAATAAAGAGCGTGTGCATAAAATTTCGGGTTAATGTTTAAATGCATATTTTTTTCGAATCCTAAAAAAACTAATAAATATTTTTGAAAAATTGTAACGCAGAATAAAAGATTACATTGTTACCGAGGGCAAAAAGTCCCTGAAAACTTCTATAATGTTTATTTTAATAATTTACGGGAATGAAGAAAAAAAGAGAAAAGAGACTTTTTGTTTATTCTAAGGAACTTTGGGCCGTCGGTAATAATGTAATCTTTCATTCTGCGTTTAAATTTTTCACGTTTTTTCAGGATTTGGAAAGGACTATTGTAAACCAAAACCATTCATTTTGAAAATAAATAAAAGTATGCCCTGTTCCATATTTGTCTTTTTACCATTATTCATTTGTTAGTGCCGCAATACTATGCGGTCTACCGTCGCCATTATGTTATAGCTTGCGCTCTACCTGGGCGGTTAAAAAACCCCTTAATATTTTCTCAGAAAAGTTTGCACACAATAACGAAAGGCAATAAAAAGGCAAAATGTTTATTGCTACGTAGTACCTAATAAATCTTTTCAGTAGTAATTGCACAAGAGCTCTAAAATTATCGAATTTTTCCCGAGTGGCACTTTGACAGTTTTAATTTCACGATCCGAAGGGGAGTGAAATTATGTCAAAGTGTCACGAGGGCAAAAATTCAATAATAATTTTAGAGATCGAGTGCAATTTGCTGCGATTATTTCGTGAATAAAACTGTTCAAACCAAAATTTTATTGTAATTTATTTATGCAAGTACAAATTAATACAATTAACCAAACACTTGTTATAAATATTTGACGGTTGAAAGTCATCATTTTTATAATTTTTAAAACATTAATTGTCATTAATGTCACTGAATGTATTTTTTCTTTGCAACGAAGGGCATCTGACGTAATATATACCCTATTCCACGAACATACGCCTGTTTTGGATTACTTCGACAACGAATATTTTACTGTGCAAAATAAGAAGAACGAAAGTAAATTGCAAATTACATTGTTGTTTATTGGAATAATTATTAGCGCCATTTACTTTCTTACTTCTTATGTTGCACAGTAAAATATTCGTTGTCGAAGTAATCCAAAACAGGCATATGTTCGTGGAATGGCCCATACTTGACGACGGGATATTATCAAAAATTATCACTTTAATTTTTATTTCTGTAGCTTTCTATTGGTCAGAATCTCCTATGAATGAAATAATCAGGAATATACAATAAACTTATTTCTTTACTTATATGCAAGGATCACTGACTGTTTTTCTCTCTGAAATAAAAACCATTAATTTTTACTTCATAATAATTAGGCTTTATCTTTTAGAACTAATCAGGTTACATATATTTTTTTTTGTATGTGATGTTGATAGTCAAGACTTAACTAATTTTTTTAAATCTACCAGGCCATTTTATTTGAAAAGAGGGGTTGATATTTAGGCATACCCTGGGAAAATATTACGGTGTTATTTGCATAATAGTAAAGAACCTAAATTCGCATAAAGTAGGTACGGTGTTATTTGCATAATGGTAAAGAAACTAAATTCGCATAAAGTTTATTGTATATTCCTAAATAGTGTATAATGTTTATTAGTACTTATCAATAAACATGTTACCTACAAAGGTCTAAACCTTTCTGAGAAAATATTATGGTGAATAGCCGCACACGTATACAGTACCGTCAAAAACAATATTTACAAAATGAATAAAACGCAAAAGTCAGAAGAATTAATATTTTAATTTTACAAATTAATATTTTGTCATATCAATTTACTAGTTCAGTTGCGAATTAGCCACAAATTTGGCTTCTTCCGAAATAAAATAGCAAATTAATACGACAAATTAAATTATTATTATTAAGTATTCTTCTTCTTTAAGTACCGTGCCCAAATTTTAGGCGTGGGTAGCTTCCATAACAATTTGCCGATATCGTTCTCGATCTTGTGCGGCATCTAATAATTGATCTGCTGATAAGCCAGTCCATTGACGAAGGTTTCGGAGTCATGAATATTTCTTCCGACCAATTCCTCTTTTTCCGTCGATCTTTCCATTGAGTATTAACTGCAGCATTCTGTATCTGCTACCTCTCATTATATGCCCCAGATATTCAAGTTTTGTCTTTTTTATCATCTTGGTTAAATCACCTTCACCTTGACCTACTCTGTTTAAGACTTCTTGTTTGAAATGCGTTGAACCCAAGATATTCTGAGCATTCTACGATACGACCACATCTCAAAGGCTTCTAATTTGTTCATCATGTTAACCTTCATGATCCAGGTTTAAATTAAGTATTAATTTGTAAAATTAAAATAATAATTCTTATGATTTATCCGTTTTATTCACTTTGTAAAGATTTTTTTGTCGGCATTGTAACATATGGGGTTTATACACCGCATCCCACGGTAGACCGCATACTACAGTAGCACCCATTTGTTATTTCTTTAATAAGTTTTAATATTATGTTTCATATTTTTTAAAGAAGTTGATGGTTATTTATTATTTTGTATTGTTTTTATTTTTTTATGAAAATAAATTTAGTCCATGTGGTGAGACCGCTCCCGTCTGGAAAAATTTCTGATTCGGTTTCTTTGTGGATTCCTATTCAAAAAATGTCCCCTTTAAACAAATCTAAAGGGTGCCGGGCGCAATTTTTGAGCAGAAATTGTTTAAACAATTTTTTTAAACAAATACAAAAGATCACGTTTTTTGCTCCGAAACATAAATTTTTAAGTTTTGTGGGTCATTCTAAACAAGAAAGGTATCTTGTAAATTTTCTCAAAAATTGATAGTTTTCGAGTTATAGGCGTTAAAATCTGAAAAATGCGAAAATACTCATTTTCGAGGGCTAAAAACTCATATTCAAATTAGTATTTTTGAGGTTGCCATATACTTAAATTAACGATTAAACATTCAGCTTCAAGATTCTGAAGAGTGATTGGGCCTAACCCTAATTTAAACCGTTGTATTTAATTGTTAAATATGCATGTCCATCCGATTTTTTTTGCCGGTGCGGCGCGCTCTATTTCAAAAATCTCCAATTTTCCTCCGAAAAATATTTGTTCTAGATTCTTTGGGACATTCTAAATAAAATAAGTTTCTTGACATTTTTCTCAAAAGTTAACAGTTTTAAAGTTATAAGCGATTTAAAATCAAAAAATGCGTTGTTTTGGCATTTTTCGGATTTTAAATCGCTTATTACTTTAAAACTATTATCTTTTGAGAAAAATGTCAAGGAACTTAGTTTATTTAGAATGTCCCAAAGAATCTAGAAAAAATATTTTTCGGAGGAAAATTGGAGAGTTTTGAAATAGAGCTCGCCGCACTGGCAAAAAATCAGCTAAACACGTATATTTAACAATTAAAAAACAACGATATAAATTAAGGTTAGACGCGATCACTCTTCAGAATCTTGAAGATGAATGTTTAGTCTTCAATTTAAGTATCTGGCAACCTCAAAAATACTAACTTAAATATGAGTTTTTAAGCCTCGAAAATGCGTATTTTCGTATTTTTCAGATTTTAAATCACTTATAACTCGAAAACTATCAATTTTTAAGAAAAATTGCAAGATACTTTTCCTGTTTAGAATGACCCAGAAAACCTAAAAATATATGTTCCAGAGCAAAAAAACGTGATCGTTTGTATTTGTTTAAAAAAATTGTTTAAACAATTTCTGCCCAAAAATTCCGCCCGGTACCCTTCAGATTTGTTTAAAGGGAACATTTTTGAATAGAAATCCACAAAGAAATCGAATCAGAAATTTGTTCGGACGGGAGCGGTCTCACCACATGGACTAATTATTATTACGATAATATTACTATTTATAATAGATCACTATTATCTCTGTTACTATAATACAAAATAGATTGGCATTTTTAGTTGAAGAAATCATTTCCAAAAAAAAAAACGATAATTTTGGCAACATTGTACCATTCGACATTATTCGACTTTCAGTGACGATTCTGCTGAAATAGTTCAGAATCCAGTAGCCCGCTTAAGTATTTGATTTTCATGATATAATTCTTTGACAACTTTATGTTGTCCAACTGCGTGGAGCGGAATTACATGTAAATTGTATGTTCACTTTAAATATGAATTTATCTGTACATATAGATGGCTATTAAAAAATAGGGGTAGGTGATAGAAAAGTGAAAATTAAGGGTTTTATGTATTTTTTAAGTCTACACTATATAAAATTAAGGTAGACCATTTTGTCAAAAGAAAAATAAGAAGAATGCAACCCCACTTATATTTATGGGCATGAAAAATAGATTAGAACCTATTCTTAGTCCTACAGGATATACGAGTAAAATTTCATAAAAAACGGTCAAGCCGTTTCTGAGGAGTATGGTAACTAACACGGTTGCAGGAGAGTTTTATGCATACAGAAGTAACTGTGAATTAAATAATAAAGGTGGCTAACTTTGACCGCAATTAACTTAGGCAAAAAGTGATTTTTTTGATAATTCGTGTAAAAATACCAGCTTTTGATATCCCAAAGTTGATTTAATCTACAGTCAATATTAACAAAGCTTTTAAAATTGTTTTTAAGCCAAAAATGACTCTACTTTAGTAAAATGTTTTCGGAATGATAAAAATGACTTTTTATAGATTTATTTAAATGCTTGGAAAAGATAAGTGTTCTTTTTTCATGTGCTTTCCACAGAATTGCTGTATCATTATTATATTCTGAACAATAACATTGCAAAAACTTTTGGATAAACAAATTAAATAAAATTTAAACTAATTGACGAATCGTTTTGAATTTTTTTGTTAATGATATGTACTGGTTGTCTCAACCTTTCAGGCAATATCAAAGTCTCATGTTAATTTTCGCAAAAGTTATAGCAAATTTTTTATTTTCGAAATTTTATCGAAGCAACAAATAATCGGACCAAAATTCAAAAATTGCCAATTTGAACCTGTGCTCATCTACTAAAAGATGACTACTCTAAATAAGATATTTATTTACCCCATTTTTACCTGTGGCGATTTAAACGAAAAAACTGCAATTTTTGATGCTTATTTGTTAATAACTAAAATTCTCACCCGAACTGTGATGGGCAATTTTGTATTTATAATGTATTAGGTACTATGTATACAGAATGTAACAAAAATACAGGTCATAAATTTAATCGCATATTCAGGGACCAAAAATAGTTCGATTGAACCTAACTTACCTTAGTACAAATATGCACGGAAAAAAAGTTACAGCCCTTTGAAGTTACAAAATAAAAATCGATTTTTTCCAATATATCGAAAACTATTAGATATTTTTAATTGAAAATGGACATGTTGTATTTTTATGGCAGTAGTATTTAAGAAAAAATTATAATGAAATTTGGACACCCGATAAAAATTTTATGGGGGTTTGGTTCCTTTAAACTCCAATGTACGTTCCAATTTTGTGTACGTTCCAATTTAATTGTTATTGTAGAGCCATTAGTTAAACACAAGTTTTTAAAAACTTTTTTGTCTCTTAGTACTTTTTTCAAAAGTCAGTTTTTATCGAGATATTTGAATATTTGTCAAATCCACCACATATTTGTATATGGTAAAGTACGGTTATGGAGACTTTGTAATAATATGAAAATTTATTTATGATTTACATTTTTGAGTATATTTTGAACCATATTAAAAAAGAAGCCACATCTCGATAAAAGATGCTTTATCAAAAAAATACACAGAGGCAAAAATGTTTTAAAAACACTGTGTTTAACTAATGGTACCGCAGTAATAGTCTAATTGGAACGTACACAAATATTTGGGGGGTTTAAAGAACAAAACCCTCATAAAATTTTTATGTAAACATATTAAAAAAGAAGCCGCAACTCGATAAAAACTGCCTTATTGAAAAAATATTAAGAGGCAAAAAAGTTTTAAAAATATTGAATTTAACTAATGGCACCACAATAATAATTTATTTGGAACGGACACAAAAGTTTGGGGGGTTTAAGGGAACAAAACCCCCATAAAATTTTTATGGGGTGCACAAATTTCACTATAATTTTTCTTTAAGATGTTGTTTCCATAAGAATGCTACATGTCCATTTTCAACAAAAAAACTCTAATAGCTTTCGATATATTCAAAAAAATCGATTTTCATTTTGTAACTTCAAAGGGCTGTAACTTCTTTTGTGTGCATATTTGTACTAAGGTAAGTTAGGTTCATTCGAACTATTTTTAGTCCCGAATATGTGGTTTAATTTATGACCTGTATTTTTGTTACACCCTGTATAGTAGGTACACAAAAAACCCATTTGCAACCTGGCTGCTCAAGTGTCCCGACAAAAACCTTATTTCTCTGGACTATAATGATGATGAATTGGTAAGCAAATGTCTCATCAATTAAATTACCATTTATCTATATACGTATCTTTGCAATACAAAAACTACTTCCAGTCCCCACCCTAATGTTCTTTGCGCACACGTGTCAGTGCTCTGGTCTTTTCACCCCATGACAAGGGAATTAAAATGTGGAGAATAACAAACGTTGGTTATTAATTAACCTTAGCGAGAACAGCGATAGATTTTCAGACCGAATCATATGAAATTACGCCTTGTTATGTTGTTTATCACTGTATTTGATATGTTATTGAGGAATTGTGGAAGATTGTCAGAGATAATTAAAATATATGACTTAATATAAAATATATACATTCAGTTGAGTCCACGAGTCTTTACCCGTGCGTCAATAATACCTGGCGAGATAAAACACATATTTGATAACTCAAATTTCAACCCATGATAGGAGCAGTAGTTTCTTGTTGTCACTTGCTGTTGCGTTTAGTAAATTTCAATTTCCGACGTACATATCATCGACTTATTTCGTATGCTTTAAATGATGACGCACGGGTAAAGATTCGTGGACTCAACGTATACTAAGGATTTCCGCAGTTTTCACTGTATTCCTTCTACTCCAGGCTGTGGGTGAAAATAGGTCGATTTCAGGATATAATTCAGGAATTTTTGAAACCTATCAGGTGTTGTAAAGAACGATGCCAGGAATAACTTATACTAAAATGGGACCAAAAATATTGTGAGCTTTTTTTTATTGCGATTTTCATTTGTTAAATTTGGAATTTTTAAAGATTTTTAATTTTGCATCTTAGGATATTGATTCTAGAGAAAAAATTTTTAATAGAAAGTTGTAGTAAATTTAAAAAACTACAATTTGAGCTATAGTAAGTTTAATTTCGTTTATTTGTTATTGCAAAATAGCCTGCGAAAGGTCCAAAATGGCCGTTTTTTACAATTGCGTTATTTATTGTACAACTAATTTTTTTTTATTTTTTAAAGTTTTAAAATGAAGATCTTTCAATTCCAAACATAAAAAAAATGTAAGGCCGGATTAACGAATTCGTTGCTTAGATATTAAATTGTTTATCCCAAGAGGTCAAATGTCGAAGGCTATAACTTTTTGAAAAAAAAAATCGTAGAGAGTTGTTAAAACATCCAATCTCCTTCTAAAGAGTTATATTTTCATATTCTGATGTAAATAAATGCGTAAAACATTTTTAAACCTCTAATTTTTGGGTTTGAAAATAAGGGGGCAAATTTCGTTATAATCATTTAGACTGAAGCGGCCGTGTACATTCTATGAGTTTTTAACTTACAGATTATTGTTGCTGAAGACGAAACGAAGATTTATAAAAAAATAAAAAATTTCTACAACCAACTGAAGCCGAGATAATTGTTTCTTTTTTCTTAAATCGTAGTGCCTTTATTTATAACAATTGAGAAATTATTTTACAGTCATTGACTAAAGAAAGACTTATATTATCTTAAAATAAAAATTATTATAAAATATAGTTGCATTTAATTATCAAAAATTATTTTTAAAATCGGTGCTTTTGTGAGCGGCCGAATTTTGCAAATCGCCCGTCTCGTTTCAAATCCGCGCGCTCGGAAAACTTTTATGTAACTTGTATTAAATTTTGACCGAAAACAATTTAATAATATTACCATTATAATATACAGTCTATTTACCACTGTATTTGTTTTTCTTGATAAACTTTTATATGTGAAATCTCATTTCTGAAGAAATAATATTACAAAAATGATACATATAATAAATGAAATATATAACTATATTTTTAATTTTTTCATTGTTATATAAATATAATAATAATAATGTTACTTCTTATTATACAATATAAAACTTTTTCTTCTTGTAGTGACTATCCGTTTTGGATGTTGGCGACCATCATGGCAATTTGTACTTACACACTAAATCGGTACTGATGCTCTAAAAAGATTTGTAGTTGTTGTGTTGAACGACGTACGTAAATTTTCTAGCAAGGTAATCCTTCGCCTTCCTGGTTCTCAGTTTCCAAATGGGGTTTGCCAAATTGCCATGATGGTCGCCAACATCCAAAACGGATAGTCACTACAAGAAGAAAAAGTTTTATATTGTCTAATAAGAAGTAACATTATTATTATTATATTTATATAACAATGAAACAATTAAAAATATAGTTATATATTTCATATATTATATGTATCATTTTTGTAATATTATTTATTCAGAAATGAGATTTCACATATAAAAGTTTATCAAGAAAAACAAATACAGTGGCAAATAGACTGTATATTATAATGGTAATATTATTGAATTGTTTTCGGTCAAAATTTAGTACAAGTTATATAAAAAATTTTCGAGCGCGCGGATTTGAAGCGAGTCGGGCGGTTTGCAAAATTCGGCCGCTCGCAAAAGCACCGATTTTAAAAATAATTTTTAATAATTAAATGTAACTATATTTTATAATAATTTTTATTTTAAGATAATATAAGTCTTTCTTTAGTCAATGACTGTAAAATAATTTCTTAATTGTTATAAACAAAGGCACTACGATTTAAGAAAACAGAAACACTTATCTCGGCTTCAGTTAGTTGTAGAAATTTTTTATTTTTTTATAAATCTTCGTTTCGTCTTCAGCAACAATAATCTGTAAGTTAGAAACTCATAGGATATACAGGGCCGCTTCAGCTCTAAATGTTTATAACGAAATTTGCCCCCTTATTTTCAAACCCAAAAATTAGAGGTTTAAAAATGTTTTAAGCATTTGTTTACATCAGGATATGAAAATATAACTCTTTAGAACAAGATTGGATGTTTCACCATCTCTCTACGATTTTTTTTTCAAAAAGTTATAGCCTTCGACATTTGATCTCTTGGGATAAACAATTTATAATATCTAAGCAACAAATTCGTTAATCCGGCCTTACAATTTTTTTTATGTTTGGAATTGAAAGATCTTCATTTTAAAGCTTTAAAAAATAAAAAAAAATGATTTGCACAATAAATAATGCAATTGTAAGAAACGGCCATTTTGGACTTTCGCAGGCTGTTTTGCAATAACCAATAAACGAAATTAAACTTACTGTAGCTCAAATTGTAGGTTTTTTAATTTACTACAACTTTCTATTAAAAAGTTTTTCTCTAGAATCAATATCCTAAGCTGCAAAATTAAAAATCTTTAAAAATTGCAAATTTAACAAATTAAAATCGCAATAAAAAAAAAGCTCACAATATTTTTGGACACATTTTAGTATAAGTTATTCCTGGCATCGTCCTTTACAACACCTGATTGGTTTCAAAAATTCCTGAATTATATCACGTTTTTTCACCCACAGCCTGGGGTATTCACTCAACCGTTCTGTACAGTTCTTTCTTTTTTGCCAGTCTCTTTCCTGTAGATTTTTTCTGTCCATTGCTTCGTCAACTCCATCCCTGAAAGGTCTTCGGGGTCTGCCTCTGCCCGTGTTTCCAGCTGTTTTATTTCTGTATTCTCCGTTGTTAGGTATTCAGTGTTCATTAGGTTTATTTCCATCCCATTCTTTGTATATTCCTGTTCCACCTTTCTCATCATAAAACTGAGGTCATCTTCATCTTGTCCGATTACTATTAAGTCGTCAGCAAAACTAAGGGTATATAGGTATTCGTTGCTTACTGGTATACCCATTCCTTCGCACTTTCTTATCCATGGTTTCAGGGTTTTTTTCCAGAAAAATTTTGAACAGGGTTGGGGTTATGGAGCAGCCCTGTAGTAGTCCCTTTGTCGCCTTAAACGGATCGCATATTCTATTCTCCTTTTTGATAGCTACTTTGTTATTCTTTGAGAGTACTTTTACTGCTTTTAATAATATTCATGGAACTTCGATGTCTTACCTATTGCCTCCCATAGCTTGGTTCTAGGTATCGAGTCATATACCTTTTTATGATCTACAAAAGCCAGATGGAGGGATCTATTTTTAGCTATTCTTTTTTCTATTAGTTGTTTGACGTGTAAGTGTGAGCTTACCATGCTTTCTCCGTTGTGAAACCTGCCTGGTCTTCTCCGATTTTATCCTTTAATTTCTAATGTTTCCTTTTTGGCGTTTCCATACAGTCTGTCTATAGACGATATAATGATGATTCTTCGAGAGCTTTCGCAGTTTTTTTTCTGTTTCCTTTCTATATATTGATGCCATAAGTAGTTGGTATCAGTAGTTGGTATAATACTAAAATTGTTACCACACAGTATCTACAAATTTCTGCCTGTAGAAAATTTCACTATTTTACTAGATAATACAATATGTTGAATTTTTCCAGATAATAATTCAGAAATTATTTAAAACTTTTCATTCACTGGTCCCATCGTTATTATTTCACTTACAACTGTGTCTAAGAATAGCAACTTTCCATTAAAGATTTCAATTATAATTTACAAGACGAGGAATACTCAAACAAGGTTTAAACTTCGTTAAAAGTTATTATTAAAACGAGAGAAGATCCAAATCAGCGAAGGGTCCTTAATTGGTTTTTATTTTGCTTTGTTTAAAAATGTCTAACTAGATAATTTTAATGAGCAAGAATCAGGCTGAAGACATCGTCACATAAACTTAAACAAACGAAACATTTGGACAGTGGAACATCGAATAAATTCAAAATGAGGAGATCTGAGAAAATTACGTACAGGAAATGAAACATCCTTAATACAGTGATAAGCAGGCTAATAACCGGCAAAATAACGCAAAAGATGGAAAACATAATACATTGTGCAATAAAAAGAGATGAAACTAGTAGATGTGGATATTGTCAGTATAAATTATTATCATCACATTACAGAGTAGGGTGGTGCGAAAAAAGTTAAGTTGATAATTCCGTATCGCTATAGTGCGGAAAAGTTGCAATTGGTAATTACAAGAAAGACAAAAAAAGAATTATTCAAATCGGACTTTATCTTCCGATCCCGCAACGGACATAAATATTATGAAAAAAATGAAACTTTACCTTTTTTTCAAAAATCTTTATTTATCCTTCGAGTACGTTTTATTTATTGCTATAGTCAAACTTATTTATAATTTGCATGATTGAGTACTAAAAAAAATTGTTTTACGCATTTAACGAAAATTTTCCGATCCCGCAAGGACAATCAAAATCTATAAAAATTTGAAATTTTTGATGATTTTGAAAAATTAAAAAACATTTAGTTATCTGATTTTTTTGTTACATTGTGAAGCTCTTCGCTTGTTTAAATATTGTATAACAATATTTAAACAACCCAGATCTCAAAACGAGGGGGTGGTTGCACATCTAGCTCCACACGCACCCTTCTCTCCAACCAACCAATGAGTGTGTGTTTTTTACATGATTTATATTATGTGCATTTCTTTTTCATCTGTTTGTGTCCAGCTCTCAAACACCAACTTTGAATTGTGATGTCTTGGTAAAATCTGGCAGCATGGACCTTGATTTAAGTGTTGTCATGATGCATCCATCTCTTGATTGAGTTCCACATATATTAGCATTAGACGATGCTTCCGTGGCCAACTTTAGACACCGCTCATCAGCTGGCTTGTGGCAGGGATAGTTTTGTACATTCCAGTTTGACATGTCGCCCGATGTAATACAAGGAGTTATATCTTCATTTGAAACTCTTCGAGGAAGTAGTGGAGAAGATAGTTTTGCAACATCCCAGTCTATTATTTTAGTTTAGTCCTGTGCTTCAAAATTTCAAGTAGTAGGGAGAAGAGAAACACATTAGAGAGCTAGGGCAAAGGAGAGTGTTAAAAGCCGGACAGACTAAAGCCAAGGGCAAAAGTACTAGAAATGTCATCCCTCCTACTTTAAATTTTCAAGCACAGGACTACACTGAAATAATATAAGACTATCTTCTCCGCCAGTTCTTCGAAGAGTTTCAAATGAAGATATAACTTCTTGCATTACATCGGGAGACATGCCAGACTGGAATATACAAAACTATCCCTGCCACATGCAAGCTGACGAGCGGTGTCAAGTTGCTCAAAGAAGCATCGTCTAATGCTAATGTATGTGGGCCCCAATCAACAGATGGATTCATCAGGAAAAAATTTAAATCCAGGTCCATGCTGCCAGATTTTACCAAGAAATCACAATACAAAGTTAATGTTTAAGAGCTGGACACAAACAGATGAAAAAGAAATGCACATAATATAAATAATGTAAAAAACACACACTCATTGGTTGGTTGGAGAGAGGGGTGCGTGTGGAGCTAGAACTTCAACCACCACCTCGTTTTGAGTTCTCGGTTGTTTAAATATTGTCATACAATATCTAAACAAGTGAAGACCTTCACAATGTAACAGAAAAATGAGCTAACTAAATGTTTTTTAATTTATCAAAATCATCAAAAATTTCAAATTTTTATAGATATTGATTGACCTTGCGGGATCGGAAGATATTCGTTAAATGCGTAAATATATTTTTTTATTACTCTATCATGCAAACCGTAAATAAATTTTTCTATAGCCATAAATAAAACGTACACGAAGGATAAATAAAAATTTTTGGAAAAAAGGTAAAATTTCATTTTTTTCATAATCTTTAGGCCTGTTGCGGGATCGGAAGATAAAGTCCGATTTGAATAATTCTTTTTTTGTTTTTCTTGTAATTACCAATCACAAGGAATTATTAACTTGACTTTTTTCGCACCACCCTATTACATAGTTTCCCACCTTTAGACGTCTGTGTATTTTATAAAATTCTCCTGTCACAGTGACAGTTAACATACTCCTGCGATATGTCTAAAGATGGGAAAGTATATAATGGAATGTTGATTTATAAGTTCATATCGATAATTTCCACCTCTAATAGTTTCAGCTCTTTTTACTTCACAATGTATTATGTTTTCCATCTTTTGCGTTATTTTGTCGGTTATTAGCGCGCTCATCACTGTATAGTAGATCAGAGCAATGTTGTCGAAAGGTAGTGACAACAAATGAAAAAATCAATTACTAAAATAACAGAACTAATAATAGGAAAAGCCTGAAGGGAACAATGAAATGGTTCGATAAATAGCACGAAAAAAAAATACAAGACACACAAAAAAGCGAAACAGTATGTTTTAACAAGAAACAACAGAAAGTAAAGAAAACTATAATATATCACAAAAACAAACAAGAAAACTAAGATGAAAAAAAGGAAATACAAATAACAAACATGGAAACACATGACACGTTTTACTCCAAATATAGCAATTACCATTGAAAAATATTTAAACAAAACATAATTTTATTTTCATCAAAATGAAAATACATTTTTGTGTCACGTAAGATTCATATCAGAGCTTTTGTAACTGAAATATTGTGTGCGCCACTCATTTTTACGATGTTTAGCGGTTTTTAATCTTAGCTAATAGTAATAATATTGTTGCTAGACAGGTAAATTGTCATTGTATACCAGGTATACCAATCAAACTGTGAGTTTTTATCAAAGTTTACGTGACCCTGTGGAATATTCTAACATTTATAAAATACTGAAATTAAAACCAGACTATAGCCTCATGTTTTCTTAACATGCTATTTTTTGATTAATTCGCTAAGTTGGATAATAAATAATAAAAAAGTTAGGTACTTTAACAACTGGCATATAGTTTTTCGTCAATACAGAGTGTTTTTAAATAACTATGACAAAGTTTAAGAGGTAATTCTGCATGAAAAAATAGTTACAGTTTGTTTTATAAACGTATGTCCGCAAAGGCTTCGTTTTCAAGATAGGATCGTCGTTAAACTTTCTTTTACAAAATGACGATTTATTTATTGTTCTAAAATCGGTTAAGATATGCAAATTAAAATTGGTGGGTTTTAAGAGGTAGTTATTGAGAATTTTTTGACATACAATTATGAATTTAATACTCACCAATGTCGTGCATACGGGTAATATGAGTCTTAGGTGCGCCAATGGTGAATATACAATTCCTAATTGTGTGTCAAAAAATGCACAATAGCTACACTCCTTAACGCGCACCAAAATTCATTTGAATATCTCAACCGGTTTTAAAGCAATACCTAAATAAATCGCCACTTTGTAAGAAAATTTTCAACGGCCCTTATCTCGGAAACGAAGCATTTGCGGACATAGTTTATAAATCAAACTGGCTAGCTGTTAAAATAGCTAACTTTTTTATTATCCAATATAAGCGAATAAATCAAAGAACAGAATGTTAAGAAAATATGAGGCTATAGTGGGGTTTTCATTTCAGGATTTTATAAATGCCAGAATATTCCACAGGGCCTGGTGAACTTTGAGAAAAAACACAGTTCGATTGGTACACCCGGTATACAATGATAATTTACCTGTCTAGCAAAATATTATTACAGCGATATTGTTAAATAATAATGCTATAACATATTAAAAAAATCACTTAAATCGCACAAAAGGTTAAGGAAATTCGAGACATCAAAAATTACCAATTTTTAAGTAGGTACGATAAATTCTTGGAGAAGTGTAATTTTATGAGTAAAATAACATAGGTACATACGTCAAACCAATAGCAGCTTATTGTATACCTGTAACGTATAAAGCAAACCCGTTCTTCTATTCTTTACCTTATCTCATTGTCCTCGTCCCAGCTTCATTAGTCCTTTCACCAATCGGAAAGTAATAACAGGAGAAATGTTTTTGAGTAGTCGATCTATAGGAAGCGTGTTCCTGCTGTGTCTCAAATTGCAATACAACAATGACACAGAAAATTTCAATGAGATTTCCTGGGGGCTCGTTTAAGTATGGGAAAGACTATGTCAAGTGCAGCAGTTTCTCTTTGACTTGGGGAGATGTGAATCAGAGTGTAACTTTTCTTGTCCTGTATACTCTACGTAGGGATTAGGTGGAATGAGTTTTTGAAATTTAAAACTGGTTTCAAACATATAAGGTAAAAAAGGTTTTCTTAAATTTCAGCAGTATTTTTTTAATGAAACCTATTTTTTAATTTATCGTACTACATACATAGTATAATAGATAAAGTTATAGGATCGTCCAAAAAAATTGACGATGACGAAAAAAATTTTCTCGACGTTTTCAGTCGCCCTGGGTCTAAAGAGTAAAAAAAACATGTCGGAAATATGTACGTACGTAGGTATGTATGTATGCGTGTATGTATATATCTATTAGGCTATTGATTATATTCAAAATAAGATAGCTAAAAGGAACCACAACGTTAACGGGGTTTTATAATTTCATATGGTCAATGGACATCTATATATGAAAAAACCGCGGAGTGCTACCATTTAAAGGGGTGCGTTTTTGAGAAATGGGTGAATTAGTCCCTGGGCACAGGTTACATTAGGGTGATTTCTATGCACTTTTGGTACAAATACGTCTACATAAAAATTGTTCCTGGTTAAATTTCCTCTCTAAATATAACTTTTTAACGTCAAAGATACTTTTTTTTACAAAAATATATTCAAAATAAAAAGCACAAAAAAAACCCAAAAGAAAGAAGTTTTGTTTTTTGTCCCATAACTTTTGTCCACGGGGATATAGGTATAGACATTGCTTCAGAGAAAAAAAACTTACATATTTTCTCTTTAAAATGATGTTTGGTATATTTCATTAAGATTTACAGTTTTCGATATATGATTTTTCAAAGTTCGCCACTCACAGCAATTTTGGGCAATTTTGCTTGTTATTTCGCAAATATTGTTCTGTAACTTTTTTCTACATAACTTTAGGTATATGCAATGGTACACGTAATAGGAATAGAAATCAATTACCTTTAAAATGGTCTACTGTATAACGTTGTACGACTTTTTTTTAAAGAGATTGTGGTTTTTCAAAGCTTAATACTTTTAACGATTTTTTTATAATATAATATAAAAATAAAACAAAATTATTATATAATATATTATATATTATATAATACCTAATATAAACAAAATATTATTTTTTATATTTTTTACGATTATTTTTGAAATTGCTCATTATAACTTTTTTTTTCTTGTACATGAATACACTATCTATACAGGGTGTCCCGAAAAGAATGGTCATAAATTATACCACAGATTCTGGGGTCAAAAATATGTTGATTGAACCTAACTTACCTATATACAATAGTGCACACAAAAAAAGTTACAGCCCTTTGAAGTTACAAAATGAAAATCGATTTTTTTTCATATATCGAAAACCCTTCGAGATTTTTCATTGAAAATGGACATGTGGCATTATTATAGCAGCAACATCTTAAAAAAAAAATTAAAGTGAAATTTGTGCACCCCATAAAAATTTTAAGGGGGTTTTGTTCCTTTAAACCCTCCCAAACTTTTGTGTACGTTCCAATTAAATTAATATTGTGACACCATTAGTTAAACAAAATGTTTTTAAAACTTTTTTGCCTCTTAGTACTTTTTTGATAAGTCAGTGTTTATCGACCTATTTTGAATATTTGTCGAATCCACCACATATTTGTATATGGTTAAATACGATTATAGAGATCTGTTAATAATCTGAAAATGTATTTATAATTTACATTTTTAGGTATATTTTGAAAAAGAATCCATATCTCGATAAAAGGTGATTTCTCAAAAAAAGACTAAGAGTCAAAAAAGTTTTAAAAACACTGTGTTTAACTAATGGTACCACAATAATAGTGTAATTGGAACGTACACAAACATTTGGGGGGTTTAAAGGAACAAAACCCCCATAAAATTTTTATGTAAATATATTAAAAAAGAAGCCGCATCTCGATAAAAACTGGCTTATTGAAAAAATACTAAGAGTCAAAAAAGTTTTAAAAACGTTGTGTTTAACTAATGATACCACAATAATGAATTAATTGGACCGTATACAAAAGTATGGGGGGGTTTAAGGGAACCAAACCCCCATAAAATTTTTATGGGGTGGACAAACTTCACTATAATTTTGTTTTAAGATGTTACTGCCATAAGAATGATACATGTCAATTTTCAATAAAAAATCTCTAATAGTTTTCGATATATTGAAAAAAATCGATTTTCATTTTGTAACTTCAAAGGGCTGTAACTTTTTTTATGAGCACATTTGTACTAAGGTAAGTTAGGTTCAATCGAACTATTTTTGACCGCAGAATGTGTGGTATAATTTATGACCAATCTTTTCGGGACACCCTGTATATTACGCAACAAAGAGGGCTTACTTTCTGCTCTTTAAAATGGTGTATCATCTATATTTAAATACATAATGGAAACCGAGTGATTCTTTGATATTTTTTTACCTGTATTATTTAAAATATTTCTTTTACAAAAATTACAAAAACATTAGCCTTAAAAAATATCACTTTAGTTAAAATTATTTGTTGACATTTAAAAAATTTTCAAAATCAAAGTCCATCTCTTCGTTAGCATTAGCTTCAATATCTTCCTCTGACACCTCAGTTATCTTAGAGTTCCCACAATTAGTACCCATGCACATGCACCCTTTGCAGAATATTGAACAACTAATTCCTATCTTCCTACAACCGCAGTTTTTTGTACATCCTTTGGTACATTTACATGCTATTTTTTCAAGCAAAGCTTGTGGTGCAGGAGCTTTGACAGTAAATATTGAAATTATTGGATCAAAAGTATTACCTATAACAAATAAGATTCAATCATAACACACAATAACATAAAAAAGTTATGAGGAATTTAAAAAATAATCCTAAAATCAAAAATCGTTGCAAGTACTTATTACAATTTGAAAAAGCATATCTTATTCAAAAATAACCCTAGAATTTTTTATAATACACCATTTTAAAGTAAACAGAATAAGCTTTCTTTTTTATTATATAATATATTCCATATAGAAAAAAAGTTATAATGGGAAATTTAAAAATAATCGTAAAAATATAAAAACTCGTTACAAGTCTTGAAAAAGATAACCTCTTTAAAAGAAGTCGTACATTATACAGTAGACCATTTTAAAGGTAATTGATTTCTATTCCTCTTACATTTAATTACCATTGCATATACCTAAAGTTACGTAGAAAAAAGTTACAGAACAATATTTGCGAAATACCAAGGAAAATTGCCCAAAATTGCTGTGAGTAGCGAACTTTGAAAAATCATATTTCGAAAACTGTAAATCCTAATGACCTATACGAAACACCATTTTAAAGAGAAAATTTGTAAATTTTTTTCTGTGAAGCAATGTCTATAGCTATATCCACGTGGACAAAAGTTATGGAACAAAAAACAAAATTTCTTTCTTTTGGGTTTCTTTGTGCTTTTTCTTTTGAATATATTTTTGTAAAAAAAAGTATCTTTGACTTTAAAAAGTTATATTTAGATAGGAAATTTAACCAGGAACAATTTTTATGTAGACGTGTTTGTACCAAACGTGCATAGAACTCACCCTAATGTAACCTGTGCCCAGGGACTAATTCACCCATTTCTCAAAAACGCACCCCTTTAAATGGTGGCACTCCGCGGTTTTTTCATATATAGAGATTCATTGACCATATGAAATAATAAAACCCCGTTAACGTTGTAGTTCCTTTCTATAGTACATAATCAATAGCCTATTAAATCGGAAAACAG
Source organism: Diabrotica virgifera virgifera (assembly GCF_917563875.1). Classification (NCBI taxonomy): domain Eukaryota; kingdom Metazoa; phylum Arthropoda; class Insecta; order Coleoptera; family Chrysomelidae; genus Diabrotica; species Diabrotica virgifera. Next base: position 1,331,979 of record NC_065443.1, read on the forward strand.
GTTTAGAAAATTCGAGACATCACAAATTATCCATTTGCGTTAATTTCTTGGAGTAGTGTATTTCTCACAGAATTACGAAAAGTTTATAAGTGACAGAGTAGAATAAATAACAATGTTTGAAAGATGTCTTAAACATTTATTTCATATTCTTTTATCAGTTCTACCAATTCCCTGAATTCTGTCATGAAAACGACCTCCCCGTTTGTTTATCTACCGTTTATTTATTTAACGATCCCCTTTTTATCCCCGCTTCGATGAATGCGCTCCCTTCGACCGAGCCGAGGGCTGTGTTTGTGTACCTGCAGCAGGAAGCTCACTAAATGGAACATAATTCATTATTAATGCTAAGCAGGAATTCATTCCTGTTGACAATTAAATATTAACAATCTTCCTCCCTTATCCTGCCTGCGCTGGAAACGTTAGTCACTGCCGGAAATTATTTCGCTCTAAGGCTGTCGATAGAACTTGTATTGACGAATGAGTATACATGTTACGGTCAATGTGATAAGTCCGGTCTGTACTAATAATAAACGGTCTGTATTAATAAGAACCTTAGCAGTTGGTCAATGTGATTAATAATGCCTTTATAATTATATTAACCGTTTATTATTAATAATATCCTAACAGCTCCGGTAAATGTAATAAAAAAGCATTTTGGGCTTCGCTACTGTTTATTTATGAAACTTGGTAATAAAGTTAGACACTTAAACAGAACTTATTAATCAAAAAACCTAACTAGACATGTAATAAGTAAAAACAGACTCGAATTTGGTAATAAATTTAAACGCCTAAACATAATTTATCAATCAAAAATCCTAACTAGACTTATATTTGGTAACAAACAAGTAATAATAGACTTGTATTTGGTAACAAAATTAAAACACTTAAACAACATTTATCAACCAAAAAAACCTATTTAACTAGACTTGTATTTGGTAACAAAGTTAAAACACTTAAACAACATCTATCAATAAAAAAACCTTACTAGACATTTAATAAGTAAAAACAGTTAAACACTTAAGGGGAAAGGCGCAATATGTCGAATGTTAAAATTTTTAATGTGTTTTAAATGTATTCATTTTTTTGGAATCATGAGAAAACTAATAAATATTTTTAAAAAATTTAAACGCAGAATGAAAGATTACATTATTACCGAGGGGCAAGTCCATCAGAATAAAATATTTCTTTTGAGTGAAATATTTGCAATTAAAAATAACTGTAACTTATTAAAATAAACATTATAGAAGTTTTCAGGGACTTTCGTCCCTCGGTAATCATGAAGTCTTTCATTCTGCCTTTAAATTTTTCAAAAATATTTATTAGTTTTCTTAGGATTCGAAAAAAATAAATACATTTAAAGCACACTGAACATTTTGTCAGGCGACATTTTGCGCCTATGCCCTTAAACAAAATTATCAATTAAAAATCCTAACTAGACATGTAATAAGTATGTATTAACAAACTCGTATTTTGGCAATACATTTAGACAGTTAAACAGAACTTATCAATCAAATAAACCTAACTATACTAAATTTGCAATCAAGATGCAGTAGAAATTTACAAACCAATACATGTTAAATACTACTAGGAGCACTCCCGAATCATAATTTACAATGTATAAACTTTGGAAATCATGATTTAGGATTTACAATGTATATGGGTACATTGTAAATTATAATTCAGGAGTACTTCTAGTAGCATTTAACGTGTCTTGGTTTGTTTATTTCTACTGCATCTTGACTGTAAATTTAGTATAGACATGTAATAAGTAAACCCTCCACCCCACAAGCTTCTAAGAACTTATTGGTATTCAACATTTATCACGTTTACCGTTTGAATACGGGATTTATTAATAATAACCGGTCAATGTGATTATTTCTGGTATATTTATTACTTTTACCTAGCTATTCGGGTTGTATTAAGAGGAAACAGTAGCGATCAACAGGTAGCGAAAACGCGTTCCAAGATTGCAGCTGTAATTTTGAATATTTTTTTGAGATATTTGGCACACGTATTCGTAATACAATAAAGAATGGCGGTACAGAGCCCAATTTGAAAAATATGTTAATATGTGGAAATTACTCTGTAATTAAATACAACATTAAAAAAACGAGCCTGTACCACCATTAAGAAGAACAAAAAAATACACTTTCTTCAAATAAACTTTTTTATCCGATGCCTAGATTTTGTGTCATTTTGGAACTACTAAAATTTTTTATTTCATTAGTAGCTCCAAAATGACACAAAATCTAGGCATCGGATAAAAAAGTTTATTTGAAGAAAGTGTGTTTTTTTGTTCTTCTTAATGGCGGTACAGGCTCGTTTTTTTAATATTGTATTTAATTACAGAGTAATTTCCACATATTAATATATTTTTCAAATTGGGCTCTGTACCGCCATTCTTTATTATATTATGAATACGTGTGCCAAATATCTCAAAAAAATATTCAAAACTACAGCCGCAATCTTGAAACGCGTTTTGGCTACCTGTTGATCGCTACTGTATCACCTTAATAGTAACCTGTAATTATTAATAATTCCCATTTAATCACATTTACCGTAACATAATTCCTACATAACTTGAGAAGGTTGTGAAATATTTAGTGTTTAGTTATAGAAGAAGATCCGATATAAGGTCGATTTGCCCGATCTGTTTAATTGATAAAAATTATTGGATATGTAATTTAGCATGTTAACAATTACAAAAAACAAGGGTTGCCCAATCTGATCTTGTTCTAACTAATAATTAATAATTAAAAAAAAAGTTGTCACCTAAACTCTGCCATGTAAAGTTCTACCTACAATTTCCCAACCAATATGGTTGATGTCATGTGATGCCAAGGGTTAATCTGGAAAAATTTTTAACATCCTTTAAAATCGGATAATATAATGTAACCCCAACTATTTAAAATCAATTTAAAGGTTTTTACCCGTACATTTTGGTGGCTTAAAAGCATGTAAACCTGTGAACACTGATGATGGAATATTGATTCCTAAAACGTTTTGTTGTGATACAGCCCTTTTTAGGAATTTTAAATATACCTTTTACAAGATAAGGTTTTTATTTTTTGTGATTTATGGTATACAATACAGCCAGTACAGGAATTTTTCCTCGTGATATAATTATAATTATTAAAAAATTACATTTTTCTTATAAATTAAAAAAAAATTTCGACCCGGGCAGATATTATTTCAGATTTTTTGAATCATTCTAAGCAAAAAAAATCTTTTGCAATTTTTCTCTAAAGTTGATCGTTTTCGAGTTATAAACAATTTAAAACTGAAAAAAGAACGAAAGATGACAGTGTTCAAGGCTCGCAAGTAAAAAATATCATTTTTGTAATCATCAAGTACATACATAAATGCAAATTCAAACATTTTTCTATCAAGTCTCGATAAGAATTTTAGCCATGTTTTATTCTAAAACATATTTTTTAAATTGTTATTGAGGTAGGTTTCTTATGGGGAGACGGGCATTAATGACTAATAAACCATATTTCAGAATGAAATAAGTCCAAAAGTCTTAACAAGAACTGATAGAATAAGGTTTGAACTTGAATTTAGGTACTTCGTAATTTCAAAAATGATATTTTTTTACTTGTGTTTTTGAGCCTTGAAAATCGCCATCTTTCGTTCTTTTTCAGTTTTAAATTGTTTAGAACTAGAAACTAGAAAACGATCAACTTTAGAGAAAAATAATTATAAAAGACCTTTTTTGTTTACAATGACCTGAAAACTCTGAAATAACATTTCATATATAATATAATTTATAAAAAAATATCATTTTTAAATTATCAATTATTGATAGTTAGAACAACATTAGATCAGGCAACCCTTGTTTTTGAAGTTATACTTCTTTAGGCGCGATTGAGATTGAGGGTGAATTTATATTGATCTGCGCGCATGCGCACGCCAACAGTATGGTGTTAGTCGTTATACGGGCTCTGATTGGGTGTTGAATTGATCTGTCAATAATAAATAATTGTTCAATATGAAGGTAAACAAACGTATAATATATTAGTTTTATTGTTGTGAGGACAGAAACAAAAAAGTTTATAATTGTAGTGACTTTTAATTAGTTTTTAAAGCAACAGGTACGTAATAATTGTAAATGTATCATAGGTACCTACCTATTTGAACCTACCAAAATACATATAGTATGTAATACTTTTATTTACATAATTTGATTACCATCAAAATTTCTATCAATATTCACCTAATATATTGTTTTCTTACTCTATGTTTTGTTGTATTTTTTCAATTCTAAATCATTTCAATTCAAAATCAAAATAATTTGATTTATGTAATTCAAAAATGTCAAAAGTTTAATCCGTTTAGTTAGTCGATCTTCGCACATAATGACACGTTGTCTCCGTGGCGAAGCGTTTAATGCGAATGAACCCCAATAAAACGCCAATACCAACCGCACTGATAAGTTGGTTCGAATCCCAATAGAAACTTTTATTTTTTTATTTTTTTTTATACATTTTATGATTGTAAGTATATTTATTATATAATTTTATTTTCAGAAAATACGTATTTAGGTAAAAAATTTTCCGACAATTAATGTTCAGAAATCATTTGTGGCATTTTTAATGTGTTTGTGTGTGTTTTATTCTTTTATTATTTTAATTTTTGGCACTGTGTTAATAAAAATGTTTGAGAAGTAGTAAGTATAAATTAGTTTAATATTTAAATAAAATATAAATAAAAAGTATATTAATTTCGTGTATAATCATATAATCATATAATAGAAGTATAACTTCTTACGTGCGTACAAAGTACACACACATTCTTTTTTGTAATGGTTAACATACTAAATTACATATTTATCCAATAATTTTTATCCATTAAACATATCGGTGCAAATCAACCTTATCTCGTACCTTAGACTATTATGTATTGTTTAGGTAAGGGGTCTTCTTCTTTCAAACAAAACAAAGTACTCTACAATTATTTCACTATGAAAGCGCTTTGAAATAGTGTATTTTGTTTGGATATCGACATTTTGGTATAATGTATGGTTTATCTATATATAAATTATAATTATCTATTTTCTATTCTCTGCCGTTCGCCGTTATTCCATAACAACAGAGCTTGTTTGTTGTTAAGCTACATTTCATTGTCAATTCACCGTTGGCTGTGTGTTAGACATTGTATAATGTAGGTATAATGTCGATGCCGAATTGCCAGTATTGTAATCGCTTTATTATTGTAATTATTTATTGTAATGCCTTTGAATATTTGAAAAAGTGTTTGGGTATATTCTCGTGTTATCTGTTTTGTATCTATAAATTGTATTGATGTATATCTATTTACTGACCGCTGGCCGTTCTCAATCACTTCTTTATGAAAACAAGCTGACCGAGCATTATCATAACGAAAACTTTGTTTAATTACGTGATTTAATTCATAATATGGAAAATTGCTATTATGAAAAAAACTTTTCATAATAGCAATTTTTCAATTTATTGAATTAATCCAGAATTAAAAATTATGTTTTAATGTGCAGTTATATCATTCTAATTTAAATGTTGTTAAGTATAAAGGTACTTTACTCTTGATCGAAATTCGTATTTTTTGTATACCTCGTAAAAAATTAATAAAATTTGATATAATATATCAAACTTTATCATATTATGATGGTTGCATCATAAATCTTAGACCATGAATAGCTTTTTATGAAGAATAACTTTTCTTCGTAAAATTAAAAATACAATAGTTATAAATAAAAATGTTGTTGGTATCCATAATTTGAGAAAAATCTTCGAATATTTTTTTTTTCATTAGAAGGATGTAATTGCACATATCAGACAATAATTTTTTATTCCAAACAACATTTCATATAGTCTGTTCGCTAAACTCAGACACAACTGGCTAGTGATTTTAGTCAGTAATTTTGACAATTTGGCCAAAAAATAATTACTAAATAATTAATAATTACTAAATAATTAGTAATTTTGCCAAAATTGGCAAAAACAAAAAAAAAAAAAGAATGTGTGTGTACTTTGTACGCACGTAAGAAGTTATACTTCTATTATATGATTTCTTTAAAATAAATATACTTTAAACAGTTTATTTTAATTTTTTTTAAACACCAAACTAATTTTGTAATTACCGCTTTCAATAAAATAAAAAAAAAGTATAGGATTGCTCCGGATTCGAACTCAAGACCTCTCGATCTCTGGCCGAATGCTATACCAAATACGCTACGAGGACTGTGTCTGTATCGGTTCGGACGTACCTAATGACAATTCACGGTAACAAACAGACAAGGTGAAGTATAATAAATATACAATGTTTTAATAATACTCATCTTACTCCTGAGGAAGACAAATCCAAAGACACAAAAATTATAATAAATATATTTACTAAAAACAGTAATATATTCTTTTCACGACTTTTCTTGCAATGATATCCTAATATACTTCGTCTAATTTACTAACCGTTGCACGTCATCCGCGTCATAGCCTGTGACGTCGCATGATACCAACACGAAATATTTGGCGGTAGGTGTGTTCTTTTTTAGAATCATTTTGCCGAGTACACTGGAATTACAGCCACTAGACATATTTTATTATATACGCGTAGAAATAATATTTGAATATTTCTATTAATGTTAACCTAAAGAAATACACAATAATATGTTTTATTTAATTTGTATAAATGGATTATAGAGCGTTTTTATGAAGCACATTTGTTCGGAACACACTGTAACTGTAATCGAATGAAGGTGACATTTTAGAATAAATTGGTAACATTTATTTGACAGTTGCGGTGATGACACTTCGTATTTGTTTATATTCTATACTATAAGTATCTGTTCTATTATATTTACTGTTTTTATTATTTACTTTACTATAAAAAGATCCTTTACTATAAAAATATAAATTTCACCTAATTTTTGTAATAATTAAACAATGCAGAGCAAAAACGCTTGCACTACAAATCTTAAATGATTATAACTTAATTCTGGTTCTCTATTTCTTAAGTTTTTATTTATTTACATTGAATATTAATTTGTTTTGTTGTATAGTCCACGTTTACAATTACAATAATTATGTGATCTATTTGATTTAAAATGGATTCAGGATTTTTTTATACTTTCGCAACTATGTATGTCAACTTAGATCTCTGGATAATGACGTGCAACGGTAAGTAAATTAGACGGCTGTGCATAACTTGAAAGATTTAGCAACTAAACGCCATACTGTCTGTATGCGCATGCGCGCAGAATTATGAAATTTTACTCTCAATCTCGCATAAAGAAGTATAACTTCAAAAATACCTACTAAACTTACTAGCCAGTTGTGTCTGAGTTTAGCGAACCGACTATACCTAGATAATAACAATTTTCATTTTATAACAAATGGAACAGTCAATTTATCATTAGGTACTCCCATTAAAGGGGAGGCAGTATACTCGTATAAACCTTAAGTTGTTAATAAATTATTGGTTTCAAAATATACTCAGATTGTAGTTTTGAACATCTTATTTATTTTATATAATAATTAAATTCACTATCAAATGTCATTGATATTTTATTAATACTTAATTTAAAATTTAGTTTGACATTCACGAAGTGTCAAACTCAAATGTAAATAACCTATGCTTTGCTTAACAAATTCAGATTAAAAAACTAGCCTACTTACTAGCAACAAATTCTGCTGACGTTTAATGTGTCGGCAGAAAATAAAAGGATTGTCACGTCACATTTTAGAATTTGAGGTCGATTATCTCGAAGACGGTTTTTTTTTTAGTGAATTTGATGGCCTTGGCCGAGCCAATTAGCCAGACATTTTGTTATTTTAAAAACAAACAAATTTGATTTTTCAATCAGAGGAATTTTTTCTGTATTTGTAACTCTAAATACATAACAAACTAACATTATTATCTACAATTATTATCTAAATAATACTCTGTTTTGGTTGTTCATTTTTTTTTGTAAATTTTTATTTTTTTTGTATTTTTTTTGCATTTTTTTTATATTGTTAATTTGTTTTTTTTTATTAATTTTTTTATTGTTATTTTTTATAAATTGTTTTTTTTTTACTACGCTAAGACGCAAACCCGATGCATCCTCGCGGAGGTTTACATCTTCTTAGTTTTTTTTTTGCATTTTTTTTTTGTTTTTTTTTGCATTTTTTCTTTTTTTTTGTTTTTTTTTCTTTTCTTTTTCTCTTTTTTTTTGTTCTTTTCTTTTTTCAATTATAATATACAATAATTACTTAAATCTACAGGATTTAAAACAAAATAACAACAAAACAAACATGTTTGTTTTGTTTTAACAAACATGCCTGCTTTGTTTTAACAAAATTTCTTAAATACAGGGTAAATTTTATTGCTACAATCTATATTTACAATTTTTGATATGTTCGTAAATTGTTTTTAATATATTAATCTCTTCAGAAAAAATCAAATTGTTCAGGTAGACGGGAAGTGGAATTTTTAATATATTAAGATTATCATAAAATTTGTTTATATTTACTGATTGATGTGAACATTCGAGGAGAATATGTAGTAGATTACCTTCTTTTCCACACTCACAGTTAGGTGACTCTGTGAGACCCAGACTGTACATATGAAGGGGGGTAAGAGCATGATTACATCTCAATCTATTTATAACTCTTATGAAATGGCGATTTGATACAGAATGAAACCATCTTTTAATGGGAATTTCAGGTCGCATTTGTTTGTAATTACTACCAGTTCTCGTGTTTCGATAATACCTTTCCCAATTTTCTTTTTGGTGTCGTCTACTAATAATATCAATATCCGAAATGGGTAGTAAGTTCATGGGAAGTTCTTCGCCTATTTCTAGGGCGGATTTGGCTAGCCTGTCTACTATTTCGTTACCCCTAATGCCTGCGTGTCCCTTTATCCATGATATAATGATGTTTTTTCCTAAATTTGCAATTTTATTATAAAGAGTCATAATTTCCAGTTCTATATGATTGAGTTGTTGGTACTTATGTACGTTAGTTAGTCTATCAACGACAGTCTTACTGTCTGTAAATATTATGCAGCTATAGGGTTCGTTACTAAATATGTGTCTTAAAGCAAAAAGTATCGCTATCATTTCAGCGGTGTATATCGATGATTCACAAGGCAATTTGAATAATTTTTTAAATCCACTTTGAATATTGATTATTGCACATCCTACTTTGTTTTGTACTTTGGATCCATCTGTATAGTAAAACTGATAATGTGGCCATTTATGAAGTATAAATGATTGAAAAACGGCTGGATTTAAATTAATATCCATAAAAAAAGTATTAATTTGTTTTGAGAAAATTTCTTCTAATACATGGGAATACACAGGTGAAACTTGATTTTCATAAGTATAGAAAGTATTTCGGTATTGAGATATTTTCAAGTAACTATCTACAAGAAGGGGACATTTTTTCTTTGTCCAATATTTATGAGTTAGATCTAAAATATAGATGACAGTTAGATCCGAAGACGGTTAGAGATATCGAAATGCCGTTCAGATTCAGATTTGGATTCAGAAGAAAAAACTATATAAGAATCCATCGATAAATCTGCAGATAAGTATTGCAGGAGCGGCAACGCACTAACACACAGACTTTTAGAATTTATAAACGAAAAGTTTTCGTTGAAAATATTTTTCATTTTATCTTTTTCCTAATTGCTTTCTGTAATCCCCGTCATCGGCGTGTTTTCTGAGAGTGTAGCTTTCTTTCTTAAAAGTAAAACCAATACAAACGTCATAGTACCAAATTGTAATATTTTCCTTAACTTCTCGCAACGATCCGTCCTAAAAAAGATGACGAGAACACAGAAAATCCATCTACATATCTAATGTCCCAAGAGGCATTCCAGTTAGCCGTGTCTGTCGGTGGTTGTTTCCCAATCTCTCGTTTATCCTTAAAAATATAGGGAACGGCAAATATACCATCCACGTCCTTCAAAAGTAAACAGATATTTGCTTTTATGTCGGTGTAAAACAAATCGGGTAAATTATGCATGGGCTTATCGGGGGCGAATCGAAGGGTGTGCGTGGGGCATTTACATTCAGATAGGGTTTCCGGCAATCAGATAATGGGGGGCAACCAGAGGGAGATTACACGTACGAGACAAAAAACGATATTTGAAGTTGGAATTCTCAATTTTAACAAGTGTTACATTCTACCGAAATTATTTACGTAAAAAGAGAGCAAATACCCTACTCCAAGAAATTGAGGGGCCCGGCAGTAAAAAATGGTAAGGGGTAGTAAAGAAGCTTTGAGTTTTGAAGTGTTGAAAAAATTGAAAAAATAATCTTATATTTTTTATGAAAAAATATAAGAGTGTGAAGCATGTTAAAACTAGCTGAATATGTTGTTAATACGTAGGCAAAATATGGAAAACCAAATATTTTTTTTATAATGATTAATTAGAAAAGTATGGAAATATAAACTACAACGTAACATTGTTTACCTAAAATATTTGAAATAGTTTAACGTAACGTGTTAAGTAGTGTTGACTTAACGACTTAACATAATTTGGTAGGTACTAGGAATTAATTTTAAATTTAGATCCCATTTGTGGTAAACAGCTGGAATCAATTCTCAAAATGATTTTACATCTTTCAAGTTTTCTAAAACGTTTAAATAAAGATAATAATATAGCGCTATATAGAATTTATTTTCATGTTTGCAAGTAAAAAATGTTAAGTTTTTATGCAAAGTGAACGTGGATGTAAACAATGTTAAGTACATCTCTTACCATTTTTTACTTGCGAACATTTATTCCAAGAATATAAAGAAATTGTATTCTTTATAGAAACTTGACCAAGCTCTTCACTAAATACTTGAAATTCAGGATCTTTATCTAGTTGTAATCATCGTAGCTCTCAGAATTGTCACTGTTAACAGCAAAAAAGCCATTTAGATTTGAACAACCTGCATTATCATGGACACATAACATCATTTTCATGCTTATGCATGTCCCTTACCAATTTTCAAGAAATTAATCTGGCTCCATCTATTATTAGGAGGATAAACTAAGTAAAATTTTCTGCTTTGCCATGTCCCTTGCCATCTTTTACATACTATTTCGCGAAAAATCAAAATTTGTCCCTTACCATTGTTTATTACCGAGCCGCTCAATTAACGCACCGCTTTATAAATGGGTCATCTTTGATGTCTCGAATTTCCTAAACCTGTTGTCCGATTAAGGTAATAGTACACGTTAGAAGACTAAAAATAATCATTTTTTTCAAGAATTTTTTTCTCAGAGTCTTTATTAAAAATGAACATAAAACTTTTTACATATTACTATCTAACTCTAAGAGAGTACAAAATATATATTGTTTTTCATTTATGCACGTTGCACTAATATTGTCGAGGGCGCAAAAGTCGAGGCCTCGAAAAATGATGGCGAACAGTTAATCTCAGGATTGGGATATCTGAAACAAAAAATTGTACTGCATTTAAAAGATTAAGGTTTCTTACCTGACAATTTATCACAATTTGACCAAAAAATAAAAAATAAATATTTTTTAACCATGAAAAACGTAAGAAAAACGGGCGATTTTTTCACAATTTTTGTTCAAATTTCCGTAAAATCTTTTTTTGCGAACTATTTCACTAAAGGTGGTAAATTGTCACGTAAAAAACCTTCCTTTTCCAAATGCGTACGATTTTTTTGCTTCAGAGATTCCAATCCTGAGATTAACTGTCCGCCATCGAAAATACTTTTTTTCGAGGCCTCGAATTTGGCGCCCTCTACAATATTAGTGTACGTGCATAAATGAAAAAAGATATATTTTTTGTATTCTCTAAACGTTAGATATTAACATGTAAAAAGGTTTATGTTCATTTTTAAGAGAGGTTCTGAGAAGAAAATATCTTGAAAACATGCTTATTTTTGGTCTACTAAAGTGTACTAGTACCTTAGTGATTTTTTAACACGTTATAGCCTTATTCTTTAACAATATCGCCATAATAATATTGTTGCTAAACAGGTAAATTGTCATTGTATACTGGGTGTACCAATCAAATTGTGTTTTTTTCTCAAAGTTCATCACACCCTGTGGAATATTCTAGCATTTATAAAATAATGACATTAAACCCAAACTATAGCCTCACATTTTCTTAACATTATGTTTTTTGATTCAATAGCTTCTGTTGGATAATAAAAAAAGTTAGACACTTTAACAACTAACCATGTTTTTCATCAATACAGGATGTGCGACAAACTTTAAGGAGTAATTCTGCATGAAAAAGAAATGACAGTTTGCTTTATAAATGTATGTCCGCAAATGCTTTGTTTCCGAGATACAGGTTGTTGAAATATTTCTTACAAACTCACGATTTATTTATTGCTCTAAAACCGGTTGAGATATGCAAACGAAATTTGGTGGGTTTTAAGAGGTAGTTATTGCGCATTTTTGACATACAATTATGAATTTTATTTTCACCATTGGCGTGAATAGATTAAGGGATTTCGCTAATTTTCTTATATTTTAGATATTTCTTCAATTTTAGATTTTTCTTTACTATTTACACAGCTGTACCAAGGTTTACTTAAAATCCTTTTTTGTACTTATACCGGGTGAAAGAAAAGAACAGTTTTTCTTATGTTAAGTTTGAGGCATCCTGTAGAGAGAACGAAGTACAGACGTGAGTATACATCGAAATTTTATGGTATTCTTATTTTTTGTGAACATTTTGTTTTTTGAATCTTCCTGATATCCTTAGAAACTAAGAAAATAGGTGGTTTTATTCCTTAACATATATTTTAACAAAAAAAAACTAAATTAACAATAAAAATACATAACAGTTAACAAAACTTTAAAAACAGAAAGGCACATAACGTAAACAGTTCTTATTGACACTTATAAGAGAAAAACCGTTTAGTTTCTTTGTTATTAAAGATATTAGGGACACTAAAAAAATAAAATATTTACAAAATATGAGACTACAACATAATTTCGATGTATGCCCATCCTTATACCATTTCCTTCCTACAGGGTGTCTCAAGCTTTGGTTTCAGTTAAATCACATGTTAAGGAATAAAACCATCTAATTTCTTTATTTCTAAAGATATCAGGGAGATTCAAAGAACAAAATGCTCACAAAACATAAGACTACGGTACGACTGTGATGTACACTCACATTTGTACTTTGTCCTGCCTATACAGGGTATCGCAAACTTAATATAAGAAAAACATTTCGTTTCTTTCACCCGGTATAAGTACAAAAAATAAGTTTGAGTAAATCTTTGCACAATTGTATAGACACTAAAAAAATCCAGAATAATAAAAAAAATTAGCGGAATCCGTTAATGTGTTCACGAAAAAATCAACTATGAAAAGGATGCATAATTTTCTATATCTCTAACTTATGCCTCGCAGTGTATGTATTTGAAATATTTACAAATATTGCTGAAATCCCCAACACATTTCAATGTATTGTAATCCTTATACAGGGTGTCCCGAAAATATTGGTCATAAATTATACCACAGATTCTGGGGTCAAAAATAGATGGATTGAACCTCACTTACCTATATACAATAGTGCACACAAAAAAAGTTACAGCCCTTTGAAGTTAAAAAATGAAAATCGATTTTTTTTCATATATCGAAAACTCTTAGAGATTTTTTTATTGAAAATGAACATGTGTCATTTTTATGGAAGCAACATCTTAAAAAAATTAAAGTGAAATTTGTGCAGCCCATAAAAATTTTATGAGGTTTTGTTCCCTTAAACCCACCCCCCAAACTTTTGTGTACGTTCCAATTGAATTATTATTGTGGCACCATTAGTTAAACACAATGTTTCTAAAACTTTTTCGCCTCTTAGTACTTTTTCGATAAGCCAGTGTTTATCGAGATATTTTGAATATTTGTCGAATATGTAGAGACCTGTTAATAATCTAAAAATTTGTTTATAATTTACATTTTTAGGTATATTTTGAAAAAGAAGCTACATCTCGATAAAAGGTGACTTACAAAAAAAGACTAAGAGGCAAAAGTCTTAAAAACACTGTGTTTAACTAAAGGTATCACAATAATAGTTTAATTGGAACGTACACAAACATTTGGGGGGTTTAAAGGAACAAAACCCCTATAAAATTTTTACGTAAATATATTGAAAAAGAAGCCGCATCTCGATAAAAACTGGCTTATCAAAAAAATACTAGAAGACAAAAAAGTTTTAAAAACGTTGTCCACTATGGACAACGTTTTTATGGACAACAAACTAATGGTACCACAATAATGAATTAATTGGAACGTACACAAAAGTTTGGGGGGGTTTAAGGGAACAAAATCCCCATAAATTTTTTATGGGGTGGACAAATTTCACTATAATTTTGTTTTAAGATGTTCCTACCGTAAGAATGATACATGTCCATTTTCAATAAAAAAGAATGTGTGTGTACTTTGTACTCACGTAAGAAGTTATACTTCTATTATATGATTTCTTAAAATATACTTTAAACAGTTTGTTTTAATTTTTTTTTAACACAAAACTAATTCTGTGCTTACCGCTTTCAAAAAAAAAAAAAATAAAAAAAGTATAGGATTGCACTGGATTCGAACTCACAACCTCTCGATCTCTGGCCGAATTAGTCGAGGCATTGAAGCACAAAAAAAGGCCTTATTCTCGATTTTTGGCGCAGTAAGACGGATTTTAATGCAGTTTGGTGCGTTGGATTCGTGAGAATGTCAGGAAATTTTGTGAACTATTGTAATGAATAAGAAATCTGAAATTGCATTTGTGCATAAGAAAAATTCATTTCAAAAGTGCATTTTGAAATAGGCAATTATTATAAATTTGCAACCCGGTAAATAGTTGGGCAACATGCCGATTAATTATTTTAATTATTTTTAATCATTTATAAGTCTATATAATAATAGTCTAAAGTCTAAGATGTCAATAACCATTAATAATAAACAAAAAAAATTTCCTTATGTGGGAATCGAACCAAGTACTAACAGGTCCGTAGCTAAATACACATACCGCTAATCTACGCAGACACTTGCTAGACAACGGCGATATTAGGTATAAACAAGACAAAGTGGTAAGTAAAAATTGTAAAGAAAATTGCTACATACTTAAATGTATTATAAAATTAATATATTCCTAAATTTTAGAAGAAACATTCGTAAATAGGTATTATTAATATCTATTAATGTTACTAAATAAAATATAAATATTTTGATGTTTCACAATTTGACAATTCACTTTTAACTGCAGTGCCTTAAAATTTTTAAAGCACCGGTGCTTTAAAGTAGCATTTTTAACGCTCCTATGGAGTGCTATAAATTGAATTTTTAACACGTTTGTAGAAAAATATATTTAAAAACACTAATATATTCTTTCCACACCTTTTCTGGACTGATAAATACATAAATTAAAACATCTAGTAACGAACTCCATACTGCCTGTGTGCGCAGATTACTAAAATTTCACCCTCAATGAAATCGCGCCTAAAACAGTATAACTTCAAAAAGGCAGTATAACTAGTAACTAACCTTTGTTGTTTCTCTTCCCACAAATTTTAAAAACCATACATAACCAAACCGTCAACCGTCCACACCACAGCTGTGCTACAGCTGCCATATTGGATAATTTTTGACATGTCATTTGAACATCCAATCAGAACAAAGTTATAATGCGCATGCGCCCGGATCGTAGGTTTTAACATATAAAAATTCACCCTCATATCACGCGTAAAGAAGTATAACTTCAAAAACCTCTAATAGTTTTCGATATATTGAAAACAATCGATTTTTATTTTGTAACTTCAAATGGCTGTAACTTTTTTTATGAGCACATTTGTACCGAGGTAAGTTAGGTTCAAACGAACTATTTTTGTCCCCAGAATGTGTGGTATAATTTATGACCAATCTTTTCGGGACACCCTGTAATGTAATCTGAACGCCACTATATCAGCCTTAATTATTCCAACAAGTTGTAGATAATATTTCAGTTGATCGGGATTGCTCGGAGAACTTCCGAGAAGGACCTAAGCCTTTGAAGTCGTCAGGAAATCGGACCTCTTTATGTAATTGAACCTGCTAAATACACCTACTATACAGTTCAAGTTCGTAATCCAAATCATTGGAATGTGTTAACTCCGGGTCAACGATCGTCAAAGAAGATCTCGTAGGTCATTCCGGATGCATGTCTCTGGGATGAAAGCGCGGGATATAGTGTCGAATGCGTGCCATGAATGCATGGAAGGGTCGCAGGACAAGGGCTGGAGATGTTTTAGTCGGGTGGCAATATTGGCAAAATCATTTTTCTCTTGATATCGTTTCAGATATAGCTAACCTATATTTTGTTCATTACTTCAACGATCATGGGAAGTACATAAACCAATATACGTTTGCTTTATCTTCTTCTTCTTCTTCTTCTTCTTAAAGTTCCCTCTCCTATCGAAGGTTGGATATCATAATGGCTATGGTCACTTTGTTGGCTGCTGCTCTGAACAGTTGTAATGAACTACAGTGAAACCATTCTCTAAGGTACCTCAGCCAGGAGATACGTCTTCTTCCTATGCTTCTTTTTCCTTGGATCCTTCCTTGCATAATAATTATTCTCAGCAAATCATATTTTTCTCCTCTGGTAATGTGACCCAAATATTCCAGTTTTCTAGTTTTTATACTCTTCATAATTTCTAACTCCTTATTTAAACGTCGTAGCACTTCAACATTGTTAATCGTTTGAACCCACCGAATTTTCAATATTCTTCTGTAACACCACATTTGGAACGCTTCTATTCTTCTTATGTGTTGTCTCTTCAATGTCCAAGCTTCCATTCCGTATAGCAATATAGAAAATATGTAGCATCTTAAAGCCCTCAATCTGAGAGGCAACTGAAGGTCTTTGTTTGTAAGCAGTGTCTTCATTTTTATAAATGCTTGCCTTGCAGTTTCAATTCGGACTTTAATTTCTTGGCTTTGGTCATTTTTGTTTGAACCCGAGGTTCCCAGATATTTGTATGTCTTCACTTTTCCTATTTGGGTTTGCTCTATCATTAACCTTTCATTTCCATGTTCTGTTTTTGAGACAATCATAAATTTAGTTTTTTTCTTGTTTATTTTTATCCGTATCGAATGCAATAATCGTTAATTTTATTTAGCAATTCTTGTAGCGATTCCAGGGTGTCTGCCATTATAACGGTGTCATCAGCGAATCTTATGTTATTTACTATTCTTCCGTTTATAGAGATTCCATCACTTAGCTCCGATATCGCTTCTTGAAATATGGCTTCACTGTACAGGTTAAACAGTAGCGGCGACAGAACACAACTCTGTCTTACTCCTTTCTTTATATCAATATTATCGGATTCTTGTTCTTCTATCTTTATATTGGCCTTTTGATTCCAATACAGATTAATGATAATTCGTAAATCTCGTCTGCCTATATCTCTGTTTTTCAATAATTCTATTAGTTTTTCATGTCGGGCCCTGTGAAACGCCTTTTCGAAGTCGATGAAACAGGAATAAATATCCAGCTTCATATCTAAGCATCTTTGAGAGAGGACATTAAACGCAACCAATGCCTCTCTTGTTCCAAGTCCTTTGCGGAACCCATATCATATTCTAGGTTTCTGTATAATCTTCCATGAACCACCTTTAGAAACATTTTGAGGGTATGGCTTATTAGTGATATTGTCCTATAGTCCGAACAATCTTTGGCATATATTGTTTTTGGTATTGTTACAAAGGTGGATACCAACCATTCCTGAGGGAATTTTCCGGTTTGCTTGATAGATTTGACTAAATCTGGATGAAGAAATTAAAACGCGTATAGAAATTGCAAGAGAAGCATTTATTTAAATCTATTCTGAGCAACTCTCAGCTAAATTTACAACTAAGAATCAAGTTCCTGTTCCTAAAATGTTATGTGTATCATGCATTACTATATGAATGTGAAACCTGGATCATGAAGGTTAACATGATGAACAAATTAGAAGCCTTCGAGGTGTGGTCATATCGTATAATGCTCAGAATATCTTGGGCTCAACTCATTTCAAACAGAGAAATCTTAAACAGAATAGGTCAAGGCGAAAGTGACTTAATCATGATGATAAAAAAGAGAAAACTTGAATATCTCGGGCATATAATGAAAAGTAGCATACATGGATAAGCCCGTAAATGGACATGGATAAGCCCAGATGGCAGTGTCAAAAATGAGATAGATTTTATCATAACGAACAGAAAAGAAATAATTAAAGATATTGAAGTACTTAACAAATTTTCGATAGGAAGCGACCACAGATTAATCCGAGCAAGGATACAATTAAATGTCAACTTGGAAAGAACAAAGATGATCTTCAAAACACGAAAGAAGAAATGGATTCCCCCAGAAAACAACGACCTCTATGAAGATATACTAACCAGACGTATACAAGACTTAGAAAACGAAATAGAAGACATCGAACTAGCAAATAATCTCATAACGAAGGCACTAAAAGAAACCGAAAGGGAGTACTTTCCGACGGTCGTGACCCATAAAGAAAAATTAAGCCAAAATACCAAAAAGTTAATAAGTAAAAGAAGACAACTGACGGAAAAATACGACTCCAACTACACAACACTGAAGAAATTAAATAAAGATATCCACCGGTCAATCCGAAAAGACATAAGAGAAAACAATACAAGAGAAATAACTCAAATAATTCAAGAAAACAAAAGTTTAAAAGTTTTGCGGCGAAATACGAATAACATTGGCAACAAAAATATGTACAGAATAAGAAATAAAGACAACAGCATTGCTACGGATAGAGCCGAAATCCTTAAGGTTGTCGAATCGTTTTATCGCGAAATGTATGAAAGCACCAACGCAAGGCAAGATCAGCTCCTGTCCAAAATCACAAACCAGGGATCAGAATTAATGCCAGAAGTAACACCATACGAAGCTAAAAAGACACTTTCAGAAATGAAAAATAATAAATCCCCTGGCGATGACGGGGATGCCGTCATCGCCAGATGAAGACCTCTTCAATGTTTAGTGCTTATAAGGTGTACATCATAGTGTAAAATAGTAAACACGGCCAAGTCTCACTTAGAGTTCTAGAGCCAAGTTTGACAAGTTTCGTGATGGAATATGGTACGAACCAACTAAGCATCGATATAAAAATAGATGCATAAGGGATGTATACATATACACTGTCAGAAATTGGTTTCTCCAGGTATTGTTTAATCCTCCAGACTATTTATCGCGAAGGCTGGATCGGTGGTCTGATGCGTATTGATCCCTGCTACGTTCACGCTGCTCGTACCTCTCTCCCGTGAAACGTGGACGTCTAGATCTACCTGGCGAACCGTGACCTCGATGTCGGCACGATACAGTGTGGGGATGGGGATGCCAGAGGGATATTCAATATTATAACAGGCACAAAAACGAGATTCAATAAAATATACTTACATAAAGTATATTTTAAGAATTTGCGACTGTTTTCGATTATCGGTAGACTATCGACAGCCAGTGATCCAATTTACTGTAGGTTACAAATAATGATACAAGAAAATATGATACAAGAAATTTCTTAATTTAGTTAATAAAACCCTTTTATAATCTTTTTTTACAGTATTAATAAGGAGTTATTTACAATACAATTTTTGATAATATACAATCTATGTGTACTACACTTTTTATGCAGAAATGTTTGTTTGCTTAGCGGTTTACCTTTTTTTGTCCAACTTAAAGACAGTTCCATGTTAATTAACAAGGTTATAAAAACATTTACATTTTTGAAACATGTTCAACGAAAACTTTTCGTTTATAAATTCGCAAAGTCTGTCTGTTATTGCGTTGGCGTTCCTGCAATACATAGAGTAGATTTATCGATGGATTCACATGTAGTTTTGTCTTCCGAATCCAAATCAGAAAACGGCATTTCGATATCTCTAACCGTCTTCGAGATAATCGACCGCAAAGTCTAAAATGTGACGTCACATTCCATTTATTTTCTGCCGACATAATAAACGTCAGCTGAAATCGTTGCTAGTAAGTAGGCTAGTTTTTAATCTCGATTTATTAAGCAAAGCATAGATTATTTACATTTGAGTTTGAGACTTCGTGAATGTCAAACTAAATTTTAAATTAAGTATTAATAAAACATCAATGACATTTGATACTGAATTTAATTATTATATAAAATAAATAAGATGTTCAAAAATACAATTTGAGTATATTTTAAAAGCAATAATTTATTAACAGCTTTAACCCGGCACCTGCCACGTGGCTTTGCAAGGCATCAACTGCCACGTGGGGTGCTCACAGCACCCCTTAAAAATTTTCTGTGATCTACTTGTTTATAAACAAAATAATGTGTTGAGTTACACAAGAATATAAAAAAAAAACATGTTTTATTAACTTATTAGCTACCAATATATTATAAAAGTTAAAAAATAAAATTAAAAAGGTGTTATAAGCAAATTAGCAAGTACCAACCCATAATAAATGAAGTGATGTAAAATATCTAAGAAAATTAAAATTTATTGAATATAGAGAATATACTAATAATTTAGATCAGTTATTACAATAAAAAAATGTAAATCTGACCTGTTTATCAAAAACATAAAAAAATTTTACTGCCAGATGATGACACCCCAATTCGAATTTAGAGCTACAATTTCAGAATGACACTAAATAACCACTTCAAACACAAACAGATCTATGCTATATAATATTATTGAGAGCTACTATGACGCACAGGACGGTTAACAAATTTGAAATACCAAATATTTGATGAAAATGTGTTATGGGGTGCTGGTAGCACCCCACGTGGCAGGTGCCGGGTTAAAAAGGTTTATACGAGTATACGGCCTCCCCTTTAATGATAAATGGACTGTTCCATTTGTTATGCTGGCTAGTGATTTTAGCTGTAGGTAATTTTTTTGTTTTTTGCAAATTTTGCCAAAATTGGCAAAACTACTAATTATTTAGTACTTACTAACTATTTAGTAATTATTTTTTTTGCAAAATTGGGAAAATTATTGACTAAAATCACTAGCCAGTTGTGTCTGAGTTTAGCGAACCGACTATATGAAATAATATTGTTTGGAATAAAAAATTATGGTCTGGTATGTACAATTACATCCTTCTAATGGAAAAAATATTTGAAGATTTTTCTCAAATTATGGATACTTACAACATTTTTCATTTATAACTCTTTTATTTTTAATTTGATGAAGAAAAGTTATTCTTCATAAAATGCTCTTCATGTTCTAAGATTTATGATGCAACCATCATATATACAATTTTATTAATTTTATACGATGTAGATAAAAAATATTAATTTCGATCAAGTGTAAAGTACCTTTTTCTACGACCGTTTAATAACATGCTCATTACTCGCTATTTTTTCATAGATAATAGCACCCATTACTGTACCCGTGAGTAATAATTCATTACTCACGGGCTGAAGTTAGATTCAAGTGGCGCATGCCACTTTTAATATTAATCGTATATAAACTGCAAATAATATTACTTAAACTTGTTTATTTAATACAATAATTATTGTAATTTATATCAATAATTAACTTCGAAAAATTTTTAAAGGAATTTTAACTGTAACAATGTCAGTATATTTTTTACGTTTAGGTATATCTTGTTTACTAAAAATTTTGACGTTTATCATTTATTTTAGTGTCACTGACATTAGCGCATTTTGTTTATGTTAATTGGAATTTATAACTAATATTGTGTTTATTTTTCAAGTTATATTGTGTTAAATATGTTATAACATATTATGTATAGTTATATTATTATATTACATATAGTTAAATGTAGATACATATACATTAAATCTATATATATGAAATATAGTCCAAGTAATGAAGCTTAAAATAGGGCAAAACCTCACAATTTTTACAGAATGGATCGATTTGCTTGAAAAATTGAGAATAAGTAGTGGATAGTCCAAGGATCAAAATCTATATGATGCCGAAAGGCGCTTTTACCATGGGGGTGGTTGCCACCCCATCTCGTGGTGGAAATTTTTAATTGTATTTTGACCACAAAGGTTGGTAAAAACGTTCATTCTAATCAAAAAACGTTCTATACATTTTTTTGATAAAATTAATAGTTTTCGATTTATTCGCTATCGAAAGTGTTAGTTTTATATCGAAAAAATCAATGATTTTAATAAGTTTTCTGCTAATAACTCCAAAAGTTTTCGTTTTATCAAAACAACTTTACCAAACAAAAATGTACCTTTTGAAAAAATAAATAAAACCGTTTCTTTTAATTTGCTTTAAAACCAATAGTAGTTGAGCTATACATTATTATATGTTAGCTCTTCTTCGTCAAATGCTAAATACTGTAGTTTCAAAGTCAAAAGACGGGAAAACAATGCATTTTTTGAGGCTAACTTTTTTAAACTAATTTAAAGAATTTTAAAATATCTATCTCCAGAAATAAAAACAAAGTCTCTAGCTCAAAAATTAAGTGACGTATATTGAAAAGAATGTTGGTCTATATTTTTTTCAGTGAAAAAGTGATCGGAAGCAACCTCTTAATCACCACCCTAATTAAAATTAGTCATTGACCTTATTTGGTCTTCTTTATGTATGTATTATTAATAGGTTTTAGAAGTTTCACCGGCTTAAATTGATTAGTTTTTAAAAAAATGGAAGCGAATGACGAATTTTTGTAGTTTGTAAAAAAATTCCCTTTTCTTCAGAATAGAAAGAGTATCATTAGAGGTACGAAAAAATGTTTAAATTAAAAAATTGTAGCCTATTTAATTCCCAAGAGACAGGTTTGCAAAAATTTTTTCTACGGCAAAAACTGAGTGAGCTATTGACAATTAAATCTTGTAATAACATGCAAAACCACCTTTACCAACCCTTTCAAAGTCACCTATTTTTGTGACTGAGGATTTTAAAAAGACTTACTATTAAGAGGCTTACAGACCTTGTAAAAACCTACAAAATTGTTTTTTACCAAACTTTCTAAGATAAAAAATAAAAAAGTTACGGTTCAAAAATTAATATATTTTTTTGAAGATAAAAAGGAGAAATCCAATTGGAAGCATAATAATGTAAGTTAGAAGTGGTTTTAGTCATTGGCTTTATTCATTCTTCTTTATTTATGTATTATTAATAGATTTTAGAAGTTTGGCTGGCTTAGAATGATTAGTTTTTAAGAAACTGGAGTTAAAAGCGAATAACGAATTTTTGTAGTTTGGTAAAAATGCCGATTTCTTCAGAATAGAAAGATTAGCGTCAGAGATACGAAAAAATGTTTAAATATTAAATTGTAGGTTACCTATTTCTCAAGAACTTGGTTTAAAAAAAATTTCTACGGCAAAAATTGAGTGAACCGTAAATGAGTATATTATTGAAAAACATTGATTTTTTCGATATAAAACTAACACTTTCTATAGCGATTAAATCGAAAACTATTAATTTTATCAAAAAAATGTATAGAACATTCTTTGCTTAGAATGAATGTTTTTATCAACTGTTGCGGTCAAAATATAATAAAAAATTTCCACCCCCGAGATGGGGTGGTAACCACCCCCATAGTAAAATCGCCTTTCGGCATCATATAGATTTTAATCCTTGGACTATCCACTACTTATTCTCAAATTTTCAAGCAAATCGATCCATTCTGTAAAAATTGCGAGCTGAAAAGCTTCGGTTCCTGTACTAATACGTCCACCGACAACAGCCATTTCCTAGTTATTAGATTCACTGACAGTAGGTACAAATTTAAGCTTATAATTTTTCGGAAACGAATAGAACTTATATTGACTATTTCTAGTTGTATTTTTACAATAAATAAAAATTTGGTAATTCAGCCACGTACTAGGGGTAAATAGCATTTAGATATTTTTTAAATTATTATAATTTAAATCTCGAGTAGTTGATAATTAAATTTTTTACTAATTAAAATAAAAAGAAGGTCGTAGAAAAGGTATAGTATTCTACTTGCATGTAATGGCTATTAGTCACTTTGATGACTTACGACAAACTTCATCATAGTGAGTAATAGCCATCATTACATGCTCGTTGAATAATATACTATAATTATTGTATAAAATAAATATGATGTTCAAAAATACAATGTGAGTATATTTTGAAAGCAATAATTTATTAACAATTTTAAAAAGGTTTATACGAGTATACAGCCTCCCCTTTAATGGGAGTACCTAATGGTAAATGGACTGTTCCATTTGTTATGAAATGAAAATTGTTATTAATCGTTAAATGTTCATTGTTAGACCTACATTGTTTTCTGTTCACCAGTCTCTGATGATCTTCAATATTTTCGGCTAAGATGACAGTGACATCCGCATATATCTATTGTTATTAATGAGAACTCCGTTTACCATTTTTCCAGCTGTTTTGCCTTCAAGAGATTTTTTAGGAGCTCTTCCGAGTAGGCATTAAAAGGAACTGGCGACAATACGCATCCCTGTCTCACCCCACCTCTAATTTCAATTTCTTTTGAGAGCTCTTCGTTAACACCTACTTTTGCTCGCTGCTTATAGTATAAATTAGATATGATCCTGAGGTCATTGTAGTCTATCTTCTTTGATTTCATGGTCATGATCCTGAGGTCATTGTAGTCTATCTTCTTTGATTTCATGACATTCATTAATTGTTCATGTCATTTTTTAACGAAAACTTTATTATAGTCAATAAAACACACATATTATTAACCTTGATCGACTTCTAGGCACGTTTGTACTAGGATATTAAGTATGAAAAGAGCTTCACGCGTTCCTAGGCCTTTGCGAAATCCAAATTGCTTATCATTAATGTCTATATCCAGTTTATGATATATTCGTTTATGGATAGCATTCAGTAGCAACTTTAGTACATGGGACGTGGCAGTTAATGCTGCGGAAATTGGCGTATTCTCTTGCGTTTTTCTTTTTAGGGAGACAAAAAAAAGGATTGACCTTAACCGTTCTGTGCGTAATGCCCCAGAGCTAAAAATTTGGTTCAAGAGTATCACTAGAATTAGAACATCAACGTGCTGCTCATCTATAATATTTATTAATCACATGGGAAGCATGTAAGGTCCAGGGCTTTTCCCGTTCTTTATTGTTTTTAATGCGTGATCTATTTCTTCTCTTGTAATATCGGGATATATTTCTTCTGAAGTAAGTTCTATGTTTTCCATGTCTCCTCTTTCATCATCGAATAGTTCGTCTCTATGTATTCTGCCCAGTGTTGTACTTTCTCATCTGTCTGTGTTATTGTAATCCCGTGTCTATCCAGAAGTGCACCAGTGATATTTTGTTTTCTTAGTCCTGCCATTTCTTTGACTTTCTTGTGTAGATTAAATAGATCGTATCTTTTTTGAAGGCCCTCGATCTCTTTGCATTTCTCTTCAGTGTTTTTCTTTTGAATGTTTTATTATCCTTCTTATCTCGTGGTTAATCTCCCTGTGTTTATTGTTATCTTTGTTCTTATATTGTCTCCGTTGTTCCATCATATTGAGTATCTCGTCGTTCATGCATTCTTCTTTTATTTTTGCGGAAATCTTCAGTATTTTTTTGCTCGGTTCTAGTAACCAATGTTTTAATCAATCTCAGTGCTCGTCAATATCATTGGTGTCTATGTTTAGTTTGCTACAGTCCATATTATGTAGTTCGTGTTGGAGGTATTATTTTACGTTTTGTTTTTTAAGCTTGTGTCCATTGTAGGAATTATTTGATGTATTTTAATGTTTTTAAGTGTGAGTGTAATCCTAGTGTTTAATAATGTTCAATTAAACATGATACCGACAGTCGGTATTTTAACTAAATATAAACACATACTTCACATCATCTCCACTTAATATCATCACATCTCTCTTTTTTAAGACAGATATTCTTTCAAAGAAAGCATTACATTACACGTTGCAGGAGTACATTCCTGGGGTGTAAGCTTTCGAGAAGGGGGTGCCTACCCCGTGTGAGAAATAACCACTCGGAGCAGGTGTTTGTGGTCTCGCTCACAACATACATTGTCACCCTTATTTATGGTGTTTTTGCTTCTCGTTATGTCATGCTATGATGTGGAAGAAATATTATATGTTTGTTTAGGGGTACAATCATATACGACGATTTTTTCATAATTTATTTTAAGAAGATATGTATACGCTAGTCGCAAAAAGTATCGCATGAGTTTATTAAATCTAGAAATTTTGATTAGTATCTCCTAATTTTTTTGAAAATGCCATGGAATCAAACGTAGGAATATGTAATAATGGTTTATTTCAGCAAAATTAAAAATCAAAGACTAACAGGCCCAAAAAATGGAAATAGCCATGATTCAACAAAACTGAAACATAAAAATTTATGAAATAAGGAATTTTAAGGACAAATTGAACATTTTATTATCTTGTATTACCACCCCTGGCTATAATGACGTCTTTTATTCTCTGCGGAAGGCTCTTTATCATAGACCATATGTACACGAAATTCAAATTTTCCCATTTTTTCGTTAAGGCTTTTTCCAGTTCATCAAGGTTATCTGAAGCGACCATAAGAGCTCTTATGCGTCTTTCAAGGTAGTCCCAAATATGCTCAATTGGATTAAGGTCTGAGCTGACTGCTGCCAATCGAGAAATTGAATATCTTGAAGATATTGCTTTGGTATTCTAGAAAGGTGCGGTGGAGCGTTGACTCCAAGAATTCAAGAATGAAATTATCTCCAATAGTTATAACAAAATGCACGACACTTTTTTCAAGAACGTCTCTTATATATTCCGATCAACTGTCAGGGACCCCGTACGAAACACTATTAATTCTATGTGACCTGCAAATCAGATGCCTCACAAAATATCATAATCGAACCACCTCCAAAATTTCTGGCTGCTCTTGTTATACAACGGTTATACCTACTGAAATGAGCAAATTGCTCACCGGCGCGTCAGTAACCTGGAATACGTCTGTCGGATCCACAAATAGGGGAGTGCATATAGATTTTCACTTCGGAAAAAATCAAACAAGATAGAACTTTTTGTAATTTCATTAAGAAATGTTTAATAAACAATATATCAAAAAGTTCTACTCGAGAAGTGAATGCTTCATGTTTTATTAAACAAATGAACTGCGAAATTAGATGTCTTCTTAAATAACTCCGAAAATATAAATTTTCGAAAAAAAGTAACTACACTATTGAAAAATTTAGAAAATTTTACAAAAAAAAACCTTCTATAAAGATTTTTCTAAAGTTAAATCTGTAGCTTCTATAATTTTTTATTTATAACGCTAAAGTCATTCTTCTCACAAACATTGGCGCACTGTAAACTAGCGAACGGCGAAGTGCACGGTTGAGTTATTTTAATTCTTTGACTAATGGATCAAATGAAATTCTACAAATTGGATATGAAAGAAGAATAATTAAGCTATCTTGTGGTTATAATAAAAAGAAATACAATGTATGGGCATAAGTATCTACGGTGTGGGCTGAAAGTGAGACTTACATTAATTTTGTTTAAAAATGATTTAAAAATGTGTAACTAATACAATTTTTCTTATAAAACTCTAAATTTTGCACAACTTACCTTTCAAACATTTTACTCAACGATGTTTTATTCAAAAAAATCCCAAAAATTTAATTCAAATGATACGACGTCTGAAAAAATGTAATTTTTGAAAATTTTATAGTTTTACAGAATTAACACCATTTTAAGACGGTATTACTCAAGTTTGAACATATTTGTTACAGTGTTTTAGATGTTTTTTTTTTTAAGTTTAGGACGTAGTCTTTAAAATGCACTGAATTATTTTTCTTTAGAGACGAAACAAATTATTTATTTTTGAGAAAATTAAGAAAGATTACAAAAATGTAATACAAAAACCGAAAATTACCAGCTAAAAAATGTTTATACAAAGTGATCAAAACTTTTTTCTGTAAAACTTACTTAAAATACATTTAATAATAAGCTTTAACAATAATAAATGTTCAACAAAAAAAATTTTTTTAGCTTTTATACAGTATGTCTGCGTAACTTGGAACCTAGTAATAACTTTTTTATTATCAGTTTCACGAAAAAAAGTTATTCTTTATAAAATACTCTGCCTCGTATATAATCTAAGATCCAACCATCAAATATCAAATTTTATTATTTATACGAGGTATGTCAAAAAATATGAATTTCACTCTGGAGTAAAATACCTTTATATTTCACAACATCGAAAAGTGTTATCTAAAAAAGTTGTTTAGAATTAAAAAATATGTTTCCATGTTCAGTTACATCCTTCTAATTAAAATATTGTGAATAATAAAGACACTTAATTGTTAAGAAAAATTCATATTTTTTACATACCGCGTATAAAATTGAAAAAGCTTGATATCTGATAGTTGTATGTTAGATTTTAGACCAGGTAGAGCAAATAATGAAGAATAACTTTTTTTCGTAAAATTGATAATAAAAGAGTTATCATAGTTGTAATAAAATGATGATGGTATCCGTAATTTGAGAAAAAAATGGAAAAATTTTTTTTCGATTAGTATGATGTAATTGTATATTAAAACATAGTTTTTAATTTCAAACAACTTTTCATAATAGCTTTTTTTGATATTCTGGAATATAAAGGTATTTTACTTCTTAATGAAATTCATATTTTTGACATACCTCGTATAAAATTGATAAAATTTGATATCTGATGGTTGAGTTTTAGATTTTTGACTATCCAGAGCATTTTATGAAGAATAACTTTTTTTCGTAAAATTGTCAATAAAAAAAGTTTTCCATGTGGTTCCTAACTACGCAGACATACTGTATAAGAGCTTCTATATAAGAATTTTCAAATTGTAATGCCATATTTGGATTAAGCATAATCAAAAACAAAATAGAAACATATTTGATCAAAGTATTATGATGAATTCAACGATATTTTTAAAATTATTTATACAACAAAATTTTTATTGTTTAAACAATTAATAAACAATTAGCGGCCAAATCTGAGAGTAGAACTTTTTACTTTAACATGTATATAAACTAACAGAAAAAGTTTTAGAAAAATATAAGCTTGTTTGAATTTTTCCGAAACAATGCATGTTTTCGTTGTAATTACACTCCCCTAAAAGTGCAAATCTTGACTCATCAGTAAAAAGAATATTGGTCCAGTCGTTAATATCCCAATCGAAATGTTCTGCGAAACTTGAACGTGCCCTACGGTGTGCAGTCGTTCAATGGATCAGTAGCAGGCATTCTGTGTAAAGGTCATTTTGCAGTTGTCTAGCTGTAACATGACGTGTACGTAAAGTCTGCAGATATAAATAACGGTCATCTGCGAGGTTCGTGCACGTGGGACGTCCTGGGCAGTGGTGTAGCTAGCCCCACAGGGGCCCCATATCAAAGTTTGTCGCGGGGCCCTTTTTCACCACTGACATGGCGTAGTGCTAAGAAAATGTTCAACAAAAGAAGCAAAAACGCTTGTATAGAATAGAATAGAAATATGCTTTATTGTCACTATAAGTTTTACAATTTTATGGACAAAGCTTACAAAGATTATAAAAAAAAACAATTACAAATACAAAATATTTTAACTGTAGATTACTAGGCTCAAAATATTAAGCGTTAACCCAAATCACCTACTCCAAAAATGCTTTCTAAGGGAGCTTGAGTTCTTTGAAGATGGTGTCGTTTAATTAGTTTTTTTTAATACCTCTAGAACACTTCTATTTAGAAAAACCAAAACTGGTACATCTATTTATCTTCTGGTCTCTTAGTCCAGAGATAAATCGATTTCATAAATTGCGAATTTCTAGTCCCGATCATATTATGTAAGATGTGTAGGTGTAAGGATATAATATATATTTGGGTAAGGCAACGATTACTTTATTACATAACTTTTTTGTCTTTGATTTTAAGCATTTTTGACACTGGATTATTAAATCGTGAGGTGGTCTAGTGCTAAAAGTTACTCTTATTTTAAGTCGGTAAGATACACCGATTTCTAGAAAAATCGATTTAAAAATGTTTCGTTTTTGAATTTGAACAAAATTTGAAAAATTTTCAAAAAAAAAATAATGGTGTATTTTACAGACCTTAAGCAAGAGTAACATTTAGTACTATAATACCTCATAATAATCTAGTGTCAAAAATGCTTCAATATTAAAGACACAAAAAATAATGCGATAAAGTATCCGTTGACTTACCCAAAATGGACGCATATGACCGGTACTAGAAATTTGCAATTGATGAAATCGATTCATCCCTGGAATAAACGTACCAGTTTTCGTTTTTTGTTTTCATAGTTTTTTTTTGAAAATTTTTCTTAAATTAAAAAAACACAAAATTTTCTAATCTACATTTCTAGAAAACGGTGTATTCTACGGACTTAAATCAAGAGTACCTTGTATTACTAGCATATCTCACAATTTAATAATCCAATGTCAAAAAGGCTTAAAAGCTAAAGACAAAAAATTATCCTATAAAATAAATGTTGCCCTACCCAAAACGGACGCCTTTGACCGGTACTAAAAATTCGCAATATATGGAGTCGATTTAGCTCTGGAACATAAATAAGAGTACCAGTTTTCATTTCTCTAAATAGAAGCGTTCTGGAGGTATTTAAAAAAACTAATTACAAACAAGACGCCTTCTTAAAAGAGCTCTAGCTCCTTTAGGAAGCATTTTCGGACTGGGTGATTTGGGTTAAATCTTAATATTTTGAGCCCATGAAATACCCTGTAAATTGCAAAATTTAAATAAATTGCGTGTGTGTGTTTTATTGGCACTGGTTTTCGCAACCAACCGGCCAATCAATTTCATAATAATTTTTTAGACTATACCTTATCACTAACTCAGGGAATAATGTGTGTGTTGAGTAAGTGTTTTGTTACTTTGCAAAGTCGACGTCATTGTCTTTGCAAAGAGACGCTAATTGTATCCGAACGTCTGCGGTCCCTTCGCAAATTGCATAATACAAGCTTGGGAACTAATAAGTTCTGCGTATAACACCCAAATATAGATAATAATAACAAACCTAATAAACTCTAATAAACCAAAGTCTAAAAATAGATAGATAGATAAAGAATCCATTTCACGAAAATGTCAGTATCGAAACAATATATATACTGTTCAAAAAGTTTTAATAGTGAAATAATTGTAGAATATTTTGTTAAATTTTTTGAATGGAACTTTGTTTCGACATGCCGCGCTGGGGCCCCTGAATGTCGGGGGCCCCGTATAATTGATACGGCTGATACGGCGGTAGCTACGCCTCTGGTCCTGGGATTGGTCTTCTTGTGTATCCTCTAATTTATTACTCTATGCCTTCTTAGAGCTCTTAAAACGCTGAATTGGTGGATTCCCATAACATTATTTACATATATATACCCTATTCCACGAACATACGCCTGTTTTGGATTACTTCGACAACGAATATTTTACTGTGCAAAATAAGAAGAACGAAAGTAAATTGCAAATTACATTGTTGTTTATTGGAATAATTATTAGCGCCATTTACTTTCGTACTTCTTATGTTGTACAGTAAAATATTGTCGAAGTAATCCAAAACAGGCGTATGTTCGTGGAATGGCCCATAGCTGTCATCGTCCACGTCCAATTAAAGCTTCAACTTGGGTTGCCTGTTCTGACGTTAAATTGCTCATTTTTTGTAAGAACGCACTTACTGATTGAAAAATCAATCAAGATCAAATTCTCGAACACAAATGTCCAAAATGAATATTCTCCTTTAACAACGTTTTGTTTACTGTTTGTTTTTTCGGGAAAATCAGGCTTCAACTTGATATATTAAAGGTTTGTAGACACCTAAAGGAGACTATAGACGTATGTTATAACATTCTGATAAAAATTCAAAATTATTTTTAAACTTTTCTGTTACAAATTTATGCGATACTTGTTGTGATTAGTTTATTATAAAATTTTAAGAAATGTTAAAAATATTCCCAGATTAACTACCGGCATCACATGGCATCAACCATACTGATTGTAATATTTAAAGGTCCTCACATGGCAAAGCTTGAGTTGTCATCTAAACTCTAAAATATGGTTGATTTCATGTGATGCCAGCTGGGAATATTTTAAACATCCCTTAAAATCCCATAATATAATGTAAACCTAACAATTTTAAAACAGTTTAAGGGTTTTTACCCGTATATCTTGGTAGCTTAAAACATGAAATGTGACCTGTGATATCACTGATCATGAAATATTGATTCCGAAAACGTTGTGTTGTGATATAACCCTTTTAGGGATTTTAAATACACCTTTTACAAGATAAGGTTTATATTTTTTTCGGGAATTTTTTATACACCTTTTACAAGATAAGGTTTATATTTTTTTCGGGAATTTTTTATTTTTTTTATATTTTTTCTTAATATATTGTCCTGAGAAAATTGAATTATTTAAGGCATTTAATTTTTACACTGTACTTTTTCTAGATTTTTGTCGAAGACTTTACACTAATTACCCCCCATTCTCTTATTTTTCCAAAAGAATTCAATCTTCCAATTATCCCATCGTTAGTGCAGCATCCCTCCCGGATACGGAACATAAGCAAAACATTTTAATTGGCGACACAAGTAAAATAAACGAAAAAATAACGAGCGGGAACCGATGAATTGAACGGGTCAAAAATTGAAGGGAACAAATTGGATTCACGGTTCGTTACAGTGAGGAAATAGCCGCCTTGGAGCCCCTTGTCGAACACCTTGACTTTGGTGAAGGGGCGATAAAATCGATTTTCGTTGGATTAATTCTTTTGTGACTAAAGTAATACTCGAAGTGGAATTGGATTTGCCTGAGGGGTGCTTATTGTTGGCATAAAAAAACATACCTAACACATAAATGAATAGGCATTATCGATATATGTAACAAACATTTAAATACAACGGTAAATTAAATACTCCTAAAAGGTACGGCCACATTCCAAAATTAGACATTATTAGTTTAATTGGTAAAGTTTGCCAGTTCTATCTTCTGATGAAATTGAAATATGTTGGCAAAAGGTATGCAAAATACTGAAACGGATACAAAATGGTTATTAATAAAGACAGAAATGAAGACAAAAAAAGTAAAAAAGACATTAGTCAAAAGACGAAACAATGTAACGATAAAAGGAACAACGGATGCGGCGAAAATTTGAGATTTTATGCAAGAAAGAAGTCAACATAAAAGCAAAGATAATCAGATGTACAAAAAAGGTGATAAATAAATAAAATACAACATTAAGCAAGCAAAAAAGAATGGTTAAAAAAACAATGCGGAGAAATAAAAGACTGGTAGAAAATACATGATAGTTTTAATACACACAAAAAATTAAAGAACTAATTCACAACAATAGAAAAAACTGGGAATACTGAAAAATACAAATAAGAAACTAATGTTAAATACTAACGAAACATTAAAGAGATAGACAGAATACATCAATGGGTTGTTCAAAGACAATAGAATAGAACAGATGCAAGTAGAAGTAGGACATGGTGTGGTTTAAAAGATATTGAAAAAGGAAAAATGGATTAAAAAACAGCAAAAATGGCAAAGCAGTTTTTACAGAACAAATCCCAGCAGAATTCTTAAAAGGCATAAATAATGAAACCTTCGAAATTTAAGTAGACTTGTTTAACACAATATACAAAACAAGATATACATATACCGAAAAAAAAATTACCATTCACCTCTTGAACTATCCCTAAATATACAATATAGAATTGCAGTGGATAGAGAACAATATCAATAATAAGCTATGTGATAAAAAACTGGAAGAAGGAATAGCTGATAGTCAATTTGGATTCAGAAACAGTCATAGCTGAAAGATGCATGAATATGAATGTGGATATGCCTGTTTTTTACCTTAATTTTTAAAAAGCAAACATTTATTGTTTGGAACAGCTATATCCAAAAACTAGATGACAAAATTGATAGCACGCAGAATCATGTTACCTTTATTAGTTGGTCTGGATCACGCGTACCAAAAAAAAATTTTTTTTTTTTATATTTGATAATAGCTTAACGGTGTCTAATCAGACAAACTTTGATGTACGGGAACACTGGAACAAGGGAAGTTTTAATTATGGAACAGGTTTAGAATATCAGACTATGAAAACGTCCCATGTATTTTGTCGGACAGAACTTTTCCAATTTATTTTTTACCCTTTCAATAAACTCTCATGCAAAAATCAGACCGCTATTGACCACATAATTCTTGTTATTTGACATGTTCTACGTGTCGGACTTATTAAAATGCCCAACATATTTGTCGGACAAACATTTTTACATATAAAGTTTGCTATATTTAAAAACAACTTGCTAGCTTTTCACAATCATTAACTTAGCAGGATGATACGTTCCACAATTAAAATCACGTTCCACAATTAAAGCTTCCCCTGTTTCAGTGTTCTCATACGTCATACGTCAAAGTTTGTCCGACTAGACACCTTTAAGCTATTAAATTTTCAGCTTGCTATTAATCAACTTTTTTTGTTACGCGGGATCCAGGCCTATAAGTGTATCAACTTGCTTCTGACCAGATTTTTCTTGTATCGGTTAAGTAAACTTATCGGGGGCCTGACGATGAGCAAAAAATTTTATTGCTTTCAAATCGGTTTTCTAAGGTACTATTAAACATTCATAAAACACATTGAATCAGTACTCCCTCATTAAATTTTTTTTATTAATTTATTGTAACCACTTATTTCTTTGCCACTCTGTACATTCACGCCTACATACCGATGTTTATCTGTGTGCCCGAGGTTTGTTCTATCATTATCTCAACAACAAACTTGCAAGACTTAGGGCTACAGCGACCCCATTGTTCGGGTGTATTAGGCCACCAGCGAGTTCACAGAGGGTAGATCTCCCCTCGTGCGCCCTCTGGTGTAGCATTATAATAGCATTCGGCAGAATTTGCATTCTGGATTAATTAATATACGCGCAAAGGTTGATTGCCGCTTTCATATTTTATGAACACGTAGGTTTTTCAAAGGATCTGAAGCTTTTTATACGCTTGTTTGCATCGCGTGTAACGATTATTATTCTGAATTTTTGAAAACTACAGGTAGAATAATATTTTTTTTTATTGGTATTAATTCTTCAACTTCCCAAAAAAGCCAACGTTAGTAAATGTGAAGAACATAGATTAATTAATTTGGTGAGCCATGTACTACTTAAAGTACTCCTTACTATCATTCATTCGCGCATATACACCAAATTAGAAGAACAGTTGAGTGAAGTTCAATTTGGATTCAGAGCAGTAATCGGAACGAGGGAAGCACTTTTCAGCTTGCAAGTTCTAATACAGAGAGTCTGGAATGTCAACTGCTCTGAGTATACATGTTCCATAGATTTTTAAAAGGCATTTGATAAAGTCCCACATCGTAAACTAATCGATATCCTAAAAATATCAGGACTCGATGGTAAGGATGTAAGACTGGTCTCAAACTTCTGTCTACAACAAAAAGCAACAATTCGATTCGAAAATGTCCGAAATCTTCACAGTTGGAAAAGGAGTTAGATAGGGTTACATACTGTCATCAGTATTATTTAACATATACTCTGAAAACATCTTTAGAGAGGCCTTGGACGAATCAGAAGATGGTATTACAGTAAACGGACAACTTATAAACAATATTAGATATGCAGATGATCCAGTATTGCTGGCAGATAGTACGCAGGAGCTCCAAAGGATGATGGATAATGGTGTAGAATAAGGTAAGAGATACGACCTAAAACTAAATTACAAGAAGACAAAAATAATGATCGTTAGTAAGAACACCAATATAAACGCCCAAATTACAGTAAACAATACACTCCTAGAAATAGTACAGAAAAAAATATGCTATCTGGGCCGCAACATTAAGAATACTTGGGATCATAGTTTCGAAATAAAAACTCGTATCGAAAAAGCCAGAGGCTCTTTTAACAGTCTTAGAAAGATTATCTGCAACTTATCTTTAAGTAGTATCAATATACACATAAAAAAGAATGTGTGTGTACTTTGTACGCACGTAAGAAGTTATACTTCTATTATATGATTTAAACGAAATTAATATACTTTTTATTTATATTTTGTTTAAATATTAAACTAATTTATACTTACTACTTCTCAAACATTTTTATTAGAACAGTGCCAAAAATTAAAATAATAAAAGAATAAAACACACACAAACACATTAAATAAGCCACAAATGATGTCTGAACATTAATTGTCGAAAATTTTCTAAAGACGTATTTTCTGAAAATACAATTATATAATAAATATACTTACAATCATAAAATGTATTAAAAAAAAACGAAAAAGAAAGTTTCTATTGGGACTCGAACCAGCGCTGATAAGAGCGGTTGGTATTGGAATTCATTCGCCTTCTCCGCTTAGCCACGGACACTATGTGTCATTATTTACGAAGATCGACTAACTAAACGGATTAAACTTGTGATATTTTGATATTTTGAAAATTGATCAAATTATTTTAATTTTGAATTGAAATGATTTAGAATTGAAAAAATACAACAAAACATAGAGTAAAAAGACAATATATTAAGTGAATATTGATAGAAATTTTGATGGTAATCAAATTATATAAATAAAAGTATTACATACTATGTATTTTGGCAGATCAAATAGGTAGGTTTATACTCATGATACATTAACAATTATTACGTACCTGTTGCTTTTAAAAACTATTTAAAAGTCACTACAATATTATAAACTTTTTTGTTTCTGTCCTCACGACAATAAAACTAATATATTATACATTTGTTTACCTTTACCTTTACCTCCAAACCACAGCTGCCATATCGGATAATTTTTGACATGTCATTTGAACATTCAATCAGAACAAAGTTATAATGCGCATGCGCCGGGCTGATAGGTTTTAACATATAAAAAAATCACCCTCTATCGCCGGTAAAGAAGTATAACTTCAAAAAAAAGAATGTGTGTACTTTGTACGCACGTAAGAAGTTATACTTCTAGTATATGATTTCAACGAAATCAATATACTTTAAACAGTTTCTCTACTACTTTCCAAAAATTTTTACTAAAACAATACCAAAAATTACAAAAATAAAAGAATAAAACACACACAAATACATTGAAAAATGCCACAAATGATTTCTGAACAATAATTGTTGCCAAAAATTTTAATTAAATACGTATTTTCTGAAAAAAATTATATAATATTATACTTACAATCATAAAATCTATAAAAAAAATTAAAAAATAACAACTTGCTTGGGGCTTGAACCCACTTCACGTCTATCGCGCCGCACGAATGTCGTAGCGATTTTCAACTGGACCACCTTCGCGTATACGTCATGTGGGAATATACACAAACTAAACGTTTACTAATAGGAAACTACATTATTTTTTTACATTTTCCAAATAGATAGGTATGATTTTTTTATTGGAATACAACTAAAACATTTAGAATTACGTACGTACCTGTGGCTTTTCAAAACTATTTAAAAAATCACTATAATTATAAATTTGATTTTATTTCTGTCCTCACAACAGTAAAAACTAATACCTATATACAATATTTTTGTTTACCGATAACCTCCATATTGAACAATTATTGACAGATCATTTCAACACCCAATCAGAGCCCGTATAAAGACTAATACCAAACTGTCGGTGTGCGACTGCGCGCAGATCAATATAAATTCACCCTCAATCTCAATCGCGCCTAAAGAAGTATAACTTCAAAAATCTTAGATGTTACGTCTTTAGTGTCCTCCTCTACAGAGTAGCAAGCTGGAGTCTTACAAAAGATGCCATAAAACGGTTAGAGGTGATTGAAATGTGGTACTACCGACGTATGTTGAGGGTCTCATAATATATACAGTAGGAAAAATGAAAGAATACCCATGAATGAACATATAAAACACGCTGTATTTTCCTGTCACCGTATCACACAAAAAATTGACCAGCGCAAGTACATGTAATAATTATTGTTACATGTACTTGCACTGGACAATTTTCTATGTGACACGGTTACAGGAAAATACAGCGTGTTTTATATGTACGTTCATGGGTATTCTTTCATTTTTCCGACTGTACACCACACAACTAACATCACTATTCTCCAGAGGCTAAGAAAGGACAAAGAAATAATTAACACCGTTAAGAACAGAAAATTAGCTTACTTCGGCCACATTATGTGTAATGATAAGTACCGACCACTACAGTAGTTGATTCTACAAGGCAAGATTGAGGGCAAAAGAGGCCCTGGACGTAGACGTATATCCTGGCTGGCCAATCTTAAGAAGTGGACTGGTCTAACGTCAACTGATCTTTTTTGAGCTGCTGTGTATAGAATAAGATGGGTCAATGTGGTCGCCAACATCTCCAGAAGATAGGTACCGTTAGAAGAAGATTAATTCTTCTTCTTGTAGTGCCTATCTGTTTCGAATGTTGGCGACCATCATGGCAAAATGTGCTTTGAACACTGCTACTCTGAAAGGATTTGTGATTGTGAAATCCTTCGCCTTCCTGGTCCACGTTTTCCATTCTACTTGTCCCTTTAAAATTAGTTGCAGCAATCCATATCTTTCGTAGTGCTTGATGATGTGACCAAGATATTCGATTTTTGCAGTTCTCGAAGCCTCTAAACCATTTTTCAATTTTTTTTATGTTTTAAAAGATTTGTTATTTTACCTCGCATACTGGTAAGCAAAAAATCGAAAAAATGACAATATGTATTAATTACCATACCATACAAGTGAGAAGAATATGATAAGTAAAAATATTGAAAAAGAAAAAGAGGAAGACCGAGGCTTCATAAGATGAAGTAATCGGAAATATATTGGAGAGAAGAGGAGTGACATGCACACTCGCAAAGATGTTGATATGAAACCGCAAAAAATACATTCATATTTAGCGAGGTTTTTGAAGATCCCGTACAGGAAGGATACTTGACATGTTGCTTCTCTTTTTTTATAAAAAACGCTTATTGCCCTCTCGTCAGATTGCAAAATCTATTAGGTACAGAGTACTGGATCCGAATCTTCTTTTCTCGTCCGTTCATTTGAAGAAGAAATACCCAATATACTTCCCCCTTGGAATTAAAAAATTAGCTTAACAATTTTAATATAAAACTAGAAAATCTACGGTTTTGTTTTGATTTAAATCTGTCTCCTGCCATCCCCCGATAGTACTATTTCTAGGTCTACCCGTTGTCAAAGAGGCTCTGCAGAAGAAAAATTTACACCAAAACGTTCGCAGTTCTCGGTATAAAAATAAAACTATTTATATCGCAGTATGGTTAGAACGCCCTCTAACGGGGAATAAGTGAAATGAATTTCGACTTAATTCAAGTTCTCTGTTTAACACAGATATGACAATATCAAAAGGCACCGCTAGGAAAACATTATTCCAATATGCGGTTCAGAGAACCTGTATGAAACGAGTCTTTGTACTCCAATACAGAGTATGGCATTAGTTAAATTAGAAAATCTACGGTTTCGTTTTGATTTAAATCTGTCTCCTGCCATCCCCCGATAGTACTATTTCTAGGTCTACCCGTTGTCAAGGAGGCTCTGCAGAAGAAAAATTTACACCAAAACGTCCGTAGTTCTCGGTACAAAAATAAAACTATTTATACCATAGTATGGTTAGAACACCCTCTATATTTTAATATAACTTAGGTCAGATTTTTCATTTTTCATGTTAAAGTACTAGTTTTCATGCACAGATACACTGTATTTTTATATGTTGGTACTTACTTCATTGTCAGCTGCTCCTTGGTTTGTGTGCACCCGGGTGGTACTCGCAAGAAACTTTTTGGGAAGAGCAAGAATGGATTCTCGCCATCCTGAAAGAGAGAAAAAGTAAATCAAAGGATAGTAAATATGAATATTTGCAATTATAGAGTCCAATATGTAACGCAGAGTGAAAGAATACACTATTACCGAGGTTCGAAAGTCCCTTAGAATAAACAAAAAGTTTCTTTTGAATAAGATATTTGAAATTAAAAATCGCACTAAATTTTCTCTTTTTTTTCACCCCTGTAACTTATTAAAATAAACATTATAGAGGTTTTCAGGGACTTTCGGCCCTCGGTAATAACGTAATCTTTCATTCTGCGTTTAAATTTTTCAAAAATACTTATTAGTTTTGTCAGGATTCTAAAAAAATGAATGCATTAAAAAGCATTGGAGCCGAAATTTTGCACCTACCCCCATTATTATAAAAAAAACATTTTCAATAAAAAATACCATACACAATTGACAGACATACATTTAAAAAAGATTAAAAATTAATGAAAAATAATGAAAATATTTTTGCTACCGTTTTTGTTTAATATTCTTACTAGATATTAAATATTTTTATATAATGTCATTGTCTGCAAAATCTATTTCTCTTTCGATTCCTTTTCGTTTCCACGATTTTAAAGCTCCCTTGAAATGATTATATTCATTATGACAAGCTGAAAATTACGTTTTTCCTAATCTACATTGAAAAAGGGCTTGTAAAAAGACCTAAAGAATTTCTGAGTAAATTCGAGGAACTGTTTTTCTTTTGAAATCGAATTAAGGACAAAAAGAGTAGGTATAGAAAATCGGCGTACAGTGGAAATGAAGTCATGAACTCTAGTCGATTGCTGCCAGTGGCGGAGTACTCGAAAAAATATTTATAAACGTGTCACTAGGTCTTTTTTTAGTCCTCAGTTTTACCCTTTTCAAGGGTCGCTGTCAAGGGACTTACTCCTCTTCGCCACTCATTTCTGTCAATCCTAACTCGCCTTCCATAATCTTATAACACCTCAATACTTTGTCCTACATAATATTCATTTCTATGTCTAACATGACCAAACCATTGCAGTCTTTGTTCCTAAATCTTTCTGAGACTTTAATCACTCTGGTTCTTTCCACAGTACCTTCTAGTCTTACCCAGCATCCACTGTAACATTTTAATTTTAGTTACCTTCATCTTCTTTTCCTGAATCTTCTGTACAGGCCACACTGCACTGCTGTACACCAACGCAGGATTGCATAGAGTATCCAGCTTATTCGGTACCAATTAATCCATCCAGTCTGTATCCTGTTGGCAATTTCTCGGTCTTCTTCTTCTTTTAACATCATAACCCTGCGTAGGTCTTTGCTCGTCTGGCTATGTTCTTCCATTCAGACATCTCTTATGCCCTTCTCCTCCATTGTATTATGTTCATGGTTTTCAGGTTGTCTTCCACATCATTCAACCATCCCATTCTGAGCCTTCATTCTTTTCGCCTTCCTATCGTCTTCGATACAGGTGAATATTTCTTTGGCAACAACCGCGTTTTTGCAATTGAAAATAGAGTAACATTGAATAAACAAATTCAATATCTCAAAAAATATTAAATATTTTTGGACCAATTGTTTTTTGATTAATACTGATAACATATCGCAACTTCTCCTGTAAAATAAGATATTTTATAGTGCTTATTTAAAACGCTAAAAATAATTTTTTGCAAATTTGTTTTTAAAGTTTAATGTATAATTATTTAAATAAATAGGGGATCAAATTATTTAATTTAGTAAGTCTTATGTGAAAGATTTACCCTTAAACTTTGCAGAAAACAATCTTATTAGTCTAAGAGCTAGAGCCGAAAAATCGTCGTCATAAGTAATATGGAGTTTGGCATGTGAAATGTGTCTATTGTATATTCATAATTATGACCCCTTTCAGGCTGACACCTCAGTGGATACAGGAAGTAGCAATAAGGGATGAAAGGTTTTCACCTCCTATTTTGTTAAACCTTCTTCGATTTGCATAGAAATTGGTGACTAGTTAGAGCATACCCCAAGAAATAAAAATGATTTGGTGGCAACTTGCACTTTTATCCTGGGGGTGGACACCAACCCTTCTAGGAGGTGAAAACTATTTTATTAAAAATAACCCCACAAATCGATAGAGGGACAAATTTAAAGTAAAATTTCTTATATCATGTTATTAAAATAAATCAATACTTTTTGAGTTATTAAAGATCAAAGATTTGTCTATTTAAGAGCACATGCGTGAAGTTACGGATGATAAAAACAACATATTAATTAATTGTAGGTTACTAAAATGTTATTTTTATATTATTTCGATATGATAAATTTAGCAAAAGTGTATTCGAATATGTCAAATGTACCCATTATTGGACACCCCCCAGTTTCTGGACATATTCAGTTTATATTGATAGAAAATATTCAACTAAATATCGAAATAATATAAAAATAATATTTTACTAACATACAATTAATCAATATGTTCTTTTTATCATCCGTAACTTCACGCATATTATGCTCTTAAATAGACAAATCTTTGATCTTTAATAACTCAAAAAGTATTGATTTATTTTAATAACATGATATAACAAATTTTACTTAAAATTTGTCGCTCTATCGATTTGTTTATTTTTAATAAAATTGTTTTCACCCTCGGGAAGGGGTGATATTCACCACCAGGGTAAAAGTGCAAGTTGGCAGCAAATCAGTTTTATTTTTTGAGGTAGGTATGCTCTAACTAGTCACCAATTTTCATGCAAATCGATGGAGGTTTAACAAAATAGGAGGTGAAAACCTTTAATGACTGCACTAACTTTCCCCTTTCATCCCTTATTGCTACTTCCTGTATCCACTGAGGTGTCAGCCTGAAAGTGGTCATAATTGTCAATATACAATGGACACATTTCACGTGCCAAACTCCATATTATTACTTATGACGATGATTTTTCGGCTCTAGCTCTCCGTCTATATAGTCCTTCATTAGTAATTGAATGACCTCAGCAGTTAAAAAAGTATTTTTTTTGCAAAAATGACCCCTTTTTAATTAATTAAACAATGATCCCCTTGTATGATTTGGATACTTTCTTGAAAATATCTTTTGTACTCACCTAAACTTTGATATAAAATTTTTTTCAACCTGTACGAATTTACATTTTGACTTTTTTTTTTATTTTATTAGGCTATTTATCTTCAAGCCACATGTTTTCCTCGGTATTTAATTTATTTAGCATCAACTGCATATCATGTTCGTTATCTGTGATTATCGCGGTGTCGTCGGCGTCGGCGTAACGAATGTTATTTATTGGGTATCCGGTGACCTTTGTAGATACCACAGTCAGTGCCTCTCTGCCACTTCAAAAACATTGTCCACATAGAGGTTGAACAGGGCATGAGGCAAAATACACCCCTGTCGCACCCCTCCTAAAATTTTAAACTCCTCTGTGTTCGTTGATTTGTTCAGCCTCACTCGTGCTTTTTGATTCCAATAGAGGTTCTGGTTAAGTTTTATATCTTTCTCATCAATATATTTTTTCATCAGTATATTTTCTTCTTCTTCTTCTTCATGTGCATTGTCCGTTGCGGACTGCGGACGTTGGCTATCATCATAGGAAAAAATCATGAATAACTCGATCGATGTTAGTCCAAACCATTGACGTAAGTTTTGAAGCCATTGGTGTCTTCTTCCCCGTTTGTATGTGATATTTATCATGTCTCATAATATGACCGAGGTGTTCAAGTTTCCGTTTCTTAATATTGTGAAAGAGATTTTTTTGTTGTCCCATATATTTTCCGGATATTTTCTTTCTAGTCTTCGAAATTTCCTTAAATACACACGCATCGTCAAGCCACTGTCGGCAAGTTCCAGAACGGTTTTCTTTTATTTGCCTTCGTCTCACGTAGGCCAACAGC
This sequence comes from Diabrotica virgifera virgifera, assembly GCF_917563875.1. Lineage (NCBI taxonomy): Eukaryota > Metazoa > Arthropoda > Insecta > Coleoptera > Chrysomelidae > Diabrotica > Diabrotica virgifera. The sequence goes on from NC_065443.1 coordinate 1,375,529, forward strand.
GGTAAATCCCTGGGGATTCCCGCCGGCTAAAAAGTTCCAGAAGCGAGCCGTTAGCATTGCCAACATAACACACACAAAAGGAAACAGAACGGCTTCGGAGAAAGAAGGGAAATTCCTGTGACAGGGAAAGTCACGCCGAGATTATCAGCCGAGATAAAATGGATAGAGGAAAGTTGAGTTTTTTTAAATGTTTTGTTAGAAGTTGCCAAACGATAGTAAGGGTGTTTTCTTTGGTGTACGTTGTAGAAAATGTAATAGTAAGTTGTTGATAGCTTAAATCCAGTAATCAGTGCTTACAACATATAATATCTTCTTCTTGACTTTCTTATTGTGCTGGTTTTTGTAAAGGGTGATTGGTTTAGAGCTACTTTTTTCAAATAGAAAAAACAATGAAAAAAATGAATTTTATTCCTCAATGGCTCAATCTTGGCCAATTTATTCATGTAGATTCTCGACTTGAGGTAGCCCCAAAGGAAAAAGTCTAGAGGTGTGATGTCACCGAATGGTCCTCGCAGTAAAGCCTTGCTTTCACGGGCTGTATGACAAGAGGCACTATCTTGTTTGAACTAGATGTCGTCGAGACCACGAGCTTTAATTTCAGGCACAAAATAGTCCGTTATCATGGCACGATAACAGTCTCCATTCACAGTAACATTCTGGCCGGCCTCTGTTTTAAAGACATATGGACCGACGAATTCACCGGCCCATAGACCACACCAACCAGTTGTTTTTTCTGGATGTAATGCCAACTCTTGAACCTCTTCGGGTTGCTCATCACCCCAAATATGGACATTTTGTTTATTTATCCATTAAGCCAAATGTGGGCCTCATTGAAAAACGTTTTTGAAGTTATACTTCTTTAGGCGCGATAGGGAGTGAATTTTTATTATTCTGCGCGCATGCGCACAAAGACAGTATGTTGTTCATTGCTCAATCTTTTAAGTTATACGTATCAGTCCAAAAAAGGTGTGAAAAAAATATATTAGTGTTTTTAGTAAATATATTTATTATAATTTTTGTGTCTTTGGATGTGTCTTCCTCGGATGTAAGGTAATACGTAATACGTTAAAACATTTTTATTTAACACTTCACTTCTTCTATTTGTTATCGTGGTTTGCCATAATGTCCGAGAAACCGTCAAAACAATGGCTTCGTAGCCTCATTGGTACCGCATTCGACTACGGATCGAGAGGTCCCGGGTTCAAATGCGGACAATTGCTGTCTTTTTTTTAATTTTTGGATTTATAGAAAGTGGTAAGTAACTATTAAGATCAGTTTAATATTTAATAAAATAAAAATAAACTGTTAAAAGTATTTTATTTCGCTAAAATCATATAATAGTAGTATAACTTCTTACGTGCGTACAAAGTACACACACATTTTTTTTTCGAAAACATCTGCAAGATAATCAAGAGCACATTGAAGAACTCTTTACTATTAAGGGTTGTTTAATCATGCTTCTTGCCTATTTAAAATTTCCTAATTAAAGGTTACATTACATCACAGATCGTTTTCGGATTAAAAACCCCTTTAAATGTTGAAAATTGTTATGAAATATGTACTACATATTATGTTTAATAATATTTAGGCATATTGCAAATATTTCTGGATATTACCCAGGGCAACACAGGACTCACAGAAACCTTAAATATTGGAGTTGAATGGCCAACTGCCATGCACACATGGCATGCACATTATTGACTTTTAGTAACACTGATGATGGATTTTTTAATCCAAAAACGTTTTGTGATGTAATGTAATACTTACTTAGGGAAATTTAAATATACTTTTTACAAAGTATCTCGTATTTTTGTGATTTATGGTGTACAGCCAGCTACAGGAGTTTTGTTTCTCTACTGGATTTTTTTATTAAAAAGAATAGTCATAGTCATAGTCATAATAAGTAGTAAAAATATAAAGTTTGTGAAATCTTCTAGCTTTTTAATTCTTCATTTATTGATCATATTTTAACTGTCATATTCACTAAATTTTTATATTGCCTATAGTGGACTGATCTTGGAAATATTTTGACATAGTCTATATAATCGAATATAAAATGTCAAAAACAAACATTAAATGGATGCACTTTATTTTCTCCGCTATTTCCCTACATTCATACCTACATACTTACGTGTTGTCCTGAATTCTGCACAAGGCCCCAAATTTTGCAACTTTCAGGAAACAAGTAAGTACGTCCTTATGTGTTTTAATTACTGTCCCATTCCAGCAAAAATGGCCTTTATAACCCCCTGTATACTCCCTTTATACGAGTATGACCTGCAGTTCGGCTCGCTTTGCCATTTCGCACAAAGGTCAAGCTATTTGTATGAAATATGAGAGCCCTTTGATGTTAAAACAACGCCGAAACTCGTGTGTCGCGAAAAATGGGGCTGATAATTGATATTTTGTTGGAAATCGATGTGATGGTGTTGAAAATGAATGTAGGTGGGTTTATTTCTGAATGGTATGGGTATTTTCTGATCTGATTTTATTTACGTAATATTAATAGAAAAAAAGTTTTCCGCCTAAAAAAATCTCCAAAAATTAAGATAAAAATATCATCCCTAAATAATTTTATTCCAGGGAGAATCAATGTCATAACTCATATAAATAGTAATTTTTATTAATATGTGGTATAACACAATAACGTTAATAGTATGATAGAATTGATCCAAAAGATGGCATAACCCAGACATCCAAAGTGAAAGTTATCCTCCAACACCAAATTGTTCTATATGGTCCACATAATTTTCAGAAAAAAGTCACACCATTTTGGTCACACCATTTTGAGCGTCGGGTTTGGGGGGGGGGGGGGGTGAGAAATCGGTAAATTCGTAGTTTTTTACGTTTTTCGTCAATATTTCTAAAACTGTCCGGTTTAGCATGAACAACCTTCTATACAAAAATGTTCTGCATTAAATTTGAAATAAAAAAGGTCCTATGCATAATCCTTCTAAAATGAACGGTTCCAAAGTTACGGAGGTAGTATAGTATAATTAGTATACGTTTAGTACTCAGGAAGTAACGTTTATTCCAAATTCACTTGATAAAGCTTATAATTTTAGGAATGCAGATTTTGTTAACTTATATTCAAGTATCCTACAGAGTGATTGGAGTTTTATCGAATGCTGCGACGAAGTAGATATTGCTGTACAAACTTTTTATAATAAAATTTATGAAGTTTTTGATAAGCATATTCCGGTTTACAAAAATCATGCTCATAAATATCCACCTTGGTTTGATTCCGCGATTATAAAAAACATAAAACTAAAAGCTAAATTCCGACGCAAATATAAAAAATCTAAGATTCATTCCGATTTTATTGAGTTTAAAAGATTACGACGACTAATAAAATATCAGGTCAAGGTGGCATATGACAATTACTTGGAGGATATTCAAACAAATATTTCTCAAGACAAGACTAAGTTTTGGTCTTAAATTCACTCTAGAAATAAATCATCACGAATTCCTGGCAACATGAGTTTTGAGGGAAGTGATTACAAAGATCCGCAAGCCATAGTAAATGCTTTTGCGGAATTTTTTAGTAGTGTTTATTTAGTTTCTGATGATGAGGATGGTTGCAATTATCCAATAAACCCATATATGACATCATTTAATTTTCAATCGGTTACAGAGGATGAAATAAATGCTGCTATCAGAAAGTTAAAAGATAAAATGACATCAGGCCCTGACAAGATTCCCTCGTTTCTTATTAAAGATTGCGCTGGTGCGTTTGTCACACCTTTAACCAAGATTATACAACTTATACTTATACAACATATATATAACAACGTATATACAACATATATACAACGTATATACAACAAATGAAGTATCCAGAGCTATGGAAGGAAGCAAGGGTGTGTCCAATATTTAAGTCTGGGGTGAAGTCAGAAATAGAAAACTATAGAGCTGTCACTATTTTATCTAATTTTTCAAAGGTTTTCGAAATCGTATTATATAACAGGATCTTATCTTCTGTTCAACTTTATATTTCATCTCGTCAGCATGGTTTTGTTAATAAAAGATCAACTGTAACCAACTTGGTTTATTTTACCCAATATCTTTCTGAAGTTATTGACGATAATGGCCAAGTTGATGTTATATATACCGATTTTTCGAAGGCTTTTGACAGAATTGATCATAAAGTATTACTTAGCAAGCTTTCAACATTTGGTTTTACTGACAGTATTCTTTTATTGTTAAAATCGTATCTTCAGGGAAGGATGCAGTTTGTAGCATATAATGGTTATGTCTCAGAAAAATATCTTGCTGCTTCTGGTGTGCCTCAAGGTTCCAATCTCGGTCCATTGCTCTTTCTACTATTTATTAATGGCCTTCTTGAAAATATTTCATGCGAAAGACTGGGCTTTGCTGACGATTTGAAAATATTTTCTACTATTAGGGGGCTGGATGATTGTAACCAACTTCAGCAGAATATAGAAATATTGGAAAATTGGTGCAACAGCAACAAATTACAACTTAACACAAAAAAATGTAAAGTAGTCACTTTTCCTAGGAAATCAAGTTTATTTGTATTTAACTATAGTTGTCACGATAGAATATTAGAAAGACAGAACACGGTTAAGGATTTGGGTGTAATTTTTGACACAAAACTCACTTTTGTGGAACATATGTGTGTTAAAGTTTCTGAAGCGTTGAAGGCTTATGGGTTTTTAATTCGCAATTGTAAGTCATTTAATAATATAAAGTCATTAACATTGCTTATATTATACTTATGTCCGCTCTAAACTTGAATATGCCAGTATTGTATGGAGTCCTTTCTATGATTGTCATAACATTGCAATTGAAAGCGTTCAGAGAAAATTTCTAAAATTTTTAATGTTTAAAGTAAATGGTCTTTATCCGGCTAGAGGTGTAGATAATAATTACTTGTGTGATCGTTTTAGTATGTGTAGTTTAGAATTAAGAAGAAAAGTTGCATCTTTAATTTTTTTGTACAAACTTGTTAATAATGCAATTGATTGTATTTCAATATTAGAAAACATTAATTTTAATATTCCAAGGTCAAATTTAAGAACAAATGTATTATTTAGGTGTACAAGAGCTCGTACAAATATTCTATGTAAGGCTTCTATTAATGTAATGTGTAGAAATTTTAATGTTATTGGTAAGCATTGTGACATTTTTTCATGTTCTCAAAGGAACTTCATAAAAGTAGCTATTGAGTGTCTGAAATAAGCACTAATTTTTTATTTTATTTTTTTTATTAATTTATTTTATTTTTCTGTTTGAATTTATATTAATTTTAGTCTAACTTGTATTATTAATGTTATTTTTTTTGTACTACTGCTTAAATCTTTATCTTACCTATAATAGGTGTTATAAATTATGTAATATTTTTATCATTGTCCTGTAAATGGGAAACTGTTGGGCAATAAAGTTATTATTATTATTATTATAATTGGTCCAAAAAAAGGCCTAACCCAGACATCCAATATAAAAGTTTTCCTCCTGTTCCTTCCAAATTGTTCTATATGGTCCACATATGGTTCAGTAAAAAGTTACACCATTTTAAGCGTCCGGTGTTTGGGGGGGGGGAGATGGGGAGAAGTCGGTAAATTAGTAGTTTTTTTTAAGTTTTTCGTCAATATTTCTTAAACTATACTTTAGCGTAAACAATGTTCTATACAAAAATATTCTACATAAAATTTAAAACAAAGAAGGTCATATACATAATTGTTATAAAATCAACGGATTCAGAGTTACAGAGGGTGAAAAGTGGAGTTTTTCGATACTTTTTATATTTTTTGGGCAATTGATGATGATTTTGGGTGGTGAGGTTGACGTTTCTTCAAGGGCTTATCACTAACATACCATCGGTCACTGAAAGAGCAAATTTAATTTATAAAACCCAATCCTGTTAAAGAAAATCAGTAGAAATTACCCAAAAAATATAAAAATAATCGAAAATCTCCACTTTTCACCCTCCGTAACTCTGGAACTGTTGATTTTATAACAATTATATATAGGACCTTTTTTTGTTTTCAATTTTATGCAGAACATTTTTGTATAGAACATTGTTTACGCTAAAGCATGGTTATAGAAATAATGACGAAAAATTTAGAAAAACTACTAATTTACCGACTTCTCCCTCCCAAACCGGACGCTCAAAATGGTGTAACTTTTTACCGAACAATATGTGGACCATATAGAACAATTTGGTGTTAGAGGAAAACTTTTACTTTGGATGTTTGGGTTAGGCCTTTTTTTCGACCAATTATACTATACTACCTCAGTAACTTTGAATGCGTTCATTTTAGAAGGATTATGCATAGGGCCTTTTTTATTTAAAATTTAATACAGAACATTTTTGTATGGAAGGTTGTTTATGCTAAATCGTATAGTTTTAGAAATATTTACGAAAAACTTATAAAACTACGAATTTACCGATTTCTCTCCCCTCTCCCCCACCAAACCCGACGTTCAAAATGGTGTGACTTTTTTCTGAACATTATGTAGACTATATAGAATAATTTGGTGTTGGAGGATAACTTTCACTTTGGATATCTGGGTACGGGTCTAGTTATACCATATTATAAACATTTAAAGGGTTTTTCCCCAAAACATTTTGGTGGCTCAGGCATGCTATTTTTGTAAGTATCCTCTTGCATTTTTTAACCTTAGTCAACTTTTTAAATAATTTTTCTTATCTAATTAGGTTATGTTTATTATAGGGCTTTTAGTAACATTGATGATGGATTTTTTAATCTGAAAACGTTCATGTAACCCTTATTCAGGGAATTTTAAATATACCTTTTAAAAAGGATCTCGTATATTCTAAGTTTTAATATTTGTTTTTTTGGTACAACCCCACAGTTGGAGGCCGTACGTTTACTTAGGTTTGAGAATCTGGGTGTAGAGTAAATGCTTATTATAAATTGACAGCGCTGAGTTTCTTTTCAGAAGCCAATATATCTTTTTGAATCTGATACCCAATGATTTTCGTTTTTCATGTCCGTTTATATTTACATGTTTGTGTTCCTCATGTTTGTGTTATGGAATTTATTGACTGCATTTTGAAGCCTAGTAGATGAGTCTCTACATATTACCTTTACCACTGTCAGCATGGCAATATCATCAGCGTAAACGGCTATAGTGTTACCGTCTAACTCTGGTATGTCACTTGTTAATAGTAAATAGAGAACCGGTCCCAGGACACTACTCTGCGGAACACCCGATTTTATTTCGTTGAGGATTGAATAAACATTGTCTAATTTAACTCTGAAATGTCTGTCAGATAGATATGATTTTATTAGCTCACATAGTGCTTGGGTAAAATAGATCTTAATTTTCTATGTAGTCCTTTATGTCTTCTTCTTCTTCTTCTTCTTGTTAGCCTTCTATCGTCTACGTTTGGACATGGCCTTCCCAACTCATTCCATCGGTCTCTATCCTAAACAACATATTTCCAATTTGTTCCGAGTACTCTTTTAATATCATCAACCCACCTCATTTGTGGTCTTCCTCTAGATCGTTTACTTTCGTAAGCTCTCCAGTGTTGTATTGTTGCGTTCCAACTTTTGTTTTTTTATGTCTTTGTGTTTTTGTCTAGCAGTGTGGCCTGCGAAGCTCCATTTAAGTTTGGAAACTTTTGTTATTATGTCCTCGACTTTGTTATTGATCTTACCCAGTTGTTTCTCTTTTTATCTGACAGGCATATACCTAATATTACTCTTTCCATTGCTCTTTCTGTTGTGGCTAGTTTATTCATATTTTCCTTGGTTAGGGTTCAGGTTTGACATCCATATGTCATGATAGAAAGGATGCACTAGTTGAGCACTTTGCTCCTTAAGTATTGGAATATTTTGCAGTCAGTTTTTAAGGATCCAACTAAGTTCTCCAAATCCTGCCCATGCTAGTATTGTTCTCCTAGTAATTTCCGCACTTTGGTTCTCTTAGTCGAGTATCAGGATTTGGCCTAGGTAGATGTTATATTCCTGTACTTTTTATATCTCACTGCCATTATAGTTATACGTCTGGGAGTCATGACCTACAAACCTACTATTTTTAAATGTGTCATCCTTTAGCTTTTGTGTTGCAAAATATTGCCAAACTTTAATTTGCATATCAAAATGTATTTTCGGTTTTTGGTCAAACGGCTAAATTTAGAAAACCATGTTATAAGACTTTTTTGTTCTACATTGTTAGCCCAATAAATGACCGTTTTTGAGTGTAATATTCAGGGCAACTCCGAATTGCGTGAAAATTTGGATTTAGGTTCTACTTACCCACCACTTCAAAGTTGAATTTGTGCCGTTGGTTGCTTTTTCTTGGGGGGTGACAGTCACCCCTTCTCGGGAGGTGCATAACGCGTGTTTAAAATAAGCCCGAAAATAGATAAATTGGCAGATTATAAGCAACTTTCGTTCTATAAAATTTTTTACGTAAGTCAATACTTTTCGAGTTATTCGCAATTGAAAATGTTAATTTTTCAACAAAAAAACTACGTTTTCAGACCGTTTTTCGCAAATAGCTAAAAAGTAAATATTTTGTCGAAAAAAATATTCTTAGCAAAAGTGTAGCTTATAAAAAAACGAAAAAAAAAAACGGTGTATCAGTAAAGTCTATAAATTGAGTAAAAGCAACGTTGTAGCTCATGAAAAATACGTTCTTATTCGTCTAATTCCAAATCGAATAATTCAACTCGAAATCACCGAAAAATTAAGCACTTTCGGGAAAAGCTTATTAACATTTTTAAAGTATGTATCTAAAAAAGCTTTATATTTATGTTTTACAAAAGTTTCTAGCATCAAAAATAAACGAGTTACACTGAAAAAAAATTTGGCCCCTTTTTTTGGTAAAAAAAAATCGTGAAAACCTTCCTCTATTTAGCACCCTAAATAAAATTAATCGTTACTGCTGTACCATTTATTTTAACTGTATGTATATTGTTTATATGATTTGTGAGTTTGATTGGTTTGAAGCACTTATTTTTGAAAAAACTTGGCTTTATAGTAAAAAAATTTTTCCAAAATTTTTTGAAAAATTTCCTTTTTTCAAAATAACTTAAAAAGTATTAGTGATAAGAAAAATCTTAAAGAGTAAAAAAATGTAGGTTTTGCTATTAAAAATACGCTAGTTTCATTTCGTTTTTCCGTAAGGCAAAAATATGGCTGTTCAAAATTTGCATACACTCGTGATTAGTGACCCGTTCAAGCTTTTTCAACTATAACCCTCTCAAAAATAAGGATTTTACACCGGTGAGACTGACAGATCATATAAAAAATAGATAAGTAAGTAAATTGTTTGTAAAGCGGTAGCGATTAATTTCAATTTCGGAGCTAAATACGGGAAGATTTTCATGATTTTTTTACAAAAAAAAAGAGGGCCAACTTTATTTTGAGCGTAATTTGCTTATTTTTAATGCTAGAAACTTTTATAAACAATTAAAATAAAGCTTTGTATAAACACTTTAAAAAAGTTTGAAAGGGGTTTCCCCGAAAAGTGCTTAATTTTTCGGTGATTTCACCTTGAAATATTCGATTTGGAATTAGACGAACAAGAATGTATTTTTCATTAGCTACAACTTTGTTTTTACTCTATTGATAGACTTTACTGATACACCATTTTTTTCGGTTTTTTATAAGCTACACTTTTGCTAAGGCTATTTTTTTCGATCAAATATTTACTTTTTGAGTTATTTGCGAAAAACCGTCTGAAAACGTAGTTATTTGTCGAAAAATAAACATTTTCAATCGCAAATATCTCGAAAAGTATTGACTTACATAAAAAACTCTATAAAACAAAAGTTGCTTAAAACCAGTAAATTAATCCATTTCCGGTCTTATCTTGAACGTATGTTTTTTCATCGCCGAGAAGGGGTGACTGTCACCCCCCAAGTAAAATCAACCAACGGCACAATTTCAACTTTGAAGTGGAGGGTAAGTAAAACCTAAATCCAAATTTATATGCAATTCGGAGTTGCCCCTGAAAATTACACGGTATCGCCGTATTTCCCGTTCATTTACTGGGCTATGTGCCTTCTATCTATACCTTTAAGGAACGCACTATTTTCGGGGACACCCTGTACGATGTTGCCAGACTTCAATTTGCATATCAAAATGTATTTTCATTTTTTGGTCAAACAGCTGAATTTAGAGAAAAATGTTATAAGACTTTTTTGTTCTACATTATGCCTTCTATCTATACCTTTAAGGGACGCACTATTTTCGGGGATACCCTGTATAGTAGAATGCTGGCTGAATGGATGGTTGGGTACTAATTTTTTATCTTCAATAATTCTTTCTAATCTTATAAGGGATAGTTTCCCGAAGAGTATTGATAACACAGATAGTGGAGATATTGGTCTGTAAGAGAAAACATTATGTGGAGGTTTACCAGATTTCATAGCCATGATAATTTCCGCTACCTACCTAAAATAGACATAATATTTACTGCTTTTCTTAAAACCCGAATTAACTTCGTTTAATATTTGTTGCTATCATTATTATTCTTATCTTTTGAATTGTATATTTCCTCATCATAAAATTGTATTTTATCCACCCTCGTTTATTCCCGCTCATTTTTCCATAATGCAATTACCACAACGGCACTCGTTTCGTTTCTTTTTCTCGAGATGTACCGGAGACCTGAGAGCAATTAGTGAAAGACGAACTATAGTTACGAGTACGATTCTCTTTTGAAAAGCTAAAACTCCGAACACGAGAGCTGTTATCCGAGATGATCGAGGGCGAGGAGCAGTCCCTAGGGAAAACAAGCAGAAGAAGGTCGAGCTCTGGATCGAAAGCACCAGAAATTTTGGCGGAGTTGCCGGGTTTTTCTACAATAAAAAACAAAAATGCAGACGTGATAGGAAAAGCCATGTGAAAATATTTTTGTTTCTTGGTTGTTAATATTCTATTACATGTCATGACATTATTTTTTGTTGCTAATATCATGTTTTGATTCTGTCATTTCTTTGGTAATATGAATTATTGTCTTATTAATCCAGGGCGCATCTGTTTTGAGATGGACGTTGAGAGGTGACTCAAATTTTTTTGGAGAAATTGCTTGAAAATATCTCAAATAATAATATTTGAGTTATCCTCCCACTCAAAATGGTCCGGAACATTGTTTAAAATAATCAAAATGTCAAAATATGAAGGAAAAATTCGATTTTTTTATTGGTTTTTTGATTATATCTTTTAAAACTATGCATTTCTGAGAAAAGTTGTACTGACATAAAAGTTGCGTAATTAAATTTTCTACAATATAGAATTGATTATGAATTTAAAAAATAGTCATCCTTGCTGCAAAATAGCAATAATTGCGAAAAAAACCATACAAAAACAAGTATTTGCATTTTACGTTTTTAAACCATTTATGCTAAACTTAGGACTTTCATATTTTACCCAGAAAAACTTTATGATATAGTAAAACAACACTGTAAATTTCATGAAGATCGGTTTAATAGATTTTGCAAAATAAATTTTGCAATCCAGCTTTCGCAAAAAAAAATCTTTTTTTTCATGTTGCAGGACTGAAAATAAAGCAGGTAGCAAGTTGATTTTTTGAAGTTATACTTCTTTACCGGCGATAGAAGGTGATTTTTTTATATGTTAAAACCTATCAGTCCGGCGCATGAGCATTATAACTTTGTTCTGATTGGATGTTCAAATGACATGTCAAAAATTATCCGATATGGCAGCTGTGGTTTGGAGGTAAAGGTAAAGGTAAACAAATGTATAATATATTAGTTTTATTGTTGTGAGGAGAGAAACAAAAAAGTTTATAATATTGTAGTGACTTTTAAATAGTTTTTAAAAGCAAAAGGTACGTAATAATTGTTAATGTATCATGGGTATAAACCCACCTATTTGATCTGCCAAAATACATAGTATGTAATACTTTTATTTATATAATTTGATTACCATCAAAATTTCTATCAATATTCACCTAATATATTGTTTTTTTACTCTATGTTTTGTTGTATTTTTTCAATTCTTCTTCTTCTTTAAGTACCGTGCCCAAATTTTTAGGCGTAGGTAGCTTCCATAACAATTTGCCGATATCGTTCTCGATCTTGTGCGGCATGTAACAATTGATCTGATGATAAGCCAGTCCATTGACGAAGGTTTCGGAGCCATGAATATTTCTTTCGACCAATTCCTCTTTTTCCGTCGATCTTTCCATTGAGTATTAACTGCAGCATCCTGTATCTGCTACCTCTCATTATATGCCCCAGATATTCAAGTTTTCTCTTTTTTATCATCTTCATTAAGTCACCTTCGCCTTGACCTACTCTGTCTAAGACTTCTCTGTTTGAAATGCGTTGAACCCAAGATATTCTGAGCATTCTACGATACGACCACATCTCAAAGGCTTCTAATTTGTTCATCATGTTAACCTTCATGATCCAGGTTTCACATCCATATAGTAATACAGGATACACATAACATTTTAGGAACTTGATTCTTAGTTGTAAGTTCAGCTGAGAGTTGCTCAGAATAGATCTAAGTTTCATAAATGCTCCTCTTGCAATTTCTATACGAGTTTTAATTTCTTCATCCGGATTTAGTGTCTCGTTTATCCAACATCCTAGGTATTTAAAATGGTTAACTTTTGTTATTGATTCATCATTGACAATTAGTTGCATAGGGCCGACGTCTTGTTTACTAACCACAAGTAACTTTGTCTTTGTTGCATTTATGTTAAGTCCGTTATTGGAGCATTCTCTAGTGACTCGATCTATAAGGAATTGAAGATCTTCGATATTTTCAGCCATGATTGCGGTGTCGTCTGTTTCAATTCTAAATCATTTCAATTCAAAATTAAAATAATTTGATCAATTTTCAAAATATCAAAATATCACAAGTTTAATCCGTTTAGTTAGTCGATCTTCGTAAATAATGACACATAGTGTCCGTGGCTAAGCGGAGAAGGCGAATGAATTCCAATACCAACCGCTCTTATCAGCGCTGGTTCGAGTCCCAATAGAAACTTTCTTTTTTGTTTTTTTAATACATTTTATGATTGTAAGTATATTTATTATATAATTGTATTTTCAGAAAATACGTATTTAGTTAAAAAAAATTTCGACAATTAATGTTCAGACATCATTTGTGGCTTGTTTAATGTATTTGTGTGTGTTTTATTCTTTTATCATTTTAATTTTTGGCACTGTTCTAATAAAAATATTTGAGAAGTAGTAAGTATAAATTAGTTTAATATTTAAACAAAATATAAATAAAAAGTATATTAATTTCGTTTAAATCATATAATAGAAGTATAACTTCTTACGTGCGTACAAAGTACACACACATTCTTTTTTTTTGCTTATAGAAGTGTACTGTAACTTTCATTTGCAATTTGCAAAATCAAAATCAATTAATTACCACGCGTCAGGAAATGTTTTAAATAAACATTAATTTTTGGTGCTACGCCCAGAACAGCGGTGTTAGATTCACACAAGTTGATTTCCACCAAAATTTTTTCCAATCTTTATCTAATATATTATTTTCTTACTCTATATTTTGTTGTATTTTAATATTTAAATTCCACAAAAATCAAACTAATTTTATTATTGTTTGTGAAATATTGTTTAAACAATTGAATACGTTTGAAATTAATAAACTTTTATTCTCTAAGTTAAAATATATGAACAAAGAAAGTTTTTGCTAAAAAAAGTGTTATTTCAAAGGATAAAGTCTGTGTTTTTATTTTGCAATAAACAAATTTATTTATTTATATCGAAATTTAATAAAAATTAAAATGTATCAATCATTATCAAAGGTCATCGGAATGCCCAATTAGAGCAAACTATCCGCTGTCCTGCGCGAAGCACCCATAATTAATGTTTATTTAAAAAAATTCCTGACGCCGTGGTAGTTAATAGATTTTAATTTTACAAACTGCAAATAAAAGATACAGTACACTTCTATAAGCAAAAAAAATTCAACCTGCTATCTGCTTTATTTTCAGTCCTGTAACATTTTGAAAAAATGAATTTTTTTTTTGCGAAAGCTGTATTGCAATATTTATTTTGCAAAATCTATTAAACCGATCTTAATGAAATTTACAGTATTGTTTTACTGTATCATAAAGTTTTTCTGGGTGAAATATGAAGGTCCTAAGTGTAGCACGAATGGTTGAAAAACGTAAAATGCGAATACTTGTTTTTGTATGGTTATTTCGCAATTATTGCTATTTTGCAACAAGGGTGACTATCTTTTAAATTTTTAACCAATTTTATGTTATAGGAAATTTAATTACGCAACTTTTATGTCAGCAAAACTTTTCTCAGAAATGAATAGTTTCAAAGTTATGATCAAAAAACCAATAAAGAAATCGAATTTTTCCTTCATATTTTGACATTTTGATTATTTAAACAATGTTTGGGACCATTTTGAGTGGGAGGATAATTTAAATATTATTATTTGAGTTATTTTCAAGCAATTTCTGCAAAAAATTTTGAGTCACCTCTCAACGTCCAAATGTACTAATATTTTTACAGATGCGCCCTGGTATATATCGCACACCTAGATCTAAAGAGAGTTAAGTCAAAAAAGCACTTTTTTCAGAAAACACGAAAAACTGTTTTCTACGTCCCTGTGCACTTCGGGAGTGTTTTATTTTTATGGTTTGGTTTATTTATACAACAGAATATCATCCTGAAGTACTTCAGTATTTTATATACGTTTTAAAGCTAAAATTCGATATTTTTGAATTATTTCCCTTTTGCTTATCAATGTATGCATATTTATTATACTAACTTGAGTTGAGCCTGTGTTGGTGAATTAAGTTTATAGTTGCCTCTCTTTCGAAGAGGCATTGTTCATTTAAAAAGAAATGACTTTTTGAATTATTTATAGCAAGTCCAATTAAACAGAGTATGCTATAACCGAAGTATATTTTGTTGATAAAAAATAAAATTGGATAATGATTGTGTTTTCCTCTTAAATCGGCTTGAATAATACCTAATTCTGTTTTCTTCAAAAGTTCTGTTCTTATCGCTTTATTGGTCAAATCAAGAGTGAATTTGAGAAATAGCTTGCATATTTTTATTTTGGATTCATTAATCTCAAAGTAAAATGCATTGTTGAAAGCTCTAAAATTTTGTGTACGAATACCGATATCTAGGCTTTTTTGTTGCGAGTGTTGTACTATGAATTATCTTTGATTTTCAAGATCGCCGAGTGCCCAATATCCGTCAAAGACCTGTTGTCTTCACATTTCGTCCACTTTATCTTTGCATTTTAGGCGATATTTGTCTCCGCAGGGTGGTCCAACCTTTCTTGCTAGCGTTAATTTCTTAGATTTTGACCGGGAATGGTAGGCTTTGCCAGAATTTCTTAATTGTTTTGAGATTTTCGACCTCCACGTTGCTGGTTTGCGTACTGTCTTTTTTCAATCTCAGTACCAATTTCAGGAACCATAACACCTTCCGGGCCTACTTGCTCACTATCATCTTCGGTATCCGATGAACTGGAGCTGCTGTTATGCTGGTGCTAGATGAAGTTACCGATGATGATGAAGGTACGGCGTTAGGTGGGTGCGATTCTTGTTTAACAATAATTGAAAATTAGGATCTTTATCGGAATCGTTAATATAATATCATATTCATCGCTCCAGATAGGTAAAATATAATAGTTCGGGGCAACAGAGTTTTGTTATTTAGACGTGCTAGGGATAGATGTATTAACCGGTGTCAAGATAGCAAGAGTTTCTTTGGATGGAACTTCATCACTTGATGACATCTTCAAGTTATCTTCCACGGTTGCATGTTGAGTAGAAGTTATAGAAGTGATATAATTTTCTTTATCCTGTTTTTCTATCATACAAAACAGACACAACTACAAAAACGAAAATGTTTCAACACTAGGGTAACAACTCAAAATAAAAATAAAATCTTTACTCACCTTGCCAGCAATACAGGCTGAACTCAAAATTTTGTATCCTTTTAATTAGCACTAACCATCTAAAAGGTGTCAACTCAAAATAATACTGCTTCAAATTTCAACTAAACTGGTACAACTCAAAATACCTCCAAACTTTTTACGGAGCACACGTGCATTCCGCATGTAATTCTGATTGCATCTAGCGTTGTTCCCGTTTATGCGCGAGGGGATCTGGCTCGCTCGTTCAACAAAAGAGACTCTAGGCGCCATCTTGCGTTGAGTTTTGCACCTATTTTTAAAAATGTTTTATTGATCGATAGGTATCCGTACAGGGAATTAAATGGTGAGCATAACTCAATTTCACATATTTTTGAGTTAACCCTCTTTAGATCTAGGTGTGCGATATGGAAAACATAAGACGTTGAAACTATAATAACTCTGTAACAAAAACATCCGTTGCTTTCATTGATCTATCAACTGCATATTATGATACCCTCTGGAGCCAAGAACTAATCTGCAAACTAATCCGTACCATCCCATGTCAAATGGTAACTGAACTCGTTGATAGCATGCTCACTGACAGACATTTTCAGGTCACAAGGGGAAACATAAAAAGTGTCCAAATGAAGCTCAGCAATGTACTTCCACAGGGATCTGTTTTGGCACCCTTGCTGTTTAATTTATACATCGCGGACCTACCTAGGACAACTTTGAAGAAATTGGACTACACTGATGATTGGGCCGTTGGAGCAAGACATAATAAAATGGATGTTACAGAAACAATGCTGACGGATGACCTTGCCGCTATGG
Organism: Diabrotica virgifera virgifera; assembly: GCF_917563875.1. Classification (NCBI taxonomy): domain Eukaryota; kingdom Metazoa; phylum Arthropoda; class Insecta; order Coleoptera; family Chrysomelidae; genus Diabrotica; species Diabrotica virgifera. The sequence goes on from NC_065443.1 coordinate 1,392,199, forward strand.
GTAAAAACTTTCGCAAATGAAGGTTACGGCCCAATGCAACGAAAATCAAAATGTGCTGTTTCTATCTGAATAATGCTCAAGCCAACAAAAAACTCTCCATTCACTTTGAAAACATATTCACTCATAACTCAACACAAAAATATCTTGGCGTGACTCTTGACAGAAGTTTTAAAGAACACCTACAAAGGATGGCAAAAAAACTGAAGACGCGAAACATCATGCCGGTTTATTTGCTTTTTGTACTTGATTTGTCACTTATTTGTCCAGGTATTCGTAACTTGACAATATAATTCGAAGGTATTTTATTTCCATTACTTATTCAGTACTGATACCATCAATTTCTCTTTTACATCTGATTGTTTCTTCACTAATTACCATTGTTTTAGTTTTCTGAGAAAGATTGTCATATTAAATTGGTTTACTCTTAAGTTAAATCTGTGGAAAAATTTTTGCAAACTATCTTCAGCTTCAGTCCAGATCCAGAACTATCAATATTGCGTCGTCTGTGTAACATAGTATTTTTACTTATTTCTTTTTTATTCTGTATCCTCTTCCTTTATTGACGCTCTTAATGACTTCATCCATGATTAAATTGAAGAGCATAGGATTCAATTCATTATCTTGTATTGGTAGATGTTTTCAATAGTTTTGATGATATCCAGAGGGACTTCTCTATTATACAGAGAATAGAGTCTTTGAGTCAATCTTTGAGTCTTACTCTGTCAAATACTTTCTTCAAGTCAATCAGACATATAAATGCTGGTCTATTATACTCTCGTGTTTTCTCAGTACTTTGCTTTATCACGAATATTGCATCTGTACACGATCTTCCAGTACGAAAACCCTGTTGTTCATCTGCTAAACTTATCCTCTGATTCATTAGTTCTTGTAGAATTTTAGTTGTAAGTTTAAAAGGATAGAAATGAATGGAAGCTAATTCTATAAGAGGCCACTATGGGTAGTAGAGCCAATGATGGTGGTAACACATTTTTCCACTTGCAGTCACTTCTTTTCATCGTTCTTATAATAATTTGGCCCTGTGTATTAGCTTATACGTTTATTTATTTTCGATGTCGACAGTAATCTTCAATTATGAACTGTCTAGAGTGGCAACAGCGCCGGAAACATTGTGACCGTCTCTCCCTAGTATCAGACTGGGAATTACAAACGTTCGACAAAGAACGAAAATGGGAAGAGCGAAGAAAAAAAGGCCACAGAAACCGACAATACCTTGTGAAAACATTAAAATGTTATTGTTTCATTGTGTGCAGCAAATTGTCTAAAAATAGACTGATATAAAAGTTCGTATAGTAGTGTATGGCGTTCTTGTTCTTCCTGATATCGTATATTATAATGTTTGATATGATTTTGTTATACTGTTTTCATATCTTCAATAGTAAAGAAAATCCTGCGTTTGAGATTTATTAGCCATTTTAGAAATATCGAATGCTGCTTTAAAAAAACGATAATCATCTTTTTCAGTCATATAGCATCGAAATTTTTCATCTAATCAGTTTCAAGAGCTTCTTTTTTATCACATGTTTTTATCACCCCGATATAGCCTATATGTCGTGATTTTCTGAGCTTCTGACCACTTGTCTTTTGCTATTTGTGCCTTTTGTAACTTGCTTTTATTTCTTTAGTGGTGGGTGCTTTAAGAATACTCGTACATACAATAAGCCATACAGGATGACAACAATCCTGTTTAAGTAATAGCTGATTGTAATCTTTGTTATTTATACCACTTAATTTTTTTACCAATTGCTCAAGGACTAATTTTGGTTTTTATAGAAAAGTTTATAAGAAAAAGTGATCCGATAAATTATAGCTATATTTTGTTATTCATAGAGGCATAAATTGTATCAGCATACTGTAGAAAATGAGGGAAACGCTTAATTCGATAAAATGGTGGGCCAATTTTTAAGATTTGTTTCAAGTGGGTTTTCAAATGTCAATTTTTTTAAATACTATAATTTAAAGCAACAATTGACTAATATTTTATGTAACAAAAGAAGAACGCTAAGATTACCGATTATTTTTCGAAAAAAAAATAAGTAATTCTGTTATGTATTAAAATAAGAAAAATGTACATATAGTATTTTTACTACAAAAACGTTATTACGTAGGTCAAAATTTTTGACGTAAGAGAACTGTCAAAACATTAGAATGTGACTTTTCATTATTGCCGTGTTTATAATAAACATAGCAATAAGAAAAGTCACATTCTAATGTTTTGACAGTTCTCTTACGTCAAAAATTTTGACCTACGTAATAACGTTTTTGTAGTAAAAATACTATATCTGCATATTGCATACATTTCATACTTATTAGTATGCATGCACATATTATGTATTTTGATTTATATTAGCTCATGTTACATCCAAAACATCCCCGTTTGTAGTAGAAGATGCACTATCACTACCACCCTTTTGTTTCCAGAAGCAATAAAAGCAGAACAACACGGACCGGACGGATTGTGGGGAGCGTTATCAGGCGCTAATTCCCTTTCGCAATGACACAGGATTACACAGAGGATTTGCTTAATCGTATCCAGGAGGGTACATGCTTCTACTATGCGCTCTTGGTGGTCCTAGATGACATATCTTGGCAAAATTATGATTTATGTCAGTTGTTAATTGTAAATCGCACATGAAATGTGCAACAACACTATTTTAACGTGTTATCTGCTGTCATTAATAATAAGAAATAACAATATAATATTTTTTATAAAAATCTTTTAAAAGTTAATTAAAAGAGGAGTGGAATATGCAGTGGCGCCTCGTCATATTTGAGTTAAGGTAATCCAAACAGTTTATACACTTGAACCAAAAAATCATAGAAATGGAGATATTATTGGTTGAAAATAAGATAAACAATCAAAAACATCATTATGATACCTTTTGTAGTCATTGGAATGGCCTATTGTTATAACTATAATGTTATACCTATATCTGAAAGAATAATAGTAATCCAACTGAATACTAGCCCCGTCAAATTAAATATATTACAAGTGTATGCCCCCACGAGCGATAAACCAGAAGAAGATCTAGAGCAATTCTATGAGTTGTTGATAAAGTCACTTAAACGACTTAAAAAATAAGATATAACTATTATTATGGGTGACTTCAATGCGAAAATTGGTAAAGGGAGAAGCGGTGAATTCATAGGTGATTTTGGTCTAGGACAGAGAAATGAAGGGGAAGGCAGATTAAAACTGTTTGTAAAGGAAGAAAAATTTGCAATACTAAACACATTCTTCAAACTACCGCCAAGACGTTTGTACACCTGGATCTCTCCGCAAGATCAACCAGGAAACGTAATACGGAATCAAATTGACTATATAATGGTGAACAAGAGATTCCGTAATGGATGCCTATCGGTTAAGGGTTACCCCGGTGCTGACGTATCATCAGATCATGTTCATGTTGTTGGTAAATTTAGGTTTAGATTCAAGAAGGTTGCAAAAAAGAACAGCAACAAAAAGTGCGATACGAGAATACTCAAAGAAAACAAAAGAGACAGTCGCACAGATTCTTTCAGAGAAGCTAATTAATATGGAGCAAACATATAATGCCAAAGAACCACTCCAAAATAAACTGCGCGTCATAGAAAACGGGCACCCTAAAATATGGGTCATTTTTGATGTCGCGTATCTCCTAAACTTGTTGTCCGATTTAAATGATTTTTTGAGTATGTTATAGCCCTATTTTTGTCAATATCCCTGTAATAATATTTTTGCTAAACAGGTAAATTTTCATTGTATACCGGGTGTACGAATCAAACTGTGTTTTTTCTCAAAGTTCGCAACACCCTGTGGAATATTCTAGCATTTGTAAAATACTGAAATTAAAACCCAATTATAGCCTCAGGTTTTCTTAACATTGTCAAATTGTGAAACGTCAAAATATTTATATTTCATTTATTAACATTAATATTAATAATACAACTTGCGCAATTTGAAAAACGTGGTTTAAAAGGTTTTTTAAAATTTAATTTAAACTGTATTATTGCATTTTTAAAACGTTTGTAGAAAAAAACTATTAAAATTTGTTAGAATATACAAAAATAAAAGTAGATGTTATTCTGATTTACGTATTGACAATATAGCCAGTTTTGATGTAATGTCAAGAAAAATATAAAAAAATGGAATGTCAGTCAAGTTCAAGTAAAAGTTTTTTTAGGTATTGTCCTGTAATTGAGAGTGAATAAATTATAATTGTTGATATATAAGACGTTTGTAGAAAAAATATTGTATGATATAGGTACGTGTTAAAAAGTATATTTTTAAGGCACTTATGTGAATTGCAGAATGAGCGAAGCGAATCTTTCACACGAAACTTTCACATACGTGCCTTAAAATTGTACTTTTAATATTTATATCATAAATAGGTAACTATTATTATAATTTTTGTGTATTTGAACTTGTCTACCTCAGGAATAAGATAATAAGTAATATTAAAGTATTTTATAATTCACTTCGTCTGTTTGTCACTATGTCTGAGAAATCTTGTAGCCCCGATGAACAAAAGGGTATAGGTCAGTGGTAGAGCGTTGGACTGGAGATCAAGAGGACCCCGGTTCGAATCCTGGTGTTTTCTAATCTTTTTTTTTAATTTTTGGTATTGTTTTAATAAAAATTTTTGGAAAGTAGTAAGTAAAAATTAATTTAATCTTTAAATAAAATACAAATAAACTATCAAATAACTAAAATCATATTTAGAAGTATAACTTCTTACGTTCGTACAAAGTACACACACATTCTTTTTTTCTCTCAAGTGGTTACCAGTTCAATATTATTTTCGATGGGCGATGGTCTGTCAGTCTCTGTACATGTCCGTACCAAATAAGCTGTTTTTGCTGTATTTCCTCTATGCTGGTGGTGATTCCGTTCATGATTTGTATTATTTTTCTTTTACGTGCATCCTTCTGGATATACCTGCTGATCTGCATCAAAAATCCATTTCCAGAATAAGGAGTTTTTGTTTCGTTCTCTTAGTGAGTTCCAGGTTTCCCATCCATAAAGTACAACGCTTTTACAAATACTGTTATATTTTTGGAATATTGTTGGAAAGTGTTTCAAAAATGTATTTCAGATTACTACGCCAGTCAATGGGAGCAAGAATAGGATATTACCTCAGAATTCTATCCTACTGCATGGATTTTAATGAAATTTTGGGCCTAGCCTCAACTAATTCAAAGTCTATCCTATGCCGATGTATGCTTTTATCTTGGGGGTGGTTCACACCCCTTCTTAGGGTTGGAAAATTTTTTGGTGAAAATTGCTACGGAATTTGCTAGAGAACCTAATAATAAGCAAAAACTGCTATATTTTTTTTTAAACTCAATACTTTTTGAGATATTCGTGGTTGAAAATTGGCCATTTTCATTGAAACATAATACCTTTTCGAACGGTTTTTTGCGAATACCTCAAAAACTATGCATCTAACTAAAAAAAACTACATTAAACATTTTTGTAGGTTATAAAAAAAACAAAGAGACACTTGCCTTCATAGATCTTCTAGTTATAATACAAAAAGAGATATGGTAGGTGAAATTAGTTTGTTTTTTGGTACATTTTCAAATTGGTGTATTCAACTTGAAATAACAGAGAAACAGTAGATTTTAGGTGTATAATGTTACTAATATATTTTGTAGTGCTTGAAAAGGCCTTTAAAATGAGCTATATTAAAGGTCCATTACGTTAAAACTAAGCGAGATATGCTGCAAACAAAATTGATAGCTAATGTATTTTAAGAAAAAATGAGAAATAATTTTAACCCCCATCCACCGAAATGTAAATGCATCGTTTTCCTTCCACAATACCTTTTATTATAGTGTTATTTCTATGTTCAAAAAGTTGGACGGATTTAAAATATATGGTTTTTGAAAAAAAGATCAAATTATAGAGCGCAATTTTAAATTTTCTTAAAAATCTTCCTTTTTCTCCATGTAACTTGAAAATGATAAGAGATTCAGTAATGAAAAGTAAAAAGGAAATTTTTATCTGAACAAGCCCTAAATTTTTGTGTGGGATCTTTTCTTCGTATCTCATCTTTTTCGAGTTACATGGAGGAAAACGAAGAGTTTTAAGAAATTTAAAAATGCGATCTATAATTTGATCTTATTTTTTCAAAAATCATTCATTTTAATCCAGCCCAACTTTTTGAACATAGAAATAACACTATAATAAAAAATATTGTAGAAGGAAAACGATGTACATATTTAAATTCTAATCGAAGAGGGGTTAAAATATACTTCTCATTTTTTCTTAAAATATATTAGTCATCAAATTTTGCAGAATATCTCGCTAAGTTTGAATGTCATCGACATTTTCTTTTGCTCATTTTAAAGGTCTTTTCAAGCACTACAAAAGTTATTAGTATCATTATACACCTAAAATCGATAGTTTCTCTGTTATTTCAAGTTGAATACAACGATTTGGGGATGCAGCGAAAAAACAAACTCTTCTTACCTACCATATCCCTCTTTGTATTTTAACTAGAAGATTTATGAAGAAACTAATCTCTTTGTTTTTTTATGACCTACAGAAATATTTTATATAGTTTTTTTGTTAGATGCATAGTTTTTAAGGTATTAGCAAAAATCCGTCCGAAAAGGTGTCATTTTTTAATGAAAATGGCCAATTTTCAACCACGACTAACTCAAAAAGAATTGAGTTTTCAAAAAATAATTATAGAACAGTTTTTGCTTAAAATTAGGTTCTCTAGTCTCTTCCGTGGCTATTTTAACCAAAACATTTTTCACCCCCAAGAAGGGGTGGGAACAACCCCCAAGATAAAAGAGCACATCGGCATAGGGTAAACTTTGTTTCTTGAGCTATTACCTACTCACTGTAAAAATATCAAGTAAATCGATGTAGTATGATGGAATTCTGAGCCACATACCCTCATTGACTGCCCTATATCCATCTGAATCGTTATCATTTTGTACTCTAATGCAGACTATGGTATAAAACAAAATGAAAATAAACAATTGTTTATTTATTATGGGAATTTGTTTCTTTATTCCTGCATTATTCTATCAGCTGCCTTATAATGAACACTACATCTCTTGTTTTGATAATATCTATTTATTTTGTAGAGAAATTTACAAAAAATGTAACAAACTTTTAAACGTTGTTACTTTCTTATGACAATTTTATGAACTTTAATTCCACTTTTCACACCAGCGCTACAGGCAGAACATTTCATTTCTCAAATGAAATTGTAAGAAAGAAGCAAAAAATAGAAGACCTTTTGCGGAAAATCATCCCGAAAAACCGTTATTACCGTAATTCCCGGTTTCCGGCCGTGCAACCCGATATTTTTTGTTTGAAGCAGGCTTTGGTGGAATCATACAGTGAACAAAGAAGGATTTGTAGGGATAAAAAGGCGAGACTTAAATTGGCTTCTGGAACGCCGGGATAACCTCGGAGGTGAGACGAACAGATCGATAAGACGTTCGTTTTAATTTCAACTTTTTATTGAGAAAATAAACAAGAAGTTTGAGGTAGAAGTTTTAGTACTTATGTTCGGGATGTATGTAACTGGGGAAAATGGATGAAGTTTGCGAAAGTTTGTTATATAAAATGGTTGTTCACAAGATTAATAACTTTAAAACTAAGACGTGTGTGGTAAGTTTTAAATAGGATAAATTTAATTTTTTTTTAATTAAATACAATTTTCCAAAAAATTAACGCACCACCTTAAAAATTGTCACTTCCAATGTCTCGAATTTTCTAAACCTGTTGTTCGATTTAAGTGATTTTTTTTAACATGTATAGCCTTATTCTTTAAACAATATCCATGTAGTAATATTGTTGCTAGACAGGTAAATTGGCATTGTATACTGGGTGCTAAGTGTACCAATGAAACTCGGATTTTTTCTTAAAGTTTGCGTTACCCTGTGGAATATTCTAGCATTTATAAAATACTGAAATTAAAACCCAATTAATCCTCATGTTTACTATTATAATGCCATCGTATTCAGACTTGCCAACTTTAACAAATCTTATATTTAAATCCATACTAAACAAATTAGGGAAAAATTTAACAGTATTTTATACAGATGGATCAAAAACAGATGAAAGTACTGGTTTCGCATTTTTTGTTTCGAACAACAATTATGCAGAAAAATACCGAATTCCGGATTGCTGTTCTATTTTTACAGCCGAGGCTGCTGCCATACAGAAAGCACTAACTTGGTGTGCTTCTAATTATTGCGAGAACGTTGTAATAGTCTCAGACTCTCAGGCAGTACTACAAGCTATTTGTAGACATCCATTAGATAATTTCCAAAACTCCATTATTCTTTATATCAAAAAAACATTACATAATCTAAAATCCACTAAAAAGACAGTTACTTTACTGTGGGTTAAAGGACATAGTGGAGTGGTTGGAAACGAAATAGTGGATGGAAGGGCAAAAAATACATCCGAGTTACCAGAAATCACAAACATTTTCAACTTCAAAGACCTATTTTCTATTATTAGAAGTGTTGGCAGGGAAAGATGGAGGTCCAAATACGAAGATGTTCAGCAGACATCAAGAAATCATTACTTTTCTATTCACCCATTATTACCCAAATGTATACCTCATTTTAACTACAATTATAACAAAGTACATTCCTCATTAATAACCCGGCTAAAACTTAACCATGGCCTTTTTCCAGAGCATCTACATAGGATTGAAATCTATGAAACTCCCTTCTGTTCGTGTAACCATGAGTCCATCGGAGATCTGAACCATGTATTCTTTGATTGTCTTAATCATAGGGATCAGACTCGAAACTTATATTTAGGTTTAATTAACCTTAACATTAGCCTTCCGTTAGCATCAGCAATCTTTTATCTTATTCTGACAAATCTATATTTAATATCTTATAGTCCAGGGCCCATCTGTTTTGAGATGGACGTTGAGAGGCGTCTCAAATTTTTTTGCAGAAATTGCTGGAAAAATAACTCAAATAATAATTATTGAGTTATCCTCCCTCTCAAAAAAGTCCGGAACATTGTTTAAATAATCAAAATGTCAAAAAATGAAGTAAAAATTCGATTTTTTTCTTCGTTTTTTGATTATAACTTTAAAAGTATACATTTTCGAGAAAAGATGTACTAACATAAAAGTTGTGTAATTAAATTTCCTACAATATAGAATTGGTTAAAAATTTAAAAAATAGTCACCCTTCTTACAAAATAGCAATAATTGCGAAAAAAAAAACAAACAAAAACAAGTATTTGCTTTTTACGTTTTTCAACCATTTTTGCTACACTTAGGACGTTCATATTTCACCTAGAAAAACTTTATGATACAGTTAAACAATACTGTAAATTTCATTAAGATCGGTTTAAAATATTTTGCAAAATAAATTTTGCAATCCAGCTTTCGCAAAAAAAATTAATTTTTTCAAAATGTTACAGTACTGAAAATAAAGCAGATAGCACGTCGAAATTTTTATTACGTATAGAAGTGTACTGTGCCTTTTATTTGCAATTTGCAAAATTAAAATCGGTTAACTACCACGGTCTCAGGAATTTTTTTTAAATAAACATTAATTTTTGGTGCTACGCGCAGGACAGCGGTGTTCGATTCACACAAGTTGATTTCCACCAAAATGTCTTCCAATCTTTATGTAATGTATTATTTTCTTACTTTATATTCAAAGTATGTGTTTTTATTTTGCAATAAACAAATTTATTTATTTATATCGAAATGTAATAAAAGTTAAAATGTATCAATCATTATCAAAGGTCATTGGAAAGCCCAATCAGAGCAAACTATAAATGATTCTAAGATAAAAATTTAAACATATCTATAACAAAATTCTGTGTCAAAAAGACTCTTTGTCTAATGCCATCTCTTTCTCTCCACACACACACACACACACACACACACACACACACACACACACACACACACACACACACACACACACACACACACACACACACAATCCTCATGTTTTCTTAACATTCTGTTTTTTGATTCATTCGCTTATGTTGGACAAGAAAAAGTTAGGTACTTTAACAGCTAGCCATGTTGTTCATCAATACAGGATGTGCGACAAACTTTAAGGGGTAATTCCGGGTGAAAAAAAATGAACAGTTTGCTTCATAAACGCGTCTCCAAATGCCTCGTTTCCGAGATACGGGATGTTAAAATATTTTATTTCAAACTGCCAATTTCTTTATTGCTTTAAAATCGGTTGCGATATGCAAATAAAATTTGGTGGGTTTTAAAAGGTAGTTAATGCGCATTTTTTGACATACAATTAAGGCTATGGGTACATAATTCACAAATATTTTACGGCTATCTCTACCTTTTCTGTCTTTACATGGCAAATTACGTGTAGTAAAATTCACACTGGTATGGATATGTAAATATTACTAGAATGTCATTCTACTTGAAAATGTCATAACTAACTTAAAGAGATGGCTTTTGAATGTTGTTGGATAACTGTTATTTTTTGTAAGTATACATAATTGCAAATTATTAATTCAGTTAATAAATTTTTTCACTAACTATGTATTCAGTGATTGTAATAATTTATATGTACCTACAACAAAAACTAATACTCAATCGAAAAAAAAGGGAAAAATGTTAAAGTGATTATTTTTTAATAATTTATTGTAACTATGGAACGCCTACAATTTTGAACATCTTTAACAACAAAATACTTGGATCACAGAATATATCTTGATGTATTATCTGCTTTTATCTTCCATAAATAATACACAATAAATAACTTTTAACTCGGCTCTGGCGACCGAGTAAGAGCGGGATAACCAAACAACAGTTACAGGGAGTCAAGGAAATGTGATCCCTACAACTCACCAACCCGCCTGGCCAGCGTGGTGTTTTATGACTATTTTCCCCAAACTAGCAATGTCGAACTTACAACAAAGCGGAAATGGACCCCAGGTGGGTAGGAGAAATCCGGAGTCCCACATCGGGAAACCGATCAGCCTCATGGATTCTGGGGGAGGCAAAAGCTCGACAAGAACGAATCAGAGAAAACGGAAAAAGAAGGAATGCAACAGAATACATATAGCGACATATAATATCAGATCCATGGCTCAAGATGAAAAGTTGTACGAACTCGAAGAGGAATTAACTAAAATCAAATGGGACATTGTAGGATTGTCAGAGGTCAAAAGAAGAGGAGAAATGTGTATAGACCTAGAATCAGGAAATCGCCTCTATTACAAAGGAAAGGAGGACGAAACATATGGAGGAATAGGATTTCTGATCAAAGAGAAAATTAAACAAAACGTAATCGAGTATAAGAGCATATCAGATAGAGTAGGATATATCATACTAGAAATTAACAGGAAGACAAGAATGAAACTAATACAAGTATATGCTCCAACAACACACGATGAGGAAGAAATTGATAACTTTTATGATGACATCACCACAGCAATGGAAGACAAAAATATAAAAACAACAATCGTTATGGGAGATTTTAACGCAAAAATCGGAAAGAAAATGGAAGACTCAGAAAACAAAATAGGAAACTACGGACTTGGATCAAGGAATATTAGGGGCGAAAGACTACTAGAATATTTGCAACAACAAAACCTTCATGCAATAAATACATACTTTAATAAGAAGCCAAACCGAAAATGGACATGGGTCTCCCCAAATGGGGTGACAAAAAATGAAATAGACTACTTCCTCTGCCAAAATAAACAAATCTTCGAAGACGTAACTGCACTATTAATAAATTCTCAACTGGCAGCGACCACCGCATACTACGAGCCAAAATAGAAATAAGCAAACTAGCGACGCAGAAATCTAGAAGAAAACCAACGGCTATTGACCATAACAGAATAAGACAAAACGCAGAAGAATATAGACAGACTTTAAGGGAAAACTATAATCAACAAGTAGCAAAGGAAGAGTGAGAAATTAATAAGATCAATGAAGAAATGAAAGAAAAACTCTTGGAAGCGGGAATGAAAACTGCCAAAAAACTAACAACAAAAGAAAATAGATTAAGTAGCCGGACAGTTAAATTAATGGAAAGTAGACGAAAACTAATAAGCGAAAACAAAAGAAACACAGTAGAATACGGAGAACTAAACAAACTTATTAGAAGAGAACCCAGAGAGGATCTAAGAAAACACACTGAAAATGAAATCGAGAAAGTAATTGAGAGAAATAAGGGCCTAAAATGCTTACGACCAAATTTAGGGAAACCACTACTCATTTCAATAAAGGATGAAACAGGACGGGAAGAGAGGAGAAATGATAAGATATCAGAAGAAGTAGAAAGGTTTTATAAAGAACTATACACCTCAAAGAAAGACGCAAACTTCAACACTCAGGAATATATCAAGAAAACAATCACGAATGTAAACTCAGAAACACTACCAAAAATAGAAAATTATGAAATAGAAGCAGCACTATCACAATTAAAGAACAACAAAGCACCAGGACCAGATGGAATCCTTGCTGAAATGTTGAAAGAAGGGAAAGAAGAAATCTTACAAACATTAAGAAATCTGTTTAATCAGTGTCTACATAAAGGAAAAATACACGACGAATGGAACGAAAGTCTTACAATCCTGCTATTTAAGAAAGGCGACAGAAAGGACATAAAAAATTACAGACCCATCTCACTGCTGTCGCAAACGTATAAACTATTCATGAGGATTATCAACAACAGACTAACACACAAATTGGACTCGTATCAACCAGTAGAGCAGGCAGGATTCCGAAAGGGATATAGCACCACTGACCATCTTCTAACAATTAGGACACTAATAGAAAAAGCTAATGAATACCATATAGATCTGCACCTAGCGTTCGTTGACTACGAAAAAGCATTTGACAGCGTGGAAATGTGGGCAATAGAAAAAGCTATAAACAACTGTCGAATAGATTCTAGATACAGAATGCTAATACATAATATATATAAGAAAGCAACAATGACAGTACAATTGGAAGAAACCACAAAACCCATACCAATTAACAGAGGAGTGCGACAGGGAGATGTTATTTCTCCTAAACTATTTACATTAGCACTGGAAGATGTTTTCAAAACAATGGAATGGACAAACATGGGAATAAACATAAATGGAAAGAAACTAAACCACCTGAGATATGCAGACGATGTAGTAGTCATAGCATCAAGTTTTGAAGAACTACAAACCATGCTAACCGAACTAGCAAATGAATCCGAACAAATAGGTCTAAAAATGAATTTTGCCAAAACAAAAACAATGACAAACACACAAGACAATAGAAACGTAATACTAAACGACACCACAATAGAAGCGGTTCTTAATGGCGGTACAGGCTCGTTTTTTAATATTGTATTTAATTACAGAGTAATTTTCACATATTAATATATTTTTCAAATTGGGCTCTGTACCGCCATTCTTTATTATATTACGATTACGTGTGCCAAATATCTCGAAAAAAATATTCAAAATTACAGCCGCAATCTTGGAACGCGTTTTGGCTACCTGTTGATCGCTACTGTATCACCTTAAGATGGTGCATTAATTCTTGGAGTAGTGTATTTTAATATTGTGATAAAACAGGTAGGTAACTAAGCTTATGTTAATTTGAAAACTGCTACGAACTTTTTAATATACATAAAGAGACAAATTTTTATTTACCTTGAGGATTTTAGCATAAGCTAAAACTTTACAACTTTACATAAAAATTTTACAAAAAAGTTATATAGTTTTCCACATACTACAATATTTTTGTTCATCCTTGTATCCAATATTGTTGCCCATGTTTCCATGATTGCTTCCTGTTTCAATCTACCTCTCGTACATCAACGTCAGCATTTTCCTCTTCCCCTTCAGCCCCTTCATCTCCTTCATCTCCCCAAGATATGGTCAGTAGCTTGGGCTCATTTTCCCGTTTCCGTGTCGTATCTGGCTAATCTTCCAGTCTCCTTCGACACCCCAGCAGCCAGCTAGACGCGGTTGATTGCTTTGTCAGGTTGTTTTATTGTCAAAAGTTCATCACCGCACTTTGTGCCATTTATTTTTCTATTGTGTCTCACCCCTCGAATTGTTTCTTCGACACGTACAATGTGCTGTGCCGGAATCGGCAAAGGAAACAAATTCATTAGTGCGAATAGGAAGACAATGTTTTACGGTTTTTTGTTTTCCATAATTTAGAAAACGAGAAAACATGGAAAATTAATTAAAGACGCTTCGATGTGCTTTATAATCCAGGAAGCGAAGCCGAAAAGAACTTGAAAAATCGAAAAACTACTGGCCACTATATTCTAACTAGAATATCTTGGGGTGTCAATATTCTTCTTCAAGTGCCATCTCCTCGACTGAAGTCGGCAATCATCATAGCTCTTCGGACTTTGGAGAAGGCTGCTCTGAAAAGTTCATTTGATTTGCAATTTGCCATTCTCTCAGGTTGTGCAGCCACGATGTTCTGCGTCTCTCTATGCTTATTTTTTCTTTAATCTTTCCTTGTATAATGAGTCATAACAAGTTGTATCTCTCTCCACATGTAATATGTCAGAGATATTCCAATTTTCTGGTATCGATTATATTCGACACTTCCATTTCTTTATTCATCTTTCTCAGAATCTCTTTGTTTGTGAAGTGTTCTGTCCATGACATTTTCAGAATTCTTTTATACACCCACAACTCTAAGGATTCCAGTTTTTTCATTGATGCCGCATTCAAGGTCCAAGCTTCCATTCCGTAAAACAAAATCGACAAAACGTAGCACCTAGCGCCAACCTTACTCTTAGCCCTAACTTTAGATCTCCTGTACAGAACACTTTTCTCATTTTATTAAAATTTGCTCTAGCCTTTCCTATTCTAATTTTAATCTCCTGGAAGTAATCATTTATACCTCCAGACTTACTACCTACCATAGACAAAAGGGACTTACGAATAATAACAAACCTTTACTGGAATCAAAGAGCACAAATTGTAATAGATAACGAACCCAGTCCAGAAATTGAAATCAGGAGAGGAGTTCGGCAGGGATGTATTATGTCTCCATTACTCTTTAATGCATATAGTGATGCCATTTTTGAAGAAGCATTGCTATCTCAAAGTGAAGGAATAATAATTAACGGAAGATCTATTAACAACATAAGATATGCAGATGACACCGTGATTATGGCAAGCTCTGCTGAACAACTCCAACTACTACTAAACAAAACAAACAATTTCTGTGAACAATATGGACTAAAAATGAATATAAAAAAGACCAAATACATGATAATAACTAAGAAAACAAACATACAAACAAGCATACATTTGGGAAATGTACCGATAGAAAGGGTTAATAAATACAAATATCTAGGAACCTGGATTTCAGAGAAAAAAGATCAAACAACAGAAATATGGACCAGGATAGAAATAGCAAGAAATGCGTTTGTAAAAATGAAAGCAGTTCTCTGCAACAAAGACCTTAGCTTAGAACTGAGAGTAAGAGCTTTGAGATGCTACGTGTTCTCGATACTACAATATGGACTTGAAAGCTGGACATTAAAGCAAGAACACATAAATAAGCTACAGTCATTTGAAATGTGGTGTTACAGAAGGATGCTTAGAATAGCATGGACACAGAGGAAATGGGTAAAGTACTGCGGGAAATGGGTAAAGAATGCGAAATAATAAACACAATAAAATTAAGAAAGTTACAATATCTGGGACACGTAATGAGGGGACCGTGATATGAAATGCTAAGACTGATAATACAGGGAAAGGTAAGAGGTGGAAGGAGTATAGGAAGAAGGAGAGTGTCATGGTTAAAGAATTTAAGGGACTGGTTTAGATGAAGTTCTATAGAACTCTTTAGAGCAGCGGTGGATAGAGTAAAGATAGTGATGATGATATCCAACCTCCCATTAGGAGACGGCACTTGAAGAAGAAGAATAAATTTGGTTCAAGAGTATCACTAGAACATCAATGTCCTGCCCATCTATAATTTTTATTAATTCGATAGGAAGCATGTCAGGTCCAGGGCTTTTTCCGTTCTTTATTATTTTTAATGCCTGGGCTATTTGTTTTGTGATATCTGAACCTATTGGGTATAGTAGTATACCATTGAATACTATAATTTTACGATAATTGTGTAAATAACAGAATAGCAACTTAAATACAGCTTCATAAATGCACTGCGAGAGCACTCACTCTCGTTCTCTTAACCATCACTCGCCCTTCTATAAGGAGGAAAAACGATCTAAATGAACTCAGGTTAATTCCATTTATTAACTACATCGCATCCGTTCCCTCGGTGCACCTCATCATATTTCGCTGTCCATATATCTTAATTAAGGTAATTCTCCTTTCATTATCCATTCGCTTAATTAATGGCGTTGTTGGCCCTGCAAAACCGTTTCGTATCCGAAACGACAGATTAGGCTTGTATGGATTTTCTTTTCATCGAGGATT
The DNA here is from genome assembly GCF_917563875.1 of Diabrotica virgifera virgifera. Classification (NCBI taxonomy): domain Eukaryota; kingdom Metazoa; phylum Arthropoda; class Insecta; order Coleoptera; family Chrysomelidae; genus Diabrotica; species Diabrotica virgifera. The sequence goes on from NC_065443.1 coordinate 1,408,595, forward strand.
TGCCCGGCTGCGAGAGTTTGCCAGTAATTTGGTCTTTTTTCTCTTAATCAAGAGTTTAGGGAATATATTTTCACGTGAAGCGAAATATTTGATATTATTCTCAAAAAATATTTAATAAAACAAGTAATTGGACTTCATAAGTCCTAGGTTTTCACCCAAAGTAATCGAAAGTAGAACTGGAAGTCGATATTCGAACTCTTCTTGTAACTTTGCTTCGATTGATATAGGATTTTACTAATTTTGAGTCATTTTTACTAAACTTTTGGTCACAATTGTTTAAACAGAGATGACTTCAAAACCGAAACTAAAGATTCAAACTCGATTTTTCAATAAGCTTCTATTTCTGCGACTATAATACGGAACTTCCTGATAGAACTTTTTAACCGGAAAAGATACCAAATCGGTACCAAATGATAACGGAAATGGAAAAAACCAAAAGTATACAATTGTTCTCTTCTTGTTAAGGCACGTCGAATATATCGCTTATACTATTTTGGTGACTTTAAAACAGTACTTCCGGTTGCAACTCTAAAACCGAAAGTACGATGTCCAATTTCTTATCTTTAATACCATCCTTGGGTTGTAAGCTTTCATTCGACACCTCATTTATCATCGCGGACGGATGGACTGTCAGATGGACAGACAGTAATGAAACCGGAAGTTTTGTTCTCGTCTTGTGAAGGCGTGCCGAATAATATATCACTTGTACTATAACGTTAATATATCACTTGTATATACTTATGTTCGTCTTGGTCACAGTTATTATAAGGCGATCAAGACTGATAAGGTAAGGAATGCTCAAATATTAGTTCCTCGAGCGTAGAATCTGGAGATGAATGCCAGATTCCACTGCCAAACAAATTAGCTCACAAACGTTTTGACAGTCACCCACCATTTGTCGTAGTGGAGGGGCGCTTTAAGCTTGATCTTCTTCTTCTTCTGGTGCCGACTCCACTAATGAAGGTTGCCTATAACCATTGCAAATTAGTCTCTATCTTTTGATTTTCTGAGAGTGTGTGTTTAACCCGGCCCAGACGGTTCCGCGAATGTTATTCGGGACCCCTTTTTCTTTCGATTTTATCCTTTATAACCGGCAAATCCAATAAGATGTAAATTTGAGCTAGAGGGTCAGATAATAGAACAAGTGATGGAGTTTAAATACCTAGGCATCACACTATCTAGCTAAGGAAGGCTCGAAACAGAAGTGGAAGATTAAGTGAATAGAGCAAACAGAGCCGCAGGTTGGCTGAATGACACAATATGGAGAAATAAAAATATCGGAAAAGAAATGAAAGGCAGAATTTACAAAACAGTCATCAGACCAATAATGACATACGCGACAGAAACACGACCCGACACAGAGAGGATAAAAATATTGCTCGAAACAACAGAGATGAAAACCCCTCGGAAAATCGATGGTTAAACTCTATGGGACAGAGTTAGAAGTACAGATATACGACGGAAATACAAGGTGGACAACATTAATAACTGGGTAACGAACAGAAGAATAGAATGGAATGACCACATAAGCCGAATGACAACAAAAAGGATCAGGACAGCGAAAGACGGTTCCGAAATAGGAGGACGATCAGTGGAAAGACCGCGAAAACGATGAAAGAACAACTTACTACAGGCACATTGAAAAAACAGACTTATGTCTATACAAAAAGGAAAAGAAGAAGAAGAAAAAGGCATAAGGAATAAAATCATGGTTAAACTTCATATTGAAATACGACGGTCTGTATATATTTATAGAAAACATAAATTATTTTCTGCAGTATCCAATGCGGGCAAACTGTTTTTCCATACACGAAACAATCGTATTTACGACGCTGTAAAATTCAACCCCTGAATTAGAAAAGACAACAAGTGAAACTCCCCTGGGAAGGATGAGTAAAATAAGATTTCTGTCGTTGGGATATGTAGGCAATTTAGATCTGAACCCTTAACGACGTTGTAGAAATAGCTTTTTGGAAATATTACTTCCTCTTCAAATTTTCTGTCTTTTTATAAAGGCAAATATTGTGCGCTTTTTTTAAAGGATACATTTTTAGGGGAGACATTTATTTGAAAGTCTATTAGCTAGTCTAATGGGTAATAAATTAATTATTTATAAGGTTTTGCTCTTTAATTTAACAAGTCCGAAAGGTAAATATATCAGGAAACATCCCAGATATCACAACAGGGGAAATACAAAGAGCTCTCTCGGAAATAAAAATAAATCACCTGGAGAAAATGGGCGAGTCATCAAACAAATCAAAGAAGGAGAAAAGTTAATAAATGTGTTGTAAAAGATGGTCAATGTTTAAGCTAAGAGATTTTATGTATCTGACTCTATTTTTTTCTTTTTAACTCTTCTTCAATTTCGGCATTAGTTTTCATTGTTATTTCTCCCCCTCTTATATTACATTGTGGCTCAGTATTGTTCTCATTATTTTTCTTTCACATTTCAGGAGGCTATCTTCCTCTTTCTTGTTAATCGTCGTTGTTTCCATTCCATATGTAACAACAGGTCTTATCAAGTTCTTATATATGTTCATTTTTGTTCTCTTACTTCGAGTCTTGCTTCTCAGCAGATTTCTATTCATTCCATAATATGTTTTTTGCCTTTCATAATTCCTTCCTCTGTTCTTTCTTTTCCAGTTTTCCCTCTTGTTACTCCCAAATGGTTAAGAGTGGGTACAGTTCCAAATTTATGGTTCTGTTATTAGATATTTCTTAGTTGTTCTTTCGTCCTTCCCTATCGTCATGTATTTTGTTTTGTGCTGGTTTATCTCTAGCCCTATCCTCTTCGCTTCCTTATCTAATTTTTCAACTGCTTTTATAAGTGTCATTTTCGTCTTCACTATGATGGCCAGATCATCTACATATGCTACTAGTTAAAGTTGATCTGTAATATTGTTTTTGTTTGCGATGATTGTTCTCGTTATTTTTACTTCTAATATCAGGTTAAAATAGTGTCGGTGAGATAGAGTCACCTTGTTTCACGCCTTTGTTTAAATTGATATCCTTAGAAGTTGTTCCGTTGAAACTAATCTTTGCTGTGATGCTCTTTAGGCTTACTGTTAGCATATGTCTTAATTGTTCTGGGATTCCAAGATTTTCTAGCTCCTCTATTATTTTCGTCCGATTTTGCGTCAAAATGTGATATTGTCATTGAAAAAAAAGTGATATTTTCGTTAGCAGAACAATCTACTTTCGTAGTTCTTATTATATATGTATAGTATAGTGGACCATTAGCTGTCGAGTGTCTAGCGATAATCCAAATCAGCCGTAAATTCGTGAAATATACTATACATCACTCATCTCAGACCACAAATATCCATTCCATAATATCTTCCGCGTCATTTCTCCCGACCACCAACCCATGAACAATTCTCACTTATCGAAAACCCACAAGTTTTGTCACCAGCCCGAAGGAGATGATAAACTGCCAACTCTCCTTCCTGTCACCGGATATTTCAATGAAGCGCTCATAACTTCCGCTCGAAAGAAAAGACAAGTGCGGTTCTTTGTTGAATTTTGTTGGGTCTTTGTTGGGCAGCGTGTGCCGAGTCAATTGGGCGTGCGACACTGGCTAGCCCCCTCCCCCAACATCTGAAAACTGCGGCCGTATATCAGCGTGATTAGCTTTGTTAAAGGGATTTGGTCTGGATTCGATTATCCAGAGTCGGATTGATTTAAAAATTAAATTTATTTTAGTGGAATACTGTAGTGCAGGTACATCTTATTCTTCAGATGCAACATTTGCTACGATTTGTCACTTACGTCTTAAGTCCCAAAGTGACTTATACAAATACAAAAGGCTTTAAATAATTTTTGAAGTTATACTTCTTTACGGGCGTAATGACGGTGAAATTTTATATGGGAAAACCTAGCGACCGGGCGCATGCGCATTATAACTTTGTTCTGATTAGATGTTCAAAAGAAAAGACAAAAATTATCCAATATGGCAGCTGTGGCACAGCTGTGGGACTGTGTTTGGTTATAATGTATGCTTGTTGCGTTTTAAAATTTGTAGGAAGAGAAACAACAAACAAAAAGTTAGTTAATGGTTATACTGCCTTGTTAAATAGTTTTCATATTATATTTTTGGACTTATTTACATAGAAGAGATGATTGTTGCATGCCAATGTGAAAGCTCATCAAACTGTGCCTAGTATGAGTGTCGCAGATCTCGCTTATTCAAAGCTAAAGAATCTTTCACTGGTAAGTGTTTTATAAATAGTTGATCAAATTTTGTTATGATATTTGAACATAGCCACTTTGCACGACGCAAGTGATTGCGAAATTTATTAGTCGTTATACGGGCTCCGATACCTACCTTGAACCTACCAAAATACATAAGTAGTATGTAATACTTTTTTTTACATAATTTGATTACCATCAAAATTTCTATCAATATTCACCTAATATATTGTCTTCTTACCCTATGTTTTGTTGTATTTTTTCAATTCTAATTCTAAATCATTTCAATTCAAAATCAAAATAATTTGATTTACATAAGTTAAAAATGTCAAAAGGTTAATCTGTTTAGTTAGACGATCTTCGCACATAATGACAAGCTGTCTCTATGGTGCAGTTTTAATGCGAGTGAATCCCAATACAACGCAAATACCAGCCGCGTGGTAAGTTGGTTCGAATCCCAATAGAAACTTTTATTTTTTTATACATTTTATGATTGTAAGTATATTTATTATATAATTTTATTTTCAGAAAATACGTATTTAGTTAAAAAAATTTCCGACAATTAATGTTCAGAAATCATTTGTGGCATTTTTAGTGTGTTTGTGTGTGTTTTATTTTTTTATTATTTTAATTTTTGGCACTGTTTTAATAAAAATGTTTGAGAAGTATTAAGTATAAATTAATTTAATATTTAAATAAAATATAAATAAAAAGTATATTAATTTCGTTTATAATCATATAATCATATAATAGAAGTATAACTTCTTACGTGCGTACAAAGTACACAAACATTCTTTTTTATTTTATTTTTATTTTGTCTATAATCATCTGAAATATTTGCTTGTCAAAAACTTGAAATCGTTAGATTAAGATAAGGTAAGTTAAGTACATGTGTACCTATATTTAAAAAATCTGACGATTTGAGAGGGGCGTAAGGAAATGGGCAAGGCACAAAGTTTCACAAAAAAACAAATATTTCGCGAAATGAACGTCAGATCGAAAAACTGAAAAATAATTGTTTAATATTTTTCAATAATCTATGGAATACCAAACACTACCCCCCACGGAGAGAAATGGGGGTTAACTTTAAAATTTTAAATAGGTACCCGGCGATATTTCGCGAAATGAACATCAGATCAAAAAATTGAAAAATAAGTATGTATAAACATTCTCAATTTCTTTGCAACACGAAAATGCAGCAGCCGCATAATACTATGGTCAAATCTGAGAGTGCAGGAAGAGTCTATACCGGTTTCGGGGGTTGTTTCCCCCTCATCAATAGTCCCATATTTTCTTCTCTCAAATTCTTTCACGTACCACACTTTAGGCCTTTCCGAATTGCAAAGAAAGAAATGTCATGGATGAACTAGGGCCATCTACCGAAAAACAAAGTAAGTTATCAATCGAAGTAGCACAGAAAACGACAATAAATATCGTTCCCATACCACCAGATCGACAACAGGTGGAATACTTTCTTTGGTTACAACCTCCTGAGATTTTCAAAATTTATAAATCATACAGGATGCCGAGGAAATTAAGATGAGAGAATTTTAAATAATTCACAACTCATCTGCTCAGCGTGGTAAAAACTCCAACAAGAAAGATTCCTTAATACTCAAACAAAAGAGTAAATGAATTAAAAATGTATAAACATTCTCAATTTCTTTGCAACACGATATTTATTGTCGTTTTCTGTGCTACTTCGATTGATAATTTACTTTGTTTTTCGGTAGATGGCCCTAGTTCATCCATGACATTTATTTCTTTGCAATTCGGAAAGACCTAAAGTGTGGTACGTGGAAGAATCTGAGAGAAGAGAATATGGGACTACTGATGAGGGGGAAACAACCCCCGAAACCGGTATAGACTCTTCCTGCACTCTCAGATTTGACCATAGTATTATGCGGCTGCTGCATTTTCGTATTGCAAAGAAATTGAGAATGTTTATACATTTTTCATTTATCAACGAAAACTTTTCGTTTATAAATTTGCAAAAGTCTGTGTGTTATTGCGTTGCCGCTCCTGCAATACTTAGAGCAGGTGTATCGATGGATTCTTATGTAGTTTTGCCTTCTGAATCCAAGTCTGAAAACGGCATTTCGATATATCTAACTGTCTTCGAGATAATCGACCTCAAAATCTAAAATGTGACGTCACAATCCGGTTATCTCCTACAGACGCACTAAACGTCAGCTCAAATGGTTGATTAGGAAGTAGGCTACTTTTTTTTAAATCTCGATTTGCCAAGCATAGGTTATTTACATTTGAGTGTGACACTTCGTGAATGTCAAACTAAATTTTAAATTAAGTATTAATAAAACATCAATGACATTTGATAGTGAATTTAATTATTATATAAAATAAAAAAGATGTTCAAAAATACAATTTGAGTACAAATATTTTAAAAGCAATAATTTATTAACAGTTTTAAAAAGGTTTATACCAGTATAAATACGGCCTCCCCTTTATGATAAATGGACTGTTCCATTTGCTATAACTATAGTTTATTTTTTAACCAGGAGGAGTAACCTAAAAAGACAGATTCACACCCAAGAAAGTCACTAGAATAATAACCAAATACATCTTCTTTTTTGGTTGATCTAGTCGGCCCTCAACGGTAATCCATAAATATTATATTAAATTAATACGACGCTAAAGAGTTCCAAAAACAACTGCTTTTTATATAAAAGCAGACTAACAATCTAAAAATTAAAGGAATCACACAGAAAACACAAAAACTGCCGATATAACTTAATTAACCTATGAAATGTCACTAGTGTCAAAATTTGATAAATGTCATTAGTGTCAAAATTTTATAGCAATGGAGTAAACTTGCCTGCGGTTGGACCAATTACAAACAAGCAATACAGCGCGGTAAATTTGAATCACTCCTCTTGGTTAAAAAACAAACCATAGTCGTTTCCTAAACTCGACACAACTGGCTAGTGATTGTAGAAGGTAATTTTTTTGTTTTTTAGAATTTTGCCGAAATTGGCAAAATTACTAATTATTTAGTAATAATTATTAACTATTTAGAAATTATTTTTTTGTCGAATTGGCAAAATTATTGACTAAAATCACTAGCCAGTATTGTGTCTGTGTACATCCTTCTAATGGAAAAAAATATTTGAAGATATTTCTTAAATTATGGACACCAAGAACATTTTCATTTATTTATTTATTAATAACAGATACAAACAGGTTTCCCTACTTACTTGTATCCGTATCTACAATGACAACAGTTTAGTACAACATGCACATAATGTAATAATTCGAGGTAATAGAGACAACTCTTTTATTTTTAATTTGACAAATAAAAGTTATTCTTCATAAAAAGCTCTTCTTGTTCTAAGATTTATGATGCAACCGTGTCCCAAAAGTAGGGGAACGGTCGAATATTTCGCGAACTAAACATCGGATGGAAAAACTGAAACATACGTGTTCAATCATTTTCAAAAATCTATCCAATGACACTAAACACCAACTCCCACTACACCCCTTGGAGGTGGGGTGAGGGGTAACTTTAAAATCTTAAATGGAAACCCCTAATTTTTCTTGCAGATTTGTATCCGTTACGTAAAAGTAAGCAACTTTTATGCGACATTTTTTCGAACTGTGGATAGATGGCGCTATAATTGGGAAAGACGATTTATCCTGATACCATAGGTAAATTATAGAAACGGTCTAATATCTCGAGAAATACACTTCCAAATAAGAAACCAAAAAACAGGCTTTTAATATTTTTCGAAAACCTATCGATAAACACTAAACATGACCCTCCAACACACCCCCTGGAGGTGGGGTGGGGGGTAACTTTAAAATCTTAAATAGCAACCCCCACTTTTTATTGCAGATTCGAATTCGTCATGAAAAACTAAGCAACATTTATTCAAAACATTTTTTAAAAATGCTGATAGATGGCGCTAATAAATCGTATTTTTCCAATTAAAGCGCCATCTATCATTAATTCTAAAAAATGTTTCGAATAAATGTTGATTAGTTTTCATGACAAATCCGAATCTGTAATAAAAAGTGGGGGTTGCTATTTAATATTTTAAAGTTACCCTCACCCCACCTCCAGGGGGGGGGGTTGGAGGGTCATGTTAAGTGTTATTCGATAGGTTTTCGAAAAGTATTAAAAAAATTTGTTTGGTTTCTCATTTGGAAGTGTATTTCTCGAGATATTAGACCGTTTCTATAATTTACCCATGGTATCAGGATAAATCGTTTTTCCCAATTATAGCGCCATCTATCCACAGTTCGAAAAAATGGATTGAATAAAAGTTGCTTACTTTTACGTAACGAATCCAAATCTGCAAGAAAATCTAGGGGTTTCCATTTGAGATTTTAAAGTTACCCCCACCCCACCTCCAGGGGGTGTAGTGGAGGTTGGCGTTTGGTGTCATTGGATAGATTTTTGAAAATGATTCAACACGTATTTTTCAGTTTTTCGATTCGATGTTCAGTTCGCGAAATATTCGACCTTTCCACTACTTTTGGGATACCTTGTATAAAATTTTATTAATTTTATACGAGGTATATAAAAAATATGAATTTCGATCAAGAGTAAACTGCCGTTATAGTTCATAACATTTAAATTAGAATGATATAATTGCACATTAAAACATAATTATTAATTCTAAACTACTTTTCATAATAGAAATAAATATACAAAGTTTTCGTTATGACAATGCTCGCATTTTCAGCTTGTTTACTCTTTTGTTTGAGTATTAAGGAATCTTTCTTGTTGGAGTTTTTACCACGCTGAGCAGATGAGTTGTGAATTATTTAAAATTCTCTGATCTTAATTTCCTCGGCATCCTGTATGATTTATAAATTTTGAAAATCTCAGGAGGTGTAACCAAAGAAAGTATTCCACCTGTTGTCAATCTGGTGGTACGAAGACGATATTTATTGTCGTTTTCTGTACTACTTCGATTGGTAACTTACTTTGAAAAATAGGTGTTCAATATTTTTTTAAAATCTATCGAATGATATCAAACACGACCCACGGAGGTTGGGTGGGGATTTCCTTTAAAATCTTATAGGAGCCCCATTTTTTCTTGCAGATTTGGATTCCTTACGTAAAAATAAGTAACTTTTATTTGAGAATTTTTTTCGGTTTATTGATAGATTGTGCTATAATCGGAAAAAACCATTGTTGGAAATGGAAAATTAAATTAAAAAATGGAAAGTCCGCACTAAAATGGAAAACTTAACTTAACTTTTTTTGGTTTGAGTACCTAATCTTCACAACCCAATAGGTGCCCAAAGCGCTCGAGTAACTGCAAATTTAGCATACTTGCCTCCCCTAGTATTCAACCTGTAGAATAAAATAAAAGGATCCTTTTAATTCAATTTAGAAATTACTTGTTTCATATTTTTATTACTAGAGCAATTGATTTTTGAACTTCTTATATATACTTCTTTTTTTGCTGATGATACCAGTATCACTTGGAATTCAACTATTGCAACTCTTCATGTAACTATGTAACTTCTGATCTACTTGCGATAAAATTCTGGTCTGACTCTAATTTACTCTCTTTTAACGTGAATAAGAAGGAAACATTATAGACTAAGAGCCGCTATAGGTGAAATTTCTTAATCATTTTAGGCACGATGGGACCCTATAACTTAAATAGTAGAACCTAAAAGAAAAGGTTTGAACATTGTGCCGTCACTTTTCAGTGGCACATGCGTCGACAGTGGCGCATCAAACTTTCCACTTATGGACGGGATAAATAAATTAAAAGTTACCCTCTCTTACTAACAGAATTCAATTTTTTTTATTTTTTTAAGTTCTATGTGATTAACACACAAGATTCAACGTAATTTTAACCCACCATCCCCTTCCCCCTGCCCCCACCATCAAATACTTTATTTTTCCATTTTATTTTATTTGGTGGGATGCAATCAATTTTAAAATTTCAAAAAATTCACACGCATATTTAAGGCTTTTATAAAACACGTCTATTTTTTATAGAGCTGTAGGTAGAGTGTACATAACCTCAAAAAATTTAAACAAATTTTTTTTTGAAAAAAAGTATATAACTTTTTTTTGGGGATAGCTGCAAATCTAATTTTTTCTTAATCTTGTGTATTTTATCAAACAATATATTTTTATTTTTTTTTTAATTTTTCTGTAATGCTGGTCACCTTCAAAAATCCAAAAAACTGTTTTTTAAGGGGGTTTTGGTGGTTTTAACGCGTTTCTCCCATTTTTAAATATTCTAAATGACTCAGTTACTTTAAGTTACATATAACCTATAAAATCGAAATTGATTTGATATATTATGAAGTCTATAAAATAGGGAAAACCCCCCAAAACCCCCTTAAAAAACAGTTTTTTGGATTTTTGAAGGTGACCGGCGTTACAGAAAAATCTAAAAAAATTACAAATATAGTGGTTGATAAAATACATAAGACTAAGAAAAAATAAGACCTGCAGCTATTCCTCAAAAAAAAAATATAATCTTTTTTGAAAAAAAATTTTTTTTTAATTTTTTGAGGTTATGTACACTTTACCTACGGGTCTATAAAAAATAGACATGTTTTATAAAAGCCTCAGCTATGCGTGTGAATTTTTTGAAATTTTAGAATTGATTTCATCGCAGCAAAAAAAAATAAAAACTAAAAATGAAGTTTTTGATGGTGGGGGCAGGGGGAAGGGGGTGGTGGGTTAAAATTACGCTGAATCTTATGTATTAATCACATAGAACTTAAAAAAATAAAAAAAATTGAATTCTGTTGGTAAGGGAGGGTAACTTTTAATTTATTTATCCCGTCCATAAGTGGAAAGTTTGATGCGCCACTGTCGACGCATGTGCCACTGAAAAGTGACGGCACAGTGTTCAAACCTTTTCTTTTAAGTTCTACTATTTAAGTTATAGGGTCCCATCGTGCCTAAAATGATTAAGAAATTTCACCTATAGCGGCTCTTAGTCTATTATCCTATACAAGAGGTCTTCAGCCCTTGCTTCTTAATAACAGCCAGATCAGTACCGTTGATTCTGTAAAATTTCTTGGTATTTTTTAGAGAGCAACTTCAAATGGTCCCTTCATATCGATTTGTTAAGTAACAAACTTGCCTCAGCTAGAGCTATGCAATAAGCCTGTTTCAAGGGAAATCAATTTAGCATCTTCTAAAATAACATATTTCTCGTTGTTTGAGTCTGATCTTCGATATGGCCTTCCTTTTAGGGGTTCTAGTACAGCTGCTCAATCTGATGTTATTTTTAAATTACAAAAAAGAGCAACAGGATATCGGTTTGGCGCTTCAGAAGAACAACACATTGCAGAAGTTAATTCAGAGAGCACGGAATTTTTACACTTCCATCTTTATATATTTTAGAAATTGTTTTCTTAATTTATAAACACCTTCATGTCTTTCCAGTAATGCCTAATCATGTCTACTCCACCAGCAATTCAACCTTTGATGTTTATTTACCGATCCCGTTCACTGAGTTAGTAAAGAAATCTATATTATATTCCGCAAAGAAACTATACAACCATCTTCCTTTACAACGTAAATTTGTAACATCTTTCTCAAAGTTCCGTAAAATGACAAAAGCCTATCTATCTACGAGACCATATTATTCAGTAGATTCAGTAGTTCCTAATGTTGTATTTTATTTGTTGTATGTTGAATTTGCAATTTCTTCCATTGCAAATTCAACATACAACAAATAAAATACAACATTAGAAACTAATGGAAGAAACCACAAAACCCATACCAATTAACAGAGGAGTGCGACAGGGAGATGTTATTTCTCCTAAACTACTTACTTTAGCACTGGAAGATGTTTTCAAAACAATGGAATGGACAAACATGGGAATAAACATAAATGGAAATAAACTAAACCACCTATGATATGCAGACGATGTAGTAGTCATAGCATCAAGTTTTGAAGAACTACAAACTATGCTAACCGAACTAGCAAATGGATCCGAACAAATAGGTTCGGGATAAGCAAAAATGAATTTTGCCAAAACAAAAACAATGACACCACAATAGAAACGGTTAATGATTATATATATTTGGGACAGATGATAAAAATAAATAAGGAAAACCAAACAGCGGAGGTAAAAAGAAGGGTCAGATTAGCCTGGGCAGGATTTGGAAAATAAAATGGGTCCTAAAGAATAAAAAAATACAACAATACTTAAAAACAAGAGAGTTTGACCAGTGCATACTCCCAACTCTCACATACGCATGCCAAACATGGACCTTGACCAAGGCAAACATGGATAAAATAATGAAGACACAAAGAGCCATGGAGAGAGCAATGTTAGGAGTAAAATTGACAGACAAAAAGCAAAACAACTGGGTAAGAAATAAAACAAAAGTCAAAGACGCAGGACAACATATATAGCCAGGCTAAAATGGAGCTTCGAAGGTCATAACGCTAGACAAACGGACAATAGGTGGAATAGCACGATACAACAATGGAGACCATGGACTGGAAAGAGAGCAAGAGGACGACCCCAGATGAGATGGGGAGACGACATTAAAAAGATAGGAGGAACGCACTGGAAACAGAAAGCACTAAACAGAAGCGAATGGAGGAAATTGGGGGAAGCCTATGTTCAAAATTGGACGAATTAAAGGGCAAAAAAAGAAGAAGAATTTGCAATTTATATAAATTTTGCAATATATTGTTTTTGTTTTTGCTTTACTTTAATTATCTTGTATTCTGTATATTTACGATTTATCTAATTTTAGTAAGTTGTATTTGTTGTTGATATTTTTTGACTGTAAGCTTTTTTCTATAAAATTGTAAAATTTGGAGTGACAATAAAGCATATTTCTCTCCCCTTTTTTCTTATATTGTATACAGTAAAGTGAACCATTGGCTGTCGAGTGTCTACCATTAATACAGTCGAAAATTTGGGAAATATACTATACAACACTTTTTAATATCCAGTTGTAGAGAAAATCATGTTCTCTCATCACACCTTTTTTAGAGAAAAAATTTAAATTTTACAAATTTGTAAGTACGTTTAAATTTTCATAAGTGTGTATAGGTCATAGGATGTGTGATAAAGTGGTTCAAACCGTATTACAGTGTATACATTATAAGTTTATTACAAAAGGTTCAGGCAGAAAATTATTTGACCCAAGTCCGTTCCTGATATTGTGCAGCGGCAAAGAAAATTGGAAATTCTGCGTTTTTCTTCTGCATAATTCGTTAAGCAAAGCATATAAATTTAATGACGATGGAGAGTTTTTCTATCAATGAAGACGGTTGTTGAATTTTGATAGAGATGTCTCCAATCAGGCCCAATTATCGGATCAAATTTGGATACAGCTCGATGGGTTATAAATTATTTACAGAAAAATAAATAGATAAATGAATGAATTAAATTGACAACATCAAAACTTAATATGTATGAGTAAATATGAGTAAAAAACATAAATGAAAATAATTAGTCAGTTAACATTTTAATAATGCTTTATTACCAAATTGTATGAAATAGTCGTCAAATTATTGTACGTATTGCCTGCATTTTACAAATGATCTATTTATATTATAGTCCAGTCGGGTTAGACGAATAACAGGCCTAACCTTGCATTAGGAGCTGCCCCAAATTTTATTTTTCTAATCTTTAGGGAGGGTCAATATTAGTATAAATTTAAAATGTCGACTGAATTCCACCCTTGCGTTAGCCGCCATCTTGATTTTAAACGAGAACCGTTTTTGCTCAATATCTCCGCCATTTTCAATTTCTTGACAAAAAGTGTAGAAACTGAAATTGTTGAAAACACGATTTTCTATAATTTCAATTATTATAATTTTTTTCGTGCGGTCAATATTTTCCGAGTTATGAGGGGAAAATAGTGACAGTTGGAGCATAATTATTGAATTATTGAATTATATCGTTTATTATTAGTTTTACAACAAATATGTACCTGTACAAAAATGAAGAGAATTAAATTCTACACAATTTTAATCTCTTTCATTTTTTTGCTAAAATTAATATTTAAGGTAGTACGGATGCGGTAATGGCGCAAGCGTAAGACCGGATTGATTTTATAGCAATTGTTTTTTTTTCAATATCCACGCCATTTTCAACTAAAATTGTTCAAAATATAATTTCCTACAATTTCCTTTTAACAATATTTTTCATGCGATTGATATTTTCCGACTTACATGGGAAAATAGTAAAAAGTGGTGGAGGGAGCATAATTATTGAATTGAATTTTGTATCCGAGCTCCCCCAAATTTTCTAATTCTATCCTTTAGGAGAGATCAATAGTAGTGTAAATTTAAAATCTCGACTGAATTCCGCGTTTGCATTAGCCGCCATATTGATTTTAAATGAGAACTGTTGTTGCTTAATATCTCCGCCATTTTCGACTTTTCGACATAAGTGGTGGGAAAGAAAATTTTTGGAAATGTAATTTCCTACAATTTCCTTGGCACAATTTTTTTATACGATCAATATTCTCCGAGTTAAGGGGGAAAATAATGGAAGCGGAGGGGAAGCATAATTATTGAATTGTCTCATTTATTATTAATTTTACGACATAATTGTACATAAACAAAAATAAAGAGAATTATATTTTATACAATTTTTGAGACTTCCAATGAAACATCAACCAAACTAAGTATATAAAAGACATAATAAACATTATATACATTAAGTTCACTTAATTTTATTAACTAGCGGGTTTTATTGGTTGAATTTGTCTGTCGATATTTTAAGTTTTATGTCAGCTAATATATCGTGATGTTCCAACAATTTTTTTTTAATTTTGGACCCTGTTGAGGGGAATTTTCCCATTTCCCCCTTGTAGACCCGCCACTGGTTCTCTCGAAAAATTGTAGTAAATCGTAATTGCAACAATTTCAGTTTTTACACTTTTTGTCGAAAAGTTGAAAATGGCGGAGATATTGAACAAAAACAATTGCTACAAAATCATTCAGATCTTACGCTCGCACTTTTGCCACATACGTACTACCTTAAATATTGATTTTATCAAAATAATGAACGGCATCAAAATTGTACAAAATTTAATTCTCTTCATTTTTGTATAGATAAATATTTGTTGTAAAACTAATAATAAACGAGATAATTCAATAATTATGCTAGAACTGTCACTATTTTCCCCTCATAACTCGGAAAATATCGACCGCACGAAAAAAATTATAATAAATGAAATTATAGAAAATCGCATTTTCAACAATTTCAGTTTCTACACTTTTTGTCAAAAAATTGAAAATGGCGGAGATATTGAGCAAAAACGGTTCTCGTTTAAAATCAAGATGACGGCTAACGCAACGGTGGAATTCAGTCGAGATTTTAAATTTATACTAATATTGATCCTCCCTAAAGATTAGAAAAATAAAATTTGGGGCAGCTCCTAATGCAAGGTCAAATGCTATCCCGACTGGGCTATTAGTAGTGGGACAAAATTATGCGTCAACTTCAATTAAAGATGGATACATGGGGAAAATATTTAAGTAATAAAACAGATTAAAACTATAAACAATATAAAGATATGAGGAAAAGTGAAAAAAGTAATATTCGAAGCAGAGGTGTAACGAGGATGATCCTAAGGGGGGGTTACATATACTTGAAGGTCTCTGGGGGGTATGGAATAATAATCTTGTTAAGCGTATAGAATCCAAATGGGGGGGGGGTATAACCCCCAAAACCACCTTCTGGTTACGCCTATGATTCGAAGCAAAACAATGATCCTGGAAAAATTTTGGAGACAAATTAGAAGAAGACGGCAGAAACAACCAAAATCATATTATAAAGTTATAGCAGTTCTAAGAGAAAATAAGAACAAAAAAGTTACATCAACACAAATAAGGAAAAACGAGGAAGAAGACTTATTCACAGAAAAAAATAATGTTTGTGTAGGGGAGACTAGGGTAAAGTGGAATGGCTAAACTTTGAAATTAAATAAATTTTACAATTTTCGAAATGGAATTTTGTAAAAAACATATCTTATTACAGTAATGTTTAAGATCAATATGTCGAAATATAAATTAAATGGAGACAGTAAATTTTTTGTAATGCGAGGTTTTGTCAGGCATTGTCTTTTTTTCACTTTGCCCCGCATGGTTGTGTAAAGTGAAATAGTCTAGAGTACGATTTGAAATCGGCCTAGCTTCTTACTTGGCGCTTCTTCCTAAAATTTTTTTCGGATTTAATCCTCCGATTTAACATAGCAACAGATATTGCGTGTTGCATAGCAGCTTGATTTTGGCAAAGGATGCCCGTTCGCAAAGATCTAATTCCAGATGTCATTGACTCCACACACTATTTTTGTTAGGTCGTTTTTCGTTTATAATTTCGCATTTTACACCTGGAAATACAGATAATCCTTTTTAATGGTGGCAATCAAGTATAATTACATGTAGGACAAAGTGAAATGATATTTCACTTTGCCCCCTCTATTAACATTTCACATTGCCCCAAATGGATTTAAGAGCAAACATGTCCAGTAAAAATTTTTAACCCTATCCTAACAATCTATATTTTATATAAAAGAATGTTAAGTATGATTGCTTTTGTGTGTTGCTTTCAAGTTTAGTTAAATAAGATAAAAGAATTATCAATTACACACACCTACAGATTTTACAAACAGTCGCCGAAGAATGTATAAACATTGATATTTTCAATAATATCGACAAATGACCGGTACAAAATGGTAGATAAGCGCGTACTACTTCTAAACATCGATTGGATTGTAAACAGTGATGACTTCGTTTGCGGAAGAATTTGAAAACGAGCTATTTCGCTTTTCCCCACTATTTCACTTTACCCTTCCCTCCCCTACTTTGTACCCACGTAAGAAGTTATACTTCTATTATATGATTTCTTAAAATTAAATATACTTTAAACAGTTTGTTTTAATTTTTTTTTAAATACCAAACTAATTTTGTGCTTACCGCTTTCAAAAGAATAAAAAAAGTATAGGATTGCACTGGATTCTAACTCAAGACCTCCAGATCTCTGGGCGAATACTAGGACTGTGTCTGTATCGGTTCGAACGTACCTAATGACAATTCACGGTAACAAACAGACAAGGTGATGTATAATAAATATACAATACAATGTTTTAATAATACCCATCTTACTCCTGAGGAAGACAAATCCAAAGACACAAAAATTATAATAAATATATTTACTAAAACACTAATATATTCTTTTCACACCTTTTCTTGCAATGATATATTTATACATAACTAGAAAGATTTAGCAACTAAACGCCATACTGTCTGTGTGCGCATGCGCGCAGTATTATGAAATTTTACTCTCAATCGCGCCTAAAGAAGTATAACTTCAAAAAAAAAATAACATTAAAAAATAGAAAAAATATTTTAAAAAACTTACAAATGAAAATACTAGAGATCCTCAAAAAGAAAAAAGCGATAATGAAGAATGGAAAAATGACAGAAAACATATACGAGGAGCTAGTAGATGCAATAAGAAAACTAAAAATGGAAAGGCTCCTGGATATCAATAAAATTACGGCGGAAATGGTAACAGTATGGGTGAAAAAGGGAAACAATATAATATATTATACTAGAATTACTTAATATAGCATGGAAAGAGAATAGGTTTGATTGTAACAATCCTGAAGAAGGGGATAATAGGAATTGCAATAACTATAGAGGAATTAGTATCTCCAACAGTCTATATACACAACAAGTAGAAATACGTAAGGGCGCAAGACAGGGATGCATACTATCCCCTCTGCTGCTTAAGACTTATGAAGAAAATATTTTTCAACTTGCACAGCAGAATGAAAAATGTATCAAAAGGAAATGGTAATAATTTGCGATATGCCGATGATACAGCTATAATAGAAGACACCATAGAAGAATTACAAGAGATAGTAAATAATATTAATTAAGTTGGAGAGGTGTATAGTCGACTAACGGCTAAAGACTTATTAACATAGTTAAGAAATTTAAATATTTTGGAGTCTACAGAGAGCTTGTCAACATCGTTAAACATCCAAGGGTGTCATAGCCTCATAGGCCTTATATTTGACGCCTCAGAGGATATATTTTATGAGGCGTCAAATATAATCTTTTAGGAATTATTTTAACGGGGAAAATTGAATATTGGAGTGGACCAGGTCGCAAATGACATTCAGGGTTCAGAAACATAAGAGACTGGTGCGACCTATCTGATATCAATACGATATCAATAAGAGGAGCGAAAGAACTTACGCCATCGAATGGCATAGGTAACCAGAAGAAGAATTTGCCAAGCATCTTTGACTCTGTTAGATTATTATCTCAAACACACCGTTTTTATAACTTCTCAGAAATTATTCGATCGTATAGTCACAGCTATAGTCAATAATTCTTGTTTTGGACAAATATTTTACTCTAACTACATATATTGTTATGCTCTATTATATCTATTTAATTAGATTGATTTGCAAATTCTTATTTTAGTTAATTATTCAATTAGTTTATTTACTGCCTATGTAAAACAAAAGCTAACTTCAAATTAAATTTTCCAATCAATTTTATTCTCAGGGCTAATTTTGTATTGTATACAATACCTGTGACCTGTGGCTTCTAATATTTCTGATTGCTTACTTCTTCCAAGGTTGAAACATGGAAATTGAAAACACTCAATATCATATAAATGTAATCTATTGCTTTTTTTCAAATAAGCCGTGTACATGTGATTCAAAATATATTGAATTTAAACTTTGTTGCAACAATCTCTTACTTAATCAATTAAACTCTAACTCTGATATCTCCTTGTTTTGACAAAAAATTATTTAATTAATTTATTATTTACTCATACTAAATTTAATAAAATTTACTTTTCTTCTTTTGACTTGATTTCTTAAATTTTAAATGACTAACTGCGTAAAAGAAAAGTTCAATAAACAAATATGGGTTTGATATAAACAATTTTCTCCATTCCGACAAATAATTTGACTGACCTTTTTATTTCTTCACTGCCTCGTTCTCTGGATTGCGCCGTCCTTGATTCTTCCAAACACGTACTCTCTGGATATTGCGAAAAAGTCCCTCTCGTCACGACTGCTTCCAAAAATCATACAGGATTTGCTCGAATTCTGTTACTCAGTTTTCCTTGTTCGATATCTTGTGCAAAAAGATATTAATCAGCTACTCGTTCTAGACAAAACAAAGGAAGCTCCCTCGGACCAGGAAAATCGACTCTTCAACCGGTCGACGATTTGGTTTCAACTTGATTCGGCTCGCAAAGGCCGATTACACACACTCTACACTGATTACTCATCATCATTCTCTTTGCCTTATCCCTATGCGGGGTCGGCTTCCCTAATTGCATTTCTCCACACAATTCTGTCTTGGGTCATATCAATGTTAATCCCCTTTACCAACATGTCCTGCCTTATCGCCTCCCCCCAGGTCTTCTTTGGTCTTCCTCTCCTACTCCTTCCAGGACTCTACACTGATTACTAAACTTTTTAAAACAAAAAACTGGACTGCCTTCCACCGATGTTAATTACACAGTGCCCTCTCGTCTCTCGCCAAATTCTGACTCCCTTCTACCTCATCTTTCCCACTCAATCCAAAACACGCCTCTCTCCAAACCTTTCATACCCATTTCTTCTGAACCAAATATTTTTTCACAGAATTTTACCAATTTGTCATATTTCAAGAGATATCATAATTAGTTATTTCCTACATTCTACTTTAACATCTAAAACTCATTCAATGTGTATACCACATTAAAAACCTTCCCGGAAAGGATCTTAAAACCGTCTTTGTTTTCGACCAAGATGTCCACTTTCTAATCACCGCATTGTTTGTTCATGTCCCGTCCATTTTGTCGAATCATTTATTTATCGTTTCACTTTTTCCCGAAACACTTGCTTAATAGCAAAATTAAATTCTAAACAAATTTGGTGATATACAGGGTGATGAAAAATGATTTCATGGTCGTTGATATAAATTTAATTTTTTCTGAAATTCTTTACAAAAAAAAAAACAATTCTACAACAATATACAAAATGTATCAGAGTAAATCCAGAAGATCCCTTGCTTTAATATCAGTGAAAAATGACTGTATACACATAAAGATATTACCAGTGCGAAAGAGTCCTCTACAAACATCCTAAATTGGCAATAAGATCGTTGTGCGACACTAAATAAACGACGTAATCTACTAATACCTTGTAATGACATTAGGGCCTTACGGTCTTCGTCTGGCGGTGGCTGGTGGGAAAGGAGGGCGATTTATGTCAATTATAACGGCATCGTTCTATCTTTCAGCGAGGTCTTAATAAGAAATTGCGTTTGGTGTGGCGCGGTCGGTCGGTGGGATTAATTAATCGATTTCTTTTTGTTCTTCTGAATAATTAAGGGATACAAAGGTAGTTAAAATTACCTAAAGTTTTAAAAAGAACTCAATACTGTTTTTTATGAAAAATGAATGAATATGAAAAGAAATGTATTTTTGAAGTATCAAAAAAAACTGTACATCATAATCATCATTGACTCTACAACCCATGGTCTTGGCCTGTTCCAGAAATAGCTTCCATTCATTTTTATCCTATGCCTTGGTTTTCCAATTTCGCACTCCTAATATTCGCAAATCGTCTTCCACCTGGTCCTTAAACTGTGCTCTGGGCTGCCTCTTCTCCTCACTTCATCCGGTCTCTGTCTATAAATGTGTTTCGACGGCTCCAGCTCATTCGTTCTCTCTAAGTGACCTAGCCACCTTAGCCTGTTTATTGTGATAGATCTACCAATACTAGGCTCATTATAAAGGTGGTAAAGCTCAAAATTATAGCGTCTACTCCATAATACATAATCCGTTTTCCTGCACGCCTTTATAGATATGTCAGGATTTTACCCTTTAAAACAGTCTAACCGTTCGTCATCACTTTTTGTTGTCTTCCAAGGTTCTGACGCGTAAGTGAGGACGGGCTTGATTAGAGTTCTGTATATCAATATTTTTGTTCTTTTGTGACTATGTTTAATGTTAAAAGTTTCTTTAATCCATCCTCTATTTGCTAGATATATTATTATATGTATATACAGTATTTCTCATGATCATCTTTCAGTTCGTCACAGTTTTTCGATTTCTTTCTAACGCATTAAATTGTATGTGACAGAAAAAAGGCACGTCGGTGATTACATTTCGTCGGTGACATTTTTATAACATTTATTCTAGTTATTCTAGTTGTCGATAGATGGCGCCATAATAAAAAAATAATTTTTTTAATTAGATAATAATATTACAAATATAATCTGTATAATTTATAAGACTATACAAATCAAAGAAAATAACATTTTATAAATGCAAGAAACACATTTGATTTGTTTTTATTCCAATTTGAAAATAAAATGTGACAACTGTCAGATTTAACTAAAATGTCATGTTAAAATAAATGTCATAAATGTGTATTATCACAGATTTACCCTTTTTCCTATCATTTTTTACGCACTGAAAAATGATCATTAAAAGGACAATACGTATAATACGTCTTTTAATTTCTGCAGTTACTGTAAGTAGTTATTATTTTGGTTGATTTGTTAGCCTAGATATAAGAACTCCCTTACTCCTTCGAAAGTATATGTTCCAACCGTTAGGTCTTCAGGTTCTTCTACTTGATTATTTGTGACCTTCATATACTTAGTGTTATTAGTGTTAACTTGTAGCCTCATTCATTTTGCTGCTGTTTCCAATGCCGTGAACGATTGAAACTATTGAAAAATTGTTACACACTTCTCAAGTCATTTATTTTCCCATTCATTCATTAAATTTTTTTCTACGTCCGTTTAATAATATGCTCATTATTCACTATTTTTAAATAGATAATAACACCCATTAGGTACTGTTTTTAACTGTAACAATGGGTCAGTAGGTACAGTTGATCCCAAACCCTATTTTCAGTGCGTCATAGTTTGTCGAATTCGTGCTAACGCATTAAGCTCGAAGTACAGAACAAAAGTCCGTGATCATTATACACTCACCGGCACAAAAAACCGCCACCCCAAAAAATGAGTCATATTTTAATATCTTGTATTTCCTAAACCTGATGTCCTATTTAAGTAATTTTTTTAATATGTTATAGCCTTATTCTTTAGCAATATCGCTGTAATAATATTGTTGCTAGACAGATACATTGCCATTGTATACAGGGTGTACGAATCAAACTGTGTTTTTTCTCAAACTTTGGAACAAACTGTGGAATGTTCCAGCTTTTATAAAATACTGAAATTAAAACCCAACTATAGCTTCCGTTTTTCTTAACATTCTGTTTTTTAATTCATTCGCTTATGTTAGATAAAAAAAGTTAGGCGCTTTAACAAATACCCCTGTTTTTCGTCAATATAGGGTGTTTTTAAATAAGTACGGCAAACTTTAAGGGGTAATTCTGTATGATAAAATAATGACAGTTTGCTTTATAAACGTATGCCCGCAATGCTTTGTTTCCGAGATAGGGGGATTTTTCTTACAAACTGACGATTTATTTATTGCTCTAAAACGGTTTGTGATATGCAAATAAAATTTGGTACATTTTAATAGGTAGTTATTGCGCATTTTTTGGCACACAATTAAGAATTTTATATTCACCATTGACGTGCATACGGGATATATCTAAAATGTTTATACCCATATGCACGCCAATGGTGAATATAAAATTCTTAATTGTATGCCAAAAAATGCGCAATAACTACCTCTTAAAATATACCAAATTTTATTTGCATATCATAAACCGTTTTAGAGCAATAAATAAATCGTCAGTTTGTAAGAACAATTTCAACACCCCCTATCTCGGAAACAAAGAATTTACGAGCATACGTTTATAAATCAAACTATTATTATTTTATCATGCAGAATTACCCCTTAAAGATTGCCGTACTTATTTAAAAACACCCTGTATTGACGAAAAACAGGGGTAGCTGTTAAAGTGCCTAACTTTTTTATTATCCAAGATAAACAAATGAAACAACAGAGATAATATTAAGAAAATCTGAGGCTATATTTGAGTTTTAAATTCAGTTTTTTATAAAAGCTAGAACATTCCACAGGGTGTTCCAAAGTTTGAGAAAAAAACACAGTTTGATTGGTACACCCTGTATACAATGACAATGTACCTGTCTAGCAACAATAGTATTACAGCAATATTGCTAAAGAACAAGGCTATAACATATTAAAAGAATTACTTAAATCGGACATCAGGTTTAGGAAATACAAGACTTTAAAAATGACCCATTTTTTGGGGTGGTGGTTTTTTGTGCCGGTGAGTGTACATAGAACTTCTAAAAATTATTTATTTGTTGAAGGGCATGTCTATATTAAAGCGACTTATACTTATAGATGTATAATTGGTTGACAATAATACTCTAAATAGATAACCAATCCATGATGCGAACAACGTTAATTTGAAACAAAAGTAATCTATCGCGACAGTACTTCCCCAATGATAACGGATAAAATAACAATTGTAATTTCAGCTTGCCACAATAGATTTCCACGTGTATTGCATCTTAAACTTCGTCTTAGTTAAGACGTGCTTAGATAAGGATCGAAAATTATGTTGCAACGTAAGTGAGACTTAAAGCGGCAATATTTATATCTATAAGCTAAGCTGGGCTAAGCTAAAGCTTAAGATTTGTTGGTGCATCCAAGCATTATACTCTTTGACCTTTAGTTTCATTTTGTGTATTTTTTATCTTTCGCCATCGTCATTTTTTTTGTACATATTCCTTTATTGTATGTTCAGTATGCTTTTAGAATAATATTACTTGACAGTATCTAGCCTGGTATTACCCTAAATGTCAGTCTTCTCTCTTATGAATATGTGACTGAATTAAGTAGTTTTCGGAACTTTCTAAAGTTTCATAACACGTAAGTTTCCAATCGATTTGCTCACTTGCAATTATTCCCCAGCTTGCCATCTAAAACCCAAGCACCCCTTTTTATTTCGTGAACATCTCCTTCTGCGTGTGCACGTAATAACTTCTTAGTCATTTACTTCCACGGTTCACGTGGACTTTCTCAAGGGTGCGATATAACACACAAAGTTTCTTGCCGAGGGGGCGGTAATTCAGCAATATCGTAATAGCCGAACGGCATTACTTTTGTGGAAATGGGCCTATTCGGACTTTTCCGGGGATTTTTCACGATTGTCCGTCACGAGAGGCCAAATTTATTGCGGCGATGATCAGACGAGCGGGAAAAATGCCTACAAGGAAAATATGTCTTGTTTCCTGCGAAGAAAACATAAATTTTGAGGCAAGGGATAAAAGGATATTTGTTGGATATATAAAGAAATACTATTTCCCTCTGACACAAAAAATTGTGAAATATTATCAAAGTCTACAAAATATTACCTGTGCTATCAAAATATTTTGTTTTCTACACAACTTCTAATCTAGGAACTAGAGGGTTTTAAAAATGCACTTCTAAGTCCCCTCCATACCTTAAGTTATTTATGTTTTTTGGTGCGTGGATTCGAATTTTCGAGGACATTAGTTCTAGATCCTGCGTACTCTAAAAGGTTGATTAATAGCAAGTTGAAAATTTGTTAATAGCTTAACGGTGTCTAGTCGGACAAACTTTGATGTATGGGAACACTGGAACAGGGGAAGTTTTAATTATGGAAAGTGATTTTAGTTGTGGAACTTATCATCCTGACAAGTTTATGATCCTGAAAACTACCAGGCTGTTTTTAAGTTTATTCAATAGCAAACTTTATATACTATATGAAAACAATGTTTGCCGACAAATATGATGGGCATTTTAATAAGTCCGAAACGTAGAATATGTCATACGACAGGAATTATATTGGTGGTAAATAGCAGTCTGATTTTTGCATGAGAGTTTAATGAAAGGGTAGCAAATCAATTGAAAGTCCTGTCCGACAAAATACATGGGACATTTTCGTAGCCTGACGTTCGAAACTTGTAACCTGTTCTGTAACGTTTCTCACAATTAAGAAATTGGCGTGCATACGCGTAATATTACTCGTAAGCGCGCCAATGGAGAATATAAAATATTAATAATTGTATTTCAAAAAATGCGCAATAACTACCTATTAAAACCTACCAAATTTCATTTGCATAATCTCAACTAATTTTAGAGCAACAAATAAAACGTTAGTTTGTAAGAAAAATTTCAACTACCCTTATCTTGGAAACGAAACATTTACGGGCATATGTTTATAAAGCAAACTATCATCATTTTTTCATATAGAATAACCCCATAAAGTTTGCAGCACTTATTTAGACACACCCTGTATTGATGAAGAACATTTTTCATAGCTTCAGTAGTTGTTAAAGGACCTAACTTTTTTATTATCCAACATAGGCGAATGAATAAAAAACAGAATGTTAAAAGAACCTGAAGCTATAGTTGAGTTTTAATTTTAGTATTTTAATGCTAGAATATTCCACAGGGTGTGGTGAACTTTCAGAAAAAACACAGTTAGATTGGTGCACAGAGTATACAATGACAATTTACTTTAATACAGCGATTTTGTTAAAAAATAAAGCTATAACATATTAACAAATCACCTAAATCGGCCAACAGGTTTAGGAAATTCGAGACATAAAAAATGACCGATTTTTAAGGTGGTGCATTTATTTCTTGGAGTAGTGTAGTTAAAGCAGTGGTTTATTTATTATTATTGAGAAGTACATGATTATTACCTAAACATGATTAAATAAAACTTATAATTTGAGTAAAATCATGTTTGAAAAAGCAAAAATTACTATCGCTCCCCTACCCTAACTCAGGAAAAATCTAATCTATCTCCCTTCGTTTCTTTCTATACCTGCATGAAATAAACTCATTCCTATCGGGAGAAGCCCTGTTTGTGCTAAAATTCAACTTTCTATTGAAAAAGTCCCATTGACACATTCAATTCCTTTGAACGAGTGTGACTGTGGCGAAAGATTTCTAAGAAAGAATGTACTGAATTGGAAATTCTATTCCGATTACCAAGTATGTGCTGAATGAGAAAACTTGCATTGTACAGGTGTTTATTGGTAAATGTCATTTAGTTAATGGAAAGCGGATTACACATAGATTTTTTGAAACAAATTTTTTCTGTCTCAAAAAGTGAACACTCAATCTTGATAATGATTACTAAAATGAATATATTAGGTTTCCTATATACTTAAGTCACTATTCTTTAGTAAGTTTTATTTAACAATAAAACACTAAAGAATTTTGTTTTTAATATTTCCACAAAATTTATTACAAATTAATGGCACTACAGATGTTTCGTTTTCCGAATATCACATTTGGAAAAATGAGCTATATCCTGAAAACCAGAAATATGCCAAATACCTCCGCACAAAAGTATATGATCAATGTGTGCTACCAGTACTTACATATATGGAGCACAGACATGGACCTTCACAAAGGAAAATATATACAAGATATCCAAGACTCAAAGGGCAATGGAAAGACAGAGGCTGGGTAAAGTGATAAAAAGAAAATGCATTGACCCGAAATTAAACCAAAGTGAAATACGTAAACAAACATGCAGCTACTCTCAAAGGAAATTTGCAGGACACAGCTGCAGACAAAGAGGCGGAATAAAGCGATAACCCACTGGAGACCTTGGGACCATAAAAGAGGAAACACAGATGAGACAGTCGGATAACCTAAAAAGATACGCAAGGACCAGGACCCTGATTCTAATTCATTTCGACAGTCGCAATTTCATTTCGACACCGCCATGACAGCCGCAGAGTATAGCGATTCTTATTCATTTCGATATTAGTTACAACTGGGGATATTAACCTTATCATGTTGACACTGCTCAGAATTTGGGTTGGCGCTCCGGTTTATTGGAATTTGTTGATAGTCTGGGAAAATTATCGAAAAAATGCCATTTTTGGGAAAAATTATTTACCAGCTATTTTATTGCTAAAATCGAATCTTAAGATTGCATAATAATATATTAGTAATATGGGGTATGACAAGTCTGCAGAAAGTGTGTTATTTTATTTATAAACAAATTTTAGCACTCCTAAATCTTCTTTTTTTTTCAATTAGTGCATGCTCTGTAACTCCTAAGATTTTTCCTTTGAACCCAAAAACGCTCAAATAAAAATTCACCGTAATTTAGTTCTGCACAAAGTTATTTTTTTTTTTTCGATTTCCTTCAACAAAAATTTTACTCAGAAAATCCGAGGTTTCCCAAAAAATCTGCAATTTTCAATTAAAATTTTAGGGAAGTACCTAATTATTTATCAATAATTAAATAATTGATCACATGAAAACTTTATTATAGTAGATTATACCGAGGGGCTAAATTATGGAATAAATTTATTTCTTTAAAACGGACGATTTTGGAGCAAAATCCCGATAGAGGTCGATTTTTATTTTTAAATTACAATTTTTTGGCATATATATATTTCATACTAGTGACGTCATCCATCTGAGCGTGATGACATAATCAATAATTTCGTTAATGGGAATAGGGGTCGTGTGGTAGGTCATTTGAAAGGGCGTTCAATTCTCTATTCAGTAATATAAACATTAATATCATTAGGTATTTAGGGTTGCCAAAAAAAAAATAATTTTTGAATTAAATTAATTGGCGCAAAAAGAAGAATGTATGTAATTTATTTAACTCAAAATACATTGTACTGCTGTCAGAAAATAGAAAAAAAGGTTTATTTCACAAATAAACATTTCTTTTCGCTTAAATTAAATCACAAACAGCCTCCCTCCTACCTATTGGCAGTTTGAACATTTAATTTAAGCTAAAAGCAATGTTTATTTGCAAAATAAACATTTTTTTCTATTTTCTGACAGCAATAGAATGTATTTTGACTTAAATAAATTACATGCATTGTTCTTCTTGCGTCAATTAATTTAATTCAAAAAATTTTTTGGCCTCCCTGTATAAATAATGATATTAATGTTTATAATAGGGCTTTTCATCGATTGTCATTTGTTTCGAGCTCCTGTCATATGTTGAATAATCTGTGTATAATATTAATATTTACGGATTATACGAAATATGACAGAAGCTCGAAATAAATGACTGTGAATGAAAAGCCCTATACTGAATAGAGAATTGAATGCCTTTGTAAATGAGCTACAACACGAACCCCTATTCCTATTTAAAAAATAATCGATTACGTCATCACGCTCGGATGGATGACGTCACTAGTTTGAAATATGTGCCAAAAAAATTTAATATAAAAATAAAAATCGACCTGTTTCGGGATTTTTCTCTAAAATCGTTCATTTTAGAGACAATGAATTTATTCCATAATTTAGCCCCTCTCTGTACATCAGGAGACCGACGACAATCTAACCAATAGTTTAGCAATAATTAAAATGTTAATTAAAAAATTTCGGTCGAAATAATAACCAGAAAGATTATGATACACCAGAATAACTATGATTTTCGTATAAAAAAGCACTATACCTATTCAACGTACCTTACAGGATTGAAATTGGACCATTTGAGCGGTCTCAGGAATGTTATAAAGAAACATTTTTTTGGCTTATAAACAAATAGAACCCCTCAGAAAATATTAGATTAAATTAAATTAAGTTAACGCTGTTGAAAAGGGCACGGCTTCTGTGCCCTTTTCGAAGAAAAAAAAATTGAATTGCGAGGAGTGATTCCAGGTATAACCGGTCAAATTTGACCGGCATTTGCGACAGAGTTATAAACAACAGGATTTTAATCTTTGAACCATTAGATACCTTTTAATTCCGGTCCTCTTTGTACATACAAATTTTCATATCTTCAACACACTCATAACAAAAAAGATTTATGTCACTGTCACCAAATTATTTAATTATTGATAAATAATTACTTCCCTCAAATTTTAGTTGAAAATTAAAGATTTGTTTGGAAAACCCGAATTTTCCGAGCAAAATTTCCGTCGAAGGAAATTTGAATAAATTAACAATGTGCAGAATTAAATTACTATCAATTTTTATGCGAGTGTTTTGGTTTAAAGTTAAAATTTTCGGAGTTATAGAGCAATAATTATAAAAAAGATTTCGGAGCGCTAATTTGTTTATAAACAAAATAGCACACTTTCTGTGGACTTTGCACAGCTATATTACTAATATAGGTAATCTTAAGATTTGATTTCAGCATGTCCAGCAATAAAATAGCTGGTAATTAATTTTCCTTGTTTTTTACTAATTTTCCCAGATTATTACCTTACATCTTTCATTGAGTTGATGATTCATGTTGTGGACATTCTCATGCAATTATTATATTTCTAATTTAATACTATTCTATCTAATTCCTCAAAACAAGCAAATTTCAATTAAATCCAGCCATATTAATACCTTTTGCTTTAGTTTTCCTTGCAAGAAATAAACAAAACACATCTAATCGGTTTTGGCCATTCATTAATCTCCGTGTCAAATATTTTCGACATCGAAATTATAATATCAACCACTTTTTTGGAGTCGCTATTAATTTCGATATTCGCTATTTCGTGACGTCATTTCCTTGAACTAAAATCCACAAGGCTCGTACAGTCGCATTTCGACGTCGCCATATTGAAAGCGACTTGTTTAGTGTCGAAATTTGATTTAAAATCAGGGCCCAGATGGACAGGATTAGGACTGAACCGAGAAGAATAGAAAAATAAAGGGTTGCCTACGTTCAACTTTGGACACATAAAGGGCAATAGATAGATAGATAGATAGGTATACAGCTGTTTTGTCAGAGTGGCAGGTCAGTGGCAGTTTTAATCTTGAATTTAAGCGAAAAACAATATTTATTTGTCAAATAAACATCTTTTCCCGTTTTCTGGCTGCAGTAAAATGTATTTTAGCGTAATTACTGTTAAAATAATACTCTCGGTTCGTTTATACGAACTTATTTATACAAGTTACAGATCATTAAATACTCTAGCTATTATTCTCGATCATTCCAGGTTAAGCCAGCTCTCTGGTTATCGTGTGACCTTCCAACCACCGCGCGTCTTTCTCCTCCGATTCCACGTACATCGTTATCCTACCAGAAAGTTCTCGAGATCAAACCGTTCGGAGCAGCTACGTGCGATCGGTGACTCATTCTTTTGCTACAGTATTGAAGTTATACTTCTTTACGCGCGATATGAGGGTGAATTTTTATATGTTAAAACCTACGATCCGGGCGCATGCGCATTATAACTTTGTTCTGATTGGATGTTCAAATGACATGTCAAAAATTATCCAATATGGCAGCTGTAGCGCAGTTGGGGTTTAAACGGTTGACGGTTTGGTTACGTATGGTTGTTGCGTTTTAAAATTTGTGGGAAGAGAAACAACAAAGGTTAGTTAATAGTTATACTGCCTTTTTAAATAGTTATCATATTATATTTTTGAAGTTATACTTCAAAATGTTTTAATTTATGTATGTATCAGTCCAGAAAAGGTGTGGAAAGAATATATTAGTGTTTTTAAATATATTTTTCTACAAACGTGTTAAAAATGCTACTTTAAGGCACTAGTGCTTTAAAATTTTTAAGGCACTGCAGTTAAACGTGAATTGTCAAATTGTGAAACGTCAAAATATTTATATTTCATTTATTAACATTAATATTAATAATACAACTTGCGCAATTTGAAAAAGGTGGTTTAAAAGGTTTTTCATTATAATTTTGTCTTTGGATTTGTCTTCCTTGGGCGTAAAATAACAAAACATCTATTTTTATATTTCACTTGTCACCGTGGTGTATAATTATGTATATCTGAAAGGTAAGTGCATACGGCTTGATGGCCTTGTTGGTAGAGCATTAGACCAGAGATCAAAAAATCGCGAGTGCGGGTTCAAATCCCGGACGATTCATATTTTTTTCTTTTTTTTTTAATATTTGGCATTGTTAAGTTTTGATTTATTTTTGGTAATTATTGTTAATTTTTTGTATTGTAACTGTTAAGTAGGTATATTTATTTCGTTGAAATTATATTTTAATAGAAGTATGACTTCTTGCGTGCGTACAAAGTACACACACACATTCTTTTTTTGAATAAATTAAATAACATACGTTTTTTTTTCTCTCTTAAATTAATTTAAAATTTTTTTGGATACCATGTATAAATAATTAATGTTTATATTACTGAATATAGAACTGAATAACCTTTCAAATGAGCAACCCCTATTCTCATTTAAAAAAAAATCATTGATTACGTTATCGCGCCCAGATGGATGATGTCACTGGTAAAGGGTGATTCATTTGGAGGTACTTTTTTCAAAAAGAAAAAACAATGAGAAAAAGGAATTTTATTTGAAAATTTTTATTGTCATACAAAAGAACAATTCTTTTCAATTATTTCTTAAAGATAATTTCTTTCAAATGTTGACCGTGACTGCGGTTGAGATGGCCCAATCTGAAGTTCCAATTCTCGATGATACGTTCGAGCATTTCAATTTGTATTTGACCAATGACTCGAGTAATACTGGTCTCCAATGTCTCAGTCGTAGCCGGTTTATTCAATTCAATTCAATTCAATTTTATTTCCAAAGAAGAATTTTATTCATGTAGACTTTGGACTTTAGATAGCTCCAAAGGAAAACGTCTAGAGGTGTGAGGTCACAGGATATAGGCGGCCAATTCACTGGTCCGAAGCTTGAAATAAATTGCTCACCGAATCGGTTTCGCATTAAAGCCATGCTTATATGGGCTGTATGGTAAATGGCGCTATATTTTTGGAACCAAATGTTATTTAAACTATGAGCTTCAATTTCTGGTACCAAATAGTCCGTTATCATGACGCGATAACGGTCTCCATTCACAGTAACAGTCTGGCTGGCCTCTGTTCTAAAGACATATGGACCGACGATCCCACCGGCCCATAAACCACACCAAACAGTTGTTTTTTGTGGATTTCATGGCAACTCTTGAGCCTCTTCGGGTTGATCACCAACCCAAATATGGGCAGTTTGTGTATGTGCGTCCCCCTTAACCCATTTTCTACCAGAATATCAATAAATATATTATTTCATAAATATAACTGCAGATGACAATAAACATAAAAATATTTTTTATTAACTTTTTTTTAACAACATAAGAAAAAACGCTGTGACCATATGGTCACACAGGCAGCGTACATATATACATTATGTATTTACTACTGTGTATGAAAAATGTCAAATCACTAAATATAAAGTCCTAAATTACATTTTTTACAATGTGTCCCTATCACAGATGAACACCTTCTCCAGCGCGCCTGTGTCTATTACCGTTATAGAATGGAACAACAATATGATCAATTTTGTCATAATGTAGATTCTCGGACACTCTATTCGTTGACAGAATATCTTTGCTTACTGCAGGCTTACCAGGATGACTAGGTGAAACTCCATATTTTCGCATTTTCCGCAACTTTCCTCTGAGAACTTATATAAAGTACCCACACGTTATGTAGGCACAAATGTAAAAACCAAGTAAAAAGAGGCGAATACCACCTTTTACTTCTAATGACAATTCTGTATCGTGCTACATTTCCATCCATTCTATCTTTGCCACCCATAAATGTAGTATATTTTGCAATAATCAAAGGCCTTTGTACTTGAATAATTTTCTTCTGTTGCTTAGAGTGCCTCTTGTCTAAGCTTTGAGGACGTATGCTGTGGCAATGTAACTGGAAAATTCTTGAACGCAGCATATTTTTTTGTTTCTTGTAAAATATGTTCAAACATATCTTTGTCAAAAATAGTTCGAAGAGTTGTAATGCACTCATGTTTTAAAATTCATAACTTTCAGATTCATTCCGTTTTTAAATTTTTTATTATGTATCAAATCTCACTGTATTCATTGCGTGATCTCAGTTTTTTTTTAGAAATTCTACTTTTTTATTTTTGAAGTTATACTTCTTTACCGGCGATAGAGGGTGATTTTTTTATATGTTAAAACCTATCAGCCCGGCGCATGCGCATTATAACTTTGTTCTGATTAGATGTTCAAATGACATGTCAAAAATTATCCGATATGGCAGCTGTGGTTTGGAGGTAAAGGTAAAGGTAAACAAATGTATAATATATTAGTTTTATTGTTGTGAGGACAGAAACAAAAAAGTTTATAATATTGTAGTGACTTTTAAATAGTTTTTAAAAGCAACAGGTACGTAATAATTGTTAATGTATCATGGGTATAAACCTACCTATTTGATCTGCCAAAATACATAGTATGTAATAATTTTATTTATATAATTTGATTACCATCAAAATTTCTATCAATATTCACCTAATATATTGTTTTTTTACTCTATGTTTTGTTGTATTTTTTCAATTCTAAATCATTTCAATTCAAAATTAAAATAATTTGATCAATTTTCAAAATATCGCAAGTTTAATCCGTTTAGTTAGTCGATCTTCGTAAATAATGACACATAGTGTCCGTGGCTAAGCGGAGAAGGCGAATGAATTCCAATACCAACCGCTCTTATCAGCGCTGGTTCGAGTCCCAATAGAAACTTTCTTTTTTGTTTTTTTTTAATACAGTTTATGATTGTAAGTATATTTATTATATAATTGTATTTTCAGAAAATACGTATTTAGTTAAAAAATTTTTCGACAATTAATGTTCAGACATCATTTGTGGCTTGTTTAATGTGTTTGTGTGTGTTTTATTCTTTTATTATTTTAATTTTTGGCACTGTTCTAATAAAAATGTTTGAGAAGTAGTAAGTATAAATTAGTTTAATATTTAAACAAAATATAAATAAAAAGTATATTAATTTCGTTTAAATCATATAATAGAAGTATAACTTCTTACGTGCATACAAAGTACACACACACATTCTTTTTTTCCTTATTGTTATTTTGTCTTTATTTCATTCACAGGGGCTTCCTCTCCTTGTTCCATATTTCATTACGATTTGTTCGAATTTCAACTGACACTAATAATTGACTATAAGACAAATTGCCAAATAAACCACCACCATCTTCGTCGACGGAATCTTCCTCCCTGCTTTCATGAACATCTAGAGGACAAATAAACATCGTTATTCCACCATTTTCTATATTTTTGTCGTCATATCACATAGTTAGTGCTTTCTCTAATGTAAAACAAGATATAGAAGGAAAAAACAGTAAACCTATCATTTATCACATATTATACCTATGTGACCGTATGGTCACAAACAAATATTAACAGCTCTGCTACATTTGGTACAATACTTTTATAAAAGATTGTATAAATATGTCTTAAACAAATTGCTCTAGATTCTATTTTTCCAAAAATATTTTTAGTATCTCCAAAAATAAAATTAAAAAATATTACGTACTGCAGGTGAACGTCATTTTGATCCATTCTCAGTGTAACACCACCAAATAATAACTATAACACGACCTTGCCAGCGAATAGATCAGGTACTGAGTACTGAGTATGTTATTCGTTAAGTAGAAGTCTCTAGGTGGCGTGGTCGTGTAACTAGTTGCATATATCGCTGTATGTGTTAAATGTTGTATATTTAAGAAGAGCCATTTAGTGTGACCATACGGTTACTCTAGCAGAAAACAGGTTAAGCCACAAATGGGCCTAATGAGAAAACAATTTGTTTCCAAACATTGGATATTCTTAAAGTTTATCAAGAGCACTTCGACTGAAACGGTGACGACTCGGAAGGTCGATCGGCCTCAGATCTTGCACTAAGTGAATTTTGTAAGCTAAATCTAGATTCTTACGTAATATACTCAAAGTTGTTGTATACGACAAGCCAAGCTGTTGGGAATGGCGACGAATCGATTATTCGTTATTTTCGCGTACACCATCCTCTACCACCGCTATGTTTTCTTCAATTACTGCTGAATGTAGTCTATTTGGTCATGTGTTATCCAGTAATAAAACTGGGTTTTAAACTTACTGATGGTATAGGGAATTATGCGTTCGGTAGGCCAATTATATGGACCATAAGTTACTATAAGTGCACGAAATACATTCCTAATTGAACGCTTATATTCGTAATACCGCTGAATAAATTTTAGACATTCTGCCGAGCTAAGTCTTTCCAGGATGAAATGTCAAACAATACTGAATAAAAACGCACGATCTCCTATCAAATCCCCACCAAAAAAATACCTCTAAATGAATCTGTAAATGAGATATACGCCAAAATACTATAATATCAAAATAAAAGTCGACCTCTTCCGGCCTTTTTTCCAAAATCACCCATTTACGAAAAAATGAGTTTATTCCAATCTTTACGTGCTCACGGTATATAAAAATCTGTTATACTACAACAAATAACTTTTCTTATTGGATTTCTTCTAAATTTCTAATATAATTTACTCATTTAAACTACCTACCATCTTTCTCAAAACTAATTTGATTTACCTAGCATTAAATCCAGCATCTACTCCTCTTAATCACCCAACTTTTTTCTCTATTTTAATTCCTTTTTTGTATGCACATTTGTAGGGCAGCTCTCGGCAAATTGCCGATAGAAAGACAGTGATGAATGGGCGGCTTTCCAAAAACCATGTTCCTGAATTGGCTACAACGCAGGATTAAGGGACCAACTTCCCGATCAGATGTGATCTTCGAAGGATTCATGACAATGCGATTTTTGTCATGACTTTCTTTTAGATCATATGGCCTTAGACGGGTAAAGAGGATTTTGTAAAAGAGAAAAAGCAGTTTATTTTTTATATTTTGTCAATAGTATTATGAATTCGAAAAAAGAGAAATTACCGCACCACCTTAAAAATGGGTCATTTTGTAATAATATTGTTACTAGATAGGTAGATTGTTATTGTATATCGGATGTACCAATCAAACTGTGATCTTTTCTTAAAGTTCGCGTGACTGTGGAATATTCTAGCATTTATAAAATACTGTAATTACAACCCAACTGTAGCCTCATATTTTTGAACATTCTGTTTCTTGATTCATTCGCTTATGTTGGATAATAAAAAAGTTAGGAATTTTAACAACTAGCCATGTTCTTCATAAAGACAGGATGCTTCTGAATGTGTGCGACAAACTTAACGGGGTAATTTTTGAAATTTATCTTACAAACTAACGATTTATTTATTTCTCCAAAACCGGTTGAAATATGCAAATGAAATTTAGTGGGTTGTAAAAGGTAGTTATTGTGCATTTTTTGACTTACAATTAAGAATTTAATATGTACCATTGGCGCGCATACGGGTAATAGGACCCTTATGTGCGCCAATGGTGAATTGAATAAATAATATGAATAAATTCTTAATTGTATATCAAAAAATGCACAATAAATACCTCTTAAAACACACCAAAATTCATTTCCATATTTGACTGGCGATTTATTTATTTATTTAGAGCAATAAATAAATCGTCAGTATGTAAGAAAAATTGAACACCCCCTATCTCGGAAACGAAGCATTTGCGGACATACGTTTATACAGCAAACTGTCATGATTTTTTCATACAGAATTAGATAGATAGATAGATAGATAGATAGATAGATAGATAGATAGATAGATAGATAGATCTTTATTTAAATAGAAAAAAACTAATATACATACAATATAAAGAAAAGAAAGTACACTATAAATTTTTGATATGTTGTTTAAGCAATATTTTGAAATTATTGAGACTAGTACATTTTTTTACAGCTGCAGGTAACTGATTAAACTTAAGAAAGCTTTTAAAAAAGAGCGAATTCATCGTACTTTTATACATAGTTCTAGGTATATATATGTCGTCTAAACCTCTGGTATTATAAGAATGAATATTTTTGTTAAAAGAAATGAATTCTTGAAAATATTCAGGTGATAAGCCATTTACTATTTTGAAGACCAAAATCATGGTGAAATAAAACAATCTATTTTCAACAGAGAACCAGTTTAGAGTATTTAACATCGTCCTAATTGGGGTACGACGATTTGTTTTAAGAATTATTCTCATTCCACGGTTTTGTAATTTTTGTAGCATGTTAAGTTTATTAAGATTAAATAAATATAAGATTGATATGAGCAATAGTCAAAATGAGGTTGAATAATTGTGTTATATACTGTAATTTTTGAATCCATTGTCAAATTTTGAGATATTCTGCTCAGAAAGTATAGTTTTTTTTGATATTTTTTTATGAACATACTCGAAATGACTGTCAAAATTCAGAATATTGTCAAGTTGGAATCCCAAATATTTAGCTGTTGTAACCACTTCAATTTTTTCATTATTAATATTTAAATTTATGTTCTCAGAATCGAGCAAGCTATATGTATATATGTTTAGTAGTGAAAACCATTGCATTTGTTTTTTTAACATTCAACTTAAGTTTATTAATTATCAAGTATTTATTAACCATATCTAAAATAGTATTAATTTTTTGAATGGCTATATCAAAATTTTCATCACTACAACAGATTAGAGTATCATCGGCAAAAAGGTTAATAAACTCACAATTTACAAAAATATCGATATCGTTAATGTACAGAATAAATAAAAGAGGGCCTAATACACTGCCTTGAGGAATACCTGTATTACTATCAATTTCAGATGATAATTGGTCTTCAAAACGTACTTTCTGTTTGCGATGTTCTAAATAATTTTCTAACCACTCAATTACTGCACCTCCTATACCATACTGTTTAAGTTTTGATATCAATATTGTCCTGTCGATGGTCTCAAAAGCTCTTTTTAAATCTAGAAATACACCGACTACGTACTTATTTTTATCTAAATTACTCTTTATGTGACATAATGTAACTTGTAATGCTGATTCACAAGAGAATTGTTTACGAAACCCTGATTGATTATTAATTAAAATTTTATTTTTTGTTACATGTTCCAATAATTGTTCATAAACAGCAATTTCTAACAGTTTTTCTATAGGAGGTAAAGTATTGATTGGACGAAATTCTTCAGCTTTTGTAGTATTAGGTATTTTTTGTATAGGGGTGATAGTACTTATTTTTAATACTTCAGGAATTTTACCCGTAGCAAGAGATGTATTAATTAAATTTAACATAACGTACCCAATGGTTTCAAAAACTTCCTTTACCATTCTGCAATTTAACGTTTCGTGCAGTGAGAATTTATTATCCAAATTGCCAACAATTTTCTCAAATCCTGTATTGAAAGCTCTTCAAATTTATCAAAATTTAAATATAGATTATTATTTACATTACACCATGTTTCAGAATTCTCAATACTTTGAACAATACTTTCAATACTCTCAACAAAATACTCATTAAAACTGCTATTTCTAAGTTGTTTGTTAACCGTTTTGGGCCTGTAGCAGTTTCAAAGATTACAGAGTTTGGCATCTCTCGGCTATTATCATTGATTAATTTTTTTAAAGTTTTCCACATTTGTTTTGGATTATTTCTATACCTGTCTATTTTATTAAAATAGAATCGCTCTTTTTTTAGCTTTAACATATTTACTACCTCATTTCTATGTCTCTTAAAAACTGGCCATTTATGTTCTTTTTCAATAACGTCAATACATTTTTTAAAATCTTTATAAGCCCTGTCACGCTGTTTAAGTTGTTTAAACACCTCATAATCAAACCAAGGTAATTTAGATTGAAACTGACATGTTACAATTGGTATTATGCTATTGATTACATTTTCACAATTTTTGCAAAATTTCCTGGTAAATGATATTAACATCAACAGAATCCAAATTAAAGTGACACATGATAAGACTAGTTTTGATTTTATCCAAGTTTTGATTACATAAATTTCTAAACTTGGATATATTACCATCAGATATATTATAACTATTATTATTAGAGATATTTACTGAAATAACGGAATGATCAGTAATTTTTGGACAGTCGTAATCTACCAAAGTTTTGCTAGTGTTAGTAATACGAGTAGGATAACTAATACACTGTTGTATCCCATAAGCCGAAAACATTTTTTTTATTTTTTCCCCATAGAAGTTACTAGCTAACAAGTCTATATTAAAATCACCAACTAACACACAACGATAGTTTGTAGTAAATGAAGCATCACATATTTCTTCCAAATCTTCAATGAATTGAGCATCAGAACTGGATGGTGAATGGTATAAACACCCCACCAAGTAGACCATGGATTTAAAATCAACTTTTATTACTTTGCACCAATAATTATTACGCAATTGAAATATTATAGAATTTGAAAAATCATAATGTTTGTTGATGTATAACATAACACCCCCAGTGTATCTACTCGTTGAGTCACAGCGAATATGGCAATAATTTTCAAATTTCACCTCTATATCTTCAATATCTGATGTCGTCCTAGTCTCACTCAATAGAATTATTTTGGGGTTATAGCAAGTTATGGATTCTTGAACTTGGTCTCTATTTTTTACTATGCTTTGGGCGTTGAGATAAATTATATCGGAGTTGAATGGTATATTAGGGTTTATAAAATGTTTTTTTGAACGGATTTCGAAACGATAGTTGGTTTATTATTTATATATCTAATAGTTTTGGTAGTATCACCGTTATCAATCAAAGTCTGTAGTTTATTTTTAATTGTTTTAAAATATTCCTGTTGAGTCTTCGTTTGATCACCAAATATTCTGATGCTTGCAATAGAAATTAATTGTTTATTCTTAGGAACAAATTTGGCATCTTCTTTTGAGTTAAGAATAACTTTGAGCGGCCTACTCTTGCTTCCACCATATTTTCCCAAACGAAACACTTTTAAATTATTTTTGTCAATGTTAAAATTATTCAATATTTTCCCAATAGATGTTGCATCTCCAGAATCACGTTCTACTTGCGCTTTCATTTTTGATTCATTCACGTTACAGACTATTATGTTAGAAGCCCGACTCTGCCTCTCAATCATCTCACCAATTATTTCTTCTTTATCTTCCCTAGTGTCAGGGTCATTAATGCCAACAGAATCTGATATATTTTTTAAATGTTTGATTTCTAGCTCCATATGATCAATTTTCGCAAGCAATTTAGGGATAAGCTTTATCCCATTCTGGCAATCCTCACAATAAAATTTAAGTGATCGCTTATCTTTGAGATCCATAACTTGTAGTTCTCTGGCATTCAGTCCGGAACACTCCCTATGTGTCGTCCTGGTGCAGCTATCACAGTTTATTGTAACATCTACATTTGAATTACTACAAATAACACACTCCATTATAAACTTTCACAGTAAGTACCCGTACTAATGATGTTTTAAATTTTAACCATCACTTTTTACTATCTTATCGAAAAAGTATCAATACCTTTTTATTTGCAAACGATTCGCACTTTAGACATAAATTATGCAGAAACCAATAGGATTTTTTTAAAAATAACTAGATGTATATACATATATATATATATATATATATATATATATATATATATATATATATATATATATATATATATAGGATGTTAAGTAAGCGAGTACAACTATAAACATAGAAAAGAAAAATCATTGGCAAATAACTCGCAATGTGAATGTGAATACAAAATTAACAATATAAAAAGATGGAATGCAACTGCAGACACGTGTTTCTGACTCATTAGTCGTCATCAGTACAGTATAGCCAAGTTAGAAGAATAATAGTTTAAGTTGGAAAAAGATCACTACAGGAGCAATATTACCATTTGTGACAACAATGTCAGAAGACCCTGCCTTTCAGGGCGACGACCAACACAGTCACGGAGGTAAAGCTACCTGAGGAAAGAAAAGCCAAAACCTTATAAAATAAAGGATGTTAAGTAAGCGAGTACAACTATAAACATAGAAAAGAAAAATCATTGGCAAATAACTCGCAATGTGAATGTGAATACAAAATTAACAATATAAAAAGATGGAATGCAACTGCAGACACGTGTTTCTGACTCATTAGTCGTCATCAGTACAGTATAGCCAAGTTAGAAGAATAATAGTTTAAGTTGGAAAAAGATCACTACAGGAGCAATATTACCATTTGTGACAACAATGTCAGAAGACCCTGCCTTTCAGGGCGACGACCAACACAGTCACGGAGGTAAAGCTACCTGAGGAAAGAAAAGCCAAAACCTTATAAAATAAAGGATGTTAAGTAAGCGAGTACAACTATAAACATAGAAAAGAAAAATCATTGGCAAATAACTCGCAATGTGAATGTGAATACAAAATTAACAATATAAAAAGATGGAATGCAACTGCAGACACGTGTTTCTGACTCATTAGTCGTCATCAGTACAGTATAGCCAAGTTAGAAGAATAATAGTTTAAGTTGGAAAAAGATCACTACAGGAGCAATATTACCATTTGTGACAACAATGTCAGAAGACCCTGCCTTTCAGGGCGACGACCAACACAGTCACGGAGGTAAAGCTACCTGAGGAAAGAAAAGCCAAAACCTTATAAAACAAAGGATGTTAAGTAAGCGAGTACAACTATAAACATAGAAAAGAAAAATCATTGGCAAATAACTCGCAATGTGAATGTGAATACAAAATTAACAATATAAAAAGATGGAATGCAACTGCAGACACGTGTTTCTGACTCATTAGTCGTCATCAGTACAGTATAGCCAAGTTAGAAGAATAATAGTTTAAGTTGGAAAAAGATCACTACAGGAGCAATATTACCATTTGTGACAACAATGTCAGAAGACCCTGCCTTTCAGGGCGACGACCAACACAGTCACGGAGGTAAAGCTACCTGAGGAAAGAAAAGCCAAAACCTTATAAAATAAAGGATGTTAAGTAAGCGAGTACAACTATAAACATAGAAAAGAAAAATCATTGGCAAATAACTCGCAATGTGAATGTGAATACAAAATTAACAATATAAAAAGATTGAATGCAACTGCAGACACGTGTTTCTGACTCATTAGTCGTCATCAGTACAGTATAGCCAAGTTAGAAGAATAATAGTTTAAGTTGGAAAAAGATCACTACAGGAGCAATATTACCATTTGTGACAACAATGTCAGAAGACCCTGCCTTTCAGGGCGACGACCAACACAGTCACGGAGGTAAAGCTACCTGAGGAAAGAAAAGCCAAAACCTTATAAAATAAAGGATGTTAAGTAAGCGAGTACAACTATAAACATAGAAAAGAAAAATCATTGGCAAATAACTCGCAATGTGAATGTGAATACAAAATTAACAATATAAAAAGATGGATTATATATATATATATATATATATATATATATATATATATATATATATATATATATATATATATATATATATATATATATATATATATATATATATATATATATATATATATATATATATATTAACTGGAGCCCAGAACGTGGTGGCTTAAAAAATATCGCAGCTTTGCATTTGATGGTAGGGAAAGAGCTAAGAGTAAATTGTAGGTGACCAGAGACAAGAATTTGGACAACTCATCATCCGAGAGACAGTTTTATTTTTTTTTGTAGAATTATTCATAACGCAAATTTCAATAAGTACTTTAGATAGTGGTAGGAGTATTTCAATAATCAGAATAGGAGATATTATTTTTAGAGGATATTTTGAGGGTGAATTTATTTCAATAGATGTTTTTGTACCATATATGTGTTTTATTCCGTTAGTCTTTGACCTTATTTATCATATGTAAAGCAAAGGAGATATTGAAGCACGAGAATATAAAACCCTGAGATTAGAGCATTAAATAGTGTGATTAAATCATAAGTGCATCATTAAAATTAAATTTAATTAATTAATTAATTATCTAATCAATTGTTTTGAGCACACCGATCTTTGAATATCACATTAACAAGAATTTGGACAACTCATCATCCGAGAGACAGTTTTATTTTTTTTTGTAGAATTATTCATAACGCAAATTTCAATAAGTACTTTAGATAGTGGTAGGAGTATTTCAATAATCAGAATAGGAGATATTATTTTTAGAGGATATTTTGAGGGTGAATTTATTTCAATAGATGTTTTTGTACCATATATGTGTTTTATTCCGTTAGTCTTTGACCTTATTTATCATATGTAAAGCAAAGGAGATATTGAAGCACGAGAATATAAAACCCTGAGATTAGAGCATTAAATAGTGTGATTAAATCATAAGTGCATCATTAAAATTAAATTTAATTAATTAATTAATTATCTAATCAATTGTTTTGAGCACACCGATCTTTGAATATCACATTGTATATATATATATATATATATATATATATATATATATAATATATAATATATATATATATATATATATATATATAGATTCACTTGTATAGATGACACAACCCAAAAATCAAAATTTCTAATGCACTAATTCCCTATAAACTTAATTGTATTAAGGAAACAATGTAAAAATACGTGTGTACATTCGGATCGATGTTAACGAGTGTTAACAGCCCTTTAGCCCTTTAGCCCTAATTAGCCCTTAAAGTTTGCCATGCTTATTTAAAAACACCCTGTATTGATGAAAAAAATAAGGCTAGTTGTTAAAGTACCTAACTTTTTTATTATCCAACAAAGCGAATGAATCAAGAAACAGATTGTTAAGAAAACGTATTCCACAGGGTGACGCGAATTTTGAGAAAAAATAACAGTTTATTTGGTACACCCGGTATACAATGACAATTTACCTGTCTAGCGACAATATTTTTACAGCGATATTGTGAAAGAATAAAGCTATAACATATTAAAAAAAATCACTTAGATCGGACAACAGGTTTAGGAAATTCGAGACATCAAAAATGACCAATTATTAAGTTGGTGCGTCAATTTCTTGGAGAAGTGTATTATTAACTCGAAAAAAGAGGAAAACTTTGACTAAGAAATAAAACGAAGCATTAACAATCAATTTAGCATTCTAAATGCTGTTATAAACCCAATTTAAACCCCCTCCGGCCACGGATGAAAACTTTGGCAATTTTTCTGCATTTTCAATTTCGTCATCGTCGATCCACGATTTTCGTTTCCACTAGGGTAGGGCATGAGCTAATATTGCGCACCCCCGTGGTTACCAGCATAAATATGGCTTTAGGAAACTCATCTATTGTTCCATTCCTGCAGTGATGACAGGATTCGGAACATTAATATTCATAACGCCGGAATTGAAGCATAGGCGGAACAACTGCGTGTACAATCAAGTATTCAGTTGATTTATTCCATCTCTTTGTTTACAATTCTCACAGCGCTTACAAACAAAAGCAAAGTGAAATATCTTGCACTAGAAGGATTACTATTCTTTATTATTGCGAATATTGCGATCACTTATTCTTTTACACATAAGAAGTTGTTTATAAAATATATTTTATTCTTTATAAACCAGGGCATTTAGCACTAAAAACACCGGAATAAATCGATTTTTAAATAGACCACTTTGCAACTTTTTGCATTGTGTTAAGGATTATGTCAGGAAAAAAGTCTACTATAGAAGAATGGGTAGAAATGCATAAATGCACTTTAAAGTGCATAAAATGCATCCAAAAGTGCAAAAACATATCACAGTAAGCGTATTAAGGGCCATAATATTTTGTTACTCGGGGGGTTTTTTAGGGTCGCTGAATACGACTACGCCATCAGAACCAACCTCGGAGCACCTGGTACCCTTGGCAGGGTCACTGCTAAAGCACGTCATGTGGAGATTAGAGGGATATCGGTATTTAAAATAATGCAGACAGATTACTTGGAGGTTTTTGAAGTCGCTGAACATGAATACTCCAACAGAACCTACCCCCGGACCACCTGGTGCCCAGTGTGATTGCTAAGCCACGTCATCTTATGGAATTTTGAGAGCTTTTCGCACTAATTGATGCACATCGATTACAGGCATGTTTTTGGAGT
Source organism: Diabrotica virgifera virgifera (assembly GCF_917563875.1). Classification (NCBI taxonomy): domain Eukaryota; kingdom Metazoa; phylum Arthropoda; class Insecta; order Coleoptera; family Chrysomelidae; genus Diabrotica; species Diabrotica virgifera. The sequence continues at coordinate 1,453,394 of NC_065443.1, forward strand.
TGCTGAATACGAATACGACATCTTCTCTTCTTTGCGTGCCATACGACATGCATGCGTTGGTTTTTTTTCGTGAACAGATTAACGCATTCCGCTAATTTTTTTAATTATTTTGTAGAAAAAAAAAGAATGTGTGTGTACTTTTGTACGCACATAAGAAGATATTCTTCTATTATATAATAGGTAATTTAAACGAAGTAAATATACTTAAAAGGTTATTTGTATTTTATTTAAAAATCAAATTAACTTTCTTATCTACCACTTCAAAAATGTTTATTAAAACAACCGAGAATAAAAAAATATATGAATCGCCCAGGAATTGAACCCGCGTCCTTCCAATCTCAGAGCTAACGTATTACCCACTACTCAAGCGAGGCCCTAAGAATTGACATGTAAGTTTCGGATATAATTACACAACACGGCGACATATAGTGTAAAAATGTTATGCTTACATAATATTTTTATTATTTTACTACAGAGAAACACAAATCCAAAAACACAAGAATTATAATAAATAATAAATTTCCTAAAAACACTAATATATTCTTTTAATGACTTATTTGTACGGTTACAGATACATACATACCTATCTTGAAAGATTAGCAATGAACTACATACTGTCAGAACTACATACAGTCAGTGTGCGCAGGCGCGCAGATCTATGTACAATTTTACCCTCAATCGATTCGCCGCTAAATAAGAATATCTTCAAAAATGATTTTCTTGTTAAGTTTGAGACACCCTGTAGGGAGGACGAGGTATAAGTATGAGTATACATCGAAATTGTATTGTAGTCTTATGGTTTGTAAACATTTTATTCTTTTAAATGTCCCTGATATCTTTAGAAACAAAGAAAATATACGCTTATTCTTTAACATGACGTGTTTAACTGAAGCAGGACTAAATTAACAAAAAAAAAACAGTTAACAATTATTTAAAAACGGAAAGGCATATAACGTTAACAATTCTGGTCGAAACCTTAAGAGTTATTTGTCGACCAAGTGAGCGGTATACACAGTGCATCATAATAGAGATGAGATTGTTTAATGGAGGCTCTGTGACCTTTAGGGGTGGAATATACTTAAGAGTAAGTACGGATTTGGGATCTACGTGGAGGCTCTTTAAATAGCGAGAGGTACGTGGCACAGATTTTCTTTCTTTGAACACTTTGTTCCTTTTGCACTATAATATGAAATAATTTCATCTTACTGTATGACGGAATCCTCATGTATCGCATGTCGTCAGTTAAAACGCAGCGTAAAACCGTCTAGTTTGTTTGTTATTGAAGATATCAGAGAAACGAAAATATAAAATCTTCACAAAATGTGAGACTACAACATTATTTCGATGCACACTCACCTGACGATGTCAAAATCGCAATTTTAACCTAAAAATTAAAAAAAAAAGTGATGTCACGAATTTTTGCGTTTAACTCGCTACAACTCTGTTCTATTTAAATATTTTTTTCTAAAATTTCTACGGCATATATTTCCTATCTTTGTGAAGACTATGAAAGTAACTGTAGTCTTTCAGTTTTTTTTTTTATAAAAGTTATGAATTTTTAAATATAAAAGGTGCAGATTCGTGAACTGCAGAGTTAAATCGCAAAAGTTAAGTGACAAAATTTAAAATTTATCTATTTGATTACGTTTATATTAAACCATAGAGTTCAAAGA